>NC_086292.1:26786023-27486593 GCF_963924245.1 Chroicocephalus ridibundus
TGAAAACACTTATGAAAGCCCATGCCAGCAGAGCCCTGCCCACACACATGCGTGCCAAGGGCACTTACGTTCAGCCAGGGGCTCTCAGCAGCAGGACGGTGAAGTTTTCCTGTTTGCGGAGGCTTTGCTGCTGCCTGCCTCTGCCAGACACTGCAGGATGAACAGGATCCTTTTGTTTCTGCTGCGTTGCCTTTGAGGCACAAAGGAGCGAGCTCTTTGGCTCAGCTGCGCACCAGGCCTGGGAGAGGACTTCTCCTCCCTAGACATGGAAAATTAGCTTTTTTTTTTTTTTCCCCTCCTCTTTTCTCCTCCTTCATTTCCACATCCCCCCCAGGCATCCCCCAGCTCTCCCACCCAGCCTTGCTGCCATCAGCATCTACAGAGTGAGCCTGCGGCCACCACCTCTGCTGTCGGCAACCCACTGGACTGTGAGTGGTAAGGGAGGCTGGGACTCATCATCACCAAACAGCCAGCAAGGACAGTATGAAGAAGGGAAAAAAAAGGCTTTTTCCCCCAAATCTGAGAAAATATAAGAACAGCTCCTCCAAAGGCATTGCCCGCTGTGCTCAGCTCCAGGCATCACCAGAGCCTTCATGGGACCCCGCAAGCCTCCTCTGCTGTCCCAGAGCCACTCTCATAGTGCGGTAGCCAAGGCCTGTCCCCCATCATCACCCTCCAGCTGGGCTGCAGGTGCCAGCCTGGAAAGGAGCAGGCAAGAGCGTTGCACCTGCAAAACCTGAGGTCAGAGAAATGCCCTGAGTCCAGCACCAACAGCTTTGCAAAACACATCTCCCTGTCCTGCACGTGACTGGGACCACTGGACACCCCAGCTCTGGTCCCACCATGTGTCCTCTTTAATATAGTCTCAGCTGGAGGTGGGGGGCGAAATTGGGAGCTGCAGACCCTGCCTGATATGGGGTGAAGGTCCCACAGCGCTGGCAGCTCCCTCCCAAATTTCACGTCGCCGAGGCAGGAGGAATTTCACAACATGGATGTCTCAAAGGTCACATCCCTACACTTCCCTCTTACCTGATGGATACTCCCATTAACCCCCACAGCTTTCATTGCTTTATGATGACAACAACCAGATGCAGCTTTCCAAATACTGCCACGTGGCCACCTCCTACCTGCTTGCCATCACCCCTAGCACTTTTACCCGGCGTCCCCATACCCATCGTCACTGCATCGTGGGCTCAGTCTCCCAACGGCACCAGACAAATTGCCCATTCAAAGAAAAGCAGGCAGGAGCGCAGGGTTTTCTGGTTCAGTTCCAAAGCATGTACTGCATTTTGATCTCCTAGGAAATTAATTCAGTTCAGAGCAGGCTACCTATCTGTAAATATTAGTAAGGTATTTTCTTATCAGAGAAAAGTCACAGGGCTTTTCTTTTCCCTAGCAACACCTCTGCAAGATTACTTTCGCTATGGCTTTCATCAATTCATGATTTAAAAAAAAAAAAAAAAAAAAAAAAAGAGTTTTATTTCTAAAGCTTTTCCTTAAGGTGTTTTCTTCAATAAACTCAAAACCCCACACTGCAACAATAAGCAAACTCCATGTAGGCAGCACAGCAGCAACAGCTCAGCCAGTATCAAGTGCACACGCAAGGGAAATCAAGCGGAATAAATAGCCGGGCGACGCCGAAGTGGAGCTGCAGTACTGCAGGACAGGATCACCATGTCCCAGGGAAAGCGGTGACACCACAGCCCAGCCGTGCATAACTTCAAAAGATCTCGCACCAGTGAAGAACAAACCACAGTGAAGAACAAACCGTGCCCGGGCCGTTAGGTACTCAACCCGTTTACAGGCAAGATAAGCTGCAAAGGATTCGTGCCACTCACAATTTGTGTGCACACAAACACCAGGTTTGCCCAAAAGCTGCACAGACTCTTAATGCAAACTCCGAACGGTTGACTCAACACTTTGCAATTTCAAAAGTATGTGAAGTTGGCCAAACCTTATAGCAGGGCGCGACTGAGCTAATGCAAAGCTTTGTGCTATTCCTCCACCAAATAGAACCTTAATCAGCCACGGGGCCGACTTGATGTAAACAGTGGGGAGTCTGAGGCTGCATTAGATACTAATACTAGACCTCAGCTCCTGCCTGGGAGATGCCCACCAGAGACCACGCAGGACCTGGCAAAGCTGCTTGGCAGCCTCCACCACCCAGTCGTCGCTCACCATCTGCCGCGCGAGCTCCTAAGGCAGAGCCCGCTGGCAGCCTGCAGATGGACACACGGCCCCGACCCCTCCTGCGCAGCATCCCCACCGCTCCAGCGAAAGCTCCCACAGCACACCAGCATCCCTAAGGAAAAGGAGCACAACGCCATTAGCATCCCTGCTGTTAGACACACCAAATATCCCTTTTAAGCCCAGTTTCCTTGGTAAACTAAGTGCTGATCACGTTGCTGGCCATCCTTCCTCTCCCCAGGAATGCACTAGCAAACTTTATTTAAGCCTGAACCAAGGTCGAAGCCTAAGGGGTGGTTTGGTTCCTACCAGCTTGGGTTGAAATTCTGCAGAAGAGGGAGTCGGAGCAACACAGGCAGCCTGGGGTGGCAGCAAGCTGCCCATCACCTGCTCCACCCCAGCCATATTCTGTGCCATAGCTGTCCCGAGCAGTCACGGGGGAGGAGGAGTTCTTACAGTGGTGGGACAGGGATGAGCCGAAGGAAAATGAAGCCTTGAGAGGGCATAATCCCCACGCTGCTGCTCCCGGAGCAGCTGATTTTAGAAAGCCGAGCGCTAGTGCACCACATTTCCAGACTCACCCACACATTTTTGGAGCCCACCCTGTGCTGCGCAGAACAGAGCTTTTTCCAAGAAAAGCCCTTCCCAAAGCAGCTCCTCCATCTCAGCACCATCCTCCTCCTCCTCCTCATTCTCCTCTTCCTCTGAGGCAGCTGCCAGCGAGGCAGGGAATACGGCAACTGCAGAAGTCACCATGAAGCTTGTCTGTGGCTGATGCTTTAGAGTTATAAATTGCAGCTGTCCCATGGCAAGGTATCAAATGTGTCACACACAAGATGCCACGTTCGCACCATTATCCCCATCGCAGTCCTCCCCATCGCCATCTGTTTGGAGCTGGGCCCCCTCGACAGGTGGCTGGTGGGACGGCAAGAGGAACCGTCAGCTTTTTAGAGGATCTTGTAGCACGGGATACACCGACTTTCTCCCAAATATCCTGCCGCCTGCTCAGCAACAGTCCCACAAGGAGATTCCCACTCACGAAGCCAGGCAAAGACGTTGTCACGACAAACTGAAGATGAGCTCTTTGTTCCCCCACGCTTTCACAGCAGCTTAATGGGCTTTGTGGGAGGTTTGCAGCATGGACCACCTTGTCCCACAGCAGGACCCACCTGGGGATGCGGCCACAGGTCCTACCTGGCCTGCCCGATCCAAGCAAAGCCCCACCAGGAATATAGGTAGCTTCAGGACAGTTATTTGAGCTCGTGCAAACGCATTCCTGTAGCAGCTTTTTGTTTTTTTAACCTTTAGCCTGTGGTTTGTTTGCACTGTGCTCAAAGTGAGCCTGAGGAAGGGCAGATGTCAGCAAAACCTGAAATAACCACATACCTCTGCACCCTCCTCATCTGCTTTTTCTGGAGACCACGTGGCCTCCAGGACTGAGGCTTATCTGAAGTTTGGAAAACATTCCCTAAGCCCACCAGCATCACAGGGTACAACGCCACATGCTGGAGCCTGGTGACCCTGGGGAGGGAATTAAGGGTGAAGAGATGCTCCTGGTCACAGCTGCACAAGCACCCACCTCTGCTCCTTGTACCCCAGCCTTGCTGGAGCACCACCATCCTCCACCACCCACCCAACCACGGTCTTCAAGAGGCAAACCAGCCAGGACTGCTGTCAAGGACCCCCAGAGATGAGATTTCCAGCCTTCCTGCCCCTCTCCAGCCTTTCCCAGACTTACCGCTTGGTCCTGGTGTTGTCCCAAGTTCAGAGCCAGTTCCATCTCCATGCACACACCCCCCAGGCTCAGCATCTCTCTATATGGTCCCTTTTAACGCATCCTTTGCTCTTCTTTAGGGGTTGCCCTGCCCAGTTTATCATCTTTTTTTCCAAAACTAGTTCTGCTTTCTAAAAGCACATGGGAAGGAGGTTTCAGACTTTCCACTGAAACGGGCTTTTTCCTCTGCCTGTGCTTCCCTAGAACTGTAATTCAAACAACTTTAATTGTACATTATTTTCTTTCTGAATTGCCCCTAGGGATAATTTATCTTCTTTTAGTGTAGCTGTAGGGAGTACAATCTTATCTTTCAGCTCCAGCAATGCTGACAATTTCCTATCTTCTGATGCCTTCTGCTCTTTACTATGTTGGGGCTTTGTTATACAGTTGATTAAAGCAAAATTGCTTTTTGCTGCAATTTTACTGCAATCTAAGCCAGAAATGCCCAAAGAATCATAGTCATCTTTCACAATGCTCATCTGTTCGCTGCTATAAACGTCCTCCCTGCTCAGTCTGGAGCGTCTCTAATTCTATACCAGCCATAACGTTCGCCATCAATTAAACCTCCCCTATTGACACTCCTCGGAGCTTTTGTAGGTGAGATCCTGCAAACACTCAGCTGAGCCCATGGTCACTCACTGCTCTCCCTCATTGTTCATTTCCTCCTAGAGATAAGAAGTTCTTCTGCTCAGAAATTGCTTTTCTTTTTGCTTTGCCCAAGCCCTCTCCACCACAGCTTCCTCAGTAACTTTTGTTTCTCAAAGGTGCAAAAAAGTCTGAAGCGCAGACATTATCACCAATGTAGATGAGAAACTCCTAATTCTCCCGATTTAGCTCATTTCCAGGCCTTAGCAATGCATGGCACTCACTGACCAACACAGCCCCAGCCCCGAACTCAGTTCTTGGGGGTTATAAAATACTTTTTGGGTACCCTAGGTGATTCAGGGAACCTTGGCTATCCTCAGTCACCTGGGAGAAGGCTTCTGGATCTGGATAGTGAATCCCCAGCAGCGTGGCCAGCAGGGTAAGGGGGGGGATTCTGCCCCTCTGCTCCACTCTGGGGAGACCCCCCTGCAGTGCTGCCTCCAGCTCTGGGGCCACTAGCATCAGAAGGACAGGGACCTGTTGGAGTGTGTCCAGAGAAGGCCACATAGATGCTGCGAGGGCTGGAGCCCCTCTGCTGTGAGGACAGGCTGGGAGAGTTGGGGTTATTCAGCCTGGAGAAGAGAAGGCTCCGGGGAGACCTTATAGCAGCCTTCAAGTATGTAAAGGGGGCCTACAAGAAAGATGGGGAAGGCCTCCAGCAATAGGACAAGGGGTAATGGCTTCAAACTGGAAAAGAGGAGATTTAGATTAGATAGCAGGAAGAAATTTTTCACAGTGAGGGTGGTAAGACACTGGCACAGGGAAGCTGTGGCTGCCCCATGCTTGGAGGTGCTCAAGGCCAGGCTTGACGGGGCTTTGAGCAGTCTGGTCTAGCGGGAGATGTCCCTGCCCCGGGCAGGGGGGTTGGAACGAGATGATCTTTAAAGTCCCTTCCAACTCTAACCATTCTATGATCATACCCAACTTTCTGGAAGGTTTTCAGCTGTCCTAGGCTCCATCCCTCCTCTTCCAGCTCCTAAGGAGGGGCAGCCAAATGCATCATGAAAACGGCCCTTTTCATTGCCCTGACGATCCCTTGGAATCCGACTGGGTGAGCCCATCAAGCCCAAGCTTGCTGCAATGGAGAGCCCAAGCTCCCACCTGCAGGGGAAGCGTTATGTCAGGGGGCACAGCTTGCAGACCAAGAGGCACTGCACCAGGGCAGGATGCTAGGAAGACCCTACCTGCTAAGCAGTAACACAAAAAACACCATTTCAGCCACCAGCACGTTACTCCTCACTGCTCAGGCAAAAAGTCAAGTCCAAGGAGTTGCTCCTGTTTCAGACACGGGGTTTGAGGCTACTGACAGCCCCCCAGACCCCACACCAAGGGATGGCCATACAGATGAAAAGCTGGGTTTTGAACAAAACCAGACCCACTGCCTTTCCCAAGTGCCAGTGAGGAAGGGGAGTAGGATTGAACTAAGAGACAAAGGTGACCAGAGCACAGGCAGGGACCTCACCAACAGGGAGCATCCTGCAGGACCCAGGGAAGATGCCTGTGTTGGGGGGATCCAACCAGGAGCAGCAAGACAGGGCTACCTACAACAGATATTGAGAGCCCACCCCAGAAGGGCCAGCCTGGGAGCCCACGCTAGGACAGACTCACCCACACTCCAGCTCAGACCAAGAGCAACTACCTGGCTCTGAGCTTCTATGGAGCAACGGGCAGAGGGTGCATGGGCGGGGGTCCCAGGTGAAGCTGCTCAAGGTCATTAAAGTCTATTAATGCCTGCATGACCAGACCAAATTCTTTCTCATGACTGGCATTTATTTTAGGTGTCGCACTCTCAAGGGAGAAGGGAGCCTCAGGTTTCATCAAATCACTTTTATTAAACTATTGCATCATTGGCTAAAATAAATGTGTCCCAGGCCAGCACAGACAGCCCCACCTCAGGAAGCCTGACCAGTGAAAGCCAAGAGACCTGTTAAGGCGAGAAACCCATGTCTAATCCGACCTGCATCGTACAGGATTAGGAAAATAGGTTGAGCTGAGCTAATTGTATCATTTACCATACTGTAAAGGCCGGTTAATACCTTTAATTTTGATTTAGCTATTAAAGGCTGACCTGTAGGGGATGCTGAAAATAAATGTCACGTATGATTTGACAACCAGCATGCGCAACGCGTCCCCCACTGCCCACCATCACGAGCAATTTGAGCTGCCACAGGCTGTTGTTTGTCAGCTCAGTAATGAACTCCTGTTCCCTCTGTTGTTCCCCCCAATGATCCAAGCCTGATTGTCTTCATTTCATTTTAATCATCAGCGTTTAGTCAAATGTATTGGCGTTTCTGCCTGGCTGGCTGCGCGTGGCTGGGACCCAGGGGGAGGCAGCGGGAGGACTGCGGTCGATGTGAAGCCATGATAGCACGGCTGTCATCGACATTCAGGTCACTGGGCTGCTCCAGCCCCTCTAAAAGCAGGCTTGAGCACCCCCTTAGTGATGCCCGTATGTGGGTGCTCCTTTAGGAAGAGCCGTACATCATGGGGGAGCTGGGATCGGGAACCATGAGGCCAGGAGGGAAGAGCAGAGAGCCAAATGGCATGGCCAAATACAGACCTAACAAGGAGGTGACTGAGGTGTCCTTTGATGCAAAACCCAGTATGGGTATGGGACAAGCTCTTCTACCTCTTGAGCAACCTATGCCTGTAGGCTCGGTGACAAGTCCTGCGGCCACTAACGGCCCTGAGCAGCCCCACCTGGGACTCACACCTGCCCATGGGCTTGGGAGCCCATTAAAGCTCAGCCCAGCGCCCTCAGCCCTTGTTTGAGCTGTGCCCCTGGGGTGCTGGTGTCTAGTTCAGCCCCAGCTGCATTTGTGTCTAAACTATGGCCCCTGTTAATCTGAACCCTGATCCAGAGTGATTTCCCATCTTGAACTTGGGTCTGTTTTGTCACCTTGGACCTGCCTGGGGGTCACCTGGCTGCGTCTGAGCCTGGCTGCCCTCATCAGGATTGATCCTGACTTGTGGATTGATTTGTCATCTTGATGTCAAGCCTACCTCATTGCTGTGAACATCCCTGATGACTGGACTCTTGGCTGACCCTGGCTGCCTCCTGCTCTCCTTACTCAGGTACCTTGGGGCTGGTCCTTCCCTACCAGCCATGGTGTTCCCATCCCTTAGGGAGTGGTGCCCTTGCTGCCCCCTCCTTGCTGTGGGCACCCCTTGACCAAAGCCAAGCCTGGTCCTCAGGCTAACAAAATGTGATGGGAATAGCCTCAGTGATAAAGTGCCCCAGGCCACCCCACACAGGAGGCAGAAATGTCCCTGCATGCAATCAAAAGAGCCCATTTCCCTGCTCTTCTTCCTCTTCAAGGAGATGAAGCTAAATCCTGGCTGCAGGCATCGCCCAGCCTGCCTTGTGCTCACCCTTAGCAAGCCCTGTGCTAATCCATGGGTGCCACCTGCCGTCTACTTCTGAGGGCATCACCCACATCTTCACCTTTGCATCATGCAAATTGCTCCAGACATTCAGGTTTTCCCCTGTGCCTTCTCAGAGCTCTTGCTGGGATGCCACAGCCTGCAAGAGTAAGTTGGGATGCAAGCGTAGCTGTTCCCATGCATCCTGCCTGTGGCTGGATGGAGCTGCTCCAAATGACAGCAGGAGGATAATGTGATCCCTTTCCTCAGGATAACGAGGTCAGGGAATAGCTCTTGTATATCTGTAGCTGGAAACTAAGCTATTGGACCTGGTTCCCTAAAAAATTGGGTGGAGAAAAACATTACTGCACGGCTGAGCTGGATGAAAAATCTGCAACTGAGAGAAATAACTTTGGGGTTGGGTCAGAGAGAGGAAAAAAACAATTTCTTTTTGTCCTTCTTGCTCCTTTCCTGCAGAAAATAAGGTTAGACAAACCTCAGATTTTTGTCATAACAAAGATAAAATCAAATATGCCAATATTTCTCATTGGACTCTTTGTTTACATTACAAATCATCCTGACCAAAAATTACCCTTTCTGTCACAATGATTGTTTTGCGTGAAAAGACATTTCTTTCCAGAAAAAAAAAAATCAGTTAAAACATTTTGACCACTTCTGACAGGAACATTTGAACACGTAGGAGGATGGGAGATTGCTCAAAATAACCAAACTGCCATTACCCAGTGGGGTTGAGATGCGTAAAGCCAGTTTTCTGCAAAATAAGAAAGCACATCTATATTCTCTTCTCATTACTACCCTGGGGTCTTTCTTCCATCCCTCCCCACCCCCCCGCCTTTTTGGTTTGTTTTTTTTTTTCCCAGAAAACCTATTTCTCTATTATTTTTAGAAGCTTTTCTTTTGCCTCTCATTCCTCGGAGCACTACTTTTTCAGTTCAACCTTTCTCCGACTACTTAGGATGAAAGCTTGTAAGGAGTCCCCTGTAAGAGAAGCCGGGGAGGCTTTCTGGTGACTCACTGGGATGGGTGTCACCTCCATTCTGTTAGCTGATTAGGTTAATGGTGTTCCCCACCTGCCATTATGCCTTTGGAGAGATTAATAGACATTAATCATATGTATAACTGGAAGGCCAGAGCTGACTCTTGGGATGCCTTCCCTCCCGCTCGCCGCAGATCTCTGAACAGCAAGTAACGACCACCGAGGGCCAGCAGCCGGCGTTTGAGTCTGGTTGGCCTTGTATAACGTATATAAATGCACCCATGGACTGCACTGTGCTTGCTCACTCAGCGCTCCCCGGCACGTACAGAACACAGAGCGTCACCTTCATCATGCACTTCATGCAGTCTCACGACACCAAGGCATCCTGGTTTGCCAGGATGCCGTATGCGTGTGGCTGTCGCCCTCGAAGTATTAACTGATGTTATTTATTCAGCGTTTCTCAGCCCTGAGAACAGCTGCAATAGCCAAGTTTCACTGCTAGACGTCAGCGAGTGTTTCGTGCTCTACCCTACATTCTCAACTTGCCAATAATAGATTCAAAAGAAGGCGACTGCAAGGAAGACTTCTAGAGGCAATGCTTCCTTCAAGTGCCAAAGCGTATCAATAAACACATTGAAATAACAGGGATCTCTTAAACACTTCCAGTTGCAAGAAGACAGGCTCAAAGATTATACAGGGGGAAAAAAAAGGATGATGCCTCTTTGCTGTTCTGCAATGTGAGAATTGAAACTCTTTCCTGAATTTGCTGCTGCTGTTTTGTTGTTTTTTGTTTTTTAAATTTCTCTGCTTATTTCAAATCCAAGATTTTCTGTCCTGCTTTTGATGAAGTCCCAGTGAATAATCAGAGAATAATCAGAACTGAGATATCCCACATGAAAAGAAGTTGGGTCTCGATTGAAGGAAAAATGAGTTACAAATGATTGAAGGGAAGATTTTGAGTTACTGTATTTGGAAACTTTGACACGTCTGAGTCGCTGCTGCCACTCAGGAGGTCAGGAATCTCCCTACCCACGCAAGATTCTTACAATCTGCCTTTGTACAAAACCTCTTTCCTCACTGTCGAGCCACTGTGTTGAATCCAGTGCTGGCAAATCCTATTTTTCTCCACAACTCCACTGTAAGAGCAACCTGTTGTAAAAGGATATACTCCTGCATGGTAGAACAGCAGGCTTTTACTCTAAACTAGCCGTGGCTGGATACATGAGTATGTCAGGAATAGATTCTCCTATAAATACTAGGGACCTGTAGGAACCCTGTTTTTTGTGTCCCCCAAAAGACTCTTGAAGGCAACAGCAAGCTTCGGATGAGGTCCATCAGCACAGCCCTCTTCTGGTCATGGCCATCTTCTGCTCTTCTTGTGTTGTATGTTCACAGCACCTCTGTGTCAACCACAAATCCACCGGCCAGCTCAGTCTGCACAGCACCTTCGGTAACCATCTCTGATGAGTCTTCGAGGGAAACCTCAGCAGCCATGGCTCCGTGCTCGGGCAGAGCAAAGCTCCCAGTGAGCCTGCATATCGGGGTGAAACCAGTGGTAAGCAGGGCAGCGTGTCCCAGGGTTGTCCCCAGGATGGAGTCAGAGGAATGCGAACGTGACGGGGGAGTTATGCAATTGTGGGGAGAAGATCTAGCAAAACAACAGTGTGCTGAGCTGGTTACGGAGGAATAAAAAAAAAAAAAAAGCCTTCTGCTAACTTCGGCCCAGGCCTCTGGCAGCATGAGTCACTGTGAGCTGCCATGGTTACGAAACAAGTATTACTGTGCAGATACAAACCATGCTCAGAGGCAAGTACATCGCTAACTAGTTCCAAACTTGGAAAACAGTTGAGTGTAGGTAAGGCCTAATACCGAGTGGGTGTTTGCAAAGAGGAGAGTGATAGCAAAATCCTCTGGAGCGAACATTCAGCAGGCAAAACAGCATGCAAAAGGCAGAAAGAAGGACACCACCGCGTGAAACCTTGATTTCTGGATCTTTTTGCCTATTCCTTCTGTTTCACAAGTGCTACTGTCAGAATTGTTCCACAGAGAAGGGGAAAAAGAGGATGTTTCTACACCATGGCAGAAAAACAAATAGTAGTGTCACAGATGATTCAGCTGGCATGAACAGTGAGTCATGGAAATGCACCATGGAAATTCTCCAGCGCAGGATGCATGGCACAGTGGAATATCTGACGCACATCAAATCTAGTACCACGGCATCCTTGGAGAGCAAGGGGCAGCCAGGATTACATACAGCACTAGCACATGCCCAAACATTTCTCACATGTCACTTCAGTCCTGTGAAGCAGCAGTCATTAAGCTCACGATGATCATTATCCAAGTCCTGAAGCGCTCAAGCAGCTATTTCTTACTCTTGTATCTCCCCGGTTTGGGTGTGCTCCCCATTAGAGCACACCATTAGAACAAGCAGCTTACGTTCAGCAGCAGGCTCCAGCCGTTTGTGTCGTCCTGTGAGAGAGGGCAGCCAGAAACCCGGCTTAAATATCTACATCAGGTTTACCATCAGCTGGGGTCACCAGTGCAGCATGAAGGACTGACCCGGTATCTGCATTTTGCAGGCAGGGAAATAAAGAGAAAACCTGCCCAAAGCTCATCAGTAGCAGTTTTTCATGATGTTTGGCAGGTCCAGTGAACTGGGAGTGAGCTTTTCTGCTTCCTGCCCCCAACTCCAGCACTAACCTGGGGCAAACACCTTCGCTTCTTGAGGCCTTGGTTTCCTACTCGTGCAAAAAGGACAGGACTCTTGAAAAAGCACATTAACTATTTTATTTTTTTTTTATATATAAAGGAGTAGCGGTGATTGATAAAATGGTGTTTTAAATAATTTTGGTCTTCCATGGTGCATGGAACTAAAGCTGAGCACTTTGAGATGGATTTTGCATTCCTCCTTCACCCCCCCCAGCCCCTGCAGAATGGCACATAGAACTCCTAAATTACCCTTTTGAGTAAGACTGGAGCAAAACTACTGGCTCTTGGCCTGCCTTCCCCTCTATCTGCCAGTATTTTATGCCCACTGAGGCGCATGGCATTCCTCAGACTGCATCTCTCTGGGCAGCAGGAGGGACTCCGCCATGCCGCCCACAGAGCCTCTGAGGGGACCAGACCCTCAGGTGGGACCCCCATCCTGCCTGCAGGGCCCCTAAAGGGACCACAGCCTCAGGTGGGACCCCCATCCCATCTGCAGGGCCTCTGAGGGGACCAGAGCCTCAAGCAGGGCCCCCATCCCACCAGCAGCATCCAGGGGGACCCCCATCCCATCTGCAAAGACTCTGAGGGGACCAGAGCCTCAGGTAGGGCCCCCATCCCACCAGCAGCATCCAGGGGACCCCCGTCCCATCTGCAGAGACTCTGAGGGGACCAGAGCCTCAGGTAGGGCCCCCATCCCGTCCTCAGCATCCAGGATCAGGAGTGAGCCCCCATCCCACCCACAGGGCCTCTGAGGGGACCAAAGCTTCACGTGGGGCCCCATCCCGCCTCCAGGGCTTCTGAGGGCTCGACAGCCTGAGGCGGGGCCCCCATCCCGCCAACAGAGCCCCTGAGCGGACCACAGCCCCTCAGGTGGGACACCCACCCTGCCCACAGCATCTCTGAGAAGACGGCACCCTCAGGCAGGTCCCCCATCCAGCCCGCGGGGCCTCTGAGGGGACCGGGGCCTCAGGCGGGGCCCTCAGCGCTGGTGCGAGGCCGGGGCAGTCCCTCCGCCGGCGCGGAACCCCGGTGCCTCAGAACGGGGAAGAACAGCAGCAACATGGCGCCTGAAGGGAGGGGGTGGTGGGGTGTGTGTCACGTGTCACGCCCCCCGCCCCTCCCGCTGCCGCCCGCCCTCCCGCCCCCGTCAAATCTCGCGAGAGGCGGCAGCGGCGTCGCGAGAGCGGGCGCTGCGGTAGGAGGTCGGCGGAGAAGGACGGAGCCGGAGCCGCTTCGCTCCCGCCGCCGCCCGCCTCACCCCCTCCCCTCCCCGGCCCCGCCGCCCCCTTCCTGCTCCTTCCCCGGCTGCGGTGAGGAGGATGCCGCGCTCTGGGCCGCTCCCCGCCGCCCTCTCCCTGCTGCTGGTGACCGCCGCGCTCCTGCCCGGACCTGCCGCGGCGCAGAACGGTGAGGGCGGCGGCGGGGGGGGGGTGCGTTGCTATGGGGGCGGCTGGTTGCTAAGGCGGGGGACGAGGGGCAGATGAGGGGGGCTCCGCGGCCACCCCCCGAGCCCGGAGGTGGGGGGGCTGAGTCGGGTTTTGAGGGGGGGAACCTGTGTTTTCGGGTCCCTCGGGGAAGGTGGGGGGAGCTGGCAGGGCCGCGCCGCGGCTGTTCCGCCCCCCCACCCCCCGGCTTCTCCTGAGGCGTCTCGTGCTGCCGGTAAAATGGAACATCTCCTCCCGCCTACTAAACCTGCATCTGCCGGGGCTGCCTTAAATCATTTATAATGCGATAAAAACCGTAGTTCCTTAGCAACTGAAGAGGTCCTCTGATAGGAGCGTAAAAGAAGAAGGAAAAAAAAAGGAAAAAAAAAAGAAAAAAAAAAACTCTTCTCTCTTCCTTATAGGATAGCATGAGCTAAATGTAGCGCGGCGTGCCGCCTCCCTGATGAGTTTGCAGCCAAGTGCATGGCAATTAGTGGCAGAAGGACGTGGGGCCCAGAGTCCAGCCCAGCCCAGGGCGAGCCTCCTGCTCGGAGGAAGGTCCTGCAGCGCTTCTCAACGTGCAGGTCTTGTCCTGACACTCGAAGGCCACAGCAAGCTGTGGAGGCAGGTTTTATCTGCCCCAGAAGCTCCTGAGTGCAGTCCTTGGAGTGGCTTTTTATGCAGCATCATCATAGAATGGTTTGGGTTGGGAGGGACCTTGATGATCATCTCATTCCAAGCCCCCTGCCATGGACAGGGACACCTCCCACTAGACCAGGTTGGTTAAAGCCCCGTCCAGGCTGGCCTTGATCACCTCCAGGGATGGGGCAGCCACAGCCTCCAGTCATGGTGAAGCTAATGTCAGGGATGCTTTGGCGTGCAAATGCTGTGGAGGGCAGGGATCTTGGCTCACCAGAGCCTCCGGTCTATGTGCATTGGGAAAATTTACCTAGAAGGAAGGGATACCTTACTCATCATAGAATCACAGAATGGTTTGGGTTGGAAGGGACCTTAAAGATCATCTAGTTCCAACCCCCTGCCATGAGCAGGGACACCTTCCACTAGACCAGGTTGCTCAAAGCCCTGTCCAACCTGGCCTTGAATACCTCCAAGGAATATATGTATGCACACATCAATCCCACAAAAGTTTCATTGTTTCATCCTTCTTTCTCCTTCCTTTCTGCTCTGCAGATATTGGCCGTAGTGTTTTCCTTCCATTGAGGTAAATTTTGCCTTGCTTCAGCTTCGTTGGCTGTTTGCTCTAGAAGAAATGTTGACGCTTTCTGCATATTTGACAATGATAGGAGAGATGTAGATGAAAGAAATAGTCCCAAAGGTTCCAGATCAGAATTATTGCCTTAAGGTGTGCAGATTTTGCAGTCTGTAACCAGAACTGAGCCTTCTGTCTGTTAACCAAACAGGAGAAGCTTTGGCTTCCACACTATGTGAATGAAAACTGTGGGCTTTCTGCAATATGAGGAACTTTTTGTGGAGCTTAGAAGAGTCTGGGCAAATTCCACTGGAGTTCTGTAGGAATTAGGGATCTGACTTCTGTGAGCTCCCAAGAACGTGCTAGTTGGGCGTAGTTGGGGAAAAAGTCTGGTTCTGTGTTGCAGAGGTGCTGTGTGCTTCCTGTGGTAGCTTTTCCATCTGAGCATCATCGTGGCAGGGTTAATCTGCTGGTGCTGTGTTTTCTCCTTGTATTTGGGTGAAGCGAGGTGAGCTGAGCGGTCTTCTGACATGCAAGTTAAATGGGTGGTATGCCTAAAGCTGTTCCTGTGCAGAGTTAGCAGGCAAGGTGTCAAATGCTGGCAGTTGGTATAACAATTCCAAATAGCTGGTAGGCAGTGCAAGTATTTGGTGTATGACAATAGTTATATGTCTGGAAGTCAACAATAAAATAAATTTTTGGGATAGATGGAAGGCTTCAGCCTCCCTGTGTCTTAATGATGACTTCCATTCCTGACATGAAGCTAACCAAGCAGTAGCAGATCTTGGCACGAGGGAAGACTGCAGAGCCCAGGCGTATCCTGAAAACTCATTTATTTTTATTTGGTTAACTGGGGTCATCCAAGCAACTAAATGGTAAGGGAGACTCTGAGTATCTGTGCTGCTGTAGGAGTTTACACAGGTGAGTGAAAACCTACTTGGAAAGGAGTAGAAAACTTTCAAGCCAAGTGAAAGGTGAAGATCCTTCTGAGTAAGGTTCATTGCTGCTGTTGGATTTTTTTTTTTTTTACCACAATTTGAATGTTGTTGTAACAGAGGGGGTAAAAAATTAAAGCTTGTAGGCTTTGCTGCAGAGGAACTGTTGTCTTTCAGCAAATAATGTCCAATGAGACACTACATGAAACAGAACAATTCCTCTTTTGCTTTGGCATTGAAGAATAGGTACAGCCATTTCCTGAATTGTGTATGCTCCTTGTAAGTCATTAAAAAAATGACGTTGTGGTTTGAACAGGCATGTGCAAGTATGTCAGTGGCAACTCCTTTAAAAAAAAAAAAATCCGTATCTAACACACAGGCGTGTGCTTTGAAGGTATACAAAAGGATCCCAATGTGTAAATGCAAGAACCGTGTTATCTATTATTGATGTGAAGCCATCAGTGTAGTGAAAGGTGATAGTCCAAGTGCTGTTGAACGTACAGTAGCACCACGTGAGTTTAGGGTGACAAAGGAATAGTAATGTACATGTTAAAACTGCAGGGCACGTCACCACTCACCTGGCACAGAAGGTGCCCTGTGGAATCCTGAGTGTCTGTGGGAAGCAGCCTATTTTCTGCTTCTGACATGGGATCACTGTTGAATTGCTGGTGATTTTCCCCGAGTTAATGTAATTCAGAATATTTTGAATTGGGACTCACCTATAGATTTAAGCTTGCTAAAACTGGAAGTAGGTTTTTGACACTTGTATGGATTATTTTTAAAGCTCTTGCATAAACACCTAAAGATCACAGAAGAGATTGCATGTCAGAAATTTCACTTTTCCTGAATATTCTTCTGAGAAACTTGTCAGGCTCTTCAAGGCTGCATTTCTGATGCATGCTAGCTCATCACTTGTATCCAGAGCATAGTTTAGATGAAGTGACAGAAAGGAAGGTTAGAAGAGAGATGAGGAAGCATGAGGAGGAACAGCTGGAAAAAGCCAGTCTGTCAAGAAGATCTGTGTTAAACCTGTTGTTTCCAACTAGTATTTGTTGGAAAATCACTTTAGTGCTTCAAAACAGACAGCATCCTCCTTATGGAATGGTGCTTGACTTGTTGCTTGGTGATGAATAACATGCCTTTTCCAGTTGCTGTTTTTTAACCTTTGCAATATCTGTTTCTCCAGCTGCTTGTTTAAAATTGAAGACTTCAGTGTACTAATACTTTCACCTTAAGAGTGTTTGGATTTAAAGGAGCGTGGGTGTATTTTTACGGTTGCCTAAAATCGATGCTTGGACTACCCCCATGAAATCTGCAGTGTCTCTTCAGCACACCAATGTGTGAGTTGACTTGCTAGCAAATTTTCAAGTTCTTCCCTTTTCAGAGCTTTGGTCTGGCAAAGTGCACTTAAACCCAGACTTTATTGCGTCTTGTGTAAAGGAGGGAATTCTTAAACATCATCACATTTTTAAAACTGAAATTTGACTTTATAAAATTGCTTGGGTTATTCAAAGCTAGACATAAGTGGAAATAAAAACAAATTAAATTAGGTGGTACTTGTTTAGCTCTGTTCTCTTCCATCTTCTGTTTGGATGAATAAGAAGGAACTAACTAGCTGGCTAAATATAGAACGTGGGTTTTCTGTTGGCAGAAACCAGTATAGAAATGACTATAAAATCAGGAAAGAGGAGCTTCTTAAAATGAGCTTCTTACTAAAAGAGCAAGTGAAAAACCTTGCTTTTATCCTTATGCTGTTTCTGACTGCTGATTCTTATCCATTTTGCACTGATTGTATTCTGATATGATTTTAACGGTCCCCAGATAAACCTGAGAAAGTTTCATACAGCATTTATGGAGCGCGAGTGTGGGCTGAGCATCGAGGAAAATGTTCGGAGTTCTGTTCTCTTTCCCACCACTGCTATTCTCCTTCCTCCTACAACTCCCGCATGGGAAACTTAAATACAAGCAATATGACTAATGTGTATACACTCGAAAATTGCACCGAATTCTGACAGATCTCAGCTAACAGGTAGAGAGGCAGTAACTGCTCACACTGACATTTCAAACAATAGTTTTAATTATGTCAGGGAAACAGTTCAAAGGGAGAAACTCAGTAGAACTACTTTTCAATGCTGAAACACACTGAGAGTGTTAACTGTTCTTACAACATACTGCTGTATGAAGACAACTACTTGTTAAATTCATGAATGAGGTGCATTCTCTCCTTCATAATGAGCCCTTTCTTTTGCTGTAAGTACTACTTTAGAGGAGGCAATTGTAAAAAATTGCATTGTAAAGGACAATGCTAGCCTGTGAGTCATCCTTGGGTTGTAAAGCCAGAGTGTTCAAACTCTTCTTCAAGTGCTGGAGGTGCTGCAGCTCCCACTGGTAAGATCTTCCATCTTTAACAGTTAGTTAAACAGTTCCTGCTTATCTGTTAGCTGGAAAGTTCTGTAAATCTAACCTAAACCTGTTTTCCTGTCGTTTTAGGCTTTTTGTTCTTTTTATCTATGCATTTTAGAGTGGGAGGAGGGTGTTACCTTCTCATCAGCAATTATTCTGTACTTCTCCATGTTAATAATCATGGTAGTTCTTGGTAAGTTGTATTTTCCTGACTGTTCTGATGCTTTTCTGTGGATTTTCTTCAGTCACGTTTTCTGAAATGTGATGGGTAAAACTGGACATGCTTCCAGTTGGGACCAGACCAAGATTCAGTGGAGTGGAAGGATCACTCGATGTGTCTTGCATATGGCATTCCCGTTTGCGTCACAAGACAAATGGTTTCTTACAGTAAAAGATTTTTTGACTTGTTTCCAGTGGGATCCTTTATAGTGGTCAGATCTTATATTGCAGGACTGCTACTTTGCGTTCCTTTACTGGCTAAACCAAGTAGTTCTTAGGCGTTCTTATTAAGTGGCATCTCGCTTACTTCTGATGTTTCCCCCCAGTTGTCAAAAGTACTATTTTATCTTCTCGGGCATGCACCCCTACTTTAGGTTGCTTTGGTTTTATCAGCTTAAGAGACCCTCTAGCCCATCATCAGTCTTACTCTGTTTTCCATCTACTTGTTCGTGTATTGTATCTCATAAAAAACATGCATGTGGTACACCAAGCTACATTAATGAGATTTTATTTTTGGTTTTGAGGCTCTTGTGTAGGGCAGTATTAAAAGCTTTACTAAAATTAGGAAAACTGTGTCTCCTCTTTCTCCTCTGGGGTCACCATTGGTTTTTATTAACTTTATAGTAGGAGGTCAGATTGTCACGTATCAAACCACAGGAAGGCAACACAGCTCGGTTCTTCCCTCCCCCAAGCCCTTCTCCTTTTTTGAGCACTTCCAAGCAGATTTCTTCTGTTCTTTCTGAAGACTGAAATTGGATCTGCCATTCCAAGTTTTCCATTTTAATGTTTTAAACATGGGCACTGTCTGCCCTTTTCTGTTCACCCATCTTCCATGAGTACTGCAGGAAGAGTGGAGTTAAACCCAGTAGCTTGGCACTCCCAAACTTCCCAAACCAGCCTTTAATTTGGTTTTAGTGCTTCACCCCCCCACCCCCCCCAACACACACACACACACCTGGCCCTGAGACTGATTATCTGTGATTATACTTCATTTGGAATGGCATGTGATGGCAGGATCTCCTTCCAGTCTTTTCCTGAGCTTTCTGCCCATGCCAGAGTTGTGCTGAGGTGGTTCCCAGAAACCCACCAGTGGTACAGGTGCTGCTCCTGCTGTCAAGCTGGGGCCTGAATGTGCAGATTTAGCATCTGATCCTGCACACAGTCCATTTGATGCTTGAGAAAAGCCCTTATGTGTTCAGGCAAACTTCTTAAAAACAAGCTGCTTATCAGTGCTTTGTAACAATTGAAGTGGCTTGTTGTTTTTCCCGGTTAATTCTAGAATATGAAACCTGACTTGTATAAAGTTGGAGGAGGGAGAATGCCTGTTAAAATATAACTCAGGAGTTACAAAGCTCCATCTCGTATATAATATCCAGTTGTTCAAATCACTATAATTATCTGAAACATTATTTGTGTGCCTTTAAAAATCTTATTTGAGATGTTAAATTTGTTTCCACTCTAAGTTAAACACTTTTTGGATGTCTCTTACTGCATGGTCTTTTCTCGGTGTTGAAAGCAGATTGAGTTTAATCTAAATATAATTTCAACCTGGATTTAATGTCTGTATCTGTGTCAAAACTTGAAAGTATGTATCCCCTAGTAAGATAACTACTGCAGACTTTTAAAAATTCATGCCCTGTTGATAAGCTTGAAGCCTATTTGGGTCATCCGTGTGGTTGAAGTCACCACTTACGCACTGACGCAAACTCATTCACGAAAGAAGACAATAACTTTTGAAGCTGTGAAGGCTTCTTCATCCCATGGTGTCAGAAGCTGTAGATCTCTGCTATAGTTAAGAATGGGAAGTTTTTTGAGAGCAAGATGGGTTGTTTTTTTTTCCTCTTGAGAATACAGTGGAAATCGGCACCATTGTGTCAGCATAATATTTTGGCTGCTGGAAGGTGTGTATGTGTGGGGGTAAGTGTGAACAGTGGGCTCTGATCCTGGAAAGCAGATGTCGAGTAAATATGATCCCAAACAGCACACTGTAAGGAGCTGTAGGATAGGAGAGCCTTTATCATTTTTTAAATGGCTTTAGTGTTGAAATGGGGTAGGATGGCAGAGATATCTCTGCTTTGCAGCTGCTTTTGAAGGAAGGAGGAAGAAGCATCATGTCTGTCTTCAGCTCGTTGGAGGTGTGGTTGGAACTGCAGTGTGTCAGATGGAGTCTCAGGGAGACAATGTTTATCTCAGCTGTGTTAGCTTTTGATATCAGGTTGGAAGCTTTTTGATACCTCAAAAGAAAAAGCAGGGATGTTTTGAAAGAACAAATTTTCCAGATGAGGAGGAGGAGGAAAGTGCCCAAGACAGTAGGTGACTAGCTAAATGGGTTTGCATTGTGAGACCTTTTTGTAGAAGAAAATTAGATCATAATGTCCTGTTCTGGTTTGAATACGGAAAAAAAGAAGGTCTTAGATTGCTCTAATTTGTATAGGCTTGTTTTACATTACATGTTTTAAAATGCCACATTAATGAATCTTTTGAGCCAAAGTGCTACTTAGTGTAGCTAAGTAGGGTAGCTGCTCACTTCTTCCCACATTTTGTGGATTATTGCTAGCTTTGGGTGCAGACAGGGATCATGGTGGCTCTCCCTAGAGCTTGTGTGTTTGTTTGGAAACCTAAATTAAATGCATTTTTTTAACAGGCATATTGAAGAGGAAGGGGAATATAATGGACTAGAAAAGGGAAGGCATGAAAAGATGCAATTGGTCCAAAACTTCAGCAGTAAAAGTGTGTGGGGGAAAAAAGGATTTAATTCTGGGAAGCTAATAAAACTGACAAAGGCTATATTTTAAATTAGAATAGAGAAAATTGAACTTAAATGCCTAGAAAAGAGCTTGACACGGATTTTGGCAATGTGGTAGGTTCCCAGCAGACATCATGGCAGACCAGAGGCAGACTGAAATAATTCGGTGAAGGCGTACAGCAGGAGTTTGAAAAAACAGATGCTCAAGTGTGTTTTTAAAAACTGAGGAGATACCATATTGACTGCTCAGTCTTGGAATTTTTTTGCCTAATTTGTTAGAAAAGCTTTGTGGTAGTTAACTAGGATAACCTACTCTAGCAGGTTCAAGTTATAAATGTAGAAGTATTTTAATTCCTATTGTATTTGTTCAAAACTCCTAATAATGAATGGAATGGTGCTAAACTGGTTTAAATGCAGTTATAAATTGGAGTTTGGCTGCACTGTTTCTGTTAGTCTTGTTAAATTCATGCAAGTGTTGTAATGTTAAGAAGCTCTTGTCTTTCTTTGATGCTGAACATAGCGTATGTAATGACTGACAAAATATTATGTGATACCTTTTTTCTTGAGGAAAACCTGAAATTAACATTACAGTCCAGAACTTAAATGAGAATGATGATTGCTCCAGAAATGGTTGTGTAAGTTAAAGTTGCTTGGGTTGGAAAGGGAAGGAAGGTGCCTTGATACAGGACCTGAGATGGTGAAAGACGTCATGAGAATTGGATACAGGTGGTTTGTTTTGTTTTTTTAATTCTCAGTACAGTGAAGGCTAACTAATAGAACTGCAGTTGAGAAGGGCAAAATAAACACTACATAGGAATTACTTTGATCTGTGATACGTAGCTTTCCATGGCACTGTGAAAGCTGGTCTCTTGTCTTGGGCACAAGACTAACAAGATTAGCCAGGCTACTGTGTGTGCAAGGGTCATCTTTTCCCCTGAATTATTGGTGGGTGGGGGTAGCCAGGTGGTGAAAATCCATAGTATTACAGAAGATGGACTGATTTTAATCAGTCCTGTTTGAGCAGGTTAGAATCATTGTTACCAGGAGGTAATGCAGGCTGACAGCAAAGATGAGAAGCTCCATAACATACCGTTCTGCAGTTTGTTGTTGATCTTGTGTTCTGTGTATCTTCAAGCAGGGGCAGCAAGTTTCTGTTTGTGATACTTGGGTTTTTATTTTCTGCTTGAGCTCTTCTAACCTGTATATAGAGATAGTTTACCTAAAGCAGCCTTTTGCAGGGAACTTAATATCATTTCATCCTCTTTCCTTTGCCTTAAGCATCCAAGGTGGCAAGCAGCTGACTCCCACTCATGCATTTTATACCATTACATATCTCTCTGATTTTTATAGAAGTGTGATGACGTTAATTCACATCTTGGGGTCTAGTTTGAAATGGGAAAAACTTGTATAGAATCGTAGAATAGAATCATAGAATCGTTTTGGTTGGAAGAGATCTTTCAGATCATCAAGTCCAACTGTATCACAATACGTAACTTGAAATGTTTCTTAATTCTGCACTGATTCTTACTCTGTGCAGTCCTGTGTAATCTTTATTTAGAAAGAGGAGGGTATAGCAGAAAAAGATTGAAAACTATTCCAGCGAGGTTTGAGGAGAGAGTTAAGAGGTTGAGATCAAACAAAGCCAAGAACATATGACATGGAGTAAAGAAAAAAAAAATATATCTAAAGTGAGTCTGCTGGATTTTGTATAGTAGGAAATATGGTAACGAGGTGTACAAATTGCAGTTTTAAGCCAGGTAGTTGCCAAATAAGCAAACTTTTATTCTGAGTGTGAAGCATTATACTGTTTCTCGAGTTTGTAGCTGAAACTTGCAGTATAGGCTCTGTCAGGCAGCTTAGTTTACACCTGTGATAGATTACCTTAATGACTCTAGGAAATAAATAGGAAGCTCAGAATTTGGAGATAACACTTTATTCGGCATTTGCATATAGTAAAACAAGTTCTGCAGCAAACTTCTTCCTCTTGTTATGACGGCCAGGCTACATAAACAGCGAGTTCAGCAGTTGGTTGCTCACCACGTAACTGGAAGAGGATTGCCTTGGGGAAGCATTTGCAAAATCCCGAAGTAGCTGAACCTCGAGGTTTTGTGACTCAGAGCCAGTATGCACCTGGTCTTTGGAAGTCTCTGAATGGATTCCTCTTTTCTGTTTATGTATGTTGGGAAGCTAGAGGCTTGGCTGGTCTGGCTTTTTTTGGGTTTTTTCCACTGCTTTTTCATGCTGAGGAAGAAAAAGGCTGACAAAGTGAGCAGAGCTGATATTGGTGCTATGCTATATGTGACCACCCCATTAGAAAAAAAGTGATTTGTATTTAACCTAATAGTAAAATCTGGGTGTCTGAGGCATATACTGGAGGAGTTGGACTAGATGATCTCTAGAGGTCCCTTCCAACTCTGAAATTCCATTAGTTGATGCAGATACTTCCAAACTGCAGTTGCAAGAATTGTCTTTGGCTGTTGGTTGAACAAATAGATGTTTTTAGTTATACTTGCTGAGCTTTTCCTTTGTACAATTGCTCTGAATCTGCACTAAAAGAGAAACACATTCAGGTTGCTGCTCCCTTTGTGCTTAATTTTGCTTTAAAAAGTGGTATATTTGGTGCCTGTTTGGTCCCCGTAATCTAGAAATTAACACTGCCAGTTATTTCTGTTTATCTTATTTCATTAGGGGTACTTGCTGTCTTGCTCTTACAAGCCTCCCCGCTTTGGGCAGGCCTTGGGATGACCATTGGTCTCTGGTCTGACACCAGTGTTTCCAGAACTGTCAAAATAGTCACGTTTCACAAAACTGTCCTCTCTCCTACTATATTTGGGGTTGTGTTTCTGTTGATGACTGGCACCCATCACAGAATGCTTTAGATCACATTCACCTTTGGATTTCCCTTTCCACTGTAAGTGCTGTCACCTCTGACCCATGTATTTTTGATGTATTTGAGCTTTATCCTAACTGTGACAATTCTTTCTTTAGTCAAAATGGTTGGGAATGATGCTTGAGTACCTGGCTGTAACTGTTTGGTACTGTGAGAGCTTTTTCTGCTTGTTGTCGAGCATGATGTTAGTATAAATGTGGGTTTTTTTATTTCCTTCTATGTGTTATTTGTGTTAAGATTGGTTATGGTGCAGGTCTCCCCGTTTTTCCCCCTATAACTTTGAGAGAGGACAGCATGGGGTAATGCAGCATTCCCTTCCTGGCTGTTTCCTTCCAGAAACAAACTGCTTGAAGCAGATGGGACAGTTTGCCTGTCTCCACAGTTTTGAGGGTACTGAACCTAGTATGAGACCTAGATATACAGTATTGATGGTTTGCTTTCAGATTTAATTTGTTCAATTTTTAACTGACAGGTTTTTCAGCACTTTGCTGCAAGTTCTATAATGTTCAGTAGCAACGTATGGTCTCACTTAAGGGTACAAGATAGATTTAAGCAAAGCTGCATGTTTTGGGTCTCAGACTCCCAAAGCTCCTATTTTTAGCAATACAAGGATCAATTTAGTGACCCCAATCTTAAGCCATATGGAGTAAGAAAAAAAAAAAAAAAGTTGGATTTAGTTTCTGAGAAGGGAACTAGTTGGGAGAATGGAGCAAAAATGACAGGACAGAGAGAAATAGCTTTTAAGGGGCTATAAATAACGGCTGAGGCAGGAACTGTATAAGGGCATGGATGAATACAGTACTGCTTAGAGTATTCTCTTTCCCTGTACAACTCCATCTTCAGCTTCTCAAATCTTGCTTTAAATAAATACAGTAAGGTTTAAGTAAATACAGTAAGGTTTTTGAGTAGACAGTAAGTGTCCAGGAGTTATAGCTGTTTGTCAGTGGCCTAATTCAGACTTTTCAGCAAAACGTTCTTTTTGTTGTCCCTTTATTTATGCCTCTTCTAGGCAGCAAATTAACTGCAGAGATGATTTATCCTTTTAACAGCACCTACCAAAAGTTAACCTGGCATTGGCTGCCCAGTCAGTACCAGTAAGAACATGCCTTGTCCTGCATTGCTGCTCTCCTGTTTTGGGGCCTCAGTGTGAC
The DNA here is from genome assembly GCF_963924245.1 of Chroicocephalus ridibundus. Classification (NCBI taxonomy): domain Eukaryota; kingdom Metazoa; phylum Chordata; class Aves; order Charadriiformes; family Laridae; genus Chroicocephalus; species Chroicocephalus ridibundus. The sequence continues at coordinate 26,810,677 of NC_086292.1, forward strand.
AAAAAGTAGTGGATTTATAGTTCCCAAAGGGTTTTCCAAGTATTACACCGTTGTCCTCTTTTTTGTGAACAGAACCAGAGCTCTTGCCTCTGAAAAATGGAAAATTACTAAATAAAGCTTTTCAGTTTCTTTGTGGAAAAGTAAACTTGCTCTGAGATGGCAATGAAAACATCATCTCTGGTTTAGGAAAACCAAACTTTTGAGGTTGGCAGAAGATCACTGTGTTTGCCCTGTTGTATTCTTGCCGTGACCACTACTGTTAAAGACCTGGTACAGGATAAATTCTTTCACTGGTCTCTGGTAAAGTATTTAAAAAACACCTTTTAATGCTGTCATAAAATGACAGCACAATTGAATGTGGTCTTAGGTTCTAGAGCATGTGAAAGACTTCTTGGTGTCATCATCACATTAAGTATGACAGTTCTTCAACAGTCCTGTGATATAAAGTAGATGAAGTACCTTTTTTATTTGAGTTCAGGGAGATGATTCAAATTAGATTTTAACCACATTGTTTAGGGCACCAGTTATGTTTTTCTCAAACACCAAAAAATCTCGGAGATTTAGTTAAGCACTCAGTTAACTCTCTCAGCTGTGAGTCTGGATCCTCTGGTACCTTGAACAGGCTGAAGTTGAGCTCCTCTAATGGTATCAGTTTTATAGTGAAGACATCTCAAACCCCTGCCTTTCAAGCTTCTAGTTTTTACTCCCATCGAACTATCTGTGTAATACATTGTATTGGTGATGTGGTGGTACTGTGCTGATTTCAAAGAATGAGAAGATTTTCCGAATTAGTGTTTAAAGACTGCTTAGTGAACTGCTAGGGGGTTCACTTCTTTCATTCTTGCAGAAGCCTTACAGCAGATACAGTTTTTGGATTCCCCTACTCTATAGTTAGTATTGGTAACACAGTGGTGGTGTTTTGTAAATTTTCTTCTTTATACCGAACAAAGGAACAGTTTTCTGTCAGTATTTTGTGTCAGCTCCCTATTGTGCTGCCTACTTGAAGAGTCCAAATCTGCTTGGCTGTTAATTGGATTGCTGCTTTTGCTGCAAAAGAAACAGGAGTGGGAGAGCCTTTGGGCAATCAGCACAAGAGGGCTTCGAGTTGTGATTAAAGCTCTTAGCTAGAAACCCCAGAACCTCAAAAATGGCCCCCTTTAGCCATAACTGCCATTTTGGGGGGTTTTGTTGCCCTCAGCATGTAACTGGTGTGGGGACCAAGTCAGGAGATGTCGGTGGCTCAGCTCCTTGTGGTGAGGAGCCCTTGGCTGCAAGAAGGTGGCTTCGGCCTGTGGATTAGGGTGTCCAGTGGGGGTGATCACCATTTAGAGTCACATTAATCTTGGCTGATACCAAACTTGAATTTCATCTCATAAATAGCGACATTTGATGCTGTAGAGAAGCTCTAATCAGAAGTTTATTTTTGTACTAATAATCTAAGCGGTGTCAGTAGGCCATGCGAGATTAAACCCTCAGTCCAAGGAAGGATCCGATTTATGACACAACCCTGATGCAGCTGCGTGTACTGGCACAAAGTGGTGGGAAGGGCAAGGCTATTTCTCTTGGCATGTCCTATGTATGACCGATGGGTGTTGGTAGACGACTTGATGTGGATGGCTGAGTAGCAAAGCCTTCCTGTGGTCAAAGGCATGTTTTTAGACATGTCAGGGAGAAGCTAAACTGCACTGTAGAAATGGCTTGCGGGGAAAAAAATATTACTCAAATGCAACTTGGAACAACATCTCTCAATTTGCAAAGGAGCGTAAATCTGGCAAACAAATTGTGGCATCTCAGCTGCTTTTTAATACATCTTCTTCCTCTTCCCTGTAACTGGAATATAATCGTGTTCTCCTGGAGAATAGCCTGTCTGTGGGCTGTCTGCTGCTGGTTGTGTACACTGCGGGGCACATCTGACCAAGGAGATGAAGACCTCACCTGCTAGAGATGTGTTTACTCTGAAATTAGCAGTCAGTAGGCAGTAGTTCTCTCCATAAGAGAGCATAAACTGTTAAAGCACATAAAGCATCCTTCCTCTAACTCCATCTCCTGCAGTGGGACCACTATTTTACATGTTATTAGGCAAATCTTGCTTTGTTAAAAGTTGAACTCTGATTTACGTTTTTAATTTTTCTGCTAATAGCATTTCTTGTGCATATAGAGGGATTTTTTTTTTTTTTTTTTTTTTTTGCTGGATGGCTTGTTCTCAGCCCTGCCTGGGATTGTGTGACCTCTTGCATAATCCAACAATTCTGTAAAGGGCATTTCTTTTAAAAGGTCGGTGTATTAAAATGTCTGGCTTCTTCATCATGGATGACAACAAGCAGCTCGTACTTCTGCAGAATGCATAAAAGGGGAAAAAAAGAGGTTTGCCATTCAGCATGTGCTTCCTTCATGCTCAAGAGAAATGTAATCTGTTTCCTTTCAAACAGAGGTTTGTTGGATCCAAAAAGGTCAAAGCAAAACCTTTAGCCCTCTAATGGCATAGTCTGATGATTTTAAAGAACCGATGTGAACACCAGATATTTTTTTGTTATCCTCACCAACATTTTTGTAGTGTTTTTGATAACTTTAGGGTGCAAATCTGGTGGTCTTAAATTTTTTTTTTGAGATCTTTAGCTTGCAGGTGTTGGTTGCTGTGTTACATGTGTACACTGGACAAATTTTAATTGCTGTCTACTGTAACTCAGCGTTTCTGCTTTGTGAAGCTGAATCCCTTCCCACTTATTTCCAAGGAGTGGGTTCATACTTGTTAACAATTACTTTTTTTGTCAACGTACAGGAGCTTTTCTGCTCCTGAGTCTTTCTGTTTTAGAGAGATTTTTGTATATTCCTTAGCTGCAGCAGTAATATTTCTGTAGTGACTTAAAAAAAGGAATTAAAACTAATAAATGCTGGCTTATTTAACTTTTTTTTTCCTCCCTGCATGGGTGATTGTAAGTCTTTTTGTCCCCAAGTTCTGCCAGGGAGAAGCATAAATGCTAACAGGAGAATAATGCTTGCCTTTTCTGAGGACGATGCAAGCTTAATCTTTGGAAAAACCTTTGAGAAACTAGTCTACAAATTCTCTGTGGAAGAAAATCTCTTGTGGTAAATGCTTCTTGATGTGTTCAAACCAGCTTCCTGACAGCGTATGCTCTTTTGAGCAGCCAGGCACGCGAAAGCAGCATTTGCCACGCAATTAGATGGCTTTAAAAAGGCTTGGTGTAGCATCCTGTGCTATGCCAGCATCAGGCAAGCACCACTCCCAGCTCCTTCAGGTGATTAGGTTGGGTGCCTGCTACCAACAGCCAGTTTGAGTGTTTGTTCTGTAGATAAAGGGATTTTTTTCTTTGCCTTCGGATTAGAATACTTTCTAGCTCAAGGCCTTACTAGAGGGAGAGCGTGGATACTTAGTGAACCTGATTACCGCTTTTCTGTCTGCTTTGAATCCTTAATCAGTTGAGTAGAGAATGAAGACTGTCTGAAGTCACTTGACTCTTGCATCAGTCCTCCAACAGCAAGCCCTTCAGTCTGTAGTCAGCCCAGGGGAACATCTTCTGGTCATGTGTGTAGCATTCAGGAACGTGATAAGGACAAGCCTCTTTGGTATTTTAAGATATTTTAATATTAAGACCGGCTTGTGTTCTGCTGGTGTTGCCCTGAATTGAGATGGGTGTCCTCTGTGAGGAACAACTTGCCACTTTCCTGGAATTGCTCAAATGGCTCTGTCATCCACGATTGTTTAATTGGTGTTATGTAAGTTATTGGTCCTCGTGCACTGCTGAATGAAGTTACCCAGACTTGCCTTTTTTAAAGCACGTGATTGAAATGCCACATAGCTAAATATAATTCTGTTTAGGATGTCGTCTTCTGTGCTACTTGCAGTGTATGTGAGCTACTTCAGAGGTGGCGAGGAGTGGGTCTTGGCTGATGTCCTCTAATGTGCGTTTTAACGCGCTGAACAAATGCATGGACTTGCTGTTGAGCTGGATACCATTAACTGTTTCACAGGCAAGTTAACGTGTGCTTCAGATTGATCAGAACTGGCTTCATAATGTCTCTGTCAATCTATTGTTTATTTGGAGAGCATTGCTACAAGCGTTATAAGCAAACAAAAGATTTTTCTATACTTCCTGTAGAAGTGAATGCTTTAATATCATGTCTGCAGTGATATTAAAAAATGTCTGTCCAATCAGCATGTCTGAAGCAGAGAGAATCGCTTTAATACATAAACTGACAGGGCAGAGAAGCTTGGAGCCTTCTAGTGTATATTCCTTTAAGCAGATGGGCATAAAACAAAAAGCAGACTTTGATAAGGAAGAAGCTATAAATTGAAAATAGAGCTTGCACTCAGTATAAAATGAGCTATGGTAGGGACTGCAGAACATGCTTTAGGGACAAGCTTATGCAAAAATAGCATCTTTTTATGCCATGTCTGCTCCTCATATGTTATCTGAATAGTTAGCTTATACATGTAAACCACTGCTTCAGTTATCAGTGCTTTTAAGTCCTTTGCAGAAAAATAAAGGAATTGGTGAGTTAGAGATCCTTAACGAAGACAGCAATTAAATGTTGATATCAGGCTTTGCTTACTGTTTTGTAGTGGAATGTATTTCAGTTTTGTTCCATCATTTTTCCAGTAACTAAGTGAAATACCAAGTTTCCCAGTTGTTTGTAAAAGACCTAAGTCCGTGTTCCGGTTACTTCTTCAGACTATGCTCTCTTACAGTACCCAGAGAACTATAAGAACTTTGTTCTTTCCAGCTAAAGAACTAAGAAAAAAGATCTGTGAACTCCTACATGTCAAAATGTGACTATAGCCATCAGGCTGACGTCGATATGGAGCCAAAAAGAGGGAGTAAATATTAATTTCTTGTTCTGACTGTTCTTCTCTTGCCAGATATTTCAGTTTTGAATCTACTTTCACATATCAAACATGCAGGTATGAGGTTGTTGTGAAAGTAGAAGAATTGTAAACACTGTTCACAACTCATGAAATTGTGTGTAAATATGAGAAAGATGTCCGGAGAAGGTTTCTGAACCCAAGGGGCTCATACAATGAGAATGTATTTGAGGTGAAAGCAATTTCCAGAAATTGAAAGTGCATAGCTGTAATTGCCATAACACGCCAGTGTCTCTTCTACCCGGTAGTGTGTCCGTGAACCGTGCTTTGCTGCATTTTTTCAGTGAATTATGGTTACTGAGATCAGTTTTTGCACAATAAAAGCGACTGTAAAATAGCAGTTGCACTCGAAAGTCATTGCAGTGTGAAGTTAAGCATTGCTTTTTTTTATTCCAAGGAAATTCTTGAATAAAAGCATCCGTGGTGTGAAATGTGGGAGAAGATGAATAGGCAGGTTGAGGGCCTCAGCCTAATCTAAGGGTTTTATGTTTGGGGAAGGCGGTTGGATCAAAGGACCTTCAGAAATCCTTTCCAGTCTGAATTCTCGGATTTATAACCCAGAAGCTGATCACTGTGGCCCTTCTCCATCCATCTGTGCAGAGAAGTGTCTCTTGGCTACACAGGGCATGTTCCCAGGATGGCCTGGCAACAGCGAAGGCTCTGAAACCATTTACTTAAGGACTCTCTGAATTTTACTTCAGCAAACAAATGAAATTAGTTTGTTCATAAATCTTTTTTGTGTGTCAAACTAAGCAAGGTTTTATAATGCACAGAGCAATGAGGAATGTTGGTCTGAATCCAGAAAATGTTAATCCTCATGTCTGTGGACCTGGAGAAAGTAATCCTCAGGTTTCCATCTCCGTGAAATGAAGCTATTGCTACATCGTGGGCTCATGCATTTTGTATGATGCTCTCTGGGTAGTGTTTCCCCCTGTATCAAGTCAGAACCTACCTTCAGCTATATAAAGCTGCAAGATGAGATGGCAGGAATTAATTTCATGTATTGCTGCAGTTCTCAGTATGCTTATAGGCAGTATAGGCTCATCTGGATGTCTGATAGGAATGTCAAAGTGATGATTTTAAAGCTGCTTCTGTAGTTGGGTAAAGAATAGGACAAAGCAGAACAAGAAGATTAATGCCAATGTTTTTTTTCGTTTATGGAAGTGGTGTGATGCAGTTAGGAGACTATAGCCAAAGGTTAGCTGGTGATGCATGATGGTTACGGGTGCTACGGTGGCTGGTGAGTCATACTCAAAGAGGACAGGGAGTGCACTGTGAAACTTAAACCCGTCTCTTACCAGTGAAGTGATTACGACCAAACCCATTTCTTATCAGTGATATGATTAAAAACCATGCTCCCTAGTGATGAGAGAATGGGAAAGCATCAAACCTACTAGATGATAGGTGAAAACAGGCAGGATGCTTTAGTGCTTTCCATAGGATTGAGGTGTCTTCACCCTTCTCCTCCAGCTGGCGTGCTGGCTCTCACTTTTTTGTAGATTTGACTAATTTCAAATACTTTGGTTTAGTAAAGGTGAGCATTGGAAAGAAACTAAACGTTAATTAGGCTGCCTTTTTTTCCATCCTAAACGAAGTACAAATGCAATACTTTGACAAAGTGATGGTGATTTTTTTTCCACCCTCAAAAAATTTGTCACTTAATTAACACCCTTCAGTGAAGAAGAAAAAGGTGTTAATTAGAGTACCAGTTTAAGTAGCAGGGGGAAAATGGAGAGGGGAGAGGAGGGGGGCAGCTTTTTATTGTAGTTTTCTTTGATATTCCGGTACAAGTTATAAGTGAGACTGTTGCCATGTAATAAAGGTGAAAATAAGCTAAAGTGAGGGCCAAGCGAAGACAGCCGAGAGGTGCTTTGTGGACTGCTCAAGATCATCTGTGCTTTTATATTTTAATGAGGTTTTTACAGCTAGCACTTAGTTGCATCCCCTTTCCTGAAAGCGCAATCTGTCTGGTCATTCCCTGGAGCTCCGACCGCACTTTGTACCCCCCACCCTGCCCCGAGCCCTGGTGTCACCACCAGATTTCCTTTGGAAGGAGGTGGTTGCCTCTGAGACAGTACAAATCCAGCGTTTCAGGAGCACGGGAAGTGTTTGCATCTGGTTATTCTTCCCTTTTGAATCCTCATAACTGCAGTTTTTTCTTAATTCCAAGATCAAGGGATTTATCCAGTTGCTCTGAAGCTTTACTAGCAGCGGTAAAGCTTTGCTTCATTTTACCTGTGCAGAGCCTTGGGTACTTGCAAAAGCTGAAAGAATTTTTTTAAAAAATAAACCAGGGCTGCTTAATTCATAATATCAATTAGGGAAAAGGTATGAAGACAATTTAATGAAGCTTCAACCCTAATGCCTGTCTTTGGTGGCAGAACTTTGGTACCGAGGGTGGTGGTATTTGCTAAGTACAGTATCAGTATCTCACCTGGAGGATTTTGGCTAACACTGATCTATAGAACATATAAAACTGCACTTTGGCAAAGATATTTGGCTTTTTGCTCTGCCATTTAGGACAGGCATTCCCAAAGGCATGTATTTACAAAAATGAATTACGCTATATTAATAAGGAAATTTTTAATGGGTTTTCAGAGGCAAAGGGAAATAAAGAAAAAAAAAAAAAGGGCTAGCTTAGCTCTACTTTATTCTGTCTATAAATAAGTGGAATTGCAGGCAAAGCTCTCAACCAATACGCAGAAATAAAATCTCCAGAACTGTGCTAAAGGCGCAAGAGAAGTGGAGAATCAGTGAAATACAGACATATGGTGGGCTAATGGGACAAATAGGAAACATCAGCCTCTTGCTGTTTACATGATGGTTTTCATTGTAAATATACACAATCCGTAAAGCACTCAGTCCCTAAGCAGTCTACACTTTATCTGTGTATTGTGGGTTCATCTGAAAATCAGGTTTCTTCTTGCACTAGCTTTGCAAGCTTTTTTTGAGATTTGAATTGTGTTTTCTTTCTTCACATAAGTGGAATTCACCGCAAGATAAAGATAGGATCAGGATAGGAGAGGAGCATTATCTTGCTTGACAGAGATGCGCACAGTGTTGCCCCTGACTGTAAAATTGCTCTGTTACCGCTGTATTCCTTGTGGTTGAAAATGTCCTTGGAAAGACATTGCGTTTCCTTCATTTGGGTCACCTTTGTATGTTCTTGGGCTCGTGTCCTGCTTTGAACTGCTCCGAACAGCCCCTTATGCTCTTGGGCTTCATAGCTCCTTGTTCCCGATCTTTGCAGACTCTGTTTTCAAAACGGTTTCCTCTTGCTATTTGATGCTGATGGGCTTGTGCTTATTTTCAGCTCTAATCTTCATGCTTGATAGACATTAAACCTAGAGAAAATAACGTTTCACATTGTTGGGGCTTCTTTCTACTGGGACTGCTTCAACACCCTTTTCCTCAGCTAGCACTTATCTACATTTTCTTAAGGCAAAACCTAGCTTTGTTTTTCTTTTTTTTTTCTTTCTTTAGACCAGTCTTTAACTTGAGATGATCAATATTGCCCCTGCTTTGCTTCTCCAACAGCGTTCGCATTGATTCTTTTGCAACCTAGTGCATCTTATGCTAAATGTCAGTAACAAAAAGATATTTAAATCAATAGCGCAATCATTTCTGCAACTCAAGGATGATTTTTATCAGGTGTATTCTGTATATTCTTAGACTGGTAGATTGCTGCTAGGATATTTTATGCTAATTGGTGATATCTGTATCAAGATCCTTTTTTTGTGTGTCCGTTCTAGCAGGTGAGGAAGTTGGGAAGCTCTTTGGTCATTGTGATACTGGTTTTAAGGTATTCAAGAATTGTCTTTTTGTGCTGCTTTTTCATTTGGGCTCCAGCCAAGGTAGGATACAAACTGCTCGACAGGCTTCAGAAGCTGGTCAAAATTATGGTTAAATATTTTCACATGTTTCTAGTACGTATAAATTTCTGGCAGTATGCTACGTTTAATCCTACAGTTCCGTGATTGCATCAGCAAGAGGATAAGCCTTGTTCCTTCTCCCACTGCACCTCTTCCAGAGGTACTGGGTTACTGGCTCCTCTCTGGCTTCTGTCAACGAGGGAAATAGCTGCAGTTGGAAAGGGTGCTGCTGCCGCGTGAAGCTGGAAGGGGAATTGCTAGGATGTAAAGCTCTGATTCATTTATATGCCAAAGCTGGAATGTAGTTTGGCTCGGCCTCGCTTGCTTTTGGCCAACAGGTAGCTCATACATATTGGCAGAAGAAAAATTAATCTGAAAAGGTGTCTTTCATTGATAAAGCCTCCTTAATGAAACCAGTTTGCGCACGAGCTGTAAAGCTAAGCTTTTACAGTCATTTAAACTCACCATCTTTAGGCTTCTTGTCCACTCTCCTCTTCTGAACTCAAGATTTGTTTAAGATGGAGCTTTTCCAGCTTTCTGGCTCAGGAAGTCTGCTGTACATGTTTCTCTTACTGCATATGGAAATTTTTGGCTGCCCTTTTGAATAGCTCTTAGCTTCTCCCCCAATCTGAGTTCCAGTGCACCTGTCTTTCAAAATGCATTTTTTTTTTCTTAATTTGGATTTAGTGGTTCTTCACTACAATACAAATTTTAACATGCAGAATTTGCAAATGTGAAGAGCCCAGCTGCACGCTGGATTTTATTCATCTTTGGCAGAATTGTATGTGGAAACTAATTTGTTGCTCTAGTTTTAGAGGATTATTTCATCGCATTTCTCACCTTTATCTTCACAATTGGTGCCTGAGACCAAATCTTCAATAAACAAGTGTCACTTCAGAAGTGATTTAATATTGCCACTTCATTCTGTCCTTCAGGGAGATAACATCAATTAATAACAAAAAACAAAAATTGGTTGGAAACATAATAGTGTACTTGAATAGCTGCACCTGCTGGAACACAATTTTTCTTGCATTCGGGTATATCATGAAGATTAGTAAAGACCTTGTGAGGGATATTTAGCAATAGACTTTTTCCTTTGTTCTTTTATGCATGATAGCAATTAGCTTTAAAAATATCCAAAACCTGAACAACCCTCCCCCTCAAACACCTTTTTTTTTTTTTTAAGTGGAAAACTGACTGTGTAACAGAATAACTCATCTATGGCTGTAATGAAATACAGCTGTCAATATAATAAACTTACAGTATCAAAACTTCATAAGAATTATTTTCCTGTAAACATTTTTGAAGGTGCTTATTCCTGCTGTATTTGGCATTAAGACTTGGGCTATTCTGCTGCCTCCCATGGGTCTATATGGTTTTAAGGTATGATCTGTGGATTATTGCCTCCTTCCTCCACCCTCCCCGGAGCCCTGACCTTTGCCAGCTTTTGAGCATTGGCTGCAGTTTTGCTCTGCTATTCTGTACGGGGCTGATACTTGCAAACTGAAGCCGAAAATCAGTCCTGCAACCAGTGCTTCCTACAGCTTACACTGTGGAAATAAGAGCTTTAAATTACAAATAAGGACAGGCTTTCAGTTTTAAATGGGTAGAGTATAATCACTGTAATAAAACCTTGACCTCTTGGCTTGATCTGTTTGTATTTTGATAAGTCTCTGTTCTTTTGATGCTCCCGTCTCTAGAGTTGGGCAGAATGTGGTAATAAGAAAGCAGGGAGTTCTGTGCTTGGAGAAGACCAAGTAAGGAAAGTGTTGGGCTCCAAAAGCCTCTTATGTAAGCAATGAAATCTGTACAGTGTCATTTTCTGTTTGGTTTTGAACAATTACGGAAATCGCTGCCAATTGCCAAAAAGCAGCAGTGTTTCAGTTTCCAGACTCCTGTTGCGTTACAGGGAGCATTGTCTGTAATATTTAGCCTTTTTTTTTTTCCCTTTTCTTTCTTTTAAACATGTCAGCTTGGTACTGGCAGATTTCAGCTCTTTTTGCAGCTTCTGGCTAGATATCTTAATCGGAAATGGCCCTCTGGCAGATGTACTGTAGCTGGAAGCATCGCCTCAACTTACTGATGCCGTTTGATGTCTTGCCTTTGCTGTTTCTGAACAACTCAAAATGCAAAACATTAACCCGAGACTCTTGTGTAGAGTTTTTAATAGCACTGCCAGTCCTTTGTAATGCTAAGTTTTTATTAATTTGCATATGGAGGCTTTTCTGCCACCTTTATTCCTGTTTGTCCTTCCAGGATTTTATTCTAACCTGGAATACCTTTTTAAAGAGGGGGGTCTTTTTAATCTTTTGGTGGGATGGGGAGGGCCACCAAATCCAGTTTGTGGTTTTTTTCTTTACCACCATTATGGAGTTATCTATGCTGACAACACCTCAGATGAGGATAGTGTGTTGCGTTGAAATTTATCATAATCTGAGACGTTGGTTTTCAAGAGGATTTGAAACTGATGGAAGCGTAGGGTTTAAAACTTAAACCCAGAGAATATTTACTAAAGAAATCTTTTGATGCAGTTGTCCAGTTTAATATTTTTAAAATTTTTTTAGGCTTTTTGCAAAAGTTTTATAATACTTTTAACAGCTTAGCGAATGCGGAATCAGATTCAAAACCGAAAGCTTTTGACGGCTCGTTTTATGCAATTTATTGATACTCCTTTTAAGAGGATTTACAGTATTCTTTCATACCACGTATGCCTGTTGTGTAGCCCCAGCAGCAGTGCAGCTAACAGTTGTTTTAAAATACACAATTACAACCCTTCATCCCTGCCACAAAGGCCAGGTAGGAAGCCTTTCTTGCAGAAATGGTTGCTTAGTAGCTGGGACAGCTGGAGAAGTGGGATTGACTTGGGTTTTGCGTCGCTTGGCCTTTGACTTGAGGGATGTGTTTCATGCCAGGGGGAGTTCATCATCTTTGTGCATCGGTGTTTAGTGGAAACTGGGAACCTGTAGAAAGGGGATCGCTTTCTGAGCAGTCTTTCCTGAGCTACCATCATCTCTGTTTCAGTATTATGGTGGAAGGCAGGAAAAAGAGGCTATAGTGTGAGAGAGAGAACCACTAGGATTTGGAAAGAAGTAAGCCTATGCTATGTGCTACCGCTTTAGCTTTTTGTGTCTAGTAAACCATGTTGAGAGATGTGCCGGTCTCACTGTTTGATTTATACCTCTGTGGGAATACAAGGTCTTCCTCATTCAGTGTCCCTTGAAATGTGGACAGTCCAGCAGAGCAAGTTCATAACCCGGTCTCGTGTGTTGCCTCAAGCAGCAGTGTGGAAACAGTAGGATCCTTGTTAACCTCAAGAAACAACAATGGTGGTCTTAGTGCGGTTTGTAAGTGTGAGTAATTAGGGCACTTGTAGTGCAATAGTTTTTCCTCTCCCCCCACTGCAGCAATGGATCGTTTGCTGTGGTATTTCTACTGAGCATAGAGCTCACCTCCTTTAGTGCCGGAGTACAAGGCTTTGTCAAATTAGTTGGTAACTGCGATGATTTCTGGGGCCAGTATTTTTTGGTTTCGAGTGTTTGTTCTTGTAGCTGTGGTTTGCAGCTACTGCACAAGGGCTGTGCCAGCAAAGGACAGTTTCTGCTTGTGCTCTAGAGACTCTTGGTCTTGCTTTCTTGCCGAAATGGTTCTTTAGAGGTGCCTGTATAATGCAAGCTTCCCATGTAACTGTCTGCCAATGTACAACTGCTTGTTTCACTATTTTGTGAGCGTGGCCAAATGATGTGGGAGGGAAAATGCTATTTAATGAGCGTGCGTCAGAAATTTTACCAGGGCTTTAAGTCCACCTTTCTGTTCTCTAAAATCTGCTGAATTGTCTTTCAATCCTCTTCCTGAAAATAAGCTGAGAATTTGAGGAGAGGGATGAAACAGCCTATGAGCTGTGTGGCGCACTGCTTGCTGATGAGAAGCCCTGCTGCCCGGGGAACACAGCAATATGACGGGTTTTGCTGCATAATCTGTCTGCCCAGCTGTATTCTAATCTTCTAGGTTTTGGGGGGGGGGCTGGCGGGGGAAGAGACTAGCTTTAAGGCAACACTGTTTTCGATAGATACCTTTGAAAATAGGATTGAAGGACAACTTAGTATGTCTGCGCTCTTAACACATCTCTGAAGCTGGTAAGTATTGAAGGATGTCATGCCATAATAAGGATATTTTGGCCCGGTCACAAACATCAGCACGGCATCTCATATCAGAAGGCAAAAATCATGGTGTCTGTTGGAAGTACCTTTGCTGTCTGCTTCCCAACTAATGCCGCAGTCTTGTGGCCTGTGTGTCTATATATCGCTGAAATTCCCTTTGCCTTAGAAGGTTGTGAGATTCCTAGAGCTGTGGTGATCCAACTACTTCAGGCAAATAGGTCACGTGTATCATGGGGAATTCCCTACCTCAGAAGTCCAAAATAGATGGACGAAAAAGTCAAAGCAGAGTTCACAAGTGTGAGCTGCACAGGGCAGAACGGTAGGGTTTTACACTTTTTCCCCCTGTAGATAGGTCATAAAAAGCAAGAAGGCTCTTCAGAGAAAAGACATGTGTCCCTGAACACTTAATGCTTGCTAATTACAAGGTCCACACAACTGAAAAAGGCTTGAAAACCCATCAGTCTGTTCTATGGCTTGGAGGTACCTCCTAGCTGGTATGCGTTGCAGCCCGTAGCTTCCCAAGCACAGTGGCCACCGATGGATCCCCAGAGTGGCCAGGACAAGCACTTGGTGCCATGGAGCCTTGCTTCCCATGAATATTCTGAGTGGGAGTGCGCTGCTCTCAAACTATCGACTTTCATCAGCAATTGCTCTGTGTTGTGCTTTTTCTATGAAAGTTGTGTTATTGTAGATGCTAATGTCTTATCTAACTCTTTGTTTTCTGCACCTCATTGCTTTGTTCTTTATAAGATCTTTTGTTTTCTGCCACTCTGTCACTGCATTTCTGCTGCCCCTCCCTCTAGCTGGGTTTGTCAAGTCGCCCATGTCAGAAACTAAACTCACGGGGGACGCCTTTGAACTGTACTGTGATGTGGTTGGGAACCCCACTCCAGAGATCCAGTGGTGGTATGCTGAAGTCAACCGGGCTGAGTCTTTCAAACAGCTGTGGGATGGCGCTCGGAAGCGCCGTGTCACCATTAACACTGCCTACGGGGCGAATGGGGTGAGTGTGCTGAGAATAACCCGCCTTACCTTGGAAGACTCTGGGACTTACGAGTGCAGGGCCAGCAACGATCCCAGGAGGAATGACTTGAGGCAAAATCCCTCCATAACGTGGATTCGAGCCCAGGCTACTATAAGCGTCCTTCAGAGTGAGTCCGGCACCCTGCAGTAGTGGTACTGTAGTCTCTAGAGGCAGTCTAATGACCCTCACCCTCCTGTCACCCCCATGAAACCCTCTGCTCCCTTGTGCTAGTGTTTTGAACCCCAGACTGTTCCTCCGCCTGTAGTGCTGACCTTGTCTGCCATCTCTGTCTCTCCTTAGGATCAAAGGACTTGGGAAAATCTGTGGATCCATTTTTATAATAGCTTCTGTGTGAAAACAAGCCCAGTGTTGAATTTGTGTTTCTTCCCCTACCCCCTTTAGTTTTGTAGTAGGTTTCCAGCCACCTTAGTGCTGGCTTCTCCATGAGTGCCTTTATATTTGATTTCTGTGTTCTTCCCAGGTTTAGCTGTGTTATTTAATTTCTTCTGTTTTCTTGAAGTTTCTCTGAATGCCTTCTTATGTGGTTTTAGTTACATATATGCTTTTGTGCAAATCCTTCCCTTTCAGTTACATGTGACCTTTAATGTTTAGATTTTTCCATGAAGTCGTGGTGTTTCTTTTCCTTTCTGGACAGCAGCATGTTCCTAATGAGTTCTCTGATGCAGCAGCACCGAACTGATACAGCTATTCTTAATCCAGTCTGTGAAGTGTGTGTGGGGAAATATCCTCCCCCAGTGTTGAACTAATAACTTTAGCTAAATGGCTTTCATCTGAGAGTGCAACTTTTGTCAGCGGAAAGAACTTTCGAAAGCAAGAGAATATGGTTGACCCAGAATTGCTTTTTGTTCTCTGTTGTTATAAGGCTTTTCCTGTGTTCAGCTCACTTTTAAAGCAGTCCCAGACGAGTTTGGAAATTTGTATCATCAGACTCGAGGAGAACCCTGTTTCATTTTGTGTAAGATGCAAAACTCTTGCATTTGCTAACAAGATGAAGCAAGTGTCTAATGAGTTACAGGTAGAGTGAATTAAATCTGCAACATGAGCCTGCTGTGTGGAAGTATAGGAGAACTTGCTTTCTCGATGTCCTAAGGTGGCAAGGAATAGAACATAGGTGCTGTCTTGCTATTGTGCTCTGTGCCTAAATAAACCTTTTATGTACCACTTTGAATTTTGTCTGGGTACAGAAATGTCAAACTCTGTAATTATGTCTCAGTTAAGTTTTTTTGGATACCTTAAAAAGACACATCCCTTAAATGTGGTGCTGCAGTCGGCACTGCTGGATCAGAGCCCTTCCCTCGGGAAAATGGAAACAACACTGATCTGTGTGGAAAAATAGACAGTGAACCCAATGATGTGGATTGACTCTAAAATTTAAGTAGCATTGGGTTGTTCAGCTCAGACCTGCTCATTTTTCAGTCCTAGTGCCTGATCCCTTCTTTGTCCTTTGAGGTCCCAAAGGACTTGGATTGGTACATTGCTTTGCATGACCTGCAACAGCAAGAGCCATGTAATTTTAGGAAATAATACTACCTTAAGGCAAAGCTAAAAAATTTGTCTTGGAGGAGGGAATGTCTCCTGGAAATCCCCGCTGCCCCTGTTAAGACCTTTAGTTTTTCTTGAGTGTGGTGAGTCTGTGGTGGTCCTGTGCTCCTCTCTTTGTGCTACTCAGTTTTAGTAACCTACTGAGGAAGAAAATCCTTTTCATATGAAAAGTCGTCATTTGGGAATGAATTACTATGAAGATATCTCCATATGGAAAGAGGGTTTTTCCTCTCTCTGGCCATTGATACTAATACAACCTGCTCCGGGCATTCAAGTTTAACCTTTTGTCTTCCTCCTCAGTTAACGTGGTCTTGTTGCATCTGGTGCTACTAATTCTGGAGTGTGTATCGTGACTTCATTGCTACGTGCCTTGTGCCTGGGATATTTCTTCTGCTTTTGTGTTTTACTTACGGGGGGGGGAAACATTGAACAGAATACTTTGATGCTTTTACTCTGTAATATTCTGTATGTTGAGAGATGACCAGCTGCTGCTTGGGAAACAGACCGCTTGGACATCAAACTCCTGCGTGGCCATGCTGGAAATGGAGATAAGGGGGGGGAGCAGGTTTCCAAGCCATCCCTGGAAGGTGGAGACCATCTTAAGTGGCCCAAAACGTCTTAGCATTAACGCAATTTGTCTTTGAAATGGGAATTTTCTGCCTAAACAGTGTTACAGTTTCCAGTTAATGGTGGCCATTTTCCTGCTGGCCTTATTGAACGTGAAGAAAGAGAACATTCAATTTATCAGAAGAGCACAACCTCTTTTCACTGTCCTTTAAATCACAGCTTGTCTCAAATACAAAAACTTGAATGCAAAGAGGTCAAGTGCAACTTGATTTATAAGTTAGCACTCAAGAACTAGTTGTCCAGCTTCTATCTCATTCCTAGTTTGGATAAAGAACTTCAATTATGGATATATATTTTTTTTTATTTAAAAACCTGATCCTACATAAAATGTGCAGTTTAAGTGCTGTGTAACAAGAGACTCTTCAGCATCTTGCTTTTTAAAGTGGGCATCCTTCTTTGGATGTTGCTGTCCTATTAGTATTCAATTTGCAGTTTATCTTCTAGAGTTAAATCAGGCTAGTACTGCCCGATTGCTTTTTATTTTTTTCTTTTTAAACAAATTAAAGCAACATAAATGCAGGTAAAAGATGTAAATGAGATTGCAATTGCCTTTAATATGTCTTTTTATTTAACCTAAAACTTAAGTTGCAAGTCAGACACAAAAGGCCCCAGCAAAGCAAGCCTGAGACAGCTGTAAATATTTTCTGGACATGGCGGCTTAGTGGAGTTGTAGGTAAGAATAGGTGTGGATTGGCAGAAGGAAAAGAAGAAACCTGCTCCAGGCAGGTTTTATTTGTATGTTCTGCTTCATCAGCGTTAGAGGCTGAAGAGTCCATTATCAACAGAACATGAAAGAACAGAAGATTACCACTGTCAAACACCTTCTGGATTAAGTCTTTAACTTTCCAGTTTCTGTAGGGACTGAATTCACTTTTTTTTTTTTGTGACTTTGTGTAATGCTTTCTGATGGCAGCATGTATGCTTTCCCATTCCAGGATTGCTGCAGGCTGATCACACCGCTTTTAGGTTGTGTCTCGGCATCTGTTATAACAGTGCTTGCTAGATGTGTCGTGGTCTTTGTTACAGCAGCCTTTAAGCCCTTCTGAAAATAAAACTGCATTTATTTCGCAGGCCACAGACTTGAAGATGCGGCTTTCATCATCAAAGAAAAATGTTTAAAACAACCCAGTACTATCAGTGAATTCTAGCAAAAGTTATTTCTCTAGATGAGTGTTCTGACGCTAGATTACTATTTCAAACGCATTACTAAAAATATTTCCAGGTACCGTTTTTCTGAGAATGCACACAAGCTCTTTGGGGAGGATGGAAAAGCTTACAGGGCAGTCCAGTAATGGCTGTAGTAAAACAATTTTGCACCCTGTAGGACCCAAACAGATCCTTGCGTGGATCAAATTCCCAGCATGGGAACAATGAGGCAGAAACACAGCTGAAAATGTGTGATAATGGCAAAGTGTCCACGAGAAGTGTCAAAAAACCCCTCTGTTACTACAGTACCTGCCAGTTTTTCTGCAGTTAAATGATAGTCCTAGTTTTAAATAGCTGTGAAAAGAAGCTATATAGCCAGCCTGCTGAAGACGGGGAGAAAGAATATACAGGACTCGAATGACTTTGTCAGGTTATTAGTAGGTAGATATTTTTTCTCCCTGCCTCTCTGGGCAATAATGTACTGTACTGTTGGATAGATGAATGTTTTATGTGATGAAAAATGCAATGTTTCTTGACGCTACTGGTATTTTCCGCTTCCCCTCGTTCTATTTAATAATTTGTTTTCCAAGTGCTTTGCAGATGAATAACCAAAAGACTGCATGGGTATGACTCAATTTGTATTCCAAATATGTCACCACAAGGCGTAACAGAAATTTCCAGGATTAAAAATCCTTTGCTGACTTGCAAAAATCCCAAAGACCCTCATTACTGACTGACTTCCTCACCCTCCTGCACTTTGCTGCTGACCTACGAGAATGCAAAGGGGGTACTGGGAGAGGCTGGTGCCGCAGGAGCGTGGTGGGGAAATGAGCGGCTGGCAACAGCTACCTCTTTGGAATTCATTTCGCCCTTTAAAGTAAGAAATACATCAAAGGCAGAGGACACAGCAGCATTTCCATGGCAGAGACTGCTACAGCAGTCGTCTTTAGTTCAAGCTGAAACTACAGCCAATACTAAATCTAGATATTTTTAGAAGACTAATAGCAAGAATTCTTAAATTTCCTTTAAGCTCTGTCATCCTGTGTTCAAGTTTTGTTACAGAATACTTGAAATGAGCTGTGAGCCATCAATAGAAAGGTCTTTTTTTCCAAGTTTGGGAAGAAACTTGTCTCCGACTATTGTAAAAATTCATCAGCCTTATTTGTTAGAGAGTGACAGCCATCTGCACGGTCTTAAGAAAACGTGGTTATGAAATGAAAGGACAGTGCCCTCATACTAATCTTAGCACTTTTGAAAGGTTTTCCCCTAAAAAAACACGTGAATTTGATGTTACCAGGTAAGATTGTAAGGTGGAACAGCCTGGGTTCAGTTCCTGTTGCAACCAGCAAAGTATGTAACTCTTATGGTCTGTTTATGCAATGAAGCTCATGGGTTTTTTCTTCATAAATGTTTATGTTTAAGGTTACTTTAGAAACAAAATGGTTCCCCACTCTAATTTTAACTTGGTGCGTATTCTTACTTTTTATTGTTAAATGTTAAGGACTTAACAGTCTTTATTCACCAGACTTGTGCCTTATTCACACTGGGTGTTTGCTTGGATTTCAGACATCAGAAAAGTTGTATTTGAACTAACTTGTGTGTGCAGGATATTTTCCTTAGGTAGACATTAATCTTTTTTCAGGGGGAAGTCCAGAAACATTATTCAGAAGACTGTCTAGCTCTGAGGCCTGTTCTGTATAGAAAATGGGTTTGCTTTAAACCTCAAAGTAGAGGAAGCAAGCAAAGCCAGAAAGTTGCTTCTGAAGGACTTCCTGATCTCTTGTGTATAGTCACAGGACTTGTGTTTTCCCGGGAAGACTAATGGTGTTACATAGAAATCTGTAGTGATGTTCAATGTTAAAATAAACAATCTAAAATAAAGAATTCTCTTTTTTCCATATAGGGGTGCTATAAGGTGTTGCCTTCACTAGTGGCCAGCTGTTCTGTTGTGGCTTTCTTGATGTCTCCCAAACTAGTGCAGTGACATTCCTTGTGTAGTCTTTTTCCCTTCCCGATTCCCCTTTGAATTTTTTTAGACTAGTGTGGCACAACTGCCAGTGAAGAGTTGCTATTTAATGTGTCCTTTGTTTCAGAGCCCAGGATCAATGCCAGCGAGGATGTAATCATCCATCTGCATGGGCCGGCTGTCACATTGCAGTGTAACCTCACCACAAGTCCCAGCCCCCTTTCTGCCAGTTACTGGGTGAAGAACGGAGAGGAGATCCCTGGCACTAGAAAACCTTCAAACACTACAGAATACAAGTAAGTCTCTTTGGAATGATCTTTATGGTACGCTGGAGGATGACAAACCCGCTAGACATACAGCTTTGGAATAGACGATGGGATGTTGGGACTCCAAGATCCCTGGTTCACCTTCACGGTGGTCAAACAAATTGATTTGATCTGCATTAGAGGCTCCACAAAATACATGTCTGTG
This sequence comes from Chroicocephalus ridibundus, assembly GCF_963924245.1. Lineage (NCBI taxonomy): Eukaryota > Metazoa > Chordata > Aves > Charadriiformes > Laridae > Chroicocephalus > Chroicocephalus ridibundus. The sequence goes on from NC_086292.1 coordinate 26,830,385, forward strand.
AGTAGTGTTAGGGGAATGATTCTGGAAAGATTGCTGTCTATGGCTGTCCCACCTCGCTCATGTAAACATAATGTCAACAAAAACATAATGTAAGCTTTGCTTTTCAATCTTAACTCATTTAATTCTTCTCTAGAGTATACATGATGTGGGGACATGGGCACAGACACACAGTCTAGTTTTCTTTTCCTCTGCGTATATCGTGCAGTCTCTGTCTTATCTCTACATAAAGACAGATCTGCAGCTGTGCATTTTTATCGTGGAGGGAAATGTAGCACATAAATCACTGCTGAAATCAGCTGGTTTAGTCATTTTCTGGCCTTGGGAGATGAAAGATGGCGTTGTCTGAGTTGTTACTGATGAGTCATCAGACACTACTATGAAATGATACCAAATCTTGATTAAACCACTACAGCTGTATCACTTGTGCTTCTTATTTGTCACCACATCCCCATTTGCAGCATTAATTTGTTCCACGTGCGCATGCTCTGGCGTTGTTTTTGCCTTCCACCTAAGGGTGTGACGGAGAACAGAACGTGTACAGCCACCTCTTTAGTTTCACTGTAGCTTGTGTTGCGTGGAAATCCTTTGAGGGTTTCTGTATTCCTGAAATAGAGCTTTCTTGCTGTGGAGTTGATGAGAGCGTATGAAGCTTGCTCAGTGGTGTCATCGGAGATCTAGTTAGTGTGATTTTCTTGCGATTTTTTTTCTTTTTCCCTTCCATTTTCTTCACTTGATGCCAGCATGGATAGCAAATGCAACTTTCTGGTCAGTGTTAAGCTAAGAACTCCTAAGGCATGTTTTAACCACTGGTGTAACTAAGTCTTTGGAGACATTAGACCACTTCTGACCCTCTACTCGGCTGTTATGTCAGAAAGAGGTGCTTATGTCTGGTCAAGGCTCTTGATGTGACACTGCATCTGGCTTACCTGTACCTTGTCCGTACACCAAAGCAAGGAAACATGCCTGCACACTCAGCTGGCTTTTCTGTCTCCAGCAGAGTACTGTGGGCTCTTTATAACTCTTATGGGCACAGGATTAAGAAATACTCAAGGTTTTCATTGCCTTAGCAAAGCATCCTTTCATCCACAGGATTTTGGAAGTTGTGTTTGGTTCTGATAAAGATGTGTCAGGTTTTTCCTTTTGTTTTCCACTTTAGCTCACTTTGCATTATCTTTTCAGTTTTTCAAAAAAAGTCTCATTTAGTTCCGTAATTACATCCTGTTATTTTCTCAGTACAATATTTAACACTAGTTCTGAGTTTTAAAGGCTCTGCTTTCTTATCTAGCAATTAACTTGATGAGCAGTCTTGTCCAAAAGCAATAGTCTGAGTGGTACAAAAGGCATGTTGCATTAAGCTTACTGAAAATCACACATTATTATTCAGGAAACTAAGTATTGAGGCTGACTTCTCTATAATCTGTTCCAAGCTAGGGAAAATCTTTCTTTTCAAACTCTTCTGTAAAAGAAAGATTAAACTTGGCTTCAGTTTCAACTTCCCGGAGAAGAAAGAAGTAAGGTGGGCAGACTTTGTTCCCAGCAGATGAAGGGTTGGTAGAACATGCTGCAGCCACAGCACAGCTTGAGAATTTAGGAAAACTTGCATTTGCAATGTAGACCTCAAATTCCTGATCATTTATAAGCTGCTTTGCTGTATATTGTGGCTTTAGGCTTGCTTTATTGCGTGTGGTCATGCTGCATTTGATTTTTTCATTAACTTATAATTTGATTTGGTTTCCTAGTTGTTTGGCTTTTTTTTTTTTTTAGATCCACAAATACCAAATTCACGCAAACAATGTCAACATAGTTGTCGTTGAGAGGTTATTTAACTTCAGCATTTTTTTACATTCTACTTTTTTCCCTAAAAAATAAAAAATGTTTCAGGTTCTTGGTGTTTCAGTCATTAAGATGTGTTGTTTTGCTCTGAAATGTAGTTAGTTCATTGAAGTTCAGTGTTTATCATTCAGAAAGGTTCAGAATTTGTAAGTTAAACTACGTATCTTAAAAATCCTGCTTCATATAACAGTAGAAATTAAGCACATCGTTCCTAATTCTTTATTCAAACTTGATGTAGCTGCTCTTGCTGGAAGGCAGCTATAGTAAGGAAGTTCAGAGTTAAGTGTAGCTCTTTTAGTTCACTATTTCTGATTAAAAATGAGCAAGAATTACTTGTAGTGTATTCTTTTACAGGCAGGAAGTGCTTGGAAGTGGTTCTGGCCATCCTGTGCTTTAATTCTGGAGACCTGTCCCCAGTCTACATTCATAGTTTGGAGGAGAAAAATAGGGATTTCTTTCTGAATTGCTCATCAGTTAATTCAGAGTTGAGTAGCAGGTTACTGAGCTAAACTGATGAAAATGGGGTTTTTGGGTGTTTGTTGGGGTTTAACCTCAGCCAGCTGAAATAGGACAGTGTTTTTACATCTGCTGAGAAGTCTACATCTACGAAAAGCTGGGCTCTTCCTAAAAGCACAGGACTGAGGGAAGCTGTTGGCTGAGCAAACTTGTTCCAGGTGCTTGTTTGTCTCTAAAACTTTGTGGCTGTATTAGCTTACACTTGCTTCAATGATTTATGGTAATAACACTCTAGCAGAGGCTGCCATACTTTTACACTTTAAAAAAGAAGCTTATGTAGAACTGAAAGAATACAGTGTCTTACTTCCCCCCCCCCCCCTTTAAGCATTGACTATAGTGGCTAAAAAGCTGTGGTTAGGGTATGATTATTTAAATATTGAGGTCCAAAACACAATTAGAGAGAGGCAGGTATTCTCTGCCTTCCCTCACTATTGCAGAGTCTCAGGACGGCTTAGTAATGGAAACAGCTGGGTGAGGTTGTCCCGCAGCAGGCAGGCGAGGAGTGCCAGAAGTGTGTGTTTGCCAGCGGCGGCGGCTGGCACCAGCGTTCCCGGGCTGTGCGCAGTTCCCGAGGATACTCTGCAGTTCAAACCACAGTCACTGCTTTGATGTTTGATGATTCTAAATGATCATTCTTTCTGTCATTAAGATAATCTTTAATTTTAACTCCGTGAAAAGTGGGTATATTATTGCTTATTTAAAAGACGTATTAACTTTATTACTCTGTTTAGACTTTCACCAGTGACTCTGGGAAGTAAGCGCTGTAGACACAGTGAAGACTTGAGTCAAAGTATTGTGTTAAACTGAGCAGCTTTTTCCATGTGTCTAAGCAGTTTCCATATGTAATTAAATTATTTTATTATAGTGCTCTTCTGCAGGGTTTCTGTTTAGCTGCATGCTATTTACTTAATGTGTTTTTAAAGCTAATAATAAAAAAAGAAAGCCAAGAAACCTTGCAGTAAAGGGAGGGAGGGATGGGGAGAATTCTACCCTATTCTGTGCTATGTGGAGATGTAAATTCTGCATTGCATCATCATTATGCTGCTCTAGTCCAACATGTCTTTTGTAGGTAAATATCTGAAGAACATATGCGTGGAGCTTTTAAGTCATTTGTGTCCAAAAGCTTTTCAAACGATGGCAAAAGCTGGTGGACTTGAAGCTTCCACCATCTTAAGTGTAAATTCATCTTGAGTTTTTTTATGGCTTTTTTTTCGCAATTGTTGCAGCTCTGCTTTCCTTCTGACTGACTTGCATCTGGTTTTCCCCTCTACTAGTAGTTATTGCATTAGTCTTTCCTAATTTTAAGTGGCAGCAGATTCCTTTGTGGTGTCTTCCTTCATGAGCTGACCAGCTCATGCAGGTTTTCCAGATCCAATCTGAATCAGAGAAAACTTTTAATGGACCAGTCTCGTATCTGCTATGGAAAAAAAAAGACTGCTTACGCTTTCCCATTGGCCATGTATGATTTTTCAATGCGTATAGTACATACAAATCACGTTTCTCCCTCAATGGGAGGTGATATCTGACTAATAGGCTGGTGACTTGAGGGTGACTTGCATCAAACTGCTGCCTGTAGTGCGTAATTAACAGGTGTCAGGATCCTTCTTTGCTTTTAAAATAAATGCAGCTTCTCCAGCTAAATTTGTACTGACTTTCCAGACTAGAGCTCACTCTTTGTCTAGGCAAAAAACGTCCTTATTTCAAGTAGGCACGTCTGCACAACATACCTTGAATTAACAAGTAATATCTATGAAATTTGGTTAAAAGACTAAAGTGTTGGGGGGGGGGGGAATCCTAGCCTGCTCGCTTTTGGTTGCTAACACAGTACTTAACATGGCTCATGTGTTTTCTCCCTGTCTGCAGGATTTTGAAGCCCAGAGCAGAAGAGTCAGGGGAATACTTGTGCGTGTTTGTGTTTTCAAACTCTCCTATAGCCAACGCCACTATAGAAGTCAAAGGTACTCTTTTTTTTTTTTTTTGTATTTTGTTTTCTTTCCTCTCCTTGAAAGTGAAGTGCTTTCACCGCCTCTGCGCTCAGTGTCTGTACAAGAGAGCCAACTCAAGGGGTCTTTCCTCGTGAAATCAAGGCTGGTCTCATCCTTGGTTATAATTTCAGGGGAAATCTTGCACACAGTCCTGGGGGAAAGATCTCACAGATATGGGAAATGTGACCATTGCACTTGTGGTCTGCACAGAGAGTACTAAAACACCATCTAGCACGTGCTTCTGCGTTCTTTTGGTAAACCTGGCTATCACAAGAGTGAGTGCCTGTCCAGTGGGATAAAGATTGCTGTAGAATATCTCTGTGTTCATGCAGAGAGAACTGCGTTTTCCTCTGGGTTTCACAGTAAATGAGGTCATCTGGATGTATTCAGCGTACCTTGAATTTGCCTGTTCTGAATATGAAAAAAAGTAAGAACCACCACCTCGTGTGGCAGCTCCGAACTGGTGTACTTGTAGGTTTTTGTCTGCAGACACTATTTCAGCTGGTGGGATAGCCTGCGTTCTGGTTTTGACAGATGCCCTGTACCAGATTGGGGTTTTCTACTTTCATGCATCTTTTTTTTTTTCTCCCCATTTTGTGCATGTTGGTGCTCTTCTGATATCTTTAGGACCCTAAAGTTGTGGCTATAAAATACAAAATGTGAAAATAGCCTGAAAGAGAATCTTGCACAGCAGCAAATGTGCTGTTTGCTCGGAGTTTCCGTGTAGTTCTTGAACAAAAGAACACTGTTTTAGACGTACACGGAGATGATGGTGTTTTATGCAGTGTTTAACTACTGCCATAATACAGTTATTTGTTTGTTAAATAACTGTGGAAATGAACCGACCCATTGCTCTGCAGTGGCTGTGGTTTGCCCTTTATGTGCTGCAGTAAGATGGCATTGATGCACTGGGGCAGCTTTGTTAGTCAAAGACAGATGAAATCATGCAAAAATGCGTTAAAAAGTCTTGCAATCAGCCTTTGTGCGTCTGGGACTTTACCGATGCTTGTTTTATGAAGGTGTACTGTAAACAGGTTTGAAATTTAAGCTAGCATTACTTACTGTCTTCCCTATATCTCCATCTTAAATGTAGAGCTTCCTCTGCTGCTGTTTGAAAATAGCAAATGGGAAGGAGGATGCTTCACGCTATTTCTTGAGTATCCCTGCACCAATGAGGCAGCCTGTCCTGATCTGTTGTGAGTGCTGCTGTTTAAATGAGGTATCACAGGTCTGTGGCTAAAGCTGAACGCTGACCTCTTCCCTGGGCATTTCTGGTGCCTCACTGGAGACTGTGTGGTCAGGTTCCTGAATCCGAAGGGAGGAAGTGGGAGTAATTCAGCACTTCTGCATGAAACGAGAAATGCACAGTATCATTCTGAATGCCATCTTTCCTATCTAGAGGGACACCGTCTTTTGAACCATACAAACAGTTTCCTGGGGAAGAGAAATATTGCCATATAAATAAGCATTCTGACTGATATTGTACCAAGAAAAGCTTGCTGACTTCCTGTGTCGATTTTACAAGGTTTTTTTCCAATGATCTTGCATAAAACAACCTATGAAAATACACCCAGTGTTCAACCAAATCTGGTGCAGAAGCTATCTCTGCAAGGAAAAAGGAAATCTAAAATATATGCTCACGCACCACAAGTTCCTGTTGACCTAGGATTAAGAAAAATCTGACTGCACCTCTAAAAATAATTATTGCCTTGCTTACAGCAAATTGAATTCAAGCTTATGTTGTACTTCCGGTGAGCTTGTCTTCTGGGTGTTCAAGGTACGTAGGTGTGGGTTGGGATTTTTTCCCTCTTTCTTTTAGGGGTATTTTTTTTTTTTTTGCATTCTGCTCTTCCACTCTAATTGCTAAATCTTCTAATATTAAGATCCTAAGTCCTTTCTGCCTTCTCTGGGCTACTTTGGGTGACAAACCACTTCAAGAGACAGGAAATTTAACTTTGGTAAGAGATTAAGACCTTTTTCAGCTTTCTGTAATATCTCAAAAGACTTTTTAGAAGTGTTTGGCTTAGGGCTTCTCTGCTCTTCGGTGGCAGGTGGGGACACCAAGAGAACTTGGCAGAGAGGTTTACAGGGACAAAGGACTGAATGTTGTAGAAAGAAAAGCCAATATATCTGATTAAAGTACTGGCACAAAGGGCAGAGGGAGAATAACTAATCCCACTAACAAATTTTCATGGGCAATTTATATATAAATACAAATGAGTAGTCATCAGTTAGAAGTTAATGACTGCAGCACTGCTCTTGGGAGGTATTACACCTGCAGCCCGCTCAGCAGTCGCAATTCCAGGACTCGGTGACCCTGTTTTCCAGCTCCGCCTTACAGCATCACAGGAGTGGCTGATGGGCCTTGAATTCCTCCTCGGCAGAGAGAGGGCTTGTCTAGAGTGGGAAGTACCTTGTCAACTCTTCTGCAAAGCAAACTGGAAATTGGAACGCATGTATACTTTTGAACTGAAAAGACACTTTCCTGTCTAACTACTTGGAAGCTTCTGTAGTAATAAATTGGGGCTGCATTTAAAGCACAAGTTAGAGAACTTGGTGGTCTCCTTGCAGCCCTAGTGCTGTACATAAATTCATTGTGATCAGAGCGTACTCCTTGGAGTTACTGCTCCTAGAAGAGCCACACAGCTAAATGTGTATGGTATCGCACATGTATTGGATGTAAGTGTCTGAATAATATCCATGCTAGTTGCAAAGAATACACAGGCTTTTTCTTTTTTCTTTGCAAAGGAAGGCATTCTTTGTGATTCCTCCAGTTTGGTGTAAATATTCTACATGTTCTGCCAAAGCAGTCCTGGTTCTCAAACCAGAACAGATTTTTTTGATGCTACTTCATGTGTGGAGATGTTACCTAATTGTTCATCAAGGCATATGTGGTGAATCGGTGATGTGTGAATCTTGTTTGACCGTTGCAGATGCCACAATTCAGTGCTTACCTGCATGTGTGGCCTGTCACAGTATCTGTGGCTAAGTAATTGTATACAAATTTAATTGCTCAATTGCAATTATATTGCAATTTTAAACTGCTGATGCACATAGAAAAGATGGTTCTGAATATGAAAGTGCTTGTGGACCAAAATAGTGACTTTTTGACAACTTGTGAACAACTTTAACAAATGCCTCACAGCAGATGTAATCCAGGATATACCAGCACCATTTGCTTTTTATGTAATGTTGCCTGTTTTCTTCCTGAATTCCTGAATTTTTCTTGCTACATGTGCTATGTAAGAAGATAAAAATGCAGAAACATGAGCATAGCTGTTAAGAGTTGCTAGGTCTGCTTGCATATTTAAAGCAGATTTTCTTGGTAAAAAATTTACTAGGGCAGCGCTAGTATAACAGCAGTTGGAAATACTGTGTTTTAATGTCAGTCTCTCGGAATTCCCAGGAATGGCCTAAGCCTGGTTTCCCTCACACAGTTGGCTTTTGGATGAAGTGTCTGGGGGAGACTTTTGAGTATTCGTGCTCAGATTCTCAGAGCTGTTGGGGGCATTGTGTTGAGTGCAGCTCTAAGCCTGAAACAGGCTGAGCAAACGCTGTTATTGGGAAGATTCTGCCTTGAAATAGGGATCTTCTCCCACCCTTTGCTTTCGCAGTGAAGTCAGCCAGCTGAGAATGTTGCAGGGAAGCAGGCCGTGATGGATGATGATGAGGTTATTTTCAGCAGGAAGAGTGATGATGATCCTGCCAGGCACTAGCAAAGATGCAGTGTGCATCTCCCCATCTGGAAGTAGCTTTTTTAATTGCTCTGTTGCCACACAGTGGAAATACCTGCAGTGCATTTGCTGTGTTGTTGTGATGCTGGAGCTCTGAAAACTTAAAAGATTAAAAGAAAGGGAAAAAAACTCACCAAAATGCAACCCTGAAGAATTCTGCCCATGCAATCTTTCTGCTTTTATCAAGATCTCAGGAGGAGGAGGAGGAAACACGTTTGTCTTTTTGTCTTCTGATACTCTACCAGCTATCATCTGATGCAAAGCAGGAGCAGTGAGACCCAGATGGGAAAGAACGTGCTCCCAGTTCCCTCTGGCTGCCCTGAAGGAATGCAACCATCAAGGAAGGTGTTGATGTATGACTGATGGAGGGTATCTGTTCTCTCAGCGCTGCCTTCCCATCAAAGGCTTCCTCCTTTCTGTGCCCCTGGACAGGTAGAGCTTTTTAATGCCTCTTCCTCTAAGGCCTTTCTGTCACTATCTATCTCAGCGGGGGATTCTTCTGACTTCTCATCCCTTGCTCATTGTCCCCCTTTCTCTTCCGTCCTCCACAGTTGCTATTGGTTTCCCAATAGCAAGTGCTCAGACCCGTGCTGTTCACTGCTTCTGAGAGACATAAAACTTACCACTTCTGGAAAATGCTTATTATATGCCTGAATTTCAGCTGCGCCGGAGGCTCTTGTTTCCCATGCAATACCCGCATTCAGAATGTTACTCTTCCACGCCTACTCTGGCTCCAGCCCAAGCTGCATACTGGAAAACCAGTGGTTATTTCAGCAGTCTTGGAAGATCTTGGTTTCTTGACTCCTGGCTGTCTTAAGAAATCTCTGCTGCAATTTCACAACGCTGTCCCAGAAATTAATTAAGAAATCAGGCACTCTCTTAGCACAACTGTGTCTTGGAGTGGTCCTAAGCATTACACAGAAAATGCATGTCACGTTCTCCTTTCTTGCAGCGCAGCTATAAAGGTAGACATGGATTAGAATTATAATGCAGAAAAATAAATCTTCCAGAGCCCTTTTACTAGGTCACCCATAAGACATAATAGTTTTTACACACAAGGATATTTTTAGATGCTTTTGCCCTTGCTTTTAATTTTGTCTTTTAATGGGAAAGCTTGAAGAGGTTTTGTGAACTGGGGTGTGGTTTGGAGGTGTTATGCATTTTAGTTCTCCTCTCCTCTTTAGTAATGCTAGTAAAATATCTTGAAAATAGCTGGAAATTAAGGGCTGAATACCTCCTCTATATCAAGAAATGGCATTGCATGCCCTGTAACAAGAAAGGAAAAAAAAAAAGAAAAAAAACCAAACCAAAAGAGGGTTGTATTCAGAGCATACTATTCCCAAAGCCCTTGCTGCACGGTGCATTTTGTGCCTATGGGTACTCAAAACAGACAGGTCTAATGCTTACTCTGGCACAGACCCCTTTCTGTTGTGATTCAGTTTAAGACTATCAAAAGAATGATGTTTATCAGAAGTTTACTCTTCTGTCAAGAATGAATAAATCTGTATTTTGATTATTTTTTTTTTAGTAGCAATTAATTTAAACTAACCCTGCCTCTTTTGCTCTTTCAAGCAGACTTTCAGGATTTAGTTTTCCTGTTTCACAATGTAAGGATAAAAATGTCGCTTGCTCTTTATCAGGGGCATTATCTTGGTTTCGTTGCTGTAGGAGCTGACACAGCGTGTCGTGCCCACGTCTCTGCAGCCAACTGTATCTGAACAGAGATGTGGATTCTGGTGCTTAAAAGCTGAAGTGAAATCTAAATCCTTTCTGAGCAAAACCTGCTTCGTTCTGTGCTTTATCCGTTCCTGGCACTGGAGCAGAATGCTGTAAGAAAAATCTTGACTTGAAAAGCTTCACAGTAAAACATCGCACTGTTGCTAAATCTGTGACCGAGGATGGTTGCAGCGATATTCTAATTGTCGTTTGTACAGGAGAACACAATTAGCTAAACAGTTTGGCAGAATAAGTACTGGATTAGTATCTCAGCCATAGCTTGAAACTGGCTAGCATCAAATGCCCCGAAATATTAATATTTCGTGTAGTGCTCCCGTCAGACTGCGTACAAAAATAGTCCCTGTCCTAGTAGAGCTGGAAATGACTCCTGCAAAACGGTGCCCAGCAAGGAAGGAGCAGAATGTATTCTTGTCCCTTCTGCTCTCATTGGGATAACCTGGCAAAGATGTCCTCTTCTTAAAGAAATATAATTATCTCTTGGCTGTAGGAGAACAGTAGGTCACCCTGCAGTAGAAGTTAGGGTGTCCTAGAAAGCTTTCCCTCTTTCTTTCTCTAGCAGCAACCTTACAGAAAAAGTGGGCCAGCTGCGGGGTGCTGGCTGCACCTTCTTCCTCTACAAGGCTCTGCCGTGACTCGCTGTGTGGGGGGGTGGCAGCGACAAACCACATGCTGACAGATGGGGACTGCGCGGGGCTTCATTTTTAAGCTGATGAATCCTTTTTCTTCTTTTTCCCTAATGGGGGTAATTTGCAATTGCTTTTGACGGCCTGTCAGTGCTGGGTTTGGGACTGTGGCATTGTCACCCTAAGTCTGTCTCTCGTGCTCTGCTGCTGCTGGCCTTTCATTTTCGTTAGGCTGGACGTGATCTCTGCGTATCATCCTCAAGTAAGCAAAAACTGCAGGGGAGGCACTGGGCTTACCTCCCTCCTGCCTAAAAGAGAATTTTCCGAGCCTAGCAAGGAAGAGGTGACACCTTTCAGCAGATCATGAGATGAAATTCACTTCTCAAACCACCATCGTCCAGAATAAATTTTATATTCCTCTTCGAGGCCGCAGACAGTGGTTTGAAAGGACATTCATTGCAGGTGTGTATTGGTGCTTGGTATCTTGAAGATGTAATGCGGCATGCTCAACCCTAAAGCTGATTTTTTTTTTTTTTTTCTGCTTGGAGACCTTCAGCTTGAAAACATAATTTCCTCCAAGTATAATTGCCCCTTGTATGCACAGGTAGTGTGTGATCACTTAGCAAGTACAGAATGTTCTTCCCTTTCCAGCTTGATTTAGTTCCTACACCTGGCAGCTTCTTTCTGCACAAGACCAGAGAATTACGATCTGGCGTCTTCATTTAGTTCATGGGTTTTGTCTCTCAAAGTATTTTCATGTTCAGTGTCTAAAGATATGTTTTAGGTGTCGGTTTTCTTAAAGATAATTAGAAACCCTAACTCCTTGTTCTTATGTATCCATGGTTATCGTTAGCATCATCTTGCAATTAGTCAGCATCTGTGTGGCTTCATTCCTTGCTCTTGCTTATGGTCATGTATATTAAATATTGTTGGCAAAGCCATTATTTGCCTGTGTGGGTACTTACAGGCTTCGATCAAGTTATTCCTTCACCTTCTTCCTTATGGGGTGATAGAATCATAGCATTTTTCTTAGGTAATGAGCGCTTTTTCAGCTCCCTGCTGAAAAGATGTTCACTTAAAAATGGGGGGGGGGGGGGAAGAGAACATGCTTGATATACTAAAATACTTTAAAAAGGCATAACTTCCTTAAGGGCTCTACCAGAAGTCCTGGAGTTAGTTTTAATTTCTGGTGGCTGATATCTCTCCTAAGGAACTGGTCTCTGCATCCTGCAGCAGCGTGGAGGATGTGTTCAGCTGGTCAGTGCATACCGACAGCTCTGGCTGCTGCTGAGTTGGAGCAAAGTGTGCGTTAGAAAATGCCATTAAGAGTTAATAATTCTGTAAGAAGCAAGGGCATGTTTCTTTATGTGGCAAATGGTCAGAACTTGTGACATTTTGAGAAAAGCCTGGGCTGATTGGCCTCTCCTGGCGGTGTCTTTTCAGGTGAATACACAGGTACTAAGGAACGCTATAGCTGAAGTGTTCCTACAGCCATGGGTTTTCTGTTGTTCAGAAGCTTATTTTAATTCTGCCTCTAACAACGTTACCCACCAGCTGCATTACTGTCCGAAAAGAGTCTTGCTGGAGTAAGGTGTGGGATGCTTTCTGCATTTGAAAAGCCCTTGCCTTTGAAATACGGTAATTCCTTTAGCACTTAAACTTGCCAAACGTTTTCCCAAAGACTTGTGATGTAATTTGGGGGGATGAGCAGGTTCAGCTGATGTTGTCCTGTTCTGCGAGATGTTCTGCTTGGTTTTGTTCGCTGCAACTGATGACAGCTGTGAAATTTGCTGACTTCTTTTAGCTTGCAGCTGCAGAAAAGCTGTCCCAAACCCATGCTACCTCTCTGTACCTGTCTGTAGGGGTTGCTAGTGGTAAAGACACCTCTCCTTGAAGAGACCCTTATAATAAATTCCAGTGTCTGGGGGTCTTTTCCTGGAGCACTCAGACTGGACTCTGACTGGATTAACAGATCAGTGTCCTGCCATCACACAGCAGGCCACGTGTGACATAATTAGCAAGCTAGAAAGCGAATGGGCTTTAAAGGTGGTCACTACGGCACCAAAGCCATCTGCTTAAGCGAAGGTTGAGCTTGGGCAGTCCATTGATCCACCCTAATCTCTCGTGCGGCATTAGGCTACAGTGGGCTGCTCTGACAGACATGGCAAACGGCAGTGATGTTATTTATAGATCAATTAATTCAGAAGACCCTCTGTTGATAGTCAGGGCTGTGTTTTTCTTGCAGTTGCCCAGCGGCACCTGCAACCCTCTTTAGAATAGATGTATTTGTGGGTAGGTTGAATGAAATGGTCTTTGTTGGAGGGATTTTGACTTCTGCTGCATTACAGACACCCAGCAGTACCCAGGGTAGTGTCACTGTAAGGTATAACAAGCGTTAAATGTAATGAGTCACAGCGTGTTTGTGGACCAAATCTAAAATCTTGCTGCAAGGAAGAACACCTTGATTCAGCTTTCAGAAATTCATGTTAGGACAGCATCAGTGCACAGTCCTGACGCCACGGGCAAGCTGTAACCAGACTCTCTGACAGGTCTGTTTCGAAGCTGAAGGTACTGCAGAGCTGCAGGGACCTCCCGAGCGGTGGGGAGGGAGACGTGGATGTTTCTCAGCTTCCTGCACTGGGGAAGGGCTGGGCCATCTTAGTTTTGTATGTTTGTGGTAGGTAACTCAAGCTTGATGTAGAGATTTCTCCCCTGTCCTTCAGTTTGTCTGGCAAACCAAGCCTGAAGGACATTCTTGCAGATCCTCAGTTGAGGTGCTACATGGAGAGACATGAGAATCGCAATTTTTCTTCTGTAAGATGGACCCAGTGTGGGAAAGACAACAACTTCCAGGGACCTTGTCACTTATTTTCTGTTCAAGTTCTCAGAGCTTGAAACAACTCTGACTTTAATAAGCAGCTTGTAAACAGACTTGTTTTGTTTCATAGCCATTCCTGACATCACTGGCCACAAGCGGAGTGAAAATAAAAATGAGGGGCAGGAGGCGCTCATGTACTGCAAGTCTGTGGGCTTCCCGCATCCCGAGTGGGTCTGGCGCAAGAAGGTCAATGGAATATTTGAGGTAAGCAAACAGTAAGGGGTGGCAGGCACGTAGTAACCCGCCGAAACCCCCAGTACAGAAGGAAAACAAGCACCTTGGGTTTAGGGATATGTTATTTAGGGTGCCTTAGAACTTCTTGAAGTGCAGCTCCTCAAGAGTCTGATACACTAACAAGTGAAGTTGAAAAGTAACAAAGTGAGTAAAGTTCAGCAGCGGTGAGTATTAAATGGATCTTTATATTGTTGTTGTGTGAACAGAGTTGCTCATTGAGTTACTGTTGGGTGGAGTTATGAGCTGTCTGGGAAGATGTGATGTTCAGGGTATCTGCTACGAATTGGAAGATGAGAGTTATGAAATGGGAGTTAAAAATGCATTTGGCTTAAATTTCTCAAACTCTTCTCCCATTTTACTGGTTGAGCTCACAAGACTTAATATGAGGCTGTGGTGGCGATCCCTATTAGTGTTTAAGTGATCATATTATTGCCATGCAGCAACTGATCTAAGTGAGAAAACACTTTGACCAGCAATTGGAATAGCAGGAGAGAAGCTGGAGGCTGCTAAATCCTCATCCCACCTATTTTTACGTTGTATGATGTGCCAGAGAGGTAGCAATTTGATTGATACCTGAAGAAAAAATGTTAAGCAAATAACAGTGTAGGTTCATTGTTCACTGTTAAGCGTGAGTGTAAATTTTTATGGGAGATTGACTTGCCAAGTGCTGGCAGTCACCAGAGTCCTGTGTGCTGGTGTGCAGATTTCCCTTCACCCTGTCGTCCTGGTGAAGTTATTCAATAAATTCACCCAAGGTTAACTTTCAGGAAGATCAGACATCCATACATTGTGAAAGTTTTGCCCCTTTTAAATTCTTTAAATGTAAGCAACTCTGGAAGTCTGATTTTCAAAAGTAGAAAGAATATGGTGCCTTGAATTCCAGCTTCCCTAAATATTCCTGAGGTCAGTGGCTTAGGCTGCCCTGACCACAAATCTATGAGCAGTACATGTTTCTTTTAACAACATAGCAAAGGCAAAATTTTATTAGGGTGGTTATACCTTAAATTGTTAGAAAATGCTATCTAATGCAGTGTAGAAAAATCTTAACTAGTACTACTACTTGTTTTTTTCCCCTTCTATGTTGAAACTGCTTTGTCCCCTGCTAAGGAATGCATCCTCTCTCCTGTTAACTTGTCTCCTCTGTTTCAGCTTATTATTGTAAATTGCGTGGACTGTAAGAGTTTCTCTTGAAGCAAAAGCCTGAGAACACGTAGCTTACACGATCACAACGACTGGCATTTCATGGCTGATGCTGTTAAAGTAGAATGAAAATACAGGTTTTCAGTTACGCGGGCATTTTTTTTATGTTGTTTTGAAGCTCTTTAGCGCTCAAAATCTCACTTAGTGAGAGACACAGAGTAAACAGTAGTAGCGGGCTTTTCCATTGTGTTAACGAACCAGCCTCTCTGCAAGAATCCCTCCACTCTCTCCTACTTTCTATGACATAGAAAAGGCACTGGGACTTAGTAAACCTCTTGCTTTTTTCCTCTTCCACCTTTCTCCCTGGACCAGGACATCAACAACTCCTCCGGAAGATTCTTTATCTCAAATAAAGACAACTACACTGAGCTCAGCATCACAAACCTACAGATAAACGAGGATCCTGGCGAATACCAGTGCAACGCAACCAACCAGGTCGGCTCTGTCTCAGTCACAACCATCCTGCGTGTCCGCAGCCACTTGGCTCCCCTCTGGCCCTTTTTGGGGATCTTGGCAGAAATCGTTATCCTCGTTGTCATCATAGTTATTTATGAAAAAAGGAAGCGGCCGGATGAAGTCCCAGACGGTAAGTGTGCTCAAAGCCGCTTGTAAGGAGAGAGAAGGGAAAAAAAAACCACAACAGCCAAAGTGAACTTGTGGAAGCAGAACAGAGTGGGGCTTTGTGTCAGGAAGGATCAACAGCGCAGTTCCTTCAGCTCTGAGATCTGCTTTCTCATCTGCTCACTCTCCAAACATTAATCCCAGCAAGCGCAGAGGGTCCAAGTGCTGGGCGAAGTCCTGACACTGGATTTCCCAATCTCAGACCATGGGGTGGGAGGGCAGTTATTTCACTATCTTTAAAGCTTTCGTTATACAAGGTGGGTCTAGTATACCCTAGACCCAGGCTCCTGTCTCTCTCCTGCTGTAATACCCCTGAGAAACCCTGCACGTCAGCCCTGAGGAGCGTAGGGCCGTACAGGGAGAGAGCTGAGGACACTCTTAATTCCCGATGGCACTCCCTCTTCCATGTGGCACCTGGAACGGACACTGGGCAGGTTCTGTAAGGAACCGTTATGCTTAAAGGGACTGGGACTACAGAGATGCTTCAGAAATAGAACGTTTTCAATCTTAAAAGGGCTCTTATTTTAGCCTGTAACTGAATTTGTATTTAAGGAATGCTCTGGAAACTGTATCTAATTGTAATAGCCACTGAGTTACATTCCCTAAAGATTAGGTATTTATTGTCAGGTTTGGTAGCACTATTTAGTTACACTGTGTTTGGTAGACAAAAAAAGTAGTAACTGTTTCACCTTTGAGCTTCTTCTGCATACCTTCCTCTTTTTAAACACTGGACAAGGGGCAGTTTGAGGCTAAAATGAGTATTTGAAAGAACCACACGGAGAACCAGGCTTTGATGTGACACGTAGCTGCTTACTACAGTGTTTATCAAGAAGACCCATCCAAGGAAGCCTTGTGGCAAGAGGCTGGTATGCCATTGTGCTGTAGGAATGTGACACGTCCAAGTGATGGAGCAGGTGCTGTAGAGGGAAACGGGCTGGATCAGTACGGGAAGCACCAAATCCTTCCTGTCTTCCTGGGCTGGATGAGCTCTCGAGCACGGGAGGGACCTTCCCAAGGGGGTTGTGTTGCAGCTTGTGCAGCAATGGCCAGTTGTCAGGCTGCACAAGGGATCTGTAACAACGCAGCACGACGTTTGCCTTTTGGGATGAAAATATAGGTGCTGATCTGCCTGTGAAATCTGGGCCAAAACAACTTCACAGTTCCTGAGCCATGTTTTAGAAATTGGGGGGAAAAAAACAAAACAAAAAACCAACAAAATAAACAACAAAGCAAAAAACCCTTAAGAAATAGATAATAAATACTCATCCTTTGAGAATGGCTGAGGCTTGGATCACTTCCATAGCAGATGAAAACTGTCTTTAGTGCATACCTAAAGGAAACCAGCTTTTGATGTTAACCACTTGAGTAGCACTCACTAACTGCATACAGAGCATGCATTGAGACTGGTCTAGGTGTGTATCCGACAAAACTGAAACTGTGTAGTGCATGTTCCTCTGCATAACTAACAGCTTCACAGTTGCTAAGGGGTTGATACTGCCAGCACTTTGTCATCAAAGTGGCTCTCAACCAGCCCAGAAAACTTTGAAGACGACAATTTGAATGTTCTCTTGCGCTTCTCCTGTACTGCTGTGCCAGCGTGGCCTGACTTTGATGTTGGGATGGCCGGAGAGAATTTCACCTCTGTGTTGATGGCTGTTCATAGCTCCCTGCATTTCAGACTTTATTTTGATGAAGTTTCAAAACAACCAAAGCAAGATATCAGATTGTAATTTGATATGTAAATATTCACTGCAAGCAGCCTCAAATCAACTTAATCCAATAGAAATTGGCTTTGATGTGACCAGATCACGATGGAACCACCGTGTCTGTGTGATCAGGCACATGCTGGAGGTGAAGAGTTCATGAGCCGTTTTCTTCAGAGACTGAAGTTTTCCTGGCTGGTCTGGCCACTCTTCAGATGCCTGAGGGATCCAGGCTCATCATCTCTGATGGAGGTGTCCAAGATGATGAGCCGAGTAACTGAGGTTACTAAAATTGCTTGCTCGGTCTGCTGTTATTTTAAAGGCAACTAAGCTTGAGTCCTGGAGAGTGATGCACCTCTGTGGTGGACAGTTGTCTTCCCCGTCTGCTTTCTTGGAGGACAAAATCTATATCACAGTCAGTATCTGCGTATTAGGTTTGCCTGGATGGAGAGACACAATCGGCATAACATCTTCTCAACCAAAGGCCGACTTGAGTCCTACATTCCCTTGGATACTCACTTTCTGTAATGGCATTTGAAGCTTTCTGTGATATCATGGTGGGAAACACCCTATAAGCAGGGGCAGTTTACAAATGCATATGTGAGAAATCATTGATAGTCTGCTGATTTCCACACTTGGATGTTCTACTTAGGTTATTCTTAATTTTATTATTTTAAATACATTGTTATGAAATGCCAAAGTTAATGTTTTAATGCAATGGCGTGCTTATCATTTGGAATTCAAACTCTCTGCTTCCAAAATCATACAAATCCGCCTCTGCATGCTGCAGTGAGCTGTAGCGGGTAACATCAATGAGCCTATAGCTGAGCCAGCGACTCAACATGGATATTAGTCTAAACACCACATTGCATAATATAAATATTACTTGGCAACAGCCATGATCTCTTGCAACTATCAGCTGGGTTTCCAAATTTTTATTTTTAATATTAGTTTTGATGTGTTAAGCTTTAAGGACAAGGGTTGTGGTTGTGCCAGATCTTCATGTGAAGCTGCTGCAGCAATCATGATAGAGCTGCTGGTGCCTCCTTGCTAACAGGGGAAAATACCGACAGCCTCATCGGCAGAGTAACCTCACTGCTGTCCCTTCTTGCTGGGATGTGAATTTTGTCATTGGAGCACTCCAAATTTTCCCTCAGACACTGGAATTCCTTCCTATTCCCCGCCATCACCCCTCTCATCTTCCCATGGTGGAATAATCTGGACCTGCCTTAGTGACCAGATTTCTCTGATGTTCTTCCTTTGCTCTGGAGTAGCAGGTAGAAGCAGCCAAAAACCCCAGCCATGTTGGAGGATGGATGGCCGTTTGGCATCTTTCTTTGGACGGCTGCCTGGTGGATCATTAGTGTTTGGTTTGGCACGTCCTCCTGCTGCAGGCTAGCTGTCCCTGCGGATAAGGTGTCTGCTACCAGTAAACAGCCTGAACGTTGGGGTGCAAGTCTCATACCTGCAGTGCTTTGGGGGGGCCCACAGGGTGCTGTAGATCCCACCTTAGGGAGAGGTATCTCCCATGTTCAGGGAGGCTTTTTCCCCTGAGAGTCCTCTGATGTGCTGGCTGATGATGTCTGTCCTGTTGAGGAGCGAGGATTTCTGCGTAGGCCTAGTGCAAAGATGACTTATTCAGGACACTGTAAGCATTTCTTACAAAGTTTTGGAGACGAACAGTGATGCTAAATGTGGTAACTCCCCCTGTATACAGAAAAACCAAAGCCTTTCTGTTAACAGTCTAGAAGTATACCTGCAGCCCATGCGGAGCCTGGCTGATACCAGCATAGGATGAAATGCAGGTGAGCTGCATTTTCTTGGGTCTTGCAGGGAGGTGCTGGTGTCCACACTGAGCTCTCCCTCATGCAGTACCCAGGTGACACACTGCTTCTAGGGCTGGCTTGGTGAAGGCTACACAAGTTACAGGCAGCCCATGGGGTGCGTTGTGTTCATCCCCTTGGACAAAACCAGCCAAGCCAAAAGCTGGTGCAGGATTGCTCCAGTCTCCTTAATTGGAGTCCTTTCCCCTTTCTCAGCTGTACCAGCCTGCCCTCACTGAGGTGCCACCTTCCAGAAACTGCTTGTCTTGCTGCTCTTTTTTGAGAACTGTATTGAACTACTCAGCGTTTCCACATCTCCAAAGAATCCTCTAATTCAGTGCAGCATAAGGGAGCGAGACGGCAAATCCCGAGGGTCCCCCCACTCCCCACTGACCCGACAAAGAACTGGTTTTAGAGGAATAGGATGTTTCTCAGGCAAACCTCAGAAGCGTATAACCCTTTGACAAACCAGAACAGTAATGTCAGTGTTCGCATTCACCGTGCACTTGTATATGCACAAGAGGATATTTGTAAAAACTTCATAGAAAAGTGAGTGGTCTTACAGCTGTGTCAGCCTAAAAAAAAAAAAACATAAGTGAGGCTTGAGGGCTGTATGTTTTTGGTGAGTCTAAACAAAGAAGTGCTAAATAGGACTTTGATAACTGATGCTGAACAGACGCACCCAGTTGCTAGTGGGGAATGTGACTGTTTGGAGAGAAACATTATCTCTCTCCTGGAAGGTGTCTGGGATGCTTTCCAGGGCGCTTGGGAACTCTACCTGGCCAGCCAAAATAAAGCCAACTGAATTAATTCCCTTTCATCTCCATATTCTGCAGGCTAAAAATGACCTGTCTTCGCGTGCCAGCTACCTCATCTCTTGGTGGATGGGGAGAGTGACAGATAACCTTGTTAAATTTGGCGCAGTTCTTCTCAATTTACTGTTTAGCTGCAGAGTGAGGCCATTTATGTTTCAGAGCTCAGGGGACATAGGGCTGTGTGTTACAGGACGCTTTTCCAAGGGATTTGCTGGCCTTCTGAAAGGTGTTACCTCCATCTAGAAGCACTGCCATGCTGGAAGGGCGAGGACACTCCTTTAACTTTGGCATTTCCTGATTGCAGGTTGTTTTGGGGTTTTTTTGTTGGTTTTTTTTTTTTTTGCATGGACCTTGCTTTTTGTCTTTTGTTTATTTGCTTTTTATGCCACGGAACAGGGCTGCTCAGTAGCTCCTTTGCTAATGTTTCCTCCTTCACATAATTCAGATTTGTGAGTTTATTTTTTTTCTTTTTCTCCTGCTGCTGTATAGCAGAAAAAGGAACTTCTGCACTGGGGAAATCTGTCTTTCCACCAGAAATGGTGCAAGAATGGCATTAGCGAGTGCCCAGTGCAGGTTCTTGCTGTCGTGGCTGTGGATTAGGGGCGTTCTCGTCCTCCTGGGAGGGGAGGTGGCTGCAGCGAGTACCTCCAGTAACCCGCCCACGGTCGCGAGTCCCCTTGCATCCAAATTATGTGCTGGAAGGAGGAAGGGAGGGCAGATGCCGCTTGAAGTTCTGCATCCTTTCAAAATGAGAGTTTTGATTTGCTTTACACGGGGTAAAGCAATATACGGATCGCATTCCTTCTCCAGAGAGTGGCTAGGTTCTGTATAATCAAGAGTGGGTGAATGACGTGCAGCTTCCAGTGGCTTTTGGTGATGAAAGCTGCATGAACGTGGCATGAGGAGGCCAGAGACGCTGGCACATCACTGCATGTACGATGGGAAAGGGTTTCGGCAGGGGACTGCGGAAGCATTTTGCTCAGAACACAAGCTGCTTGGGCCTCCCTTGACAATAAAAGGAAGCAAATAGCTTTTTATTCCTCTGTGGTATAGCCTAAGCTGCTTATTTTTGAGAGACGTAGCAATCAGCCATTGTGACCTGAATGTAGTACATCAAAGATTCCTAAAGAAAGTGTTTTTTCTGTTGTTGGATCAAATAGCCTAAAATTAGCAAAGACACTGTTTTAAAGGGTGTGTTCTGGGGTAAGTAGAAAGTAAAAACTTCTTGGCTACATTCCCCCATAGGAATGTAAACAGTTTTTACTTTAAAATCCATATTCTACATGATCTTTAGCTCAAAGCCATGAGGTGACTGGGTTATAACATGTCCTTTTTCATTCTTCCCTTCTCATTTCTCAGCTTAATACAAAGACTTTCCATAAATGTGTTTCTGCTCCAGCTCTGCAGAAGCTCCATCCATATCCCCACATTCTTTCTAATACTCCTCTTTTTTTTCTTGACTTTCCCTGTTCCTGCTATTACTGTAAGTAATTTAAAGAACAAAATGTTTTCAACTGAAACGGTTTTACCTTGTTAAGAGTTAATTTCTGGGTTTTTTTTTTTTCCTATTACCCGCACCTTTCTCTCCCAAGCTTAAAATTCATCAAGGGGAGAAAACTGTCAGACAGGCACGTTGTGAGATTGTAGCTATCGACTACGCCTAACAGCCAGCAGTGCTGTATCATGGTGGTAATCGAGTAGCTGGGCTCCTCTGGGCCTTTATATACTAACTTGTTAGATGCTGTTAATGAGAATTCCTCCAGTCTAATGTAAGTAATCCTGGCCAGAGAGTCTCCGTTGCCGATACGCTTGTGCCTTCATTCCATTTCAGAGCAACTGCTTTATTTTTCTTGGTTTGCTTTATGGAGCAAGACAAGCGTCTCCATCCACCTCTCTTTTTTTCCTGCTCCCTCCAAAATATTCCTGTTAATGAAGCTGAAGAGAAGAGTGCTGCTCCGAACCCGACACGGTTGTGGTGGTAGATGCCGCCTTTGAATCATTGCGTGCAGCCGAAGCCCTAAATGGCTCGTGCACGTTGTAACGCTTGTGTCCTGCCAACAGTCACCTTGTGAGACGGCATTATGGTCCTGCGTGGCTGCTTTGAGTGCTCCACGTGGAGCTTTCAGAATGTTTTTTATGAGTTAAGAACTGAAAATCTTATTAAAAAAAAAAAATTTTTTTTCCTACTTATATAAAAATTTAGATGTGTTTGTATGTTCTTCTCCCAAAGTTTTCAAGCCACTGCCAGATTTTCTCTTCCCAGAAAGTGAAATCTCGAGCTAGTTTTTAATTATAAAAATTCCCCAGCGGTCTCTGAGCCAGTTCTAAGGAATTGCTTTGCGGACTGTAGAGGTTGCATTGTAACGCAAGGCCCTGAAGCTGCCACAGACGCTGGCTCTTCCTTTTGTGCATCTGAGCAGAAATTGCAGACGAGTTTCAGTTTAATAACGCTCCTGTTCACTCTTCATCTGCAGAGGCGGGTCTGAGGGCTGCCAGGTGCCAGCGTAAGAACCGTTGCTGAAGCTGCTGGTCTCTGCTCCTTGCTCTGGGTGTTTCTTTGCCAGTTTTAAAGCACGAGTAGAAATGTAGAGTCCCTCTGGATACAAAAATTTGAATTTTAGCGCTGAAAAGTCCCCTTTAGTGTTTCATTTTTAAGTTCCACCAGTCAGAAAAGGCTATACAAGATTAATTTGATATTAAATATAAATACCGTAGCTTTCCAAAGCAGGTAAAAGAAGCTGAGTAAAATCTAGAATGCCTTCCAAATCATGGCTGAAAGTATGGCACAAAACACAGCCCCTTTCTCAGACTGCTGAGGCATGAATTGCATTCCCAGACAGTTAATACAAGTGGAGGAGCTAAAGCAAATCTGATTGTCATCATCTTACAATTTAAATGTCCGGATATTTTTGCCTGGAAGGATTGATTACACGTGTTACACCATGCGTTAAAGACGGCAGCAATTCTGACACTCAGAAATGCGCTATTTCAGGGCAAGACTAAGCAGATAATCTCTGTCCCCACAGGAAAGGCTTGGCCGGTTGGGGTTTTTAAAATCTTGAACTTATATAAACAAGGGGGTTTGGGGAGTCTGCAGATCCCCTCCAAATTCGAAAGGAAATTCCTGCAAAAGGTGGGGTTTAGTGTGGTCATTTATAAAACTTACAGCTCGCCTGGCAGTGTTTTGGGAGCAGAATGGAATGAAGTGGCGTACTGGGAGGATGTTCTCTATGGCCATCGCTTTTACATGCTGTTAGAGACGATCGGTTACTAGAGCAGGTCTTCTGGCATAAAGGTTTTGAGTTATATTGATATTTGTCGGTTACTATGACTTCTTTTTTTTTTTTTTCCCGCCCCTTCAATTGCATCATACCCTTAAAAAAATGGTGGTAAGTGAGAGATCTGCATGCTTTGGAGTTTGTTTAATCTCCGCTTCAGTCTATACAATGCACAAATCATAATGTTAACACTTTTTCTTAAAACTTCTTCATTCACGTTCACAACTAATTTGGATTTCAGTTTGCTGTTTTTAATCTTTATTTAGTCTAATTTTGTACTTAATTTTTCTGTTGTTCTGTTGCCCCCTGATCTCGCTAAGGTTTCTTTCGGTCTTTGTCTGTACTGTACTGGGGCTGCTTTTCCAGCAGTTAAATGACTGACCAGGATAGTAACGCCCAGAGACGTTTTCCTCTGTCTTATTTTATCTCTGTTTAGGTTACTGATGGGAAAGGGATGAGTGGTGGTGATCCACTATATAATCTTAAGTATTCTAATAGGCTTTATTGTCGGATCTTTGTTAGGAAAACACTCAATGGCAGCCTTTACTAACGTGAAGCTTTTCTTTTTTTAAAACACTCAAAACTACTTATGTGAAATAGGTATCTAAATATTTTAACAGAGAAGGAAAAAGGTTATTTTATAGCGAGAGCTTGTATCTTAACGGTGCAGTTTGCTAGTCCTGAAGTCCGGCCAAACAAACTCTCAAAGATGTCGATGGTGCTTGTTAGAAAGCCAAGATCACCCAGTCTGGAAGCAGAGTGGCATTGGTGGCAGGGCTGGGCTGGGGCGGGGGGGTGGGGGGGCTCCCGGCTCTGTGTCTGTCCCAAGCTCTTCCCCGCCAGTGCGCGGAGTGCGTAGCGCAGCCTGCTTTAAAGATCTTTTGTGAATCAAAAGATGTTTGTGGAGGGAAGTTCTAGACTTTACTGTGCTTTGTGTTTCAGTACCTGATGTGTCTCTGTATATCTCCACTGTATATACAACAGCACATTGATGTCTGGTTGTCCTGACTAGTCCTAGTTCTCTCTGTATCTTGTCCGATAGTGTACTGTTGCTGGTAATGGACTTCTGTGGACACTGGTGTGTCGCTAGTGTGTTATTTTGGCTGTAAAGCTCTTGGTTTGTGGTTAGTTCTTTATTTTTTTTGAAATATTTTTTTGTTCCGGTCACTGTCTGTGCTAGCGGTGGCTTTGCCTATCCGTTGCCTTGAAGGTACAGGTGGAGTAATGTCCCCTTTGCCCGACATTACTCCCAGCGTGTGCTCATGCGGATGCCTACACTGTTAAGACTGTAATTTCCATAACTGCTTCATGTGCACTAAGCACCCTTGTGGAATCCTGCTGAGAGTTTCTTAAAGACTTCAGTGAAAAACACCTCCAGCGCGAGGTGGGAACAGCCACTGTTTGAGTGCCAAAAACAGCAGGTCCTGAATTGGTGTGTGTGTGTCATTCCCCCCCCCCCCCCCCCCCAAAATACTTCTACAGGAGTGTTAACTTTCTGGATTGATTTTTGTACTGCTGTTTAAATGCACTTCTGTCTTCTGTAGTGCAGCTTGGGAGCAAAATAAGGTGTTTTATAATCTTACAAAAAAAAAAATAAAAAAGTTCAATTGGTCATGAAAGAGCTAATGCGAAACATGACCCATTGGCAGATCTTATTCCAGTTCTTAAAAGAGAATCTTTTTGCCGAGAAACACAGGCAGAACAATGCTGTCAGTCTCCTGTAGCTGAAGTCTGTGGTGTCCGGAGGTATTACAACACCCCTAATTCCTCCTGGTGTTTTGAGCCCTGGGCTCTATCGGACACACGCGCAATGCCTGCTGCCACCCAGGGACTACGTTTGGATACTCAAATCAAGTATTGCCCCTTCAGCCTCCCCCCTAACCTGGTCTGTTCTAATCAAACATGGAGAAAAACGGAATATGTAGAGGTTGTGCCATCCGGGGGGGGAAGATGGTGTATATGCTGTTCTGTATATACCAGTAATAACCCATCAGCAGTTAAAGAACTGCTGAAAAAAATTTTAAAAAGGAAAAAAATATATATATTAAAAAAAAAAAAATCAATGCAAGAAAACAACCAGCAGGATTTTACAACTGAAACGTTGGTTTGTCTTCTCATCTATTTTTTATGAGATTGAACCACTGGAACTTGGGGACAAGATGAGCCTGACATTATTGCACCAATCTGTCCGCTACAGTTGCAGTTCTTCATGACAAGCATTCAAAGTGTTAACTAAAACCATTGAAGCAACATACCTGCCATTAAAACTCGAATCCAGAAAAATAACTCCATGAATCTTTGCACTACCAAGTGGAATGGCCTTTAATGCTGTAGATAGCTGGGTTTGCTGTTTGCCATTCAGCGGGGTGCGGTGCAGAGACTGACTCTCTTTTTCTTTCCTTTCCTTGTCTTTCCCTGGATCGCGTCGGAATTCTTGCCGCAGATGATGAACCAGCTGGGCCAATGTAAGTGCCTTTTAAGGGAAAAAAAATAAAAAAAATAGACCTTGGTTTAATCTGAGGGTTTATTGGAGTTCATATTACATTACATTGATATTATGTGTGACATTACTAATGGTAACGAACCCTTTGGTTTGTTAAGTTGGGAGTTGTTGGGAGTAAAGTGATACCTGCAAGGTCCTGGCTAGAAAAACAAATATTGCTGAAGGAGTTGGAAAATAAACATTTGTGCTAAAGGCACCTACGGTCTCCCTGACTGCCTGGTGTAGCAACTTGATATGCTTTTTACAAATATCATAAGCAAAAAGGGGAAAAAAAAAACCAAACACCCAAACCTGCTTTAGTTGTAAAAAGGAATCGGTAAAACCAAGAGGCAGAATGATGGATGTAGGAGGGGGAATCTCACTGGGCAAGAGGGTGGGAAGATACAGAGCTGAGAAGTTGTGTTGTTTTTAGCCACTTGAGTTCAGAGAAAGAATAAAATGCCATTTAACTCTGAGGTACAAAGACTTTTCTTCCTATGCTTGTGATTGATTTTGCATTTTTTTTTTTTCTTTAATTCTTTCTTTCTCCAGGAAAACCAATTCTACAAACAATCATAAAGATAAAAACTTACGCCAGAGAAACACAAATTAAAAATGCTTATCATGTAAGTATGACTCACCCACAGCTCGGAAAGGGGCAGCCTAAATCCTCCTTTTTCTGTAGTGGTTGGGGTGTGGAAAATAACCAGTTCCATGAATTGGGAAGTTCCCAGCTGCTCTGAGGATGGCACGAGCCATCCCGCCACGCGTCGGGGAGCACCCGGGGTTATCAAAAGATTTCTTTCCTAAAATAAGCAGGTAGTTTAACAATCTGTTGAGCTCTATATAATCGCTACTATTGCTAATTAAAAACCACCCCAAATCCTTCTTCATTCGATCATAAAACCCGGAAGCTAACCTTGGTTGGGAAGCCTCTATCTCTTAAGACGGAGAAGCAGATGTTAAGCGCTTTGATTGCACGCTGTTTTGGCAGGTGACATTACAAACGCAGCTGGGCATTGACTAGCACCTTTTCTTGTTTCTTTTTTAGAGCTTTAAGTTTCTGAGAGACTGATGGCAATATGACCTGCTAAATTTAAGGGTTGGAACTCTTGGTTCTAGAACTCCAGTTCTGTCTGATTTTTTTTTTTTTTTCCTTTTCAAGTGAGCAACAATATGACTGTCTAACGCATGCCTTATTTAGCCTCTCCTGTAAGGATGACCTAGCCAGATAACTTTTAATAATGCTTCAGTGTAGAAGGTGTAAACTATTTTGGGCTTGATGTGCTGTGAATGTTGCTTTTTTTTTTCCTTAATCTATTTAAACATTAGAAGTAGTAAGTCAGTTCACGCATGCGCCATTTTTTACTTCCTGTAGCTGTTAAAATTGGCAAAGCTCTAAAACGCACTGCTGCCATCTAGTGAGACTTTTTGTAAAGTACAGCAAAACTTAAAAATATATACAGTATATATTTATATTTTGGGGGAGGGGGAAAACCAAAATACAGTAATTGTGTTTCATTTTTAAGCTGCTGATATTCATTCCTTACTGTATGTCTGGAAGATGAGAGAATTATACTGTTCTGGTACTTAGAGAAGTAATATAAATTGAAATTATCTTAAGGGCTTAACCTATATAGAGAGACTTGGGTGTCCTATAATCAGACTTCAAAAGCTGGGATGGTTCGACGTGGTGGTGGAATGCAGTTGAAAACGAAAGCAGAACTTCAGTTTATAAATATATATATATATATGATTGCTTTTTAAGTGATTTTTTTTTTTTTGTTAACTCATGTAAATTCTCAAGATCCTTTTGCACTGATGTGTTCAACATATTCTTGTACATTCAATTCAGGCAAACTTTTATAAGTTTCTTTTTTGTTTTGTTTAAATGATGAAATGTTACAGCATGGTGATATTCTATGCAACTAGTTATACTCTTTAGTTTGACACTGTAATTTCTCATGATTTAAAGATTGTAGAAATAGACCTAACAGGGTTCTCATGATGTGCGTAACTGTAGATGCATGAACTCGTGTTCTGTGTATTTGTTGAAGTGCAATGATGTATAAAAAGTGGATTCACCTGTTTTTAAAAATAAAACACTGACAAAAAAAATATGAGACTTCTTCAAATATTTAATCACGCTTAAGCTTGTGCATCCCGAGTGCTGGGTGTCCTGGAGCATGAATTGCAGTGGTAATAAGCTGGTATTTCTCAACCTTCTGTGAGTTTTTTCAATTCCTTCTCCACATCTTCCACAAAAGCTGGGAAATGCTGATCCATAAGGCATAAGCGAATGAAGGGCCCCAGCTCTTGTGCTCGCCAGGCTGAATGCCGATACACAAGGGGGAGCTCAAACTTCTTTTTCAGCACAGACTGCAAAAGGGGAAAAAAAAACCCAAAGATGTTGCACTGATCTTGGACATAAAAGGTACCGTTACATGTAGCAGTGCAGCTACGTCAGAGTTATCAGTATTTAATAAAGATGCATCTGCCTTATTAATGCTGTTTGAATATTTTCTATCACATACGATTTTCATTTGTAATTTTTTCTCTGCTAGCTAGCTTCAATTCCACTACAGCTTTTGTGCAACTCTTGCATTCCTTTGCAGTTATTTATATCAGAAATGCCAGTTCCCTGGGTAACGTGGCTTCCTCATGAGCATCCATTCTGTCTAAGAGAAAAGGATCCTGTATGAAGCGAGTAAGGATAACTCAGTATGCGGTTCTAAGCTCTTAATTTAGCGAGATGTCTTTTAGAAGTAAATTATGGGACTTTTTAAGGGTTAAACCAGCCTTTTCATGCCCATTTAATCCCCTCCCACAGCTTTTTCCCTTGGTCGTGAGTGAACTATGTCACTTTTCAGTGTAAAACAAGCGGCAGCGGAGTGGGAGATGTCCGAGGAGCCGTGCTGGGGTTGAGGCAGCCTCGATGGCCTCCCAGCACCCAGAGGCGATGCTGCTCTCATCCACAGATGCACGGGAGAAATGCACGAGTCTCACGGACCGGTAGGTTATCGGGCAACTTCTGAGCACTTTCCGTGCTGCAGCTCCTGTGACAAGAAGCTGAAGCAACTCGACTCAAACTTCACTGTGGCGGGCTGCCAGCTCTCCTGCTGCGTGTCAGCCGTGTTAAAGACACAGTAACTTCACAGTTCCAAGGCCCTGCTGCAGCCAGGGCTGCTGCTCGTTGTGAACCAGGTTATTTGTGCCAAGTGCTAATGACTGAGTGTTTGTACCAAAGTTTTTCCACCCTTCTATAGACCTCCCCACCCACTCAGCCTTTAACTTTCTTTACCCGTCTGTGCTGAAGTCCTTAAAGCTGCAGGATCAGTTACGGATGCTTTTTGGGTACTTTGCACGGGAGAAGCGGAAGGGAAGGAAATCACTGTAGTGCTACTTTCAGGATGAGGTAGGTGTGATGTGCAGAGGTGATGCAAGGTGAATGGTAGTAGTGCTAGTTAGCCTGTATCTGGCTTTAAAAAAAGAACAAACCTTCAAATGCCTTAGCTGGCCTCTTTTTTTGACGTGCTGGCGTGAGAGGCACAGGCTAAACCAAGCCTCTCCATCTGGGAAAGGCAGGATTGCTGTTAGGCTCACCCAGGCCCTAACTTCTGCTGCTTGAACCTGAAATGGTGCAAGAGAACCGGCAGATGGGCCGGGCCTGCTGACAGCTGGAGCAGAGCTGTGCTTCACTTGTGAGACGAGGAAAAAAACCACCCTTAATATTTTTGCTAATCTTATTGTTGGTTCACATTGCGGCGTTGCTCCTTTCCTGGGCCATGCCACAGTCTTGACTGGAGAAAAATACCTTTTAAAGACAAATTGAAGACTGCTTAATGTCGTTTAAAAAAAAAAAAAATCTGCAAGAAAACGCTTAAAACCAGTGCTTCTGCTAGCTTCCTGACAGGTTGGAAATGGAGAAATTGAGCTCCAGAGTGTTGCAGAGCACCAGTTGAAAGGATTTGTTTCTGACGAAGTGGGGAAAAGAAGTCGCAAAGCAAGCCTGCGGGCCAGGGCACAGGAGATCCCAGCTTGGAGCACGGTTGTGTTAAGCTGACCAAGAAGCAGAGAGGGATGTAGGAAACTACTACACCACCGAGTCTTTTTGTGGCGGGGAGTTTGTTAGTAATTCATGGATCGCTGCGTACAGCAAATATAGGCCTCACTGGCAGATTTGTTCAGAAGCAGGTATCACGCACTCGCCTTATACAGGGACCAAAAAATATCAGGTTTTAGAAGATAAGTCCTTCTTCTATAATGCTAATTTATATTTCCTAGTATTGCCTCTTAAAGGAGAGATTGGTCACGAAAAATACAGTTGCTAAAGGCAAACTGCTTGTTTGATCCCTCTTGCTTGTTGATGCACTCTCGCTGCATTGTACGAGGACAATAACAAAACCATTGGGAATCAACAGCAGGGTGTGTAATACAGCTCTCGCCACTGAGAGGAGGGCCCAGGGAGCTCTGCTGTCTGAAAACAGAGGTGTTTAACGGGCTTTTGGGTTTAAGAGATGACAGATTTGCAATAGGGAGCATAGGAATTGTCCCTTACACCAGTGATGCGAAGAAACACTGAAATCATCATCCTATCGCTATGGAAAAAAGGGTAAGACAGACCCACTGGGAGCCCTTAGAAGCCACTGCACAAAAACAAGAGGTTGGAGAGTTTTCTCCTCAATCGTCTGGTTCTGTACGGTCCCAAATTCACAGCAAACAAACAGCAAACTTCCAGTTATTTTTAAACAGCTTTACCCTGGGTTTTGAGTTAAACTGTCAATTGCATTATGAGATCTTTTGCTGTGGGTGACTGATATGTCCAGACTTAAGCTATGACTGCAGAAGTCACTTATTTGGGTGAGACCTCTGGGTATTTGTTTGCTGTTGGTGTGTGGTTTGTTCTTATGCAAATGGAGTAGTTACACCGTGAAATACCTGGGTTTGCTGCTAACTTCCTAGCTCCAGATCATTACACGAGATCCTCTGTTTTTGTTGGTACAGATGATGGCATCCTGGTGTGCCGAGAAGACACTTACCAGATGTTTACAACCTATGAGATAGCTTGTGCTTTCTCTCTATGCCAGAGAGATTCGGTTACAAGATCTAAATGTTAGGTTTTATTTTTTACCTGCGCTAGCTGTGTTACAGATCTTCTTTCTCCAAGGCTTGTGCAGGAATCTGGTAGAGGCTCATCTGGCTAGAAAATATGAAATGCAAATAAGGGCTTGTTACCAAGCAGAGTGTGGGTATGTGCAAGAAGGGAAGTAGTTCCATTTTTAGAGATAACAGGAAGAGAATGTGCTCAGCTACCTTATGCAGTAAAAAGGCATCTTTTTATGGAACCTGAATGCACATCTGCTCAAGTCTTTAAAAGTGAAAGACAGGAAATAATGGGCCTGTAGTTAAACTGTCAAGTCTAAACTAAGATAACTTTTAAACTACTTACTGGAAGTAACTGTAAAAATGCTATGTACGAATGCTCAGCAGGGATCATGCTTTTTTCCTTCCCATGGGTCACATTAGTGAAAAGATGTTTTAAGTTGTCAATTCTATTTTCTTAGCAAGGTTTTCCGTCTTAACTTCTGGAGCCAAGAGCATTATTAACACCAAGAGTATGACTGGTGGTGTTCGATAGCATTCTGCCATTAAATAGTTCACCTTTCTTTATCTTATCAGGGAATGAACAAAGCCCAAAGTATAGGTAACCTGCTTAAAGGAACAAACAATAAATCTTGATTATCAGCTGTTGAAGGTCTCCCATAGGCCTTCATGGAAATGGTGTGAGTCAAATCAGCAATACTTCCCCCCTCTCCCTGCACTTTCTGTACCAAGAATGATTCCACTGCCCAGCAGAGTACGGCTTCCTAGTCCTGCTGTGGAAATGATGTGGCTGAAAACTTTGACATTCCTTTTCGAGGTCTCAGTCTTGGTCACAGTATTTTTATCACGTTACCCAAGAGGTATCCTGGCTAAGTTAGCTGCAGGGGTGCTTTTAGAGCTGGTAAATGTGATCCTCTGGATAACGAAGAGAGCAGAAATTTAAGAATTAGTCACCCTCAGAAACACTGTCTATCTCTTCCATTTACCTTAGGCCTTTGTCTTGGACAGGGGAAACATTCCATTCCTACCCTGAAATTGCTTTTTAAATGTGTCAGGTTAACCTCAAATTGATACAGTTGCATATTTACAGTTATTACCACTGCAAAACAGGAGGAGGTAGTAAACAGAAAACAATTTACAGTTACTTAAAAGACTCTTACAATTTTTCTTACTCTGTGGAATTTATTTGAAAGTTTGACAGGTGGTTCCCAGCAGACTTAGCTGAAATCCACACTGATGAAACTGTAGACATGTTTTTTTGAGAACTATTGAGCTCTCATCCTCTGTCCCTATTCTTGTTTATTAACCTCAGCAGAAAGCATCTAAGTCTTCACCAAACCATACCGCCATCTGATTGGGAACTGATAAATAACACTTAGCTGCAGCATCTGCGACTGTTTCTTTTAACAGTTAGTGACTGCCTGTGTTTGCCTCAGCCTGTTGTAAATTGTTCTTTTCATTTCCAGGCTCCCTATCTAAGGAAAAGTTCAATCCCCAGAGCAAAGCTTTTTTTTTTTTTTTTCCCCCACCTACAAATCTCATTCCATAAAATTGCTAATATTCTTCCTATGATGGCACAAAATGCGTATATCAATTTTGGTTATTAGTGACCTCTTAGAGGCTAAAACAAAGGCATCTGATTGCTCTGAGATATGCTACAATAAGCTTGAGGAGCTAGAACCACGTTTTTGAGCATTGTTCTGTTAGCTTTTTTTAAGGTACACTAAGAAGATGGAAAGACGATAGCCAGCTTCAGCAGCTGACTTCCTGAGTAACTCTAGCCCTGTTCACTAACTAGGTTTCCCTGCATGTAAACTGAATTTTGGGTTTCCCAAATTGTATTTTGTATAGATGGTCTCACAGTTGCAAGAAACTTCCTTCAGAAGTGAATTTGTCAGTTACAGTTGATTGTTTTTCTATTTTTGTGTCTGTATGTTCTTGCTTACTTACTAAATGTAGTACTGATGCATTTTCCTCAGCGTCCTTCTCTTGACTTTCACCGTTAGCCAGCTGATTGAGACTGTGATAGAGCTTCTGGCTTTGTTCATCAGTTACTTCAACCGGTATGTACTCGGCAAGTCTCTGAACGCAACTGCAGCAGTGTTCCAGCATCTGGTCTTTTGAGTCTCCACCAAACTGAACACGAAACATGCGGCATTCATTCTGCTCAAAAACCAAAGAGAAATTAAATTAACTGTGAATCCCCTCAAACTATTTTGATTTAATTAAATTCCTATTTGTTATAGTTAGCAAGAAGGCGATTAATTTTTGGATCACACCACCAACTGAAATACAAAGAAACAATTTTTCCCTGCTCTATCTTCATTTATCCCAGCAGCTAAACCACAAGAGTATGATTCCCCGTTTGAAAATCAGTTAAAAAGTCCAAGGAAATAAGGGAATGGGGCCACTTGTGAATGAATTAAAGGTCCAGCCAAGCGAACAAACCTTGCCCCGACAACAGGGTTTTTACAAGTATAGCAGGGAAATTCAGTTTTTATCTATAAGGATATGCCAACTCTGAACAGTTATTTGTGACAAAAAACGAAACGACTCTAAAGTAAGCCTAAGTCGACTTTGGAATCTAAACTAAAAAGTTCTGCGAACTGTATGTTCCATTGGGGATTTATGTTACTGTCTGCATCAAACCCAGCCTTACCAGCCCACCTACCTGCTCTGCCTGCGCGTAGCTGAATGTACAAATTCAGTTTGGCACTCCAACTGAGTGCTGCTGTGCCTTGAAGAGATGCTAACACAGTTGATCAGGAGTGCAAGAAGCTCAAATGCATTACTTAAAATAGTGAAATCATACTAAAAATAAAAATCTGGATAGAACTGACCCCCAGTATAGGTTGTCGGGCTGTACTTTAATAGATATTTTCTTAAGTACCTGAGGTCCAGCAAACAGCCCTAAAAAAGGAGGGCTGGAGAGTCTGTCATGCATGATAAGCTTGTCCTAAGCACATTCAGCTGATGTAAGACAGATCCGTATTGAATGCTCTTGTTCAGGGAGTGAATTAAGAGGACTTTCAGTTTGATCTTGGAATTTCCAATTTAAAGCCCAGTTAAAGTACTAGAAAAGAAGCAAGTTTTCCTTGGACAGACCTAGCTTATTTGAGTCTTCATCCTTCAGAGATTTCAATGTCAAAACCATTTTTTTAATGACTAGACACGCTGCCAGACTGCCGATTACATGAATACAAGGGCATATTTCACTTTGAAGATTTTTGTCTCAAAGATGAGCCAGCTCTTCATGACAGCCTGTATGTTTACATGCACGTTATTTTAAGATGCCTCTATTGCATAAAATGATTTTTAGGACATTGTAAGCACAAAAGCTTGTCTCAGTGCCTTCTAAAGGGTAAAAAAAAAGTCAAAATAATTCAAAATGTAGCACTCATTTTACCAGTGCCCAGTTATGTTTCCTCTAATTAACTAAGATGTCAACTTAACTGGGTCAGCTTCACGTAACTGAGTCCTGATTTGTGGATATGCCAGACAGGTGAGTTCTCATTAAAATGACAGAAAGGTAACTTGCATCTTAATTTGAAGTCCTTTTGGAGACTTTAAAAGAACACTTGTTTTAGTTACCCCTACAATCCCTACATTCATTTTCAGTCTGAGCCATTTGTATTGCACTCTGCTTTTTCATAAGGAATGTTACAAACTGCAGTTTATAAAGAAAAACAGACATTGTGAATAAAAAAAAAAAGTCTTTTATAAAGAAAAACAGACTTTGTAAATTAACTTTTTTTTCCTTTATGGAAAGAGAAAGCACTCAAATTCAGCTAAGGTGATGCCGAGTTTTAGCATAAACTGAGTACTGAGCAGTAACAGCTGAGCTGTACAAGAGATGAAGTATCAAAGAACCTTGAGGTCACTTGGATCATCCAATTTGCACCTCTTCCCATGCTGGGGCAGGGGGGCGAGCTCAATGAAAACAGCACGAACGGAAATCACATACTACAAGAACATTAAGATCATTTGTCTTGCTACTGCTTACAGATTGTTTCGTATAAAAAAGTTTTTATACATAGAGGCACATCAAAGACTAATGCAAGATAAGTGATTACTAGGGATGCCTAAAGGGCAGTCACAGCCACACAGCTCTTTCTTTCAGCTAAATATAAGACACAACCGTGCATCTGACGGTACGGCTTCAGAATTAGACATCTGTGTGCTTCACTGAATAAAGTTGCCACTAGCATGGCAAATTTCACTATTGAAACTCACAGCTGAGTTTCAATAGTGATCTACAACAGGTATCTTCTACACATCTTTTTCCTTTAAGTATTATTAACACTAAGCTTCTCAAAATATAGTTTAGAAACTCATTCTGCTAGCTGAAAGTGCACAATGCCCTATTAAAGTAATATTCCTCAGGAAATTAGTAAATTTCGCTATATGTGCAATATTAATGACTTAGAAACATCAGTTCACTCAGTTTCTTCAGAAGTACACGACTCCAGTGATTAACCTCCATGTTTCTTTGACGTAGATTATTCTATAATTGCAAAGCAGGTAACATGCAGCGAAAAAGGCAAGGAAGGAAAGAAATAAAATAACGGAGAATGAAATAAGAACACAAGGTAAACCAGAAATGATAGTGTAGTATTTAGTTCTGCAGGCCCCTTAGTTGCCCTGTGCACTCAGATATAGGATCTGGATTTTGAAAACCTAGCTTGCTTGCTTCTACTTAGATGGCTTCTCCTTGACTTCAGCTACAATTTAGGATGTAAAGGAGACAAACTGTATGACAGAACCACTGCAGTGCCACTAAATCCAGTTTAAGTTATGTGAATTTATGGTAAGTAAACATTTAGATGCACCAAATTCATTTAAGACTATGTTAATATTCCTCCTCTTTTGAACTGTCCCTCAGAGCTTTTTTCAAGCCTCAAAGTGATTGCGATGTTGATGTTATATTCCTTGTGAGATGCAGCAGAATCCCTGAACACTGTGCTGGGCAATGGGTTCTGTTAACTGTAAAGGAAACTGGTGATCTACTGATTCATCAGAACTAATTACTGCAACAGCTCGATAGTTTTCTTGAGTGATACTCCACGTTTTGTAAAAATGTGATAAAAACCAGACAGCAAAGGTGTTTGGTTTCAGGCAAGCATAACCAATGAATTTAAAACAGTTTAAGATACTTACACAGTTCCTAGTGCCACCATTAGACTAGGCTTATTCTGAAACAAGATGGGTCCTCATATTTAAACAATGTTTATTATGCCTCTCATCTGCTTTTATCTTGCAATTAGCAAGGCATTCTCTCCTCTGCAAACCATATTGTTTTGCAACATCCTATGAAGAAATATCTATGCGTCTTTCATAAAAGAAATCCAATAAAAGATGAAAATATAACTAAAGAGGAATTTTTACAGTTTTCAGCTATTTTGGATATTGCTATTACCTGCAGTTACAATAACCCAGTCTGTACCAGAGTTCCTGTCAGGGGAGAATGCCAGAACATCTCAGAATACTCGAGATGTTTTTATGCCTTATTAGTTCTGTGAATGGCGCCAAGATTTAAAACAAGGGGCTCATCCTCTTTTCCCAGAATTCCTGTTTCTAACTTAAGAGATGAGTTCTCTTGTCAAGTAGAGACAGTTAAACTAGAGGCAGCTGTTTCTGCTGAAACCACAAAGCCTAGAAAGTATCAGGGGAGAAGGGAGAGGTCTTATTTTGAAACAGGCTTTGTTTCTGGAGAAACCTGGTGAGTGCTCCGTGTAGATGAATAAGGAACTTCTCAGAGTTCATCTAAGAACCAAAAAACTGAGATTTACACCTAAGGTGGTAACAAGCAAGTGCTGTTTAATTATTTAAGGGCTAACCAACCACTTTTCATGAGATCTGAGTGGTAGACCAAAAACCTAGGACCCTCTCATTGCTTTGAATACCAAATGCCTGAATCACCAGCCTGCCACTACTGTGCCAGGTGTCGGGGGCACAAAATGGCTAAATAATTGTTTGCTTAGGTGGTTGTTTGCCAAAGTGGAGTCTGACTCATAGGTAGCATGCTTCTGTACATGTAAGACAATCGCTTCATCTTTTTAATTGTTAGCCATGGCAGGTAGACCACTATTGATTTTAGAATCTCTCTGGTTTAGTAGCTAACTCTCAGAAAGCAGTCTAAAAGACTTGAATATTAGCAGTTAGAAAAGACATGAAGGTGATTCAATCCCTTCTTGTTTAACATCTAGAGTGAAAAAAAATCCTTTTAATTTATGTAGACAATTTACAGTATCTCACAACTTGTGGTTTAATTTATCCAATATTAAAAAATCTTATACAGAACTGTGGTAGCTATTAGAAATATTCAAAGCAACTCAACTTACCTTTGATTGTGCACGAAGCAGCAGGCAGTCTGCTCTTCTTACTATCTTTAACCACTTGTGGGCATCGATTAATGAAAAGCCTTCCTGAAATAAAGCACAACACAAACTACTAGGAGAGCAAACATCCAACGCTCAGAAGTACACACTCAAGTTATGTGATGTAATTTAATCCCTAATGAAGATTCGTTATCTGCATATGTATCTGTCAAACAATTGCCTTTACGTAATTTTTGTCACGCTAGGAATTAAATCTGAATCTGTAGCTCCAGTAACAACACTATGGCAAGGTACATTCTGATTTCTGCATACATTTTACATTTATATTTGTGCATGTTATGAAAGTCTCCATGAAATGCATAACAAATCAGCTGCAACAGAGAGCTTTAAGTTCTTCTGCATCCCATGAAGTCGCCCAAGAGGGCAGCAGAGGGCAGGCAAACCTGAAGAATGGGACAGCAGCTGGTTTATTAAAGAACCAGAGAGGCTTTTTCTCCAGATGGAATGCAGGTAAACAAGCAGCAGCTTTGATAACTTGATAAAGATGTTTTTATACTCCAGTTGTGTTAACTGTCAGTCTCTTCAAACAAGACTGAGTGCTCAGCATTCTATGAAAATACCCCAGGAAACTGAAAACATGATATAAAAATTGCAAGGCAATGGACTGTGTCTCCCAAGGTACTTCCCACAGACTGCCACAGAGTCATTAGGCAGCGAAGTCGGGGAGGGGGAAGGGAACCAAACAAATTTAAGGGCACGAAAGGAATTACCAAGCTGTTTTATCTGAACTCATAATGCTTTAAATGACCATGGCTTTTTGCATAGGCTGCTTTTCATAGGCGTCCTAAGGGTCAAGAACCACAAAAGTCATGTCAATCCTGGACTGCCAGCAGTGTGTTTTTGCCAGAATTACTATCCGTCTTACGCAGGTCTAGGCTGGGAAACCATCTGCCATTCTATTTTGGTACGAGAAGTCGCCTCGGTAAGACACTGCTCTCTTAGCGTGCTGGCACTGGCTTTATAGTCTCATGCAGCACTTGCTTGTAGGTTTTTAACTGAACTTTTAGGAGAGGAATGTCTAGAAAGCATTGAAGAGCTGAAGCAAAGGCAAACTGGATGACAGACACACAGCTGATGAGATATCTGCTATGATAGACTGCAGAGTGTAAGACAGCATGCAAGTATCATTCCCAAAAGGTCTGGGGTCAGAGGGAAGAGAAGAATTTCCCTCTGCACTGTAAAAACAGGTGCTGACAGCAGGTAAGGCAGGCCAGTCACTTGCAGCACGTCTGTATGCACTGAGCACTCCCAAAATGTCTCAAGGTAGGATTTGCTAAGCTGTGAAAGGCCTCAAAAATAGAAAGTCCTCACTTTGTAAATGATGGGAAGTACCAAGTTATCCTCTACTCTTACAGGAATTAGTAAAGGAATCTGGATCCTAAGGGACAAACTGCAAACGCTAGACCTCACAACAGAAAACAGCACCTTTCCTGGCAAGATGGTGTTCTCCAGCCATACTACATGATACAACGAGACGGCTGAAGCGGCCGAGCAGGAGGCTGTGTCCAGCACACTGAGGGCACTGTCCTTCCACATACAAAATCCTCTCTGATGTCAAACAGCAGGAAGTCTCTGAAGGTCACTCTGTCGTGTAATGTGAATTCATGCCTGACACAGTAAAGGAAGCCCTTTACTCCTCTGTACACTTGGCATTTTAGCACCCCTCGCTTTGCGGGGGTGCAGTTTTGTCTTGTGTATCAAAAGAGGCTAAAAATTTGGTATGTATGTGGACATTAAAGTTCTGGAGGAAGAAAAACGCAGGGAAGAGAAGATACTAAGAAGAATGCTTGAGGAATGAGACGAGATTAGTAGGTTAAGAAAAGCATGCAGCACTCTTAGAATATTTCTAGAATGAGCAGTAGCGCTTCACATGTCATGTTTTCAATTGCATGGTAGAATATGTTACTCTGAAATCTGGCTACAGACATCCATAGCTGTGCAGAGTTTGGCCCCAAAATATTGTTTAATGCTGAAAATAGAAAAGCATCAGCAAGTTAAGCTAGTGATTGTGCGCAGTAGAAAGTTATGTCAAAAGTCAAGAAATTTCAGTCATGCCAACATAATGGAAATAGAAAGCAGCATCTGCGACGGCAAAAAATCAGCATTAATTGTGCATGTGCATTGCAAAGAAGTCTCAGTACATGGCTGTACAAAACACAAGCCTGCAGATCTGTTTTGTGTACATGAGAAGTACTTTAGAGGAGACATGGAGTGACATCCATCTGTGCTGTGCCTGTGCTGCCATAGTTGCTAGAAGGGATCTACTGAGGAAGCAAGCAAAGAAAACCGAATGGAAGTTAGAGGAGTAAGGAACATCCCACTGCATTCAAGACGGGAAACAACTGGTTGCAGAAAACATACACAGCGCAGAAGAGTTTGAACGGGGTAGGGGATAGGCTCTCAAGTCAGAATAGAGAGAAAGATGGGCTATGTAGAACCGGAATATATAAAGCAGAAAAAACATCTAAACTGCCCCTTCCAGAAAGGGATGTTTATACAAATACTCTGAAAGTAAATATTCTCACTGTTTGGAATGCAGTAGACCAAGTGCAATTATGTTTATTTCTGTGAAATAAACACAAACTAACATAAGGTGAGTTTCATCTCAGCACAAGGACTTATTTCTCTTACTTAAAGCCGTAAATGTTGAACATCTAACGTACTTATACTGAGGGGAATACCCATCCCTTCTCAAAACACACAGGCCAGTTCAGAACTGCCCACTTTGGATAAGCAGCCAGGCTGAGTCCTGGACAATCAACCAGCCTTGGGAATGATCTGTGTTGGAGTATGACGGCTGCCTGCGCTTACATGCATACTTCTTTCTGCCATAGGGAATTTTTCCACTGCCACTTGGTCTTCCTCCTATAGCACTACCAAGCCCCAAAACACTGTTAGTGAAGCAACTCTTAACATCTTATTTTTTCACTGGACCACTTTAACTTGTGGCCACTTGTGCTTGCTCTGTTCATTTCAAAGTTACTATTTTTGATATACCCAACTGTGTTGGTTTATATATGTTCCCATATTAAGTCTATTTTTATAGTGTTTTTCCTCTCACTGTAAGATGTAGGTTGAACAAATGTTGTCTCCTTAAAATAATAACTGTTTTCAAAGAAATCATAAAAGGCAGCCAATGTTTAACTTTCCCACCAACTATTTTATTGATGTTTCCCAGGTTGTCATCCTTTTAATGTCCTGTTTCTGAGGTAAGGCAAGCTGGAAAAAAACAGCATTTGGATTTTTTATTTATGTACTCCTAATAATTCAACTCCAACCCCAAAATTTGATTAAATGAAATTTCATTTACTTCAAGTTTAATTAACTGAAGAACCATGCAGAAAGTATTTCCTTTCCTCTTGCACCTTTCGTTGATTGTACATTGCCAAGCAGAAACAAATAACTAAGAATAGCTAAACCAAATAGAAAAACTCAGTGCAGTACTGGAGCAATACGAAACAGACCTGATTTGGCACAAGCAAGCTACCTGAAAAAGGAGAGGGAATGTTTTAGACAAACTCAGGTCTGCAGAACTCCATCGTTAAATTGTTTACATCAGTAATTTTCGCTACAGTCAGGATTCTCTAAATTTTCCTCAGTTCTAAGCAGCAAACAAGCCCAATTTTGCACCATGTTAAGGCGTGTGCTGTTCCTCATGGCTTTTCCAAGTTACCTCAGTCAGCATAGACTGTATTTGAGGCTGCCTGAATTAAGGGAAAATCAGATTCTTCTTAACAATGACAATTATCTCTTTTGTCAACAATGAAATAGTTATGAGTCTGCATATGAAGTTAGGTAAATTAATTCAGAGCAACAAGGAGGATGACCGCAATGCAGGAGCTAGTGTGCGGTAGATCCTGGAACCTGCATGGCAATATATTGAGATTATAATCCATTTGTGCCTTTCTAGAGATAATGAATTGAACTCTAGATCTGCTCTGGACATAGGCACTGACAAAGAAAGAGGCAGTAGTCCCTCCAGATTGCTGCTGCCACCATGCTGACAGAAATACAGAGAACAGAGCAGCTGTGGTCACTGTTCCCCTTGGGCATGCTGTATCCGCAGGTCTTTTACATTCAGAGTTGGGCATTGCTAAGCAGTATTGGGCATGAGCAGAGACAGATGGCAGTGTAAGATTATCAGGAATATAGACATAAAGGTGACCTAGAACTGGGTAGGAACATAAGACCTCAAATATTTACAATTTGAAGAGATAAATGTCAGCGCTTTTCTAAGTATGATCATTAATGTTCAATCATGCATATACTTCTTATGTCATTCTCCAGGATCATACTTGTAACAACACTGTATTAAAGGAATACAGTTGCATACATCTCTGACAAAAATCAGAGGGAGGACCCTGAGAGGAATTAAACTGAAGGAGAAAACAAAGCAAGACATTTGCCAAATATTTTGGAAGCAGGCAGGATGCGACCACACCTTACGTGAGGCTGAGAAGCCAATGCTGGTCCAGCCTTAGAGCCATCTAGTCTGTCATTAACTGGGATATACTTTTGTTCTGATTTTACATTTCAGCATTCAAAAAGCTGCTGGATAATGAGGCCTGTGATTTATGTTGGAAAGTATTGCATGTTATTTATGAATATTTTTATTATTGTATCATCTAGAAACCCCGTGCTGCTAGGCAACGTATGAACACAGGAACAGATTACACATTTTATGTTAGATTGCAAGGCCTTTAGGCAACCCCATCAACTAAAAATTAATATATATTTAACAAATGTTATTTGTGTAACGGTTCAGCTATGCTGGCTTGCATCAATTAGTTTGGATTCATTCACGAGACAGATGTTTTCAAATGAAACTGAACTATGTGTAAACAATAGTTTAGGAAGAAAAACTTTCTTTTTACCACAAACTCTGCCCTTAAACTACAAACAGTATTAAAAAAGACAAACAAAAACCCAGAATGCCACACGAAGACACACATTCTGCAGTTTTAGCTGCTGCTTATAACAGGCTCATGAAATGCAAATAAAACAGTCTGTTCTCAGAGTTCACAGTTCAGAATGAATGTATGCCTTGTATAATGTAATGGATTAAGGAGTCATCTGGGTATCCCACAGACTGGGAATGTGCATTTGCAAGAAATTATGAGTTCAGCATGAGATCAAAGGAATTTTACTGTGTTAATTAATATCACAGTGTATAGCTGTTAGAGTGGTCCTGTCTGATAATGAAGGAAGATGGCAGAAGAGAAAAGCTAAAGGCCTCTCGGACAACATCCCACTTGCACCATGCAGACTGAGGCTGTGCAGCACCACGGTACGCAATTCCCCAGAAAACAGAGCAATCTTCTACTTGCAAAGGCCATGCTCAGTTTCCTGGGAGGTACCTGTGACAGTTCCTTAATCCAATCATTTCCCAAGGGAAGCTACCAAGACATAACTGTGGAGGTAAAACTAGCACAGTACCCCTCATGGTGCCTTTGCAGGGCAAAAGAGCTTTGGGAAAGCATTTTTCTGGGGAAGGGCAAGATGCTGTGCTGGTCTGAGCACCCCACTCGCAAGCTTGCGCAACACTGCACAAACCCAGCAGGGATGGCTTCAACCTGCCACTTTCCCCAGCCAGAGAAGCACTGCCCTGTTACTGCATCATCCTATCCAGAACTCCATGGGTCTACTTGCCACACTGAGGATGTAAGGTACAGTAAGAAATCTTTTCGTAAATAATATTCACTATCTAAGTTTTAAGTGGGATTTGTTAAGTTAAAAACAGCAAGA
Source organism: Chroicocephalus ridibundus (assembly GCF_963924245.1). Classification (NCBI taxonomy): domain Eukaryota; kingdom Metazoa; phylum Chordata; class Aves; order Charadriiformes; family Laridae; genus Chroicocephalus; species Chroicocephalus ridibundus. Next base: position 26,873,093 of record NC_086292.1, read on the forward strand.
TTTTTTTGACCTCTAATATACTGGGTACTATTATTATTTAACATTTATACTGAGTAACACTTTGCTTATTCTCAGAAGTGACTAGTTCGGCAACAAAGGAATGGTACTATTATTTCCAGGTTAATACATCTAATAAAAGCCTACAACAATAGAAATATTGTAGTTGAGAAGACTGTTATTAACCGTTATCTCAAGAGACAGTAAAAATAAGGATGTGAGAGCGGACAGTGTGAAGAAGCTTGTAAATTATGTTAAAGTATTATACTGAATGCAAAACTGAGATGCTTTCAGAAAACTAAGTAAAATTTGAAAACGCCCCAAGTATTTCCTTGAATCTTGACATATAGATTATAAATCAAATGCTTGCATGTATCTGAAAAATACCAATTTTTAACACCTTGCCTTCCCAAAAGAGAATGAGTTGCCATTTTACACTTTTTAAGTTATAAAACTGCTTATTCTATTAAAAAACTGAAAAGTTTTCCTGACATTAATGACTGTAGAATAAAACTGTAATTCCAGCTTAAAGTTAGAAGTTGTGAAAATTAAACTTTGATCATAATTCAAATCAAATCTTCATTACTGCTTTGTAACACACCTAGAAGTAAAATTTTCCTTACTTGTATCTTTCTTCAAGATCTAAATAAGACCAAATATATTAGATTTTATTCCTGCAGTATGGGGTGTCTTGAAAACTGAGTCAAGAGTAGGAGTGTCAGCGTGACAAAAAAAATAATTCCCAAACATGGCAACTCGTAGAGTAGGGAAAGCAGAAAGCTGTCCCTGCAAAAGTTTCAAAGCTATGTGTCAGTATCCAAATGTGTCATGTATAGCATCGTTGGGTAGATAAGAGCACAGCAGAAACCACGTGCTGTATGTAACTTGGATCTTAGTGTAAGCATTAGCCATCACAAACAGATCTGCAGAATATAGAATAGGAAGTGGAAAGAGGTGAAAGGCCAAAAAAAACCTCACCATCTGAGGCAGACAGCAAGCTAACTGGAATAAGGAATAAAAGGATGTTAAGCTCTGCATTATGTTTTTGCATGCAATTTTTTTTTTATCCTCAATCTCTTAGAAGCTGGATCTTAAATCTTGCTATTAAGCTTGTTTGTTTGCAGAAAAGAACGCACTGGGGTTGAACTCATTAAACAGAGTGCTCTGTCTCTACAGAGGCAGGAAAGCTAAATGAAGTAGCAAATACAGGACACACACAGCCACTGTGCCCAAAGGACTCAGCAACCGATGGATGTCTTCTGCCAAAGTGCAAAGCGTAGGGTGTGGGAGCCTGTGCTGCCAGGTGTCAGCTCTCTAGAAAGAGTTCCCAACATGGGTACAAACTACCACCCCTTGAAGGAGCGAAGAGCAAAGATAAGCCCCTAACTCAGGACAAACCTTGATATTTCACAGTGAGAGCCTGAAATTTTTATTTTCCTAAACTAGACTTTAGAGCAGTGACACTTGACCAGGGACTTACAGAGGTGAGCTGGATGCTCATGGGTTCAGCTGGCTAAAGCTCTTCAGGGCATCCCATTAATAAGTCAAGGAAAATAATTTCTTCTTTAATTCCTGATACAAAGTATATACTTCCCTAGATCAATATTGTATATTAAACTCTAATTTTAGGGTAAATACATTTCATTAATCACTACTCTTTAAGAACTGTTCTAATAGCTGGGTTTAGAAGAATGGAGGCAAGAGAAAAGATTGGAAGCCCGTAGAACTCTTTACTGCTGCTAATCATCAATACATAATCATTATACAACGGGAATGTATCATATCAAATATAAATGGGGAAGCTAATGCAGAAAGATATTCAGCTTGTCAAAAGCACATGTCAAGAGCATATATTTAAATAAATAAACTAAAATTGAAATTTTTGAGTTAAGATTGTGGTACTAAGTCAATAAAAAATAAGATTCCTTCTACTCTTTCGAATAGTAATCATAGCATCATTGATAAAAAAGACCAGCCTTCCTCTAGCTTTGCAATGTACTACCGCTAAGCAGCATTAGCAACCTGCTCACTTCCCTCAGTTTCCATCAAATATCCTCATTTATTGCACAGGGACCTTCATCTACCCAAGGCACTGTTGTGAATATCATTTCAAAAATTTGGTGCATAAGTTTCAGGCACTGCAAAGAGAGCATCAAGAATGTCTGCTGAATGCTTGCCTAATTAATGAGTTGGAATCTAGTGTATCCTAAGCACTGTTAGCTTATTAGAAGTCATGAGGGGACCAGGAGGGCACTAAGGACATTTAGTCTACACTCTGAAAGATCAGGTCACAAATCAATTACTCTGGATTAATTTTATCCTATTTAATAAGTCCTCTTCACAATTTCAATTTGCTTAATTTGTAGGGTATTAACAATTCTAGCACTGGAATTAATTGCACTGAATAAAACACCAAAATATAATTTTCATGATGTGCTGATTTGAAGGAGGCAAAGGAAATAAGAGTTGTGGTAAACAGAACACGATGTATCTTGAGAGTATGGTCAGAAATTGACAGAGATGCTGTTGAGATATTCCTGTTAAAATTCCATTATCTAGTGAAAAATATGCAGTCTGTTAGGCAACACTGAGCAAAAACAGGTCCTAAAAATACGTTATGTAACTTAATTCCAAATGAAGAACTTTGTTAAAACAAAAAAAACCCAAACAACAACAACCAAAACCAACCACCCAAACAAAACACCCTTGATTTGCACTACACATTAGGGATTTTTATGTTCCACGCTTTGAAGTTCCATTTACCCTCCTCTTCATTTGGCTGGTCACAAGAAGTAGACTGTATTTTAAAAGGAAGGCACTTGTTTCCTTGTTTAGATAGTTTCAAGTATATCTCTGGCAGTTTCATTAAAAAATGTTTAAAGCAATCTTGAACTCCTATCCATTCCCCAGAATTTTAGCCATTAAAATAAATTTGTTTTCTTTGAGCAACTGATGGAAACACTGAACGTGTCCACAATTAGTTGTTGTAATAGCACGGAAGTACTTTAATGACCAGTTCTGGAGCATTCTCAGACACCGTACTCACTTGTTTCAAAGCTACTGCACCTCACCACCTAGCACTGTCCACAGGACAAGGTATTTACTAATCGGCCTGGTCTAGAAGAGCTGAGACTCAGTGCATACATTGTAGCATTCTTTTTGGCAAGAAAATAGCATTCCAACTGCCATGAGAGAAAAGACTGCTAGAAGGGAATTCATTAAATAGTCTACTATTTTAATTATTGCTCATTAAAATAATTCTGTAGTCTTTTGTATGTATTAAAAAAACGAGTTGTTAGGATATGTGAATATTTTATTGCTATTTTATAAATGTTATTCTTAGAAACAGATCATAGAAGAGTCATAGTCTCACTCGACTCTAAATACTAGCATTCTTTAAAGAAAAGCTTCTTAACACTCCTGCTCTAAGAAAATAAAAAAGACTGAAAGAATACATAAATACAGCCATAATAGAGAAAATATTTTCATGTCAAGTCAGGAACACTTGAATATTCTTCCTAGTATAGATCATGTTAATCCAACCGTCAATGCAATAGAGATCTCCATTTCTACACAACTCTTTTCACCTCAGTTTTGGGCAAATGGAGTTGTAGTCAATGTTGCGCGTAGATGAAAAGTAGACACCAAAGAAGAGGATTGACTAAGTAAATAACTCGCACAAAATCTATCTCCTCTTGTTTTCAAACTGACAGGAGAGTGTTACAGAAAATATTTATTTTAGTATTTCATAAATCATCACAGGAAAAAAGTTTGATGAAAGAATTATCAAGCGATGCAACAAAATATGTCTTTGTCCCAAAAAAGGTATTTGTTGGACCCATGCTCACTAAGAGAGTGAACATTGGGAGGTACCACTAGCACATTGGCCAAAATAGGTAAGTTTAGCAGAAAACTATGAAGCTGATCAGTACCAAGTTCAGGCAAGCGTTAGTTCAGCGAACACCACTGTTCACTGCAGAAGAACAAACAATGAAAAGCTCTACATGAAACAGAAAGCAACCAAATCTGGAAGTTTGCGCTTTTCAGTACTTGACACTGATTTTTTTCCTGGACTTTTTAAAAAGCATCCACCCACAGTATTATCAGCATAACACAGGGCTTGCTGGCAGCTAAAAAGGTTCACTTTAGCTTTTGTAAAGTGTACACACCACTGAAGAACAGATGTACTCTGACTTTTATCTTTCTAAAGAAAATAGAAGGTACAAACCAAGATAGTTTGCATCTAATAATGCACTGATTTTACTACATTCCTTGCCAATTTTAAACCAGAAGAGAGAAGACTATATCATTCTATAGTACAACCATTTTAAAAGCTTCCAATTAATAAGTTTTATTTTTTACAGATGCTGGATGAAAACTTTTTTTTTTTTAAAAAAGCTATTACTTAGTATGATGATGTTAAAATTCTTGGAGTGAGGCAAGGATTCCTGCTCTATCATTACTGCTGCAGTCAAAAAAAAGTTAGAAACATTCACCACTGAATGAATTCTTGTTCTTAGTTAGCAGTTCATCTCATTCTTGGATTACTGTTAGAGGAGAAAAAAAAATACCTTTATTACTCATCCACAGAAGTTTTAAAAAAATACAATATAGTTATTCAAGTTGAGAAGGAAACGGTCTCCCTGTGACATAGATCTTGTGCCTCACTGTGTTCCTATGCAGACGTACAAGGTACAAAGCTACAATAATTGTTATCCAGTTCCCTCAAAACCAGGAGCGTGTAGTACATCAAAAGCTCTGAAAAGTAGGGATTAGAAGATAGATCAAAAGACTAGACATCAACAACTTAAAAGATGCAGTTACTACATAGTAAGAAACAGTGCTGTAAGTACATCAGAGGGAATTTCAATGCAAGTGAGTAAGGCAGCATGTACATGTTGGAGAAACCCTTGGCAATAAAAACGAAATACACAGTAGCCCAGGCCAACAAGTAGAAATCAGCGTACAAAGTAAAAACATAAACTGAATCACTCCAACAATTGCAGCGTTCTATCAAATTTGATACATTCCCTCCGGACCAGAAACTTGTGCATTATCCTCTGTGACAAAATGTCCGTTATAATGGAGCCCCACTGAGAGGATTTGGTCTGTGACAGATTCAAAAGAACTATATGTACTTAGTCGTGCAAAGCATTTAAATAATGAGACAAGTTTCTGACAGCTCCTGAGAGCTGGCGACTAGAGGGAGATGGAACCACTGAGATTAACCATTTCTAGCGTTGATTATTTCTACAGCAGTAACACAGACTGCACGGTATCACAACTTTTTTGTTATATGGCATCTCGATAAGGAGTATGCAAAATTTCACCAGTGGCCTGTGCAGTTCTGGCTGGCTTTGAGCCTACTGCATTGCAAGCTGCTCCTGCTGTCCAGATCTTGTTGTCAACAGGTCTTAGAAGATTTCTGTCCAAGGACCGTGGTGTAAACTGTCCTTGGACAATGACACTGAGTTTCTAGTGTCCCTGCCTGCTACTTGAAGAAAACCATTCAGCAATCCAGCAATGGTCATACTTACTTTGATATCAATGCTGTTATCAACTACTGGCCAACAGAATCACTGCCTGTGCTGTCCTTTTCATGCATCATCCTTCTGTTTGATGACACTGGCTGCTTTACTAAAGAGATTCCACAGACTGCTCTTCAAAGACTAAAAAGATACCTGCAGATGGAGGTTGTCCCAGGAAGAAGAATTTTATCACTGCATTGCAGTCTTCCCGCAGCGTTGGGAAAAGGGACCCACTTCTGGGAGGGGATGTGCTTAAGGAACAAGCCTAAGCGGCAAAGCTAAGCCGGATGTGCTGCACCAAATCCCTTGTAAACAGGAAACCTAACACAGTTCTGAAGATGCCCACCCATGCTCAGGACTAGCAGATTGGGTATTTGCTAGGTTTTTCAGCAAGTCAAGTATGCTTAAGAGGAACAGAGGGAGGACTGCAACTGCTCCAGTCTCTGAGAAATATAAACAGGCATAAGGCATGTTGTACCAACGCATTTCACACTAGGTTAGTTCTGTATGCACAGAACACAACCGCAGCATGATCCCAATTACATGAACTCAAAGAAGTCTACCCAAAAGAATTGAGAAAAGAAGTGTGTTTTTAAAAAAAAAAACCTGCAACTTTTTTTTCTTTTAAATTCTTTGTATTAGATATCTGCCACATTTACCAAGCATGTCTCTTCCACCTCTATTCTGCGCTATTCTTAGGCTGTGATCATTACTGCAATATCTTAGTGCCTCTTAGAAGCTGAATCAGACTTGATAGACCTCACCAACTTCTCATCTGGCATTTCAAGCAAAGCAGCTGCCTGAAAGCTTCACTAGCCACTAAACCCAAGAGCTGCAAGAAAGCGCTTTTCTCAGCCAAGTCTTTATAAAGCTTTTCTTATATTTCCCGCACTCATCCCTTATGACAGCACACTTTATCTGCTCATTGTTACTTGCCAGATTCAGTCTTTGCCAGACCCAGTCTCTGAAGGGCTACTGGTTTTGTCTGTGCCTTTTTTGCTCTTTAGTTTGTCATTACAACTTACTTTCAGTTAGCCTTTATATGGTTATTTCAAGATATTCTATAAAGTAGTATGAGCCTACTAGTTACTAAACACCTGTAGCCATCTCATTGTGCTACTGAAAACGGGACCAGCCTCAGGAGAGGTGCATTCTGCACTGATTCATTCCAAACAGAATTTGTCCAGAGATGGCAGCAAGTCTGATTTCAGTTGCATTTCTTTTGCCTATCTGGACTTTCAATTACTCCATTCCTTTTTCTTATTCAGCACAACTGCTGAAATACTTTCCATGTTCCATTTTTACCTCGTCCAAGAACATTCAACTTGTCCTCACAAAATATGCGAGCCAAAACCCATGTCTTGTACGAGGGATATCCAGACTGACAGTTCTCCGCTAGCTCATTCATTACCTATTCAATATTCTTGAATACTCACAGGCCAAAAAAATTCAATGGTATCCTTGGTTCTCCTCCTATAGTTACAAGATATTTCTGTAAATTTCAGACCTTTCAAGAGGCACAGCAAAAACTAACTTCTAAGCTTATACCTATTTAAAACTACAACATACTCTCTACTCTCTTACATATTCTGTATTAAAAAAAACCCTCTTTGTTATCTTAATACTGCAGCATCTTCCAGTGGCTCATAATAGCTTTCTAATCTATTATCAGCCAATTCCTCCTGGTTATCATCACTGAGCATCAGTGATATGCACTGAACACACTTGATTCCACTTTCCAGCACAGGCCTTCTCTGTCATGAGCATCAAACCAACTCCTTCTAGATGGAGTGTTTCTGGTAACCTCTTTGGTGTCACTGTGAAGTCTTTACAGTTTAGTAGCTGGTCATGCTTAAGTACAGGCTGCAGGAAAATCTGTTGACACAACTTTGAAGTTGTTATTTTGTCTCTATGAGTGTAAGTTGTATGTTAGATCACATTACCCAACACAGAAAAAACCATACCCTTTGATAAACCAAATTATGAAAACCAAAATACTAACAGGTCATTGGCAAGAAACTATCTGGATCATATAGCAAATCTTATAGGAAGTTATAGTTATACTTCTATTTATTTTTTAACAGTGTATTTCCTGTTTTCTTAGGCAGAAGAATCATGAAAAAAATGCATGTATATTTCAACATCAGCAGCACTTAATATCACGTCTTAATCTAGATTTTTAGAGCCAGAGAAGAAACACTGTTCCTCAGTACGAAATAATGCATTTAGTATTATTCTGACGAACACAGAAAGAAAGTCGGACATGAGAATTTCCATGAGCAAAATAAAATTGGCAGTTTCCTTTCAGCAAGAGAGAACATGAAACTGAGAAGGAAAAGAAAGTTCATACTGATGCTAACATGAAAGGAGAAACATTCTTTATACATGAGAAACTTACCAGTACTGTTCGCCCTTGGGAAATAAAGAAATGGCCAGATATAACAATGGTAAGGATAAGATGGCCCGAGTCTTCATTTGATTCAAAAACCTTTAAAAAGATAGGCAAAATAAAAATCTATCCCTATAAGCACAAATCTACATTTTCCATTTCTAGTGCAAAACAAGGTTTCAAAGGTCAGTGCTAGAAGTCAGGTGTGTAATTTACCTCTCAGTAATGCAACTTGCCCTCCACTCCCACAAGACCGGAGGCACATTTGATAATTTTTTACTAATTATAACTCCACATACAGATTTAACTGCTTTAAGCAACCATCTGGACCCTTCCAACTTGATCTACAGTTTTTAATACAACAGGTCACTGCCGATGGAAGGAATGAAAAAAAAACGGGTCACTAACTGTCGTATCATTGATGTGTTTACATTAATTCTTGAAGCAAAATCTCTTCTGATTCCTGCATTAGCTCTGCACCTGCACAAAGATAACTGCAAAGACCTCACTTATTACTGCTTGCTACACAGCGGCCTCCTAGACCCCAGTTTCAGCAAAACGAAGCAGCCAGCCCCCCTGCGCCACCTGTCACCTTCCAAGAGGAGGTGTTTTGCCCTTCATCGTCGCCGTCCGTCGGTGGTAGGAAGCGGCCGTAGCGCTTCAAGGGCCATGTCGTGGCGCTGCCGAGGAGGGAGGTATCGCCGGCGCTGCCCGGCGCAGGAGCCTGCCCCGGCCCGGAGCTGCGACCGCCGCCCGCCACCGCCATCCCCGCCCTGAGCGGAGAAGCGCGGCGGGCCCAGAGGGGCTGAGCGGGAAGCAGGAGCCAATAGGAGGGAAGAGAGAGCGCGTGGGGGGACTTGTTCACCAATCAGGGAGCAGCATCCGGGTGCGCCGGTGAGGCGGGAAGAGAAGCGCGGAGGTCGGGGTACGCGCGGGCGCCATTTTGTGAGGCGTGAGAGAACGGTGTGAGGCACGGAGGAAGCGGCAGTGGTGTTGCTGCGTTCAGTGAAATGACTGTGGAAGCTGGCCACGATGTCAGCATGCATGCTTCCTCAGGTGAAATATTTCCAGGTCCCTGTAGAAAAGCTGTCCTAAACTCTAAATTGCCTTTTCATTTCTTAGTGTAAGGTGCTGTGCTTGCTTCAAAGAACTTCAGCAGTGCTTTTGCGGTAGCTGAAGTGGGGTTTGTGTTAAACGTCAAAAAGCTGCTTTCTTTTCAGTGTGTGTTGCATGTTGTTAGCCAGCCTAGGTGTGTGCAGCTGGTTTAATACGTCAAAATTGCACTCCTCTCCCTTCCCGTTTTGCTTCCTCTCTGTTAAGAGGTTGCTCCAAGAATTATGTAATGCTACCCTTTCTCTAGAAATAGAGTGATGGTGAAATGACTCATAATAAGACTGCACTTGGGTACTCCATTTATAATATGTATCTTGGCCCGTTAACAATGAAAGTATGTGCATTAGCCAGCCAAGGTCATTGAGGGGGGTCATGGAAGAGCCAGTTACTGTTCAGGAAGATGTGTGTCTGAGTCTACTGACCTGGGTGGATTTAGGGATGCTGGTCACCACTAGCCACTGTTAAACCATCTGTATGCTTGAAGGTACTCTGCCAGTAGCTTTAATCCCAGTTCTGAGTATTGCCTATTGCCAGCAGCACGTATTTGATCAAGACAAAGCTTGGCTAAATAGTCACACTTCTTAAGCTAAGCAGAACAAAGAATTTTATGCCATTTTTTTTTTCTTTTTGTTACTTTTATGGTTTGCATTTACGTTGCTGGCTTGGCTGATAGGATTAAGATTAAAATGGAGTGAGTAACTGCATCTCATCTGGAGTAAAACCTTCAGGTACAAGGTTAACCTATTGCTTAAACTGCGATGGTTTCATCTGTTAGAAAATATTAAATTGACATTTATATCATGTAGCAATTGTGTTTTTCATCTGATGTTACACCCCCAGAGCCAGATTCTGGGGGACTGTTTCCGTAATAACAGTTTTACGGTATTTTCAAAAGGAAGTTGTTTATCTGGATGTTTTGCAGATAGGGAAACACAGGCAGAAAGGCATTAAATGACTTGACAAGGTCATCCAGAAAAATCAGTAATGAAACAGGGAATACAGCGTGGGCCTCCAAGCTGCCAGTTGCCTCCTCCAATCGCTGCTTCCCCAGGAGGATTTCTCAAATTGTGTTTGTCAAACATTCAGAATTGGCCTGTAGACTTGGGACTTTCTTGGAAACTACAGAAGCAGCTAAATATTATTGTCAGAGAAGGTAGTATGAGTACATATATTGAATCTATTTTCCCCTAATTCAGCTGAAGTTCTGTGAAAAATGGTTTGTTTGCAGCATTTTCTGGTGTCTAGTTTCCAAGGGTGATTTCTGGCAAACGTGCTAAAGGCTTCTGTAGGAGGAAAACAAAAGGTCAATCTTTTGCCAAGACAAAAATTTCAAAAGGTAGTTTCAAAAGAGGCAGAAGTAAACCAAAAGCATCAGATGCTCCCATGAAATCCTTTAAAGATAACGTCTTATTGAAATGGCACATGAAAAGAAAGTTATTAAGGGGATATAAAGCCAGCTGCAGTGTGCAGAAGACTATACAAATTCTTTCCTTCACAGCTTTATTAGGGCATCTCAGTATACAGTACCTGCAGTGAAGGAGCTGAAGCTCAGCCAGTACAACTCAACCATGATTGGGCAGTATCTCCTGCTAGTCTCATCTAGAGGTACCAGTCACAGCCATGTTTACTTTGGATGCTGAACCTTAAACATGATTGTAGCACCCTTTCATTTTCTGGTCATAGGTTTTTGCTTGACTAGGGTCTACCAGTTTGCTTCTCGTTTTTGGATATGAAAGCATTATGTTTTTATATGTGTATAAAGTGAGGTTTGAACGAGGAGAAATGAGCATTGCGTTAAGACCGATACACAAGCTCTTGCTGATTCTGATTTCTGTGGGGAATTGCATGATTAGTTCTGCATTCAGAGAGTAGACACGCAGGAAGATGGTTAAAATGTGTTTTTGTAAAAGGCTACAGAGGTTGCCAATTTTTTAAAATGACAGAATAGAATGTAGAAGAAGGAGACTGGTAGGTGAGCCTGACAGATTAAAATGTCTTTCATCAGGGATGAGATAGCAAATCCCATGTACGTGCCGAGGGTTTATCATTGTGGTGTACTTCAGATTTGCTTGAGACTTCACGGACTGCAGTGGTAAAAGTTAATTCTCTCACTACAAAAGTACATAGCCCTGTTAATAAGTTAGAAAAACTCTGCCAGAAGCAGAGAGATCTGTGCAGGAAGAGAGATCTGGTCTGTTCCTGCACAATAAGGATTTGATAATGTGCTAATAATTGTTTTTTTCCATAGAGAAGATAAGGGATTTGTTATTATTTGGGAGTAAAGCAAAATAATGCAGTGATTTACTAGTCTAAATTATATAGACTGTATGTATGTCAGTTGGTTTTGGTACTAGGTATTTCACTGTGCTGTCTACATTATTGATTTGTAATAATAATGGTGGTGATAATAGCAATAATAAAATCATATCACCATAACTTTATTGTCAGATGTGAGTGTAGATTTGCCACAAGTGCGAAGGATGAACTTGTGGCATCCTTGGAGTAGCTTACGCAAATTGAACAAATAATGTATTAACAAAATAGAGCCTACCAGATGCATGAAATGGATAAAATAAGCAACAAAAGGTACATTTTAGAAATTCTAGAGGTTTCCCTGTGATACTGACAACTTACCATCTGGTTCTACCCAGCTGTGTTAAAGGGATAAATAGGATTACTCACAGTGGCATAAATAACAGGCTAGTGAAAATGTTCTGTTCGGAATACTTGATTTATTGCTTTGATTTTTATAATAAACAGTATTACCTTATGCTTTAGTTGCTTTGTTAGTAGTTGTGAGACTTCCTCAGTAAGTGTCAGGTTCATTCCATTAATCAACGTTTCACGTAGTTAGTTGTAGCTACTTTCATCTGAATGTGATCTGACAGTCAGCAGCCTCACTGCCCAGATCTCTCAGTGCTAATGAGATTACAGCAGCTCGGTATTTGATTATTGCATAGCAATTCTGTACCCATTACAAAAATATCTTCATCCAATTCTGTTCACATATGTCTGCATTGAGGGAGATGGACTTAGAGTTTTCTTATGCAGAAATTTGAAGCTGAGGAGCATGTGGTGGTGTGGGCTCTGGTATGATGGCCTCTGCTGTTCCTCTGGTATGTGGCCTCTGCTGTTCTGAGGAGTGTAAGATGTTCACACCCCTATTAGGAGACCTCATTCCCCAGCTGTTGTGATCTGCAGTCACTGAATTTTACTCATTGGTTTTATCCTCTTTCATTTTTTTCGTTGCCAAAATCTACCCCTTGCAATGAACTATAAATTTTTAAGTGAAAACCAGAAACCAAATCACTGCATTTCTGACTGTACTTTAAGTATTGTTGTAAGGTAGGCAGGAGTGAAGTCTGATGACTTGTATCAGGCATCAGGCTCAAATTGTAACTTGCAGTTATATATACCTCATAGTCTCTCTTTTCTTTTCAGTGGCCATATCAAGATTAAGATTAGATTGAGAATCCACACTTTAAGCACCACAAGAATTAAAGAGTCCTTCTGACTCAGAGTCTTTCAGAATTTTAAGCAGCTGATCCTTCTCATTTTCCGAAGTCAAAATGAAATCTTCAATTGTCCCGTTTTTTCAGAAGTCATTCAGTTTTAGCATGTCTCCAGAAATTGATTCCATAAGTTCATGTATTGTTTCTGTTTATCTAATGATGACATTTCTAACTTGTCAAGTGTTGTATACCTAAATGACACCTTCATTTTACTCCCTAAATTATGTTATTTGTGAGGACGCTTGAGATTTACAAAGAAGCTGTGGAAGCTCATGTGGCAGCGTATGTTATGTGACAAGAAAAGTAGCCATGTAGTTTTGTGGTTTGTACATCTTAATTGTCACTGCCATGGTATTTGTTGGAGTGTTTCAAATTGAGTCAGAAGCTTTAAATAAGTTGGTGGATATAGATGTCAAAAAAGTCTACCTGCACGAGGTCTCTGTGGCTGGTGTGCAACAAGTGGAAGAGCCCTGTGCCAGGTCTTTTATGAACAGCCAGTGTCGATAGAAAGCAGAGCTTGTCCACAGTCAGAAGGGACAAACAAAAGACAACGTGACTGAATTTGCATGAAGACGACTGACTGAATGATGTCTTTGGCCTTGTTATGTATTTTTGAGACTATTCTATAAAGTCTTAGACTTCTAGGGAAGGACATATTTATTCAAAGCATAATTTATTTGCATTCCCTTTATTTCCTTTTAAGTTTTATATCTTTGTCACTCATAGCACAGATGAAGGAGCTTGTGCCTCACAGATTTTCCATTTACATAAAAAAAACCCACCCACAAACACCCTTCACTTTCAGTGCATCCATTTTCCTGAGTGCTTTTGATTTTCCATGACCTTGAAAACATGAGGGTGTTTATTAATTAACTCAAATTTACAGATGGGTGGAGGGGAGAATTGCAGATTGGAGATAAGCAATTTTTTGTATGCCCCTTATTTGATGAGGATTGTAGAAGGAGAAATAGTCCTCACCATTGCCAAGATCTCCCATCCCAATCAACTGTGGGTTTCACTTAACCACTGGCTGAATAGTGACCCTAGCAGAAAGAGTCCGGACTTAAATTAATTATTGTAAACTGAATTCCTGACAGTCTTGGATATGGACAGGAGCTGTAATTATCTCTGCTTTTTTAACTCTTGCGTTGATTAATTCTGGATGTTTCCTAATGTAAGCCTGTATATAGTGCTATAAATGCAACAATAATGGAAGGGACTTCTGACTTCCGCACAATTGTGTCAAAGTTTGTTTCTGCTCAAACGTATACCAGGACCATTAAGAGACTTAGTAAAGAAAAAAAAAGTAGATCTTTTACCTCAGGCTGCATTTAACTGATTTTAGCAGTTCTTGCAGTGAGCTGGTAGGGGAAAATACCTTTTTGATTCTCTCTTTAAGTTTCAACCCCAAAGCTGATGTCAGTGAGAGTTAACGTGTGCATAGAGAAGGAAGAAAATAGGTCTTGAACTTCTGTGCATTCTCAAAGAGGGTATTCTCTCCCCAACACCCACCTTAATTCTGAATTCACTTTCTAGTCTACTGGATTATCATGTGTAGGACTTACTGGAGCAGGTGAATAGAGGACTCTAAATATATCTAGCTACTGTAGTATATCCGTGCCTGTTTCTTCATGCCTTAAGAGAACAGAATAGAGATTTCAGTTGGAACAACCTACATTAGAATCACTTTAATGAAAGTTTAATGATAGATAGGCCCAAGACTCAAAGCATCCTGTTCCAAATAAACAGCCATTTAAAGTAGAGAAAAATCTTTTCCATCTGTTAATGACATAAGGTGTTGACATGCAACTGATGAGTTGCCATGCCTCCCAATAAAAAGTGTACTGCGTGGTATGCTTAAACCCACCTTGCCACGTTCAGCTGTCCCTCTGACATATAACCTGGACTATGTACCACATGAGAAGGAGCCTCCAGACCCCTCAATCCCACACTGTTTAGGAAGCAAGCAGCAGAACGCTAATAAATTTAATTTGCTTGCTTAATCTTCCCTGTGTTTTGTATTAATATGAATAGTATTATAGGAGCAGGGGTGTGCTTATATAACAAAATGTTCTCCTTCGTCTTAAGGTTAATGTAGTTACTCATATGTACAACACATAAAATGGCGGTCTTAATCTCCCTCAGCTGGATACAAGTAACTTCCGGGAGAGTTAGTTACATTCTATGCCAGTAGCCTCTGAGACAGGGAGTGGGATATGAAGTATTTGTAGTTTCCCCATATCATTTAATGTTAGATACTGGAGACATTTCTGTCTCACCAAAGATGACAGAATCAGTATGTGTAGAAGAATAATATTGATCAGAAGCATGCAGTGTTATGGGAAATCTTTGTTTGCTCTGGTAGCCTAAACCAAAAATTAACAGACGTGTTCCTTCTCCAGCTCTCAAAGACTTCTGCTCTGACATTGTATTGCATGTGGTGCCGTGTAGAAATTATGCTATCCTGTAATGTACACTGTTGTTTTCTTGTTAATTAAAATATGTGGAATTCATCATTTTTTCCTGTCAGTGCTTTGTCTCCGGTTCCCTTTAGCCCGTATTGATGATATCTCACTGGTAATAGTAGACTGAAACAGCATTACAGTCTCTCAGCATTTGACTGACTCAAAGACATAAGGGACTCAACATAAGGGAATATTCTATGCGATTATCTTTTCCCAGTCAGTATTAGGCATATGATATCTCCCTATTCTTTAGTGCTATCTTTCTGTATATCATAAGAAATTAATCTGTTAAATTGTGGTAAGTGCAAATATCAGTCTCTCATGCTCCTGTATGATAAAGGTGGCCAAACATAACTCTCCTCCATTGGCCCTGATTTCATTTGGGCCATTTGCCAAATTGGCAAGCATGATTAAGCTTTGGACATTTCTTCAAGAGGTAGTTTTATAACCCATTTATAACCCATTTTCATCTCTGAGCCTGCCTTAATACATCTTGGACAGGAACTTGTTTTGTTTTCCTGTGTTTTTATAGAGCCAAGCATAGTATCACCATTTCATAGACATGGAATGTCTTCTCTGTACTACTCTAAGTTATGGTTTTGTTAATTTTAATACAGCTGCTTAGTCAGTCTAATTTTATTGCTGCATGAAAACTAAGAGATCTCTGTTGTCATTCTTTGTAGAACCTGCATATGATTCTGATTGTCCAGCAAATTCACAGCAGAACAGTTTTGCCAGCTTCGGCTGATTTCTTCTTGATGTTGTTTGACAGAAGGTAAGAAAGAGAGCCTCTCTCAGTCTTATTTGTTGTTGTTACACAACCTGAATAGACAGGGATGCAAATAAACACAATCTTAGTTGTTATTCTCAGCAAAAAAATCAAGTGTGATAGATGGAATGCCATTTGTGATAGAAGATATTTTGTTTTCCTATCTTAGCATTCCATAGATAGGGTATTTGGTAATATTTAACAATGGCCTAATGTCAGTGGAAAACTGGGATGTCATTTCACATAAGCTTTCACATTAATCAAGAAAAACGTCATTTCTAAGAGATATTTCTGCTACCTGAACAGAAGTGAGGCATAGGGTCACAGTGGAAGGTTGCACATCATTCTCAAGCTGCATTTTCCTCCTCACATGCTTCAGAACAATGTTTGTCAAAACCAGCCCCTTTCCGAAGTTAAACAATTTCATGGTTCCACTGCGTTCATTGTATTCATTGTATTCCACTGCATTCATTGTAAAGGTAATTGTAAAAATGTCTTAATTAGAACAGTGCTAATGTCAAATAATTGGTTTGTGTCTGTGTTTTAAGAAGCTGACAGAATATTTTAACTTGAAGGGTAAAGGACTGTAAGAGAATGGTATTAGATTGTGCTAACATTTTCAGTGCCTGAGAGTCTGTTCCATATTCTGTGTCACTCTGTGACCGAAAGCCACTGCTGTAGAGAACCTACAAATCACCTAAACTTTCTACCACTATGGGATTTCTTCCAAAAAAATTATATTGTTTTGATATGTTTTGATATTCCACATATTCACCATGGATTTCTTCATGCTCCCTGCATGGTCAGGCAAACCTGTTAGAAGTAAGGTATCATAAAGGCTACTGCATTAAACTACCTTCAAAACAGAATGAGGCTTGCTGGCATGCTGGTGAACTTTGCCTATTTGTCTTTGTACTAACAGCCTGAAAGTTGTTCTTACGATTTATAGTTCTGCCCATGAAGGTCCATTCTACCTGTGTCTACTAAGGATAGTTTAATGCCATATAGAAAGTACTGGGCAAGATGACCCTGCTTATATCATCATGAGTGCTGTCTTTTCCACTTGTAGATATCTCACTAGTGGAGTAAAAGCCATCATACCAAAGAGGCTCGGTACTTAAAACAATAACAAATTGAAAGTATTTGGCAATTTTGAAGGTATTATGGGACAGTGCACAGCAGAGAATACTTAAATTTTGGTGTATTTAAAGAATACTTTGCTTTTTGGTGTAAGTGCAGACTCATATGCTTGCAAGTAAAGCTAAGCACTCTCCATATTTAGAAGAAATGATCCGTTAAATCTGCCTGGGCTTTTCATTTGCATTCAAAGGAGCATAGCAAGGTGATGCAATGTGTGTCTTTTCTTCTCTAGCAGGTACGAATTTTGTAAGACTATTATTTCTTCAGGTGTAGACTGCATTAATATGAGAGTTCCTGGTAAAACAAAGAAAAATGTATTTTCATATGTTTAAAGGTTTTATTCTTTTTAAGAAAAATGTATAAAAATACAGAACGCATACCTGACTACAAGAAGCACGCAATTCATCTGTGAGCCTCTTTGCCATAGGGTGTTGTGGATGCCAAAAGTTTGCATGGGTCTGAAAAGTAACTAGACAAACGCAAGTGAAAAAAATCTGTGGTGGGTGGTTAATTGTAGAGATAGGCCTTATAGCCAGAAAGTCCTTGAGCTGTAGCTTGCTGGAAGTTTTGAGAGTATAGCAGGGCAGTGTTTTTATAGGGTATTCTCGTTCTTATACTTTTCCCCAGAGATCCACTGCTATTTACTCTTCGCACGATTCCTTCCCTTAAGAAGGATAGCGGGTGCCCATTCCCCCTCCTTCCCTCCAAAAAGCGGGGAGAGAGTTACAGGAAACACAGACCAGGAAGATGTGCAAAGACAAATGAGTTCAAGGGACAACAAATGAACAAAGGAGAAAGCGGTGAAGGTTAAAGAGTGAAAAATACAGGGACAAGAAAGCACATGGGGATGCTGAGCAAAACACTCCCAACAGTGCCCACTGCTCCCTCAAGGTATCCAGTGAGATGGTGGATGCTGAGAGAGGTTTCACAGTCATTTCATGGTGTTATCGTGAGGATAAAAAACAGAGCTGAAAGAATGCAGCCTGGCACACTGAATGTACACATGTGGTCTTCCTCAGAGGAAACATGAGTCAGGAGACCCTGTGAACTGCGTCATGAACATGCCTTCTGGCTGCTATTGGGGACTGGACTGTAGCTAAACAAATCTTTAGTCTGCACCTATATGTCTGTTCTTCTACTGTGTGATCCTTTTCTTAATTCAAAATAATGTTTTTCTAGTTGCTTCTTTGACTAATAGAAACCATACAGAAATACATGCTGTATTAGACATGTATAATATGCAGGAAATAATTTCAGGCATAAAATCCAGGCACCAATCTTTACCAATATTACAGTTTTGAAAAAATGTTATTTTATTCATCCCTTTTAAATGCCTTGATTCATTCTTCAAAAAAAATTTCAGACAATCCACACTAAAATAAACTCTCAGCATATCGTATACAGCAGCTGGGGAACAAGAATTTTGTGAATTTTGCACACATGCACACACATTATTCATTCCATCAGCGTGCATACGTTCATCCTCTGTCACTTACCTGCCTTTAATAATAAGCCCTCAAGAAGCAAGAACACATGTCCTGAAACAACTTCTGTTGGTTATCTAATTGCTAAGTGACCTTTTCTAGATTTGCCAAATCACTTCAGCCCAGGCACCACTCATCAGTATTTAATATATACCATGAAGTGCCACACAGTTTTCAGATACTTAGCTCTGAACTTAGCTCATCTCCTACAACTTTTTTCGCAGGGTTGTTATTTCCATGAAGACGGATTTCCAAATTACTTCCTGTTGTTAGAATGCAAACGGACAAAACTGGGTAAATCCTCAGCTACGTGAAATATGCCAGGAGACAACCATTAGAATCAGAGTGTCATTTGTTCTAAACTCAGATTTTTGTCTTCCCTTAAAATGTTTGTAAATTTGTGAGAATAATCTTCAGAATCAGAGGGCCAACTAGTGGTACCGGGCATGGGGAGACACTGCTTGCAGTGTTCAGCATGGACAGTAGGATGGGGAAAAAGTACACAACAGATGGCAGTTTTCTATATATCAGAAGAGATTCTTTTGCAGTTCTAACTGCTTTTTACTGCTTATCACACCATAGGCACTACCTCATCTGATAGTTGCACATCACGTACCAGCAGTGTTTTAGGTAACCTTCCCCCATACCCTGTACCTGTGGTCAAAGAAGAAATTGTGTAAGAAGTGCATACAGCAGGAATGTGGATATAACAGGAATTGTGTAAGAAGTGCATACAACAGAATACAGGTTTTCTTTGCTGGCAATATGAAATATAAATGTAACTCCGTATTGCTGAAATAGGAAATACAAGAATAATGGCCACTTACATTCATAATGCTAACTGATCAGCCTTATATGCAAGCTCTTGGACTTAAACTGTCAGGAATTGTCTCCTGTTAAAGCACATATAAAACAATTTTGTCATGACACAATTTCTTGGATCAGTTTTTAGAAGTTCTATCATCTACTCATAAATATGTAAATAAACAATATTTTCTCCGTAACCATCTGTCTGAAAAAATTATAACCAAGAATTCATAGGTGAGAGTTAAGGGAGTTCATATATTGTGATGAGCTATGGAATTTGTAATGCCTGAGCAGAATGGTGTGTTTGCTTATTCCATGAGCACTACAGGATACTTTAGTTATGAAGTAACAATGAGATAGAAAGACTCAGTCTTGCCATAAATTCATATGGAATTAGCACTGGCAGGCAGGTACCCCCCTACAGGCTATCTTGCTTGCATTTTATAGACACTGGTGGACAATTTTTAGCATCAGCATTAGTTCATGAGCCAGTTCATCGCCTCTTTTGTTCTAGGATGACAGTAGGTTTAGGCACTCATAATGTGCACATGGTATTTTCCAAGCTCTAGTTTGTAAGTATAAGGGCTAGAAGTGCAACTCTTTTTTTTTTTTTTTTTTTTTTTTTTTTTTTACAAGGTGGGAGTATTTGTTAGTGATATTACGCTAAGAACTGAGGACCTCAGCGTATGTTACAGCTTCTAAAGCTTAATCTGGGCCATGTGCCAGAGGGATCATGATACTTATTATTGAAGTGTATGGATATATTATTGCAAGGATATAGAAGAACATTCAAGGAAGAAATGTCCAAAAAGGAGTTAAAGTCAAATAGATAGAAGGCAAAATACCACTTTATCTAGGCACTTCAAAATGTTCTCTGAAACAGTTTGAAGATCCATAAGACACTGCAAGTCATTGCTGATTAAAGAGAACAAGTCAGGGAGTTCAGGTTCCAGCTGGTGACTTTTCTTATATGAGACTTTACAAATTCCGTTACACTCATGTTAATTTCAGAATTCTTTTTGCTAACTTTCTGCATTGAAGTGCATTGCTTGAAACTTGATAAAATAGAAAAAGTAATTATAAATTTGGCTCAGAGAAGGACAGGAGCTATGTGTGTTTGGATCTGTGGCTGTTCAATATTCATTTTTCTTCTTCCTTTTGCACAGTGAAAGGACACAATTTATTTTTGCAATTGTATTGAGATATTTTGTGGATGCTATCAGATGAGCAATTTAGTTGGAATTCTCTTGCTATACTAAGAAGCTGTTCTTGGTCAGTCCTTTTGTTCATACACCACAGAATTCAGACCTCAAGAAAAAAGGCAGAGAAAGAACAAACTTCATGAGGTCATGTTGCTTAGCATACAGCTGGATGACAGGGTTATATGGAGGAATCTATATAACACACCTGCGCACTGCACTAAGGAACGCTACAGTACAATTCAAGGTACAGTTTCTTGAGAATGAGAGACTCCGTCGGGAACATGTAGCCTGACTTGTATACCGTAAGCTGTGGAATTTAACCCAGTGCTGCTTACTGCAGCTTGTAGATGAACTAGAACATTTCTCTCAGAAACAGTGATTCAGTCTCGGTTTAAAGCCACTAAATGGTGCTGTACCATTTCAATTTAATCAACTCAATTAGGAAGAAAAATCCTTTTTAAAAATTCACCTTGTAAAAACAATAGTACCTCCTCTTCCTCACCATTCTGTGAGGAGTAGAGCAGGCATAAGCTGATGATCATAACACTGAGCATACAAATTCTTGAAATACTCAGCCGAAAGAGTGGTCCTGAGTTGGCCTGTTACTATCACTGGTGATTCATTTTCTGTCAAGTTGCATATTTCATGCTGTCCCTCTCAGTTTTGTTCTTTACCCTCAGCAGGTGGTATTAGCACTGTGACTGCTTTCCCAGATACAAGTGTCTTATTTTTAATACTAGAGCAATGGCATGTACCTCCTTTGATATTGCACCCCATATTTCCTTCTTTGGGCTTAATATTCTCAGATCTATCCCAGCAGTTAGAGTTGTTTCATTCCTTATCAGAGGTTGAACATGGAAGCATTTGAAGGTGATGTTGAAGTTCTTGAGTAAAGTCAAGTATGCTTCTTGCTGTGAATTTAGGGAAGCCCTGGCTTATGACATCCAGAGTAGTATAGGTGGAGCAGTTTTCCTGTCAGTCATTACTGTGGCCTGTGAAAAATATTGCTGCTGGGTTTCATGCAAGTGGCAGGTGCTGAGTTAAAAAATGAAGACGTGAGTCTAACAGGAAATTCAAAGAAGAAACTGCATTGTCTCGAATTCCCTTTGAATTACGTTTGGATAGGAATGATTCTTCCTCCTGACCGCTTTCTTCCCTTGTGTGGTTTGTTGCTGTGCTGGCTGATGGAGAAAGGTGGTGGAATCTTCCTCTGTGTTGTGAAGGCTGGCTAGGTGTGTGTATGTATATGATGACAGACATTGCTATTGCCTAACCAAGTCCATACTTACCTCCCATATTTAAAAAAAACAAAATAGATGGTAGAGAATATAACAGGCCTAACAGCAGAGTAAACTGATGGGCTGTATTTATCCTGCAGAGCAGGTATAAGTGAAGGTATAGCAACATAAATCTCTCTCAGCTACACACATGCTCAACCCAGCTCTGGAGGGAATTAATACACTGGTATGAACAGAAGACTTCAGTTGTCTGGGACTGTAGCATGGTTCTGAATTCACCTCTCTGTTTAGTCTGGCAGCCATGGATCTGTAGAAGGGCAGGTGGGAGGAGGTGTTCATTCCTCCACGAGGCCTTGGCATGAGGTGCCAGAGGAACACAGCCACTGTGCCGTCATTCAAACACAGAAATCTGTTCTGACTGGATCTGAAATTGTGACTGGGCATAAGGGGTGTCTTAAAGAGTTGCCAACTGTGCTTCTCGGGATTCCTGCATTTTGTCTAGTAACGTGTTTGCTTTTCTGCCTATTACCTATATCCAGTTGTGGGCATACAGCACTGAACCCTCAGTGTTTGCTTGCAGCCAATCCCCTAAGACACAGTTAGGTACTTGCTTAGTCCTCCTGTGGCCTAAGACCAGCGCTGACTCCTGTCATAATATAATGGGATATTTTTTACTCTAAAAGCATTGTCTGAAAAGGTTAACTTGTTCTACCATGTATGGCAAATGGATCCGCCTGCTGAGCCACCTGGAAGGCCTCTATTTTTAGGCTTTTTCCTTGGAGCAGTTGTAATTTGAATTGACATATTGTTAGCTAAATGCATGGCACACTGGGCAGTAATACCTCTGGAACCATGCAAGTCGTTGATTGTTAACAGTGCTAGAAACCGGTGCCCTAACTTGCTTTTTGCAAACAGGAAAACAAGCACAGAAGTGTAGCTAGTATAGGACTTGCTTTCAACAGCCAGAGCTGAGCAGTCTTAACAAGTCAGTTATTCAAAGAGAGCAAACGGATGATGAACACATATTTTATCTGCCTGGGAAGAGTTCAGACTGTCCATTACCAGTTGATACGTGAGGCAGACACAAGTGACTGTAGCCTGAAGTACACCGTTTAAGTTAGGTACCTAAAGCCTAATCTGTACACAGCAGGTATGGGGTTTTGGCTAACATTGTTACATTGTTATATTTTAAAGAGTGTAACTAAAGTAGTACCAGTAGACATTATGAATGTATTTAATTATGAAATTATTTCTTCAGCATGTTCACGCAGTTTATGTGAACTTGATTGGGAATCAGCGTATCTTAAATCGCAAAAAATTTCTCCATGCGTTTGCTACCTGCACGTACATGACTGATCAGGTCATATGGATGACTTCTTGCTTTGGCAGTTGCTATTTTATACATAGTGATAGGCTTCTGTCTGTATGTACGTATGTTAGTTTAGAAAAGAGAAGGCATTGGCCTGCAGCGTTTCTCCCATAAAGATAATATGCATTCTACAACTGTGGTAGATTCACTGAAAGGAAAAGCAGAGGGACCATTTCATCCTTTTGTTCCTTACTGAAGGGTGAGAAGTCATATCTGGCCAAGGCAAACCTTCCAGGAGCGAATACAGTCCTGATATAAAGCTATTAAATGACTAAAAATTCAGTATCTTGTTTGGTAGTTTGATCTGCTAGTTAGTCAACTTGCTTTTAAAATGTATTCTCTATTTATCTCCTACTTCGTTTGAGACATTTGTTATCTTTATTTGTTTCTGTGCTCGCTTACAAAATTATTTATTTGTTAGTGTAATGCGTTTTTATAAATAAGCTCATCACCTCTTGTTCCCCTTTTACAATAGATGAAACATGTTGAACTCTTCTCTTACTTTAAGGCACTTTTTCCCAGATCTTCAGACTTCTTCCTCACTACACAGCTGCTTATAGTCCATGGTCACAAAAGCCCTGAGAGCTCATGCCCGCAGTCCTTTTCAGGGCCACTGCTTTGGCAGGGTACAATCGCCTAATCTGTAGATACTTCCATATTTTGTTTCTACATGTACAGCCTTTCGTATTTCTCTAGTGAAACCCTTTGTTAAATCATCTCAGCTTACCAAAGTGCTCTCTGTGTTGTGCTGACAGATAAATCATTACGTACCACTTTGCCAATCTTTGTTTCATTCACAAAAGGAATTGGCAAATACTTTGCATGTATGTGGATCCTCAGGAAGTTAGCTTGAATGTGTTTCTGTGTGTATTTGTGTGTGTGTGCAGATGCACGCTTCTGTTTGCTTTGTTATCCCTGTTAAATGTTGGATCCAGAGCTACTATTTCTGGTCCCTTTTTCCCAGATCAACTCTGACAACTCTACCAAGACATGTTTGCTTGGAGATCTGATTTCCTGTTTGTTCCTGTTGTGTTTTAAGAATAGGGAAGTCTAATTCTATCTCTGCAAAAAGCCATGTGGTGAAGCTTTGCCAAATGGAAGACCTGTGCATTCCCAGGAGAGCAGTAACACCTACATTTGCTGGGTTTGTGTGTTGCGTGTACAAAGGGATGCAGTTTAGGTGCTAGTTTTTGTTAAATTGTGAACAAGGGAGTACTTTGATTCCACTCAGTCAATTTGCAGCAGTCTTTCCTTGCTCTGAAATACTGTCAAAATCTCAGTAATCCATATCCTGCCTCTAAAAACATGCATTCATTGAGTTTAAAATGATTTCCACTTAGTTTTGTGTTCAGAAGGCTGGTAGACCAGTGTATTGTCTGGCAATTTGAACTGACTGTAGTACTTTTCTTCTGTAATATACCAAGGTGAGTAAAAGTCAATAGAATACTGATCTGTTTGGTCTCAGACTTTTTGTTGAATTAATGTATATGCCCCAGATGTGCAATCATGTCTAGAAAATCGGTAGCATGAGGCACTTTATTTCTGCTGAAGTACAGAACTGTTCTTGTGACATGGAGGGAAATTAGAGGGTAATAATTTCTCTGGCACTATTGATAAGAGGGCAAGAGGAAAGATGATAAAATCTGCTTGTTGATACTGGTTGCTAGGCAGAGCAAAGTGATGGTCTTTGCCATTGCTGTTTGGATCTCTATGGCCAGAAGTTCTTTGTGTAGCTGTGAAAAGACTGACGATGAATTAATGAGGATCCTAGAACACAGAGCTGTACAAAACTGGGAGTCATTTTCTGGTTTGTCCCCAAGCATTCTTTGCTCTGACAAGATTATGTATATACCTCAGTCTGTGCTGTGCCTCTGTCCTCTAGTTAGAAAATTAGAGTGATGCTACTCTGCTTTATGGTTGTGGAGAGAGCAAAGTAATGCTAAAATGAACTTACAGTTGTGACATATTCTTAAAACAAGGGGATGAAAGGCAACGTGACTTGATAGATTAAAACTGCTCCCTAAGTTCACTCAACTATTGTATTAGATCCCTATTAATTACAAAGGAATCTAGCTCCAATGGCATTGCTTATTGTGATTGTAGAAAAAGTCAAGAATCTACCAAGTATATATTGTTTCTTTCCCACTAGAATGTCTGTTTCCAGATAATGCAGCAAATGGTTCCAGTCAGTCAGGCACTGCTAGTATACCTAACTCACCAAACACTGTAGCTGTTCAGAAATCCAGGTTAATTGTGGGACACACTTTGGCCCTACTTGTCAAAACAATCAGTAACTCAGGGAGAGAGTATCTACCAAGGCTGCAGCATATTCCTGTGGGATATGGAAACTTCTTCCCTGTGTAATGGAGGACGTGATTAATTCTGACTGTGTTGACACAAGAAAATTATTGAATAGGATTTCCTCGTGAATGGACAAATCCTTTCCCAGCAGAAAACTATTACGGAGATGTCAAACATACTCACATTGTATTCTGAAAACTCACACCAGGGTCACATAAAAACAGCTCACGGTGTGCACAATTAAAAGTTACAGAGAAGAATCTACAAACTTGTGCATTTTGTAGTATTATGTAGTTATAGAACAATATGGAGAAGACTCGTTTTATTGAAGAAAAAGGTGAGCTCTGCAGCCTCCCTGTGTCTCCTCAGTCTCTGTCTCTGTGTTTTCAATAGCAACCATCTATTAGTCTCTAAAACTCTGGGATTTTGGTTCATGCTTCTATGTGTCCAGAGACTCTGGTTCCCACTCAAGGCACTATATAATCACATTCCACAGTTTAAGCAGCTTAACAGGTCACTGGCTCAGTTCGTCCTTCTCCAGACACAACTTCAGGACCATCTGGAATGAGGCAGCCCATGAGGGAAGAATAGGTGGCAGCAGTTAAAGCTGAATGAGGCAGCCATCATGGTAGATGATCAGGTAGAGAGGTGTCTGTTTGAAGACACGTGCCCACACTTGAGAACTTCAGTTAGTGAATCAGGAGACTGGAGGAACCTTTCATGACAGCAAGGGTAGGATTTACTTCCCTTAGTGTAAAGTTTTGCCCGTCAGATGATCACATCAATGCTGGTCACAACATAGCTCACTTTAT
Source organism: Chroicocephalus ridibundus (assembly GCF_963924245.1). Taxonomy (NCBI): domain Eukaryota; kingdom Metazoa; phylum Chordata; class Aves; order Charadriiformes; family Laridae; genus Chroicocephalus; species Chroicocephalus ridibundus. The sequence goes on from NC_086292.1 coordinate 26,899,219, forward strand.
AGCCACTGGAGAGAAGGAGACATTAGCAGAGAGTCCGACCCATTATAGATAGTTACATACATTTAGAATAAGGAATTGTGCCTCCATTGATTATGAAGAGAGATGAGTAAATGACTTAGATCTACACTGCAGATGTCCATCTTTGGTCAAACAAATCATACATCCTAGTGATGCATTCATTACTATTATCCTCTAGAAAGAAACTAAGGCCCTTGACAAATCTGATCACTTTTTGCTTCAAACGCAAGGTGCTCATCATCTTGACATTGGGCAACAAATCTGTGCACGTGTAGGTGGGTAACAATTGACCTGCATATACTTTTCCTCTACTGAGAGGACGTAAGAACAAGTAACAAATACACTGATGAAAGATATTTTGATGCAAGGTAATGGATGTAGCATAGATGTATAGAATTCCCATTGAATTCAGTAAGATTTAAGTGTGCATTAAAGTCCTTGAGTGCTGCACTGACTAAGGTAAGCTCCCCTTAAACAGCAGTCACCTTTATGTTGCTCCATTAAGCTCACTGAAGTCAGTGGAAAGACTTGCAGCTCTTAAAAGTCACAGAGAGGTAACTTACCTTTCTATGAAGTTCTAAAATCCTCTTTTAGCAACTGTTGAAAAGCTCTGCTCATGAGTCATAAAGACTTCTCTTTTTTATGACCGTTTCTGGCAGGTACATTTTGGTGGACAGAGTAGTGTGTCCTTATGAAAGGTATAGCTAGGTGTGAATACCATTTGATATTTTTCTGGTGCCACAAGAGGACTAGATGCATCAGCACCGAGTATTACAGTGGTTAACGGGATTGGTGTGATTGCAGGGGCCCTCTTTACTATCTAATTGTGTAGATTCCCTTGGAAGAGCTTACTGCTTATCGTGGTCATAATACAAAAGAGTGCTTGACAGAGCACAAACTCTCAAAACAAACAAGAAAAAAATATTGATTATTTCTGCCATCTCATTCATATATTGGACACCTTCTAACTAAAATATAAAGAGGACGTGGATATCATCTATCTGGACTTCTGTAAGGCCTTTGGCATGGTCCCCCACACCATCCTTCTCTCGAAATTGGAGAGATACGGATTTGATGGGTGGACTGTTCAGTGGATAAGGAACTGGCTGGATGGTCGCATCCAGAGGGTCGTGGTCAATGGCTCGATGTCCACATGGAGAGGGGTCACAAGTGGTGTCCCTCAGGGATCCACAGTGGGACCAGTGCTGTTCAACATCTTCATCAATGACATAGTGGGATTAAGTGGACCCTCAGCAAGTTTGCTGACGACACTAAGCTGAGTGGTGCAGTCGACATGCCAGAGGGACGGGATGTCATCCAGAGGGACCTGGATGAGCTGGAGAGGTGGGCCTGAACAAACCTTGTGAAGTTCAACAAGGCCTAGTGCAAGGTCCTACACTTGGGTCGGGACAATCCTCATTATCAATACAGGCTGGGGGATGATGTGATAGAGAGCAGCCCTGTGGAAAAGGACTTGGGGGTACTCATGGATGAAAAGCTGGACATGAGCCAACAATGTGTGCTTGCAGCCCAGAAGGCCAATCGCATCCTGGGCTGCATCAAAAGAACCATGGCCAGCAGATCCAGAGAGGGGATTCTCCCCCTCTACTCTGCTCTGGTGAGACCCCACCTGGAGTGCTGTGTCCAGCTCTGGAGCCCTCAGCAAAAGAAGGACGTGGACCTGTTGGAGCGGGTCCAGAGGAGGGCCACGAAGATGATCCGAGGGCTGGAGCACCTCTCTTATGAAGACAGGCTGAGAGAGTTGGGGTTGTTCAGCCTGGAGAAGAGAAGGCTCCGGGGAGACCTTATGGTGGCCTTCCAGTACCTGAAGGGGGCCTACAAGAAAGCTGGGGAGGGGCTGTTTGCAAGGGCATGTAGCGATAGGACGAGGGGCAGTGGTTTTAAACTGGAGCAGGGCAGGTTTAGATTAGACATTAGGAAGAAGTTCTGTCCAATGAGGGTGGTGAGACACTGGCCCAGGTTGCCCAGAGAGGTGGTGGAGGCCCCATCCCTGGAGACATTCAAGGCCAGGCTGGATGAGGCTCTGAGCAACCTGATGTAGTTGAAGATGTCCCTGCTTACTGCAGGGGGGTTGGACCTTTAGATGTCCCTTCCCACCCAACACATTCTATGATTCTGTAAGAATCAAGACATTTTGTACATTTTCCTGACAGAAGATGTGTTAGGCATATGGTAAGTTTTGGAATTTATTGATTAACTCTCTGAGTCCCTGCCACAGCTTTCTAGGAGCATCAAGCCCCTTAGGAGATTATATCTATTAAGATACTGGATGCTATTAGGAGTCTCACAGTCAGTGGAAGAATGATATTGAGAATGTCACTGTTAATACAAGTTCAAAAACTCAGTGCATAGAGCCATCTGAAAGGAACCAGTTTAGAATGTTTTCTGTCCTCCAGAAGTCAAGATAGGCTATGGGGTTTTTGAACTTCAAGTACTAACTACTATTTCATATATGTAAGTGCTAGATATAACCTACATGTCACAAATTCTTCAGTAGCAACTACTATATTAAACCTTGCAAATACATAAATCAACTAAATGATCTTATTTATATTGTTGCTAGTGTGAAATCTGAGAATCCTCCTTTTATTTGGACAGATCTTAGTGATCAAGTAAGTTTTTTTCCAAGTAAAAGACAAATTCCAAGTAAATTTCAGTCTTTGTTGCAAAGAATAAATAAATGAGCAAGCATATGCATTGGTCACACAGCACTGCACAGTTGTAAGGCATAGCAGGAACACAAAACAGTATGATTGGGAGTCTAAGCAGACTTTTAAAAACAGTGGGTTTAGTCACACTTATTTAAAAAGTTAATAAAATTAAATGCTCTTTTCGGCATTGGACTTATTTTAGAATTTCATGGGATTCCAGGTAGTTGCCTGAACTGTTTACAGAATCATAGCATCACAGAGTGGCAGGGGTTGAAAGGGACCTTCAGACACCGTCTAGTCCAACCCCGCTGCCAAAGCAGGGTCACCTGGAGCAGTTTGGACAGGAACGTGTACAGGCGGGTTTTGAATATCTCCAGAGAACTGTTTAGTTCTGCTTTTGTATAGTAATTGGTTATATCATTCCTTCTGCTCCTGAGGTCTGGAGGTGGAAACTGTACATCCTAATTAATTGGTGTGTTTGTTATTTTTATTGTCATTGTGGGATTTGGAATTGGTTAGGGTTCTTTTCTTGCTCATGGCAGTGTTTGGACCCATTTGTGTTTTGCCCTGTGAGTGTGTAAAAAAATGCTTCAGGCCTAAAAGAAAACCTGTACGTTCTCAGAAGCGTAGCGACTGATAAAATGACTTTGGAATGTATAGCTTTAAGCATTGGCTTCAATGATACTTGAGCACATTTGTAATGACAAGCATAAATGCTAGTCTGGTATTTTTTCATCAACTTGCATATCCAAATACGCATTTCTCTCTGGCACCACTTCTTTGAAATACAAGAATTTAAATCTCAAATATTTGCTTTTTGACGTCTGCAAGGTAGGTCCTCACTTAAGCAGTTAACCTGTCTTCAAGAGAAAGGTGTTGGTTACTCAATGACTGCTTATTTGCAGTAAATCTTTTTCAAAGCATGGTCTGAATAAATGGACTTCAACTCTGCTCTCAGTCTCACTGAGTAAATACACAGGAATTCATCCCAATGTCATCAGTGGAGTTACTCTAGAATTTCTTATATTAAATCAGATTTTTAAAAATTCATTGTTCTACCTTCTGTGGCGGCATAAAGAATTCAAATTGCCTTTGCCATCTGGAGAGGACAGTTGGATCATTTTTCCCAGGGAAGTGAACAGCCCACTGGTAGAAATATGATATATTTTAAGTTTGCCTCTCTGACTGAGCTTGTCAGCTGCAGCAGTTTAAATACAGTTTCTTCAACAATATTGTTAGATCTTGGGCTTTTCTTTTATTTTGAGTCTCAAAATACTTGGTACTTCTCAAATGCAGGAGCTTCCAAATTAAGAGCACAAGGCAAACATCACAGATTCACATTGTTATGTTTTTGGGGTGTGGGGGTGTGTGGAAGATAACATTTGTAGACGTAGAAAACATCAAGTAAATTGTTAGGCAGTTATTATTTTAAAATAGATCTCTTGGTGTGAAGGCCTGGTTTAAAACACTTGAATTGGCAATGCTAAAGTAGAAACTCTTTCTGAAAAGATCCTGAAACTGTAGTTTCAGTATTGTGCAAAAGTCCATCTTAATCTGAGTGATGCTGTGAGGGCATCCTTTTGCATGTGTAGTAGGGTGGTATAGAAGTGTGATGGAAGGAGAAGAGAGGATAAGATGATCAGGTGAAAGGAAAGATATTCCTTAATAGCATTAACTTGCTTTCTTTTGGAACAATGATGTAGGACAGTTAAAGTTTTGAGATGCTGTTGGCAGTCAAGGAACAAAATCATTCATTTTGTATTCACAGCATATTTGTAGTCCATGTTGCTCAGCATCACTTGTTTTATGCCACAAGTTGTATCTACATGCGTTGGAGGAAGGAGCAGGTAGATTTCTGCTGTGTTACATCCTTATCACAGACTCCAAAAAATAAGCAAATTCCTGTTATTCTGGATCTAAGGAGTGGGTACATGGAGGCTGTATGCAGTTTTGTTACATGTGTCTGTCCATCTGAATGTCAGTGGATGTGATGTATGAATATCTAAGTGAAGGTTTTTTTAAAAAGTACACTATTTAGATTGAGCACATACTGGGTACGAAGCCCTGCCACTGATGTGTATCTCTTTGTTCATTGCCTATATACGTACATATGGATTTATGTAAGTGTGCACATATACATGCATAGCTATATAGACTTTGGAAATAAACCCTCGGTTTTGAGCTTGTGTCTTGGTTGCCAGCCTGCCAATATGATTAGAAGATAGTATGGCTGAGACTTAGATTACTGCCAGAGGTGGATCATTCTGTTTTCCGAATGCTGCAGTTTGTGCTTCTTGGATTATGTCTCGCTCACGGTCTACAAGTGCGGTTAGGGTGAGATGTGTTGTTCAGCAGCTTGAGATTGATCATTGTCAGTACCACTTAGGGGACTTGCTTTATTGTATGACAAGTCAGTAGGTGCCTGAACTGTAAGGGAAGGTTTTGCGTCATTCATACATTTGCTGTTTAACGAACATCACACTTTGGACTCCTTTGAGAATGCTGTTCCCATAGCCCCGTCTTGGTTTTGACTTGAGATAAAGCACTGGACCAAGTTCAACTTGAGCTAAAAGATCAAGTTAGAGAAATAAATAACTTGCTAGTAAAGGAGCGCAAGAGGAAATGTATATCATACTTAGACCAGTGGGGTGCACAAAACATTGTCAAAGCTGGACAGTATTATTGCACATACTTCAAGGATAATATAGACCTCAAACAAATTCAAAAGACCCCCAAAAGCTTCACTTCAGTGGGGAGAAAAAAGTGAAAATATATGGTGTAGAAAATGGCTTTTTATCCCAGTCTGATTATTAACGGGGTGCCTCTTTGTCCAAGACATCATCAATTATACCTTTTCCCCCCAGAGGTGTTTACTGTAAAAATCTATTTTCAGAGCTATATGTAGTAGCAACAACAAGAAGAAGAAAGGCAAAGAAAAACGACATTTTACCCTTCAGGTACAGAGAAAAGAATCTATTAGTGGTAGGGGATGCTATTTTAGAAGCGTTACCACTGTCCCACTTATTCGCTGGTCTGATCCATCCGTCTACCTTTCAAAAACCTGTAACAATAGCAAGAAAAAAAGGCTTTAGAAATATATGTGTGTCTCACTCCTGTTTAATTGGTGTGTTGGGTGACTGAGCTCAAAAGACTTTTTCCTTGTCAGTCTCTGTCCCAGTTCCTGCACTGCTGTGAGAGGCTGTCCTCACCATGTTCCTGCTGTGTGTAACACAATGCTCAAGCACAGCTGCAGAAGACTTTGGGTCCCTCTGCTGCATGTTGCTGTCACTGACAGCAGGAAGGAAGATGAACTGTGTTGAAAAGCATAGATGCACATACTGCCTTTTTTAACTGCAGGGAAAAGTGACATTTATTTCTAACTGCAGTAAAGCATTTAAGTACTGTAAGGGCCCAAATCCCCAATCTGTGTAAGCCCTGCTCCACACAAACCTGCTAAGGCTTTTGACTAATTTTAAGGCTCCACGTTTCAGGGGCAGGGTGCGAGGGAGTTTGAACAGCATGAAGTTTGATCACGTTTACATTGTCCATCAAATAGTTCTAGAAGCTTGAAGTCGCTGGAGTTCAGCGCACAAATCCTGACCTTACTTTTATCTAGGTAAACTCAAGAGCAAAAAAAAGCAAATAGCTTATGAGCATGTGACAAATAATCCTTACAGGGTTAGATCTGCTCTGGCTTTAAGGCAGTTTTGTTTCTGGAGATCCTCCCCTATGTGATAGTTACACTTGAAATTTACTTTGCTTAGGAACTGGCTAGTGTTTAGACTGGAAACCAAGACAGTGTTACCTTGCAGAAGTTATTAAATTGCATATGACCCTATTTGCAAGTTTGGCATATTAATCCTCTTCTTGAAGAAGGGCAAGAAAAAGTCTGTTAAGTTTCCTAGGAGGAGGACTGCTGTGAAAGTGAGCATCATTGCAATTCACATGCTTGAGCGAGACCTGACTACAGTTTGCTGTGAGCTCTGCAGCATTAGCAATATTTTCTTCATTCTGTTGTACTGAGATTTTATAATTCTATTACTTTAAAATCAATCTAACACGAAGGCAAATCAACCTATGGAATGGAAGCATACTTCAGTGCATACACTCATCCTTTTTAATATCTTTAGACAGGGATACATCCCATTGGAATAAGTTTATGCCTATGTTGTAACAAGCTTAATATGGGAAATTGAGGCACACATATCCTTCAGATTACTCACCTGCCCAAAAGCTTGTCCTGTTTTTCAGATTACACCACTGCCATTGAATATGTATGATTTTCATAATGATCAATATTTAACAGCCCTGAAGAACTCCAAACTTTTACACATCTATCAAATGATTCAAGCAGAAAAACTTGCCCTATCCTTGCATGTGGCGATCTTAAAAGGGAGAAAGTTTGCTTTCCGTGGCTCATCCAGTTCTTAATAGGCGAGCCATTTTCTGTCTGGGAAGAGAACTGAAATCATTTAATGCTCTCTATTCAGTAATCAAGAGAAGGCATTGATTCCGGCTCTCTGATGTGAGCATGTGAGCTAGATTTGTTCTTGAGGCCCTAGTTACCAGTGCCATTCTCTAGTCACTCTGTCTTCTTCCTAACCCTATCTCAAATTCATAAGACACTCTTTATGATGTCCCCCATCCTAGTTAGTCCTGAGACTGTGATTTCATTTTGTTACTGACAATGAATTGCAGCTGCACAACACAAGTGTACGGAGAAGGTGAGTGCTATGAATGAGGAAGTAATCATGGAAGAACTGCTTTTTTAATTCCCCCCCCACCCCTATCCCTCTCATCCATGCACACATTGCCCTCACCAAGATTTTGTAGGTGAAATTACTAAGTTTCAGGGAGCAGTAAGAGCAGGGCTGTTCCACAAGGAAAGGCAAGCCAGCAGCTGAGAGAGACCACAGCACAGGCAGGGGCAGCATCCTCACCAACAGGGCACAGTCCCACAGTACCTCATCTGGGCAAGCAGGACAGGGCTGGTGGCAGTAACAGATTCCATCAACAGTCCAGCCATCTTCAGGGATAGAACAAGTCAGGTCCAAGGTCAGTCCAGGAAAGCCATATGACAGCTCAGGAACAAGCATGGAAACAGATACACCTACAAGATAGCTCAGGCCAGGACTGGGTGCCCAGGCCTGGTCTTGAATGGAGCTCCTGGAGCAAAGAGCGGAGATTGTTTGGGGAGTGCTGGTGGGGCAATTAAGGCCTATTGGTGCACTGAGGACCCTGACACTACAAGTTAAATAGTGATCTGTCTTTAAAAGATGAGTGCTCGCTTTCCTGTCTCCTCACACAGTACTGGCTGGCATTGTGAATACAGAGTTGCTGTTCCCTTCATTTGACTGAAATGAATCTATTAAAGCCAGTCGCAGCCTGACCATTGCAAGCAATTTATGGTAAAGCAATTCTGTTCTTTTCCAGTGTCATCACAAGCCAATTTGAAATGCAAGTTTATCTTCCCATTTCTTTAACTGCTGTTTCCTGCAAATTCATAGGATAGAATAAATGAAGAGCATATAGTAATAAATTACTCTTGTTCAGGCTGCTGGGTGTGCAAAAGTGCAGACAGAGCAGGACATCATTGTTATGGTGACAGTGAAGACAGTGAAGGATGATCCTTTCCCCACCCTCAACTCTAGTCATGAAAACTCAGCTATGATATCTCTTTAGTCCATGATGTATGCCAGCTACCACTCATTAAGCGGCAGTAGAGAACTTGGATCCATCCCTACCACATCTGATTTATTAACCAATGATTTGGAACCTTTTCTAAAGGAAACAACTTGTTTCTACCTTCCTTCATACATACAGCAGCTTGAGGCAGGGCTATCTTTTATTCCTTAATTCCTAACTATTTATTTTTGAGGCAAACAAATAGCTGACTTATTTCCTCACCGCTCCAGTGTCTTCATATCTAACAGCCCCTTCCATGAACTGTTGCTGAGCTCTCTTTTTAGACATTGCATCTTAGTTTCTGCTCCACAGGATACTTTGTTCCAATTCAAGACTAAAATATTAGGCTATTCCCCAAAAGAGAAACTCCATATTTCAGTCAGATGCTACAGCTGAGTGGTAATTCCTTTCAGTCCTATACAGGAGAAGCACTAAAGAAGTTGCTTATTAAGGGAGAAGCTATGTTTTCTCATTTGGTGTCATAGTTCTGAAGTGCTATTTAGTCATGGGCCTTGTGCCTTGCGCCTGCCTGAGATACTGCATCTAAAAAGCTGGTTTAAAACATACTTTGCATCAGATTCCTGAGACTTAAAGTTGATCTGACAACATTCAATGCCATAACTGGTCTTCTTTGTATTCCCTATTTTAGCACATCCTTAGTAAGAGAGCTTTGTGATAATCTCTCCCTAATCCTGCAGAAACCTGTTTTTTACTGGGCTGCCAAGGGCTGTGATCTGCAGAGGTTGGATTTGGGATATAGATGCACTCAGGAGCATGGTTGTCTCTTACACCTGGTGGTGTCTTCCCAGGAATGATCACTCTGATTCTCAGCCTCTTATTTTTGACTCTTATTTTTCACTACTAAGAAGAGCCTCTGAAAGCAAGGGATTCTTCCACAGATAAGCCATGATAGGCTTACAAGCCCATTGGTCTTCCGTTTCCTTTTTGATGAGAAATGAGCGTGACTTCTACCTTCAATTTATTGATCAAAGAGAAGGTGGCTGCCTGAGTTGCAGCTCACGTCCTCCAAAATAAACCAAACATTCCTGTGTAGCTCAATACATTGAGTCTTGTACCGGTTTGAACAAGACTGCAACTGGTGGCCCAAGAGGAGAAAGGTGCTACATTTTTTTTTCTACCAAGACATCTAATGTCATGACAGAGGATATAAATATTAACAAATAATTGGTGTTCTGGTTAATAAAGGAACCCATTTTCCATCGTCCCAGGAGCAGACATTGTTTTCTGTAGAAATCCAGCAATCTCTGACACAGAGAACAGATCTGTTCACAATTCATGACCTACACGGAAAGGTTTTCTAAAAAAAATCGAGAGTCAGGGATGGATCTTGAATAATTAATGAAAACCAGAAAATAGTCGATACTCAAGAAGGTCTGATAAGTATTTCACAATTGCCGCAGCATCCTCACAGACTTTATTGCTGTTGTTCAGTTAACGTCGTTGAGTCCCTTATTAGTCTCTGATTTCTTTCTGTCTTACCCATAACTGTCCTGACTGAATGCAGGGACAGGCAATTCTGTCACTGTCTCTATTAAGCTCACAGCATTCGTTTCTGAGTTACCACAACAACAAGGATTATGTGACAAGCAAATGAAGAACCAGTCAGATAATGGAGTTTTTAAAATGGGGATTACTGGTGCTGAAGATGTAATGGCTTCTTTGATGCTGTTACTATCTATAGCATAAATCCTTCTCAGTCTTTGGACTGTTGACCTGACACACTGAGAAGGCTCCTTTGCAGCCCCTATTGTCCAAAGAAAGGGAAAAGCTTTGAGCATAGACATCTTCAAGGCACAGGAAAAACACAAGGCCAAGAGATAAGCTTGGTAATTTGAAGGCATTTTATTTCTTTCAAGTACAATCCCAACATTTTAGCAGAAACCGATATCCCGATTTTATCTGTGTTGCTTTTTCTCCAAGGTGTGCGCTTAGTACTTTGTAATTTCTAAAGATATCCTGAGCTGATTTCCTCAGGGCCAGAGCAGGAGCCTTGCAAATCAGCATCTGCTGAAAAGGACTGTCTAGCGAAATTTTGTAAAAAACAGTTGTCCCTGACACTTTGTCCATTGTACCTCTTGGAGTGTCTACAGGCCTCTCACACAGTATGACTAGATGTATACCTATACTCAAGAATAAACAAATAGCTGAATTTTGGAATAACTAGGTTGATTGTTCTTGGTTTGGGAGATACCAGTTAAAGGCAGTGGAATAATTTGTACAAAGGTGAGAATTTTTGTCCTTAACATAATGCCAACTCCCTGCAGAGCTCTTAACAAGAACTTGCTCTCTCTGGATTCTGCAAGCATGAACTGTTTGTGCTTTCATCCAGAGACCTCTTGAGGTGTTCTACAAATAGTTTATCAGGTTCATAGTACTGTGAGGAAGTAGGGGAATGTAATTCTCCCCATTTTACAGATACAAGATGACATTCTTTCCTGAATTAGGGCAACATTATGCTTTATAGCAGAGTTGTGAAGACTGCCTGCAGGAACTTAACAAGTGTAGCTATGCTTCACACACATACACACACGCTCCCTTGCTAGGTTCTGTGATTAGTCTCCGGTTTTGTGAGAGCTCTGTGAGATATCTGGAAATTATCACGTGTTGGACCAGTTTCAATTTGCACTGACTTGTGTGGGTAAAAGAAAACTGAGGGGTGAGGTTGAAGGCTACACTTGTATAGAAGTTGCCTCCCTTGTTTTTGACTCTGCTCCTCAGCTGCATTCAAGGACAGCCACAGGGAAACTTAAGAATAGTGGGACTCATTCAAGTGTCTTTTCATACAGATACCTTATCATCGCTGTCACCGTGAGTCTCTGTTACATAGCAGATGCTGTCACTCAGTGTGTGAACAAGCCTCCCACTCATGCTAAGACATTTGTTATGTTACACTGCCCAAGTTCACAGATGCTGGTGCTTCCTTTTGCTTGAAACATCCATTGTTGCCTGTTTGCAACTAAGGACTCAAAAGAGTTGTCCAGGAACTTGAAGCAGGTGAAGTGTACTTTTGCAGTAACTTCCGGGTGTTTTCCTGTGCTTTCCCTTTCTGTGCTCCTGTTCTCTATATCATAGCTGTTCAGGTATTTGTGCTCAAGCCCTTCATTTCCACACGTTTTGAACATTTCTGTCTTATCAGTTGCACTGTTCATGTAGCAGCAACATCTCACTGCTGGGAAGCTCTCTTGGGCTTTAGCCTATACTGCCTTTGCTCCATTCTCTTTCCCTTCCTTCTCATTATAGCATTTCATAATGAACTAAATTTCCCTCCCCCCTCATATTCAAACCCTTCAGCTCTTGGTAGGTGGCTATCATGGGCCCCTAGTCATTGCTGAGACAAGCTATACATCTTTGATTTTGTTAATTTAATCTTTCTTCACCAGTCAGTCCCTTCAGCTCCCTAATCACTTGTGTTGCTCTTTTCTGAACTCCCTGCAAAATTAGTCAATATCTTTACAATAATAAGGACCCCATCACAGAACACCATGTTATAGATGCAATTTCACCACAGTGGTAAAGAAGACATTTTACTGTTTTCTTTTTTTAATAATACAATGCCAATGCAGATTCTCCTTCAAAATCGCTTTGTTTTCTCTTCTGATATATTTTAGTGAAAACTTATTTTCAATTTTCTGTTTATCCTAAGGCCTCAGGTTTTGCCCATGGTCATACATAGGACGTGGGGAAGCCATTTGCCTTAAGTTATTTGTAAGAACAATCCAACTTCTTTTGATTGTTTTTTGTGCATGGGAAGGATGGCGACCTTATTTATTAGGGTGGACAGAGCTTGTGTCAAGAGTCCCTCAAGGCATACCAGTTTAAATAGAACTAAATTCAGGTAATGAGTCATGGCAAGAGCTGAGAACAGGAGACAGGAACTCTGGTTACTAAATTTCTGCATCAACCTTTGACCTCACACCTCAGATACACAGGCACCTTCACGACTGAGGAATGGCCACTATCTGAAACTGCTTGCACTTTTAACTGCCCTTGGCAAACTAAACAGAATCAGTTACAAGTTTATGTTTATCTAGTGTGCGAGCACACCAGCGCTGGTTGTCTGCAAGCCCCTGGAGGGGAAAGCAAGGGAGTTTATTTGCAAAAGCAGCTATACACATTCGAGACTGCACTGTGTGAACTGATCTGTTTAGATTGGAGCTGGTTTAGGTGTTATCTGTTGCATAGGTAGTGACAAGGTGAAACTGTGCAAATGGAAAATTAGCTGACGTATCAAAGTGTTGTAACAGAGAAACAGCATTGGTATATTGAACTGGGTTGGTGCTCAGGAGACCTTGGCCCTACACCTGCTTCGCCACTGAATGACTACGTGGGCATGATTAAATCACCTTCCCACCATCATCCTCTCTTTGCTCTTGTCATGGTTTAACCCCAGCTGGCAGCTAGGACCATGCAGCCACTCGCTCACTTCTCTTCCCCCCAGTGGGATGGGGAGAAGAATCAGAAAAATAAGGAAAACTTGTGGGTTGAGGTAAAGACAGTTTAATAAGTAAAGCAAAAGCCCTGTGCACAAGTAAAGCAAAACAAGGAATTAATTCTCTACTTCCCATTGGCAGGCAGGTGTTCAGCCATCTCCAGGAAAGCAGGGCTCCATCATGTGTAATGGTTACTTGGGAAGACAAAATGCCATAACTCTGAACGTCCCTCCCTTCCTTCTTCTTCCCCCAGCTTTATATGCTGAGCATGATGTCATATGGTATGGGATGTCCCTTTGGGCAGTTGAGGTCAGTTATGTCCCATCCCAACTCCTTGTGCACCCCCAGCATACTTGCTGGCAGGGCGCTGTGAGGAGCAGAAAAGGCCTTGACTCTGTGTAAGCACTGTTCAGCAGTAAGTAAAACGTCCCTGTGTTATCAACACTGTTTCCAGCACAAATCCAAATGCTGCTGAATCTACCCCAGCCAAAACCAGCACACCTCTCTGACCCTTTATCTAGAACATCTACTCTCTGAAACAACAGTTGCCTGACAAAGTATGTTTTATGCAGTGCCTAACACAGCAGAGCCTGGGTTTAGCTAGGATTCTCCTGTAAATCACCATAATGAAGCCCATCACATCTGAACAGACTACAGAAATAGAGCAGAGTGATAACCCCCTCACTAAGTTATTTGAACTGCAACGGGGCTAAATCCCACAGAATCTGCTGAGGGCAAGACTGGCAGCAAAGGGAATGCAAGGAATCTAAAACACGTGTGAGCTAAGATACACTGGGACAAGAATACTTGTCTGTAAGCTGGCCACAAGTAAAATTTAGACTGAAAAGTCTGGAAAGAGCTTTGTAAGCATCAAGCCAGGGATGTTCTGGAAGAGTTTCCCACTAAGAAAGTTGCAGACAAAAGACCTAACTTTTTGTACTAACTACAAATGCTCTCTTTAAAGTTCATTAGTAACAGGATATAGGGCTTGCTTAATACTTTATTAAAACATGGGCAAGTCGTGAAGTTTAGGTACAGATTCCTACTCCACATCTCTCTTTCTCAAAGCTATGTCAGATCTTCATTCCTTCTCTGTTTTCTAGCTTTAATTCCTATGATGAATTTCATTCAGTTAACTTGAACAAGAATTTCAAACAAATTTGTGAAATAAACTAAGCTCAGATCAGAGAGTTTGACCTGTCTATTCTAAACCTTAGAAACTGTGGCTTCACAGTCAGGACTTTTACCAAACTTTAGTCTGGAGCATATTGCCATAATGGAGATAATTTGTCCCTTGATTGCATCAGTCCACTTAAGGAAGTTTGTAACTTAAGTGTACAAGCAAATGCACATTCTTCACTATCAGTAGGAATTGAGCCTCCGCTCCCCTGCCTGCCGCATTCGATTTATGCAGCACACTCCCTAGGACTTGCCGGTTTCTTAAATAGGTCAGTCAATATGTAAAGTGGAACCTTAGCTAGTTATCGCAGGTGAGAAAATCGGTGCCTTGGGTTTCAGCACAATCTGCTGATACAACCTGGTGGGAAAATGACTGCAGTGTAAAAAGCTACTTTTGTGAAGGAACAAAGCAGAGAGGAATTTGAATCTACTTTAGAGTAGCTGAGAAACTCTGCTTGGTATCTGCCTGCCTTTGTCCCACCTAACAATGCGTTTGCTCTAAAGTATATAGCAGAAGAATAAGCCAAATACTTCTTGGACTGTAAAATCGCAGGAATTCTACCTGAGCAGATAGATCAGTGTCACTCTTGGGCCAGTAGCATGTGTCTGAGAGGACTGCTGGATGTGAAGTCCAGTCTGAGCCAAACATAGCCTCAAGGCCCAGGCAACACTGTTTTGTGAGAGCTGGGTTTACAACATCTTTTTCTAGAAGGTTTTGCAGGGTAATGCTGACTGGGTGGCAGGACAATCTTACATAGACCCTGCACTTGAAGAATTAACACAGTATGCAGAGTGGGAAATATAGTCTGGATCAGTTGTTTCTGTTTGAGGTCTTCCTTCAGTCTGTCATTCACTGCTTTGTCTTTTCTCACATGACAGCTTGTCCTGCAAGGCAAATCACAGTTGCTCTGTCCTTTTTTACAGAGTGTTACGTATGCTGCTGAAATTAGAGTCCCAAGACTGCTATAAAGGTACTATCTGATACTGCCCAGTCAGAGCCCAGTACAGAATGTTCTTCAGGGCTTCCGGCACTTCTTTCTGAAAACATCTCAGCAGCTTTCCTGGCAAGGAAGGGACCCTTCCTGATGTCTCTACCTTACCTTGCTGTTTCGTGTGTCAGAGTGAACCTGATCAAAAGGTTACTGCTACTGAAAGAGGGAAGCTTTTCCTCAGCTACCTCCTACACTCTGCTGCTCTTACTGCCTCTGGCTCTCATTGGGTGCTTTAATAAATGGATGTAGTCCACTAATCAGACAACTAAGAAGAAAAAGAAAAAAACCCCACTTTTTCTGGATTAGCGAATAGAAATGTTTGTTTGTGAAGGTCCGAAGAGTGCAAGGAAAGGGGAAGGGAGAGCAGAACGGGAGGGTGAAAAAGACCTCTACTCTTTCAGCATGTGGCAACTGGTAGATCAGTCTGTGAAACCACAGCTGTAGTTTCATCCTATTATTTGCTTAAACATAAGGAAAAACTGAAAACCTAGAACCAAGGAGATCTCTCTCCTATGTATGCAAAAATATCTAGAGGGTAATGATCACAGACCACAAAGCACACAACTGTAGTTTTCCTTCTAATTGCAGTTCTAGGTACATTTTGGCAGAGTTCAACCCTTCATAGTAAGTATTCTTCTCCTTGAGTGGAATTTAGGCTAGACATGATGTTAAAAGAAAGAATTCACTTGTCTCAGTGAAACACAGGGTGGTGACTGTATGTCTGTGTTGCTGTTAGAACTGTAGACTGTCTTTTCTGCTTCATCCTTAGCCTGGTTTCATCTGTCTGGAAATGGCAACTGCAAGGTTTGATAAATGGACCGAAAGGTTGTCCAGCTTCACCATGAGTGTCAGCCTCAGAAACTTGCTTATATAAGGAGCTTCTCGGTAATTCACAGCAGCTATCCCTGCCGGAGCTGCCAGAGTCAGCTGGGAGAACAATTCTCCTGCTCTCTAGTGGTAGAAGCACAAAAAAAGCCAAAAATGTTCTGCTTCTTCAGAACAAACTCATACGTGCATGCCTTGTTCTTGCTGTGCAGACCTGAAAATGGCTGCCAGATTCCAACTGGGTAACTTGGAAAATGGAAGTATCTAAACTGCTAAAAAAGGAACAAGAAATAGTTTAATCCGGTATATATGTGTATGCATAGTGTTATCTGAGAGTGTCACAGCAAGCATTATGCTGAATTCTGGAAGCTTTTCAAGTGAGAACTCTTTGCTTTTCTAGGAGCCCTTGCAGGAATGATTGTGCAGAATGAAAATTTCTCCCTGCCATTAGCAGTAGATGGCCCAGGACACACAGTTGCTCCGTTTGGTTACAGCCAGTAGATAGCAGCAGGAAGCAGAATCACTTACCAGTTTGCTGCCACTTTGTGCCGGGATAGGCAGAGCAGCACCTGGTGAGCAGCAGAGTCTGTTTCGTACCAGGGTTGAACAGCCTAGTGATGTGGTTCATTAGGGAATAAAAGTGGCATGTGAGGCCATCCTGTGTGCTGAAAGAAAGTGGCAGCTTGTTACAGAAGATGGTCATCAGCATTGTCTGCCACGGGCATCTTGAAGGCCACTCCTCGCAATTCTTGGGAAGTCAGGGAGCTGCAGCTCCCTCTTTGGGAGAGCAGGTGTCCTGTATTTAGTCATAGCTAACTGGTTTCTTGTAAGGGTCTGTAAGCAGGTGCATACTGTCTTTTCAGAGACTGGAAAACTGAGAGATCAGCCAGTAAAACTGAAGGCAAGACTAGAAATAAAGTCCTTACCCACCACCCTGCCTCTTATCTCTGGAGTGACTAACTCATTGTTTAATTGTGGCTCACAAGTGTCCACTGAGACATCAGCAGTATTACGTGTTGTCTGTGATCCCTTGTGCCGGCAGAGCCAGCATGAACTGCATGGAGTGACCTGTGTAACTACCACTCCACCAGAGACTGTGGTCACGTAGTAAAAGTAGTAATAGCAGGGAGGCTACAGGCTCATTGGCTGCCTCTCAGCTAAGGCCACAATCCTTAAACACATACCTGCAAACACTTACCTATAAATATAGTTGAGTCCATATTAAATTAAAGGTGAATCTGGATTTTAAACATGCAAGCATTTCAGAACGGTGATATGTGCTGGAGCCTGTCTACAGTCCTGTATAATAAAACAAACAAAAAGTTCCCTTTAAGGCTTGCTTTAACACAGGCAACTCATAACAGATGAGTCAGTGCTGGAAAACTGCAGATTATTCCTTTCTCCTTCCCCATCCAGTGGAAAATAAGGAATATAAGCCTTTTCCTACAGTCACCTGCTGACATGTGAGTAGCACATGGTTTGATGCCTGGATAGGCAATCCTCAGTTTAACTGCCTCAGTCGCTGAAGTATCTATTTTAATCAGTGTTGCACAGCACCCTCTTCTGCTGAGAGGTGATGAGAAGTGGAAATCCCTGTTCTGTCTCTCTTTTCCTGTCTCTGATGGGCATTTATGTACTGAAGAACAAGGTAAGTATAAAAACTCAATTACAGCAAATAGAGGAGAATCAATAAAGGAATGAGAAGCTGGCAGCCACACAGATCGGGGGTTATCTCTGCAGCAGAATCCTGACACACGACATTACAAGAACATAGAGTGCTCAGATGAGTTATGAAGATTGATATTTATGATGATGACTTGCAATTCTGCTATTTAAAAAACCCACCTATTTGGTAATGAAAACCTGCTGGCAAGATCTGATCAAAGCAGTGAAATTGCAGGAAGAGTAAAATAAGATCAGTAAATCAAATGCTCTAAATCATCAGCAAGGCACACTACAATTAGGGTTGAATTCAAGAAGGCAGAATTATTGGAATTGCAAGCATAAATCCATGTCATGCATGTGCTGCCATTTCTTCTGGGAAACACACGTTCACCTCTAGCATTTCCAGACTGACCTCTGTCAAGGGCAAAAAGATAACAACTGTCTCTTAACGTAATGATTCCCATTGACTGCAGAATGTTTCAGTTCAACAGAGGCTACACAGGCTTTGAGGATCCCCATTTTATTACCTGCAGAAGGCTCTCAGATTTTTTGTCTTCACCATCAGCTTTCACATCAACTTGCACAGAATATAGTCCATGATGTTCATCTGCAAAAGTGGCCCATGGTGCATAGAGCTGGATAGGAGCAGAGAGACCAGGTGGCTGTTGGTGGAGGCTCAGAGACCTTAGCTGACTTTGCCTGGGAGATTGTTCATTGTTATTGATCTGAAATGCAAAACAGCCTTGAAACAGCGGTGCCTTCTACCTTTTCTGACTACAAGCCTCATGTCTTTTTTTTTTTTTTTTTTTTTAATTACACTTGCTGTATTTGTCATGAAAACTTCCAGGTCCTCAGCAGATACTTGCCAGAGTATGGTATCTGCAGCACAGGAATCGTAGGTGAATAAGGCCCTCTGAATAATGCAGTACAATCTCTTGTATACTGCATTATTATGTCTTTCCTTATACATTGAAAGAAAAAAATGTGAGACTACCTAGCCATAAATTTCCAGCCTGGGATAGGTCAGAGATGCCTACTTTCATATCAGATGGAGATTGAAGTGGGTTGTTCCAGTTTCAATGGTCGTGGCAGCTGGTAGATCAGGTTTAGTGGAAATAAACATGTTTTGGAATGCATTTAGGGAAATGCTTAACGAAAGCTGCTTTGAGATCAGTGACAACAGCTGGATTTTGGTTTTAAGAGGCAATGTTGAAGAAGCACAAGTGGAGAGAAATAGCTTGTTCCAATGGACTGATTACGGAATGAAGAATTTGGAAATGCTGTATTTTAGTGTCTGGCCTGCCACTGTTTTGCTGAGGGGCCTTGGTGAAATCTTTTATGTTCTCTGTAGTGAGCATCTTACTTATTTCATCTCGTGTAGCATTAAAGCTTGCTTCAGTCAACAGTCACAAAGGCTAGCAGCTTGATACGGTACAAATGTGTCTTGCTTAGAAAATGAAGCAGTACATATAGTTTCCGTCTTTTAGTAGAGAGGGATATACTGTCAATCGGCATTGTTCCAGCAGTGCATATGGGAGTGCTAATATGTGTGAATACCCTGCTCTCACTGGGGGAAAACACAGATCTAAGAGTGCCTCTGTCTAGTTTTCCCCTACTTCAGGAAACCCTCTCTCTTTAGTCCCTTCATAAAGAGGAACTAGAATGAAAGTGAGAATTTGTAAGTAAAGAACCCCTCAACCTAATCTGGATTTTGGGGAATCTTTACCTTTTTAACTTTCTTCCTTTGTAATATGCTGCAGAATGGTGACTAACAACTAGGAAGTGACAGCAAGGCTGTTACAGGTTTTTAATTCTGGGTCCAGCATTGACTTTGTTGTGGTAATCTGGGCAAGGTAGCAATTTTTCCTCCCTTTTCCTACACAGAAACTAGACAGAAGGTGCTGAAGTGAATTTGTGCACCTGCGGTAAGTAGCTATTTGGTGCAAAGTAGAGTGAACTTACTTCAGTAACTCCATGATTTTCATTCTGTGTATACTGAAAAACTGCTAGAGGGAACGTAGTGAATGAATGGTTTATTAGTCATTTTACTTAGATACAAGGCATTAATAAAACACAAAAGGCTAAAGCTGACTTCATTGCATTTGGAAATCCATGCAGTATAGTTACACAGACTGAGAAATCTTGTTATGTTGCCTTCATTTTCTATAGGAAAATTAATATTATGCACCAGCAAAGTTTACCATTTGAGGGTTTTAATTCGGATTCACCATTAGGCCACACTGCCACGTTCCCAGCATGATATCTGCAAGAAGCAAAGAGATGACCCCAAGAATCCATTGTGTCTTTCTTTGAAACAAGTCCATATTGAAACTGAAATTGTGATGGTCCTGCCTGGTAGAAGCTCTCAATACTCAGCCCATAAAAAACAGAAGCCTGTATGTACTTCCATTTCCCAAGCATCTGACAAGTGTGTGTGAACCCTCAGGGGATAATGGCCCAAAGGCCATATGACACTGTCATTTTCCATGTAGGCATATTAGGAGTTCCACCAAGAGTATGAGAGAAGCCAAGGAATAGGAAGGAAAAGTATTATCTCAGCTTCAGGCACATGTGACTAACAATTCCCCTCCAGGCTGACTTTAATCAGAATGCCAGAGCTGGCACTGAAAAGTATCAGAAGTGTAAGCAAAACACAGAGCTGAATAAGGAGGATGGTATGATTTCAACAAGAAGAGTGTGGAGACATCTTGGCTGACTTGCAAAGCTATGTAGTGGGATAAGACTTGATATTAAGCAAGCTGTATGCTGGATCAAATAAGCAATACGCAATTCAGTATTCTCATCCTTTGAGCACAGTAACAACATAGTATACACCTTCTGTGCAAACTAGGATTTACACAACTGAACATTCAGACCCCTGTTCTTACTGCAGTTCACCTCTGGAGAGAGATTTTCCACTCCAAGTATTGAAGCAGTATGTGTGTGAGGGCTGGCTGATATTTGCAGAAGATGTTGGCAGGGAGTTGCGAGTCAGGTGAAGTCAGTATTGCAAGCCAGGTCATTGCATTGTCAGGTGGGTGTTGTGGCAAGTCTTAGAAAGGAAGAAAGATCAATCCATTTCTGGTTTATAATACTGGTTTTATAAAGGACAAATGCAGCACCTGGCTACGATCCTATTAAAAGTGCAGAACAACAAAATCTGTGAATGGCTAGCTATTTTTCCCAGATTAGAAGGAAAGCTTTAATAGTCAAATAGATCACTATAACCAAACCCCTGAACTTATGAGGACCAGAAACCTCCTACAGGACGTGAACTTGGATAAATATGATCTTGTTCAGTCTACTTGGGAAGTGTCAAAGTGGCTTCTGTAAAGGGGAGTCCTAATAGTTTACAGATCTCTTGGACATATTTGAAGAGTCATCAATAATTGGAGTAAGGGTGATCGGATTTATACAGTCCATTGGAATTTTCAAAAGGCTTTGGCAAATAAGTTTTTGCAGAAACTAAGCAGACAAAGAGGACACGGGAAGGTCCTAGCATGGATAAGTAGTTGGGTAGATAACAGAAATAGATGGTGAAAGTAAATGATCAAACTTCACAGTAAAAGGACAGGGCAAACAGAGTTCTTTAGGGATTTGTGCTGGGATGCAGGCAGTTCAGCATTTTTATAAATGACCAGAAAAGGGTGTGAGCATTGTAGCCACTATTATTGGTCATATGCTTTTCCAGTTTTCCAGATTTTAATGTAGAAAGGAATATTATTAACATTTACTCACCTCCTGTGTGACATGAACTATGTCTAACCCAAATTAATTGCAGATTCAAATCTAGTATCTGGGATTGAACTAAAGCAAATCTTTTATAAAAAATATCTAATCTTGTTTTTAAAATTTCCTGTGACAGAGAATCTATGAAAAACTTCATCACGTTAATCTAGAGGTTAGTTGCCCTCAACATTAAAAATTATTAACTTAATTCTGAATGTGTGTAGCTTCCAGGCAGCATTGCTTTTGCAACTGCATCTGCTGGCATAAGGATTCCTCTGTGTTCAGGTCTCCACCTCTCCATGTGGGTACTTGCAGATTATTATCAAATAATTACTTATACTTCCTTTTGCTTAACTAAAAAAGATTAAGCTCCCAGTATCCTTTCTGTTAAAGTATGTCTTCCAGTTCTTTTCCACTGAGCAGGATCTCCAGCTTAGATTTGGTGCTAACATCTTCTACCACAAGCAGCAAAGTCATTCCTGAGTACAGTTTAACTACCTCTTGAGTGTCTTCTGCACTGGGGAGGCCTTCCAAGAAATGAGGAAGGGCAGAATCACCAAAGCAGTGCTGATACCACCCTTGTGTGGAGCAGGGAGTAAGTGCACGGTTGAGGGCTACGTGTTCTAGCTAGCTTAGACTAATATAGATCTGCCTCTTGTGAAAAGCCAAAGGAAGCTAGCAAAGTCTTCAGACTACTTAAAGTCACAGGAAGATGTTTTAACAGATTTCGTGGCAGCCCTAGGCTTGATGGGAAGATCAAGTCATTTTGAATCTCCCATTCTGTAGGTCTCACAGCAAGACTCAGTCTTCTCTATTTATTCCACTTCAGTCTTCTCCCTGCTAGAAAAAGTTAAGCCTTCTCTAGTACTGAAAAGTGTGGGTGGCAAACACCTGATCTGAACTTTTTCCCCTGCTGAGAAGTTTGAATTTAAAACAGCAACAACAAAATCATGAGCTTTTTCCCCCATTACTCATGAACTGGGTATTTTTATCACCACACGTTTCTAAATAAATCCTATCACCTAATCCTGTTAAGTGAAACCTGCAAATCTAAGGAAGTAGAAGTCTCTTGCTCCACTGAAACAGGGATTTCTGATGGGTTTTGCAGAATGGTGAAAAACAAAGAATTAACAGAATTAATAAGCCCAGAAGTGGCTAATAATGTATACAATTTTTCTTCAAGCAGACTATTAACAGCAGCCTGTCAAGCATCCACTATGACATGAAGTTGCACAGAACGGGGAAAGTGGCATTTGTTGTTGTTCCTTAACCTTAAGTGCTTCCTCTGGGGTACAGTATGCTCTGAGATCTCACCAGCTTCAGAGTGCTGTTTAGTCTGACATCCCTCTATGAGAGTAGGAGGAGAGAATAGGTCTGCTTTGCTAAACTATTTTATATATACGTATGTGTATGTTGTATATGTATACAGGTTTTTTTACAGCGGTAGCGAACAGAAGCAGTAAGCAGAAATAAATACATTTTGCTAGTAACTTCCTGTTAGACACCACAGGAACATGTATAACCTGGGAAGCTAAATGTCTCCTGTGTCACCTCAGTCAAGTCTTTTATGCCAGATGCAGGGAAGGATACAGGTGCTCAAAGGTGTTGTGTATTGCAGCATGTAACTCCTGGGGGCCCAGCCAAGCCCAGAGTGGGACACTGAACCTTTCTGTCCTGTGCCCTGGTGGCTCTCCAGAGACTTCGGGCCAGACTGCATGCTGAGCAGGAAGCAACTTAGCCATGAAGGAAATGCAGACAAAATCAAGTTGCCACAAATTGCTTTTCCCCATTGTCTCACCACAGTTCAGCCATGTGCGGGGCTGCATTTACCTTCACATCATCCAGAACCCTCTCATAAAGATTTAAGCTTTTTTTTAAAAAAATAAAACAAATAGAACAGTTCATACTCTTCTCTCCTAAATTGCAGCTGGTGAAGCAAATGCCACTTTCCTATTCCCCTAGTGTCCCACAGGAAGCATCTTTGTGAATTTGCTCCATTGAACAGAAGATTTAAGATTCCATCAGTTGGTAGGAGAGCACAGGAGGGAATATCATTCTGTCAGCTAATGGTTTAGGGGAAAAACAGGAAGGGTTGACTTCTGGTCCTGCTCCCAGGAAGCCTTCTACAAATCACATGGGAAAGGGCATTGTCTAAAAAGCAGACAGACTCCTGGAAGCAGGATCTAGAACTGCTGTGTATTGTCCTGCCCTTGCATTAAGCAGCACAGAGCAGTAACATTAGATGCAGTGTGAAGTTTTCTCATTGATTTCACTGAAAAAAGCTTCAGGGTTCACAGAAGAGCCAGGTGAGCAGGATCCCTCCCCCTCGCAAAAACACACATGCAAAAACACAAGACTATCATCCACTGAGACAAATTTATACAATGATGAACTGATACTATCAAGGCAATGGCCTCAAGTATCTGTAGAGCTTTGTTTAAACTCTTACACAAAGGTCAGCGGAGCGTTGAAAACAAATGAAAGCACAGGCTGTGAAAATTAATCAATGGGAAGTCCCTGGGTGGACTTCTAGAACTGCTGCAGTGCAAGGCAGGGCTGGTTACTCCCTGCCTGTGCCGAGCCGAACACAGTCTTGCAGCTCAGCTCCAGGAGCATCTGAGCATCTGACATTGTTTAATCAGGGCCAGCTTGTGTGGCGCTATGGAGGATAAAAAGTTAGTCCTTTTTAGCCCTTAGTCTGTATGCCTGAGAACTAGGAAGATGCCTGCATGACAGATACTAAGTAGTCCAAGGGCACACAGTCTGAATAGATGTGGCTGGCAAGGACCATCCAGGGAAGGAGAGGCACAGATAAGGAAACACTGAATAAAACTTCTGCCTCCACTCTTCTGGGTTTACTGGGTATTTAATCTTTGTCAAGTCTACAGCACTTGCATATCCTTTTATTAGGAAGTCCAAATATAATTTTATTATTAGCCACTAGGTTAATACATTGGTTCTTAAAATACCATTTAAAAAAGAGAACAGGAAAAGTGCATTTTCTCTTTTTTTCTCTTCTATACGTACAACTTTCATGTTCCCAAAACCAGCAGGTTTTAACTTTCAAAATAAGGAAATTCACTTTTTGGTAAAGATAAGGTTTTCAGAATGTCAGCATAGTAGGTTGAGAACAAGGATGACCATAAAGAAGCTTATAATGGAAGCTCATACCCTTCTTAATGGTAGGATTGCAGCACAAATTTATCATACAGAAAGGCAAATGCAATGGAGACAATTCTGTCGCTGCCCTCTTTCCACGTCCTTAGTTTCTTCTCTTCTGCTTTAAGTCCACCCTTCTTTATCTTTTTTCCCTGCTCTAGCTCCTCTCAACAAAGCCATCTCTAAAACTAAACACGCAAAAAGGAAATGCACAGCACTGAACTGGCATTTGAAGACCATGAGATTGTATACTCTCCTGCTATATTCTGTTCCTCTTCTGTTTAGAGTGGGATTGGACTATCTTCCTCTGCTGGGACTTTGGTAGCAACAGAATTTTCTAGATGCTTCAGTAACACTTATAATTAAACAGAAGTAACAAATGACAGAGACCCAAATTGGACCTAGAGTGCTTCTTTGATCAAGAAATGAGGTAAAACCTTGATTAGCAGAAACACAAATGTGCATGTGTAGTCACAGGCCTGCGCAAACTCAGGAAATAATCTCCAGATTTAGGATAACCACAAGATCTTTCTGGTATTGAGCGTGTTACATGCAGTATCACTGAAGGGCTGGTTTCTAAAAGCAAAGCCCAGAGAGAGGGGGCCTGTATTTCAATCTCATAGAATTATTTGTAGCTTTATCAAGTGAAGCCTCTTCCCTTTCCTCTACTGGCTCAGCAAGGCACTCAGCATTGCTGACAGTTGCAGACACTGCTGCTGAGCAACAGACGTGGCGGTGGCACAAATCACTCTTTTCTCTTGCAAGATAATGGGAATGTCTTGAGGACTCAGACTGGCCTAACCTGGTTGCTTGTTTGTAGAGGAATGAAATGCAGACAGAAATACTCTCTCTCCCTTGCCTTTGGCCTTGTTTTTATTGTGAAATTCTATGGCATTGAAGTTGCTGAGTGGAAGGGATAACTACCTGAAACATCCCTTGTGGGTAGCAGCATGACCAGGGGTATCTGTAAGGGGTAATGATAAACTAGGATACTCTGCTTGAAGCTCTTCTACCACCATATTGTTTAGACATGCTGGCTAAGCTTGTTTTTGCAATTTTGCTATCTTTAGGAGTTCAGAAATCATGAATAAGCATGAAAATGTCTGAGTTTGTTCTCCAACATCATGAAATGACTTTTAGTTACTTACCTGAGGAAATGAAGCTTACACAGTCGTGCTTTGTATCCATCAGCCTGTCAGTTCCCTCCTACTAATACTTCAACCTGTTTGATGGTTTAAAAAAAAATTGACAGAGGGATTTTGTCTTAAAGATAATATCTTCCTACGTGTTTGTGAAAGTAGGTAGCTGGAGTAAAGAGAGAATTCCTGTTGAGTCATAGAGTTGTAGAATTAAAGGCTCATTTAGGTTGGAAGGGACCTCTGAGGGTCTTTTGCTCAAAGCTGCTGCAGCCTACGGCACTGGCGTCAATAAATTACTACACATCAAGGAATCCATATATGACAGTACAATTATGAATTATAGAGGAAAAGTTTGTATTGAATCCTGCACATTAGACATGGGAGACTCCAGTCACAAGGCATAAATCTATGGGACATTTCTTTCATAGCCATTTTGCTCACAGAGCATCTTGTTTCTAATTAGTCTCTTGTTTCAAATCTTCTGCCTGTCTTCAGCACTTTGCTGCAGGGAGGCGTTGTTAAGATATATCCATTAGGATTATGAGTTCTTAAATCAGAGCTGTGTAAATGTCTGACAGGTGGTATGGCTGTGAAACTTTGGTTTGCAGTTGCATCAACAACATGATGTTGAGCTCGTTTGATTCACTTACTGAGGAAGAGAAAGGGTTAAAGTCAGCCCTGACAGAATTCAGATCACTGAAGGCAGAGTCTGGACTTCACAAAGTTGGGGGCTGCCATTACCGTTGTTGGAGACAATAGCACATTTCCCATCAAATCCAGCGCTGCATGATAATAAAAAATAGTACAGTTCATGTAGACAGAAGATACATCGGCGGGGACAGACTCGTGAAGAGGGATCCATTATTCTTTGTGAAGCTACAGCTCATTAAATGCTGGTGAAAGGCGCTATTTTGAGAAAGACTCGTTTGATAGTCGCTGAACTGATCCAGTTTGAGCAAACCTCCCCATGCTGTCTCGATTCTCTCCTGAATAATTCCAGATGAGGGCAGAAAAATAAGCTAGTGCTCAGTTTTTAAATAGAAGTTTGATGGAAGGCATTTGGAAGGCAAATTTTATTGAAGTCTGAGATACAAGCTTGATATGAGCATTTCAGCGTGAATATCGTAAAATTCATTGGTAGAGTTTAGGCCATAATGTAAAAATGTAGGTACTTTGTAAACTAAAAGTAATTGAGACTAAATCTTATGGTTACTCTAATCTGAGCAGCTTCTCAGATTCTATGTAATTTCTCTTCCTCACAGCTTCATACCTGGTTACCTGTCTCTATTTTTCTATTTCCATTAAGTTTTCTGCTCTCCAAGGGGAATATTAAAGGTCCAGTGGCAAGATGCTCATGCTAATCAGTCTGTTTCTAGCTGTGATTTTTAGATACTTTCTCCAGTGGGGATTACCAGCTTTTGCAAAATGTCTAAGCATCCTGAAAATCTCAGAGGTTTGTTTTCTGCATAGGCTGTAACTTCTTTCCACAGATACCAACATGGCTGATTCTTTGGGTAACGTTTCCTTTTTTGCAGTCCACTGGCAAAGCTGTTTGTTAGTTATAAGCACATTCCCAGCAACCCCCTTATATGCTAGACAAGTGCTCCTATTTTCGTCTTGGTTATAAGGATGCAGAGAGTGGGACTGCCCCAGATTTGTTTACCGCTGGAATGAATATTGCTTTCCAAGTACTTCCTGATACAAGCTTTCCTGGCCTGTTGTGTATCTCATCTCCTGCTGCTACCTCTCTCACCAGGCTCCACAGCCTGTTGTTGTTAGGGATCTGTTTAGTATCTCTCTTGTCCCACTGATGGACTTAGAACTGTTCTTTCTCCCAATCCAAACATTCTTGCCCAGCAAAAGTGGACTTCTTCCTTCCATCCTGACATCCAGCTCTGTGGGACTCCTCTCTCCCCGCTGCCCTCTGGGCTGACTCCTCAAGAGTCCTGCAATCCTGGCATGGATCTTGCTTCCCATTGCTCAGCTGTTTCCTTTATCCTGGCCAGATGCTCAGGTGCCCTCTTCTCTGTGCCTTAAATAGGTTTCAGCATATGTTCCAGCAGTTCAATCCCCACACACACACTTTAGTGTCTCTATAAGGAACATGATAGAGCAATGAGAAAGTACTGGCTGAATTTCAACGAGCACAAGTGTGACAGCACACCTGGGTAATTAATAGGAGCGAGAGTGAGATAGGATTTGTGTATTTATGGTGATTGTTTCTTTATTATCTTCTAGGTATGATATAAGCTGCAGAGGCAGTGAGTGCAGACTCTACCACTGAAACTCTGAGGTAGAATTTCCCTGTTTTGTAGTGTTGAATATTTCATGAATTTCAAATGCCAATTATGAGTTACTTGCTGCTTGCTAGGAACAATAGACAGCTTTGAAAGGGCTTGCTCCCATTCTTCCAATCTGTACCACATGTTTGTTGACTCTTTTTTGTCTGAGAATCCAAGGGTTCAAAGGGTGATGACTGAAACTCTCACCTAGGCAAAGGTGGTCCTCACAGGCCAGCATGCAGAAAGCTGGCATTGCTGCTTTCTGTGCCCCTGAGCTAGAGGATATCAGTTTTTACGGCTCTCAGTGTATTCTTCTACAGTCCTGAGCTCATTAGGAATGTGATTTTTCACATTTGCATTGCAGCACTGGATTTTTTTTAAAATAGCACCACATATATATGTATATGTATATATGAGCTGGCAAAATCCCCTAAGAAACAAATGAATCTTTGGCAGCTTCATCTGCATTCTCCCTACTAAATCCATTCCCCTTGTATCTATGCCAAGTCTTGGAGCAGTATCTGACAAATATTATTAAAAAGGAGATCATTTCCCTCAAAAACAGTTCTCCCTTTTCCTGCTCTGTACCCCCTTTGAATGTAGTATGCAGCCAATTACAGGCAAGACTTAGTCCTACAACAGTGCTAGCTTTTCTGAAATGTTCTAAAAACGTGCCTATAAAGGTCCATTTGCTGACATGGAAAGCACTGCCGTAATGCCGACAATAAATAATGTCCATGATAGTAGTTTCATACCATTAGACAAGGATAATTCCCAGACTCCTGCACTTAGTTCTTGGAAGGCTCTCAAATAAAATATTACTTTGAAGATCTCTGGACACAAAATTGTCATTACATTTTAAGGACTTTAAAACGTCCTCTGAGTTTGGTACCTACAACTCCTGGAGCTAAGTTTTTAGAAGTGTTTAGGAACCCGCACTTGGAGACAGAGCGACACAAGAATGCACATTTTGGTTTTAGCACTTTGGGCTACCTGCTCTGGGCTATCTGCTAGACATAGCCTAGATTCGATACAGCTCTTAGGTTCTGGTTTCAAGTTTAGCATTTTTTTCTTTTCAAAATAGGACTACAGTATTTGCTACAATGATGTGCGTGAAAAATTGCTTTAAGGCAGGTGTGATGCTGAAGTGAAGCTTACTGCTTTATAGTTAGATGTAAAGGTAACAAACATGGTCCCCCAAAACCAACTTAAAATACTTCCCTCTATCTGAGGAATCGCATGTATCGTATATAGACTGGACACTGGTGGCTGGGAAGTGCTAGCCAGGATTCTGGGCACGGGGATATCTGCATGCTTTTGTAATTGTGCGGCAGTGTGTCAGTCAGCCTGACTCAGTCTTTGCACCTGATAATTTTCTTTCCTAGCTACAGAAGTAATAAAGGAACGTTCTGCTGCTTGGATGCTCTGTTGTGTTCTTTCCCCACTTCAGGGCTGTGAGAGAATCTTATTTGTGTCATCAAATAAGGCAGCACTCAGAGAATAACCCCAGAAAGGCCAGGAAATAGAAAGTGTGGGTATTTTCCAAGAGGCGACTAGAGTACCTACAGCTGAAAGAGGACGAACAGCTTGATTCCTTGAGCACGTCCTTTATTGCTCTGTCATTCTCTGGGAACATTGGGGACTGTGTTTCAGAAGCTGCATCAGTTTCAGATGTTATGCACCTCATTAATCAAAACACATCCTTTTGGAAGGCAGTTGATTGCAGCTTAGGCACAGAAGTGCTTACACCTCAACCTCCCTAGTGCCTGGAGGAGGGAAGAAGAAGAGAAAAAAGACTTTTAATGCTATCGTTGGCTTAGTTCACATTATCTAATCTACAGGAGCATTTGAAAATCGAGATTTATTTCCCCCGAAAAGCTTGTTCTAGCAGAAACTGTGATGAAAATAATAAATATTAAATAATATTTGCACTGGGTAGCTTCGCTGTGGAGTATTTCAAGTGAGTCACAGCCAGTCTAGGTTGTGCCAGGAGGTGGGAGGAGAAGAGGAGCAGGTGAATGCTTCAGAGAAAGGATTCAAGAGAGAGAGCGAGGGAGCAGGCAGGCAAAGACGAGGAAGCATGTGCTGTCTGTGTGTACGGTGAAGTCACTGCTGATGGCTGCATTTCCTTCAAGTAAGAGCTTAAGTAACATCCTGCTGCTTTAAATGGCAGAGTTACCTTAGGGCAGTGACAGGTGACTCCTGGAAGGGAAAAGGTGACTATTTGCTTATGAAAGCAGAAGCACAGCGATGGGGTGAGGATTTCCTCACTGCTTGCAGTGGGCATTCACTGCCTGTGTTCAGCCTCCCTGCCTGTCTGCGCAGTTCACGTGGTTTCCTTCTCCTAGGAGGTATGATTTTAAATGTCTAAAACAACAAACATTCCAGAAAGCCTCCGATAGCAAATCTATGCAAAAATCTATGCAAACAGTCTCGCATATGGCTAAACAGATTCTTAATTTAACTCCACTGGTTTCAAAGGCTTTGCACTAGTAAATAATTTGAACTAGTTTATCAATCTAAGAGCTTCTTAAACATAACGGAATAAATAGCCATTCACAAAGAAGCACAGGGCTGGACTGATTGCCACCTCTTTTCCCTCTTTTCTCCAAAAAAACAACAAAAAGTAGGGAAAAGCCTGATTTTAGCCTTTTTCTATTGCTTTGGCCTCTATTATACGAGGTGCATTGTAGCTAGCTGTGAAAGGCAGCAGGATTCCCATCGGGAACTGTTATTTTCCCAGGACTGGCCCCCTGGAGACCGGCGAGTGGAGGGTGAGCCGCAGAAAGCGCTGACTCCGGTGCCCACCAGGAAGTGGGTTTCCCCGTGTCGTAGGAGAGCCCACGCATCCCACACACTCCTTTGCCATCCCGGTCTAGCCTCCCTCAATCCGGTAGGGGAGCTCTTTGAGATGCAGCTTGCCTTTTTTTTTATTATTTATTTTAATTTTTTGAATGACTTCTACAGATCCAACCCGGCAGGGGAGAAATTGTAACGTTTGGCATGTCTAACAGGGAAGGAAAGCAAGGCAGCAAACGAAAAAGCAGCCTTCCAAACCTTGTGTGGTTTGCAGACAGGTACAAAACACAACGTGTTTCCCAACAGGCAAACTTCTCCTGGAAAAGACAGGCGCTCCCCAACCCCCTGCTTTGCATGCAAGTGAGATTTTCAAGGTGAACCGCTGTTTTGCCTTTAGATTTGGATTTGCCCGTTCCCACAAACCCCCCCTGTGTCTTCACAGGCAAACCCGCCACAAAGCAGCCACAACTGCCCGAAGGAGAAAGGATCCTCAGCATCTAAGAGAAAAAGGAATCTTCCTGCTCCTATTTTTATTTATTTTTTTTTTATGTTTATGATGCTGCTGTTTTTAAATCCGCGCAATTGGGTGCCGTTAGAGGGAGGATGGCGGTACGGCTGGCGGTGGCGGGTGTAGCCGGGCGGCGGGTGACTTTGGCTGCCCGGCGGGAGCTCCGCAGCGGCGGGGCGACGCGGTCCTTGCAGCCCGGCGGCGGCGGCGGCAGCAGCGT
Organism: Chroicocephalus ridibundus; assembly: GCF_963924245.1. Lineage (NCBI taxonomy): Eukaryota > Metazoa > Chordata > Aves > Charadriiformes > Laridae > Chroicocephalus > Chroicocephalus ridibundus. Next base: position 26,930,542 of record NC_086292.1, read on the forward strand.
TGCGGCGCCCGTTCGGCCACACACACCCCCTTGGCAGCCAGGCGTTGCCCTTTTAAGAAACCCGGGTGCTGGCTCAGGTAGGCAGAGCCTGTGTGCAGTAGTCGCTCCTATGGCAACCCAGTAGAATGGGATCGCTTCATGAATATTCCCAGGAGCAGGGGCTGCATGAGGAATAAGTGATGACAGTGATGTAAGCAAGCAGTGGCTGCTGCAGGTTGCAGTTCATTGTGTTATTGGCCGGTAGGTTGAGGAGTTTGAGGCACCCGGGCTTGAGCTTCGCTTTCCGGATGATGTCTGCCCGCCGGGAGACACGGCACATTTGCATCTCGAAGCCAACATGGCAAGGCGGCTGCTGCTGCTGCTGCCGCCCTCCCTCGCCTTCCAGCCAGAAGTGTGTGGCTCTCCTCTAGACTTCTTGCCCAGTGCTCTGGATCTGGGCAGACAGGGATTGCAGTAACACTCACCAAGGGGAGACAAGCAGCAAGTAGCCAAATCGGGACAACGGAGGAGTCGGGGGGGAGGGGGCTTTTTTGCCTTCCCTGTTTTTTTTTTTCCTTCCCTTCTGGATGCAGAGCCTGTGTTTTGATGCAGAGCCTGTGGATGCCACAGTCTGGTAAGGAGATGACACGCCAGTCTCTGGTCCTTTCAGCCCCTTGAGCAGGGGCAGGGGCCTGGGGGCAGTGACGGTTCTCCTCCTTGGGCAGAGCGGGGGGTCTCTGCCTCTAACTGAGCAGCAGCAGCAGCAGCAGCATCGGCCATGGACAAGCTGCCCCCCTCCATGCGCAAGAGGCTCTACAGCCTGCCCCAGCAGATAGGACCCAAGGCGTCGATCATGGACGAGGAGGATGACAGCGACAAGGACACCCGGAGGAAAAGCATCAGGCTGAAGCCACTGCCTTCGCCCTCTGCTGGGAGCACCCGGGCACTTGGGGGAGACCCCGGCAGAGGGGGGGACCCCGGCCTCCTGGAGACAGAGGCAGGCAGCAAAGGCGCCAAGACCAGCACCAACGGGGACTGCCGCCGCTTCAAAGGGAGCCTGTCCTCGCTGACCAGCAGGCACCTCCACGATGCGGCTGAGGAGAAGAGGCTGATCGGCGGGGAAGGGGAGCCGGCCTCCCCCTGTGAGGACAAGAGCCCCCCTGGCAGTGGGGAGCTGGAGCAGGGACTGCCTGCGCCCCCACCACCAGCGTCCCCCCCGGAGCCCCAGCAGCAGCCCGCTCGGGCTTGCTCCTCTACCTCCATCAAAGTGGAAGGAGGTGGAGGGTGCGACCAGATCACCCCAGATGAGGAGCAGAGGCTGGGCCAAGCTGGCTTCATGCAGAGGCAGTTCGGGGCCATGCTGCAGCCGGGGGTCAACAAATTCTCCTTGAGGATGTTTGGCAGCCAGAAGGCCGTGGAGAGGGAGCAGGAAAGGGTTAAGTCTGCCGGGTTCTGGATCATCCATCCCTACAGCGACTTCAGGTACAATCCCCCCCTCCTGGCCCATTCAAAACTAACTGGCCTGTCCTCTGTCCCTTCCCCACCGTGCCCAGCTCAGACCTTTGCGCACAGAGCACACACCCAGGCATAACTTTCCTTGTTAATTTCCTAGTCAGAGGAGCTGGAGGACACATCCAAGATCTAAAGTCAAACGATCTGCAGGTTTCATTTATATTTGAGCTTAATTTTAGCGTCCCCACACTATTATGCATTTTAAATTGTGTTTTTAAACCAACAAATGTCTTTCGTTTTGGCTTTTTATAAGGGAAAGCCTCTCCATAAGTTCAGTGTAAATGGGGAAAAATGATCCCACCTGATGCACAACTCTAGATTAAAAGCGTGGTGTCTACTGCTAGTCCTACATCTCCAGTTGAGAACATATGGTCTGCCTGGTTAATGTTTCAGTTCCCATTTTTGTGCCTCAGATCCTCTCCCTTCTCCTTCCCCAAGAGTTCGGGAAGGATGTTGCTACTGTTGCTGTTCTGTACTATAGGGCTTCTTACTGCAGCATCGCTTGTCAGGAATTGGTATGTGCAGGGGATAGCAGCATTCATTAAGAAGGAACTTAACACCTTCAGAGTCTTACAAGGAAAGATTTTCCCTTTTGCATCTGTAAAGCCTGATTTGCAAAATTAATTTGGATAGGGAATAGTTAATATTGTCTTTATGAAAGTAATGGCTTGCTTTCACTCAGACAGCAACATTTCCATGAAGGTTAATACGGAAATTAACTCGTAAACCCTAGAGCCAATTTTTCTGTAGTTCTGTGTAGCAGAGGGGTTGTGTTTGGATATTTCTGAGTAAAATATTGTCTACTGCACAGGTGAATTGTCCTCTGCAATATGTATGCAAAGTACTGCAATCAATAATTAATTACTTAGTGCAATCAATGGCTAAGGTTTATTGCTTCAACTTTAATTACAACTGGCTTACGTCTCATGTTTAAAAGCATGCAGTAGAAGAACATTATTCAAACACATATCTATCAAAGTACATGATTTTTATTGAATTCTTGGACTCTTCAAGAAACCCTGCATTATTCCCTAAAATACAGTTAGCAAGATAATTGCAGGAAGGAGTGCCAGGGTGGATTTGGGTGCCCAAAGACAGAAACGACAGAAACCTCTTGACACTACCTTTTAGAGATTTAGCAAGCAGTCCACACACTTAGAAGATTCAGCACTGGCACTGAACAGATTCCTTGATATTTGCTTGGATTAACAAATGTTATTAGAAGGCTATGTGAATTGGAAGGCTGCACTGTTGTTTAAATTCAGGGCATTCAAGTGTCCCAAGTGCACAGCTGACCGAGCATATGAGGGTTTCCAGTAGCTACATCGTGATACGTAGTCCTTGCAAGTACAATCTTATTCAAACCCAGATTGAAGAGAGTATAACATTGCCTCCCAGTTGTGACTGATCAAGTAAACCTCACAAACACAGTGAAATGTGAGAGTGATTAGCTTTAAAAAGAACAAAACCAATTTCATACTCATGGCTGTAGATCTTTGTATTATTTGCCCCAAGTCTGGAGTTAAAATCAAACTACTGTGCTTTCTGGGGTTATTCTAGCAAGGGGTTCTCTGTGTGTTGCAGCCTCAAGGAATTTTGGATTTAGTATCTGGATTGTGTTTGGTTTTATGCAAAAGTAGCGTTCAGTTCGCATATCTTTTATGTATCTGTATAGTGGATTTATTCCCTTCCATCTTTATGACTACATAGAACCAGATGACTTTATGACTACATATGACTAGCATAGAACCAGACTAGCAAACTTCAGTAAGAGGATTGTAGCAATAGCCGAGGTAACCACCTTGCCCAAGGTGAGATGGTCTGAAGAGTTTATTTTTTTAAGACTCCTAGCAAACCACTGCTTATTCCTTAAAAAGGCACAGTAAATGATGAGGTAAGTTTTTATTTCTGAGGTACTTGGCTATAGGGCCACTCCTAGCCTTACACAAAGGAAGGAAACATGCAGGCAAGCTAGACTCTCCCAAGCCTGATGATCACACCGAGTCTGCTAACACTCAGACGTTCATATGTATGTAGATATATATGAATGCATGTATGACTCGTTAGTATTATTAATAAAATACTCCCCTGACATAGCTTTGCATTTGTGCAGAGAAAGCACAGTGAGTTGGATATCTGTGCCCTGGTGCAAGGCACTCTCTGCTTGGGGTCAGATGCCAGGTAGGCTGATATCTTGCTGCTTTGTGTTTCTTCTAAATTGATGCTAGAAGCCTAGCACACAAATAGGTGCTTTTTCCCTAATCAACATCAGATGGGGCAGTGGTATTGACTGTCCAGAGACATCTGAAGAGGCCAGTGGAGCTGGATGCACTACTGTATAGTGGTATGTACGTTTTCTGGGGAACTTTGTTCACCTCTCTTTCTAGGTCACTTGCAGCATATTTGTCTGAATATGACTCCCACGTAGAGAAAATGCGTGGGCTTCCATGAAAAATGACCTATGAACAATGGCTGCCTTGAAGGAGAAGAGTAGGAGCTTTCCCGGATTCTGTTCGGGTTTTGTATTCCCTCCTTCTCTGAACGCCACTAAAGCATCTGTCTTGGAAACAACTCACATGAATATGAATAACATTTTTTGACCTCTGAAATGCAGCATAATGCACCAAAGAGCAGATATTATCAAAATATTTGCAAAAGCTCTATCCTTGACCGAAAGGACTCTTATTTTCTGCTTTGGAAATTACGCAGTGCAATGCGTGATTGCTCCTTGTTACAGATGGGTGCGGATTCTGGACTGTTAGGATCTTGTAAGAGGCATGAGTCTCCATTATCCTGCTTTTTGCTGTCACCAAAGCTGTGCAGCAGCATTTGGTGTAAAAGTTTCAAGTTAATAAATATTAAGACCCAGATTTCTTTTCTGTCTTTTTGGAGAAACCAGTTTCTCCTCTGAGAGTGAGTTGCATCTCCAGGCATTTTGGTAGAGCTCCAGACCTCATGACTCCTGTCTCAGTACAGCTTGAGATGGGAAGTTTTGAAGAGAATGCTTCTCTTTACTGGAGCTTGATTCTGCTGCGAAATGACATTGGTGTAATTCCTCTGACTTCATGGAGTTACTTCTCCTTCGCACAACGTGAGAGGAGTTCCTGTTTTAGAATAGAACAGAGGCTTTCATCATAGTCTCATTAAATTATCATTTTGGCATCTAATATGGCTAATTCCAGTGGCAAATCTATGACCCTCCGAGAGTAAAACAAATTAATATAGATTAAGGCTCTGTTGGTTTCTGCTTTTAGTCCATTGTGAGGGGAAAAGACACCAAATGACCTTTATAAAAACCAAAATCAGTGCTCCTGAGTACTCACGACTAATACAGTGGACTAGTTCTAGAAGCACTTTAAAGGTGTCTTAGCAATTTCTAATGAAAATAAGAATACTGGTTCCTATTCTGAGGTGCAGATGTATGTGCTAGCGGCTTGAGTTTATTTGCATCTGTGGTTGATCGCACATCGGTGCAGAGCCAAACTGTATTTCCTAGATCAAGATTTATCTGTGACTTTGAAAGCTTTTTCACTGGGTAGATAGAATTGCATTTTCTTGCTTAGAGGAAGCATTGATCCAGTACAATTGGTTTAATAAAAAAATTTCAGACAAACAATGATCTATCTAGTTTGTAGCTGACTGAAGCATATTGGTTGTAGCTGCTATCCAGAATTGCTTGCAAAAAAGTGTAGCATGCTGCTTTTAGAAAGGCCTGAGAACAGATACACTATCTGAAGGACCAAAATAGTCCAAACAGTGGATGTAAATAGAACTGCATATTATTCACTGCCCAGTAATCTATTAACTTCTTCACAGAGAAGAGAAGCTGCTGCCGCTTTGAAAACAATGGAAAATATTCCATTCAGTAGCAGTCCCATTTTCAGATTTTAGAATTTTTCTTTTCACTGTTCTCCCTTGTAATATTTGTCTGCAAACAGATCCTCTTTTTCATTTGTTTCCTCTGCCAGAGTCCCTCTCTGCTTGGGAACCTGGGGAGATTACTCTGGCACCAAAAGAAGTAGATGCTCAGGTGTGATGTACAAGGTAGGGGAATTCCTGAAGAACAAAATCATTTACTCCCCTTCATGCTGCTCCAGACCTCTGAGCAGTGTCATTCCGACCACCTTCTCAGGGGGAATCAGGGGGATTTACTAATTACAGTACTGAACCCAATAGCACTGGTGGGATTGAGCAAAAATGAGAAGGATGCATGTTTACCTTTTCCACTCTCCTAAGTAGAACTGATTTCCAGAGTGCCTAACGGAGTGCTGTCTGTGCAGACTGTGTTTTCTTTCGTAAGCTTTTTGCTATTTTGTTAGAAGGGTAAACAATTTGTGAGGCATACAGCACTGCTCACTGACTTTGGCAGGTCACTTAGGTGGATGTTGCTCTCCCTGCTCTCAGACAATAATGCCCTTTTCTTTATCTGCTGCCCAGAATGCTGCTTCTTTGCTGGCCTTGCTTCATGCCGATCCACATTCAGAAGCTGCCCACAATGGCTAACTCTCATCTTGTGACTTGCCCACTGCTCATACCAAAGTAAAATGAAAACTACCCATTGTGTGAGCCTTATGTACAGCAAATTGAAATTCTGGTTCAGTGAAATCTCTGCTTAGAGCGAATAGTCGGGGAAACAGTTTTATTAGTAGCAGAACCTGTGCCTGTCATTAGAAACAAACACAAAGCGCAAATCAGGCAGTGTATTGGTCGGCAGCTCATAGACTTGGCTAACTGCTTTTCTTGTTCATGTGGATGGCAGTTGCCTCAAAATATTGTGGGGACACTGCCAGCTGAGGAACAGGAGATGCTTTCCTGATGTCAGATCTTGCTGTCTTTACTGCAGATAACGTTCCTGTCAGTTCCCAGGGCAGTTTTGCTGGAGCAGTCTTTACTGCAGATAACGTTCCTGTCAGTTCTCAGGGCAGTTTTGCTGGAGCAGAACGAGGGGATCCAAACAGGAATAATATAAGGGATAATCCAAATCCCGCTGAACAGCATGGATTGGCTTTCTGTTGTCTTCAGTGGGGTGTGAACCAGGCTGCAGGAGAAGAAACATGGTTTTGTGACCATGAACTGAGGGGACCAAGCTAGTGCAGCCATACTTCCCATGTCCATGGGCAAGTCATCACATGCTTCATGTCCTAGTTCACATGTAATGAGGCAGAGCATAAAAATCCCTCACTAAACAATCAATGTGGGGATATAGTTTTTTGTTTGAGGCATGCTGAGGTGCTACAAAAGGCAGCATTTGAAAACAGGAAGGCCTCAGTAAAAGAAGCACCTCAGTGTATCACCATAATATGTTTTAAGACTATTATCATATAATATTATGGTATTTTCATGTATGTTCTGGTGTAGAAAATGAGATGGAAGAGTATAAATAAATACTAAAGCAATCATTGAGTTTTAAGGAAGTGCTATGATTAAGATTTTCTGCATAAATTTAATTCAGGCCCTTTGTATGAATCTGCCAACAGATGAACCCGTTATCTCTTCCACAGAAGCCCATGCCTCATTCAGTGCACATAGGGATGGTTTCCTTGTGAAAAACTGTTTAATATTTTCTTTATCTCTTCTTATAAGATAGTATACCGTATTTATTGTATCTTATTCAGATCCTATTCTGGAAAAACAGGTGAATTTCCTCATGGCCTTTTTTTTCTTTGGCACTTATAAAATATTCAACTATAGTAGCAATAGATGTTCATTTTGCTTCCTGACACCTTGGCTAGGAAACTGGTACTATCATCACCGGTTTATAGCGATGTGGCAGAGGCTCAGAGAGATTAAGGTCAAAAACATTCATTAAGTTGGTGTAGTCAATTTGAGGACCTGTTTTGCAGAGTACGTAGCATTACACAGCACACCTTATGTTCAGAGCTCTGCTTCTGTGTGTGCTTAGTAAAGAATCAGACATCACTGTGAACCACAAGAAAAGGGCACGGAGGTAATGACTACCTGTTTTAAGAGCAATGGATGCTTTAAGAGGATTGGGACATTCTGATTTGGACCATTTCTTAGACTTACTTGGTGAGCAGCCAGACTGAGAAATAGGCATGCCGATCCCACACACCCTCTTCCCAAGCCTCTGATGTTTGTTAGTTTATCTGTTGTTACAGAAAAAAAAAAATCATAGCTGTAAACTATGACATAGTGTTCTCTTCAGTCATCACCTAAGAATATTACTCTAATTACAGTTTTGGATTGAGTGATTTGCCTAACACCTCTGCAGGAACTTTTCGGCAGAGAGGGACTCTCATCTGCCCTAGCCATCACATCTCATTCTGCAGTTCCTTATCTCTTGTATTGCAAACCTTCCAGATTGTGCAAGAAATGAGCTCCTATAGAAAATCTCTTTCCTGCATACATCTGCCTCAAGCCCTTCCTCTCATCTTGAATGAAGCATGAATTCTATGAGAAGAACTGTTTTGAATAATGTAATGACTGTAACATAAAATATATGTACGGCTAACCTGCATCCTGCTATTTCATAACCCGAGCTTTTGACTTTGCAGTCTAATTTTTAATATAGTGGTTTTGTACAGTTGTTAAGGTTTTGAAAAACAAATCAATCCCCATCCTCATCATGATAGTATCTCTGGGTTCATTAGCAGATATGGATCTTTTTGAGGATATGCTGCACTGCCCTCTGCTCTGAATTAAGCAATGGCCGTAGCAGGTAGTTACAGCAAAAGAACAATGATGTACCACATTCTTGGGTTACTCTCCAGGCTTGGAAGGGAAATGTACTCTGCTTATCACAAACTCTCAGCTTCTTTTCTCCCTAGTACCTAAGCATGATGCCTTCTGCCCCACTCTCTCCAACCTGCTGTTTTCCCCATCGCTCACTTCAAGTTTCTGTTTCTTATCCCAGCAGTCCTATCTCCATTTTCTGGGCTTCTCATGGCAGGTTTCTTCTCCAGCCAGTCCTAGGTCCCAACACCCAGGTTAACACTGTTTTTCACCTCACCTTAGTTTTTAGTAATGCCTCATCTCCCCTCCCAGTCCATGCTCTATTGCAGTATGTTGCGCTTGGCACTTAACTCGGTCCAGTTCCCTCCCTTGTCAGTCTCCAATCTTAGCCTTCAGGTTTTTTTCTGGGTGGGTGTCCCCAGAATAGTTTCCTCTCCTTCTCTCTATTCTTAGTTGCTATTGTCCTTTTGACTCTTCAAACAACCTCAGTTTTCTCAGTCCCTGCTTTCCTTCCTGATTTAAGAATGGATCATTTTGCCTAGTAATTTAAACCTCTTCCACATTATCCCTCTTTTCATCCTTGGACACTCCCAGCCCAGCAATGTTTAGACAAACTCTACCCATTTTTTATTTTTTAAACATGAAATATCTCAATCCTTGGAGCTAAGCATTTAAAATTATGAATTTGTATAGAAGCAATATCTCCACTACCTTAGTGTGAAATAGATTTTATTTGAGGGAAAAATGTGTGTTCTAAAGGTGTTTATCGGTAGGCACACACTGAATCAGTGTAGGATTTTTCTGTACTATCATAAACAGGTAAACTTGAGTTTTCAATTCACTATTACTCTGGTTAGGTAACCGTGCTAGTGCTCTCTTTGCACTCAGTTTTTCCTACTGTAGAGTCACTGCTGCTGCACTGAAACCCATTTATTATACAGATAAAAGAGTGATCTTTGTCTGGAGATAACATAGTGTCATTTTAGCTTGAAATCATTGAAATTTGTCTTTGTTTCTGATGTGTTATGAGCATCTCATTAGCGAGCCCATGAATCCCTCAGTTTGCTCTTGAAACCAACTATCTGAGCTCTCATCTCTGCCAGAGCATAGATTTCTTCCTTTCTCTTATTTTTGAAAGCTGTGTTGGTGCCAAGGCAGTTATAGGTCAATTGAGTTATTGTTGGTTCTAATTGGCACTCTAACAAGCTATTAAATCAATTTACCTACAGATGAATGTCACTCAAAAAGAAAGGTGCCAACTCCTTTTCTGACTTTGAGAACTTCAAAAAAAATCCATTTTCACTGATGAGTGTAAGGGAAAGGCCAGCCCACAGGGAAGTGGCTAGTGAGAGCATAACGTTTCACTCCTAAGTATTTATGCCATGTGGCCTATGGCTGAAGAAGGTCCTGTGTGCGGAGGAGTGAGACTACTTCCAGAACTCAGGGCCAAGAGGAAGGATTAAGAAAATCACCAACTCTGACAAATACTCCTCTGTCCCACCCCTGGTTTGTAACACAGCATGGGCTAATTTCCGTGTGGAGTGATCGATGTCCTCTTCTCCTCTTTTATTGGTTCTCAGTGTACCACATGCGTTCCTGTCACTGGTGATACAGGTGTAGTATCCACAACCATCTTTCAAATCAAGCAGCACCTGGCTGGTGACATCGTTACCTTTTTGGAGTCCAGTGACCTATAATTTCATGAGATTTACTTGCTCTGTGTTGCAGAAGAGTCAGAGTTATTATGGTGAATAGGGCCGATTTAAGTTCTGTTCTGAAATGTTTAGATAACCTCTTCCTCTAGCACTTCTGCTCACAGTGCTCACACTGTGAGCACTGAGCACAGTGCTCATTCTCACATTATCTGAGCATTTCTTAGTGAGACGGTTGTAAAACAGTTGCTTTTCAGCGTACAAGTCAGGACAAGGTTTCTTGACCAAGTGGCACTGCAAGTTCATCCTGGGGTCTCCAAATCAAAGCTGCCTTATATATGACACACAATAAGAACTGCTCAGGTATCCTCGCTTAAGTGGGCAAATTTTTTTGGTGGAGCAGAAGGCAGATGAGAATGCAGCTTGGCTCTGTGCAGCTCTACAGATCTGCAGTGCTGACAGCACTAAACCCAGGGGTTTGTCAGCAGACAAAGCAGTTAGGACTCCAGAAACAGAGAAGAGAGAGCAGATGTGTGCTGGGCTAACAAGGTGCTATTGTAGAGACCTTTTTCTGCCCCTTTTCCGCTTTGAATGGTTTGCTACCTGGGAAGTCCCTTTACAAATTGAAATCATTCATTCCATGCAGTATATTCACAGTGGCTGACATCAAATATGGTCACCCTGTGTCTAGTATTGCACCAGACTGTAGTAAAACCAGTCTGTTAACTCCTGAAGAGACGCTGCCTGCAGCAGGGGAAGACGGTGCTGGTGAGAGCAAAGCAGATGAGCATCCAAAGGGGAATTCCAAGGTCAGCTTGAGGGCCTGCCACTTGGTCATTATAGGGGCACAATTGCTTCCCCAGCGATACAGAAAAGCTAATCTCATTTGTGGTGACTCGTCCAAATGTGCTAATTAAGGATTTAAATCTCTGCCTCTTTGGATGGAGAGGTTGTCTGCGTTTATGCATCTATTGTTAAAGAGCTTAGAGGCAGGAGAGGTGCTGCAGGTTGCCAGCTGACTCGCGTGTAGAAGCTATAACTCCTTTTTTTTTTTTTTTTTTTAATTTTCACAGCTGTGCTCAGGGTTCTTGTGACTGCCAGGAAATCAGTAGCTGTACACTGAGTAGCTCCTCATCCCTGTACACAGCTCCAGTGAGACTGTATGCTGAGTAACTCTTATGGGATTCAGTTTTCCTGGTCGGAGCTGTTGAGCACTGTTACAGTCTGATGCTCAGTTCCACCCCCTGCATGTTTGGGGGATGGAAAACCTAGTGAAGTGCATTTGGATTTGCCTGGCTGTGGGAAAGAAATGTCTTGCAAAGTTATCAGCGCTCTGAAGCTTGTGCTGGAGATAACAGCTGCATTCCAAAGACTCGGGGACTCCACATTAAGTCCCTTCCTCCCAGCCATTGCTTCCCACGTGATTTCAGGGCAAGGTGCTAACTCATCACCGCGCTAACATCATTGTTACCCGGTGCAATGTCTCATCTGCAAAGGAGTTGTGTGTGTGCCTGCCTACGTGGGTATCTCCGGGGGACGGGAGGAAGTGGAGGCCCCTCGTTATCCAGCGCTGCTCTGTGTGTTCTCTCACCTCTGGCCACGTTAGTGACTGGGCTGGAGGGACGGTGCAGAGTGAAAGGGCGTGGGCTGGGTGAGCGCGGTGACATCTTGCCTCTGCAGAGAGGCAGAAGTTGCGTTAGGCATAGTGAGGCAGTGCAAAGGTGACGCTTGCTGGCAGTGTCAGGATTTGGACTAGCTCTCCCAACAGTCAAAGTGATAACGGAAATGATAACGATGATTGACTCTATGCAGCTTTTTTAACAATAGCAAACCCACTATCATTAAGCACAAATTCTTGATACGTGATCTTTCCCCTTTTGCTTTAAAGCACTAATGTGTGCACAAGTTCTACTTCTATTAATAACATGAGGAATATTTTTTTCCATCCCTGGTTTTCTGTGAATTGTGGGGAGTGCAGGAGAAAGGACCAGTCTAGAGTACAGATCATGGTCTGTCCTCCTTGATGCCTACACAAACCATTTGTATCATTCTCCTAAGCTCATTTAGGTGTAGGATACACTTTGAATCATAAGCAACGTATAACGGATAGAAGGACAAACTGGAACGCAGGTCAGGCACCTAGTATTGGCCCTGTGAGCCATCCTGAACAGAATACTCTGTGGCTTCATTTCTCCAGCTTTGAAAAGGGGGTGATAGTATTGCCAGGGGCCATGGAAGATGCTGTAGAACTCTCAATTATTTTAATGTAACAGAAGATGACAGAGTAGATATCAACAAGGATATGGTTAAAATCTACAAGGCGGTCTTATGAGAATTTCTTCATGATTATCCTTTACTGCTGAAGATTCGGTTACATTTCTTCTCCGTCTTTTGTTAGGACCACAAAAATGAGTAGATCCACGTACTGTGATTTCTGAATAACCTGTTCCTTTGTCTTAGTAAGAAAACTGGTTACCAACACCTGTACATTTCCACATATGGTGCTATATTGCATGGCACATTTAGAACTAGGCTAGAGAAAGATAGGAAAAAAGGCTGCACAGGGATGGAGACATGAATTTTACCTTTTGTGTCCGTAAATGAGAACTATGCAGCTCCTGCATGGGGTTTGGAGATGCTCTAAAAAGAAAATGTTCCATCTTTTCCTCATCCAAGCCGTGATACCCTTTGCTTTGGGAATATGCAGCTTCTTGACTTTAGCAAATGCTCCTGAACAAAAGGTCTGGCGTAGGAACTAGCAAGATGTCTCTCCTTTTCTGTGGCGTGGCACCTTTAGAAAACATGCTCTAAGCTCACCAACTGTTGAATCTTTCTGATAATCTGTTGTGACTCTTAGCTTTTAGTGCAAACACAAGTGTACTTCAGCTCATGCCAGCCATGGATAAGGTGATAAACTGTATGTGCTATTGTTAGAGAGCAACTAGGCTTGTTCCACAGTTGGGAATTGGAACAAATGCCTGCGTCGAAGACGTACTTAAATCAAACTCCAGATTTGGCAATGACTATTGGGCTCAACCCTGACTGCATTTGGAGAGTTTCTGGTCCTCAGTTTTGCAAAACCTCATGTAAGGTTGCATCGTTCAGAGCTTCTCTCGGTGTACTCCCGTTATGACTTGTGTTCCCCTGCTGTGTCTCTGCACCACAGGCACTCCTCTCTCATCTGCTCCTGATCCTAGGGTGAATTCCTCTGTCGTCTTGTTGTCTACATACATTGATTGAAAGTTGGGCCAAAGCATAGACTTCCAAACAAGGGCGGTTCTGCTGGTTGTGTGCTCCTTTTGCGGTACAAACAAGAATTTAGGGTAATGGTGGCTGATGTGGGTGTGGCCTAGGGCTCCTGCTTTTGAACAGGGGATCTGGAAGCCTCATCTGCAAGTAAATTCACACAGCAAAACCTGCACTGCAGACAAAAAAAGATTTGCCTTGACATCATCTGCCCTGCTCTGAGATCCGCAGTCAGTCAGGAGAGCAACGCACAGCTCCCAGCCTCTCTAGCTCAGTAGAATTAAGGCTAAGCTTCATCATGAGCTAATGCAAGCTGTTCCCACCCCAAATAATTGGCTGCTGGATGGCTCTGTGTCTGTCTACCCATTACTGCATGTGGGTGGATGTGTTATTGTGTGTGTGAATGAGTCTGCTTTCGAAATTAATACATAACATTGGGGGTGCATCTAATAATACAGTACCTCATGAATGATGTGGATGTGAGAAGTGTAAAACAGAGCTGAGCATGTCAAACATCTGTACAAAGAGCACTCTCCCTGGTACCACAGGATGGTGATTCCCTCGTCCAGACCACCATTATCTCCCACCATAAAACACCTCAGATATCTTTCCAGTCCTCTGTTTCCCATAGCTGAAATTTAAAAGCAGGGGAAAAAAAAAATCCACGGCGAAATTTCTCAAAAGCTCAGTCCCCCAGTCAGCACAACCCTCTTTGCAGGGCAGAGCACCCCGTGGTGAATAGGAAATGACAGAGGTGTTGGCTTGTCCTTAGAGATGAAAGACAATGCCTATCCATGAGCATAGCTGTTGGAGACACTGATGTATTGAAGTCATGCATGACTTGGGGAGTTGGGAGATGTAACCCCTCTGGGACTTGGCAGCTGTTAGAGGGTATTATTTTCACAAGGCTGAGCTGTTCTTAAACACTTCCTCTAGTGTAATCATCACACACACATGTTCTTGGTAATGGCAGGCCATCAGCATTTCTTTGCAGTCTTCTTCGATAAGATGTATAGAGACAAGCTGTGAAAGAGCTGAACAAGATGCCTTGACGTTAGTCATTCACGTTTCCTCAGTTTGGCCCACAAATAAGCTTTAGGCCCTGCTTTCTGTACACATCCTTGTGGCTGAGGTTTCTTCAGGAAAAAAAAGCACCTCTTTCAAATAAGGACAGGTAAATGAAAACTTGTGCCTGCCCCAAACTAGGACACTAAGATCTGCAGTCCAGTTAGGGAAGAAGGCAGATGGTTGGCCATACTTCTGGTTGTAATGGTTCAAAGTGGAGCATAGCTTTCCAACAGCTGATCACAAGAAGAGGGGAGAGAATTCTTCACAAGCTCTTTGAAAACTTGTTTTTCAAAGGAAAAAAAATGTATGGTCCTGGTTAGCTCAGAAAGCAGCGGGGATGATATTACAAATAATGTAGTTTTGTATTAATATAAACTACCCTGACCATTCAAAATCCGTGGCTGTTGACAGAACCAGCTACTAGCTTTTCTAGGCAGACAGCTAACACTGCGAGTAGTTTTAGTGCAATTTAAATGGTGTGCTTCAGCTTTATTCGTACCCTGCAGTGGTTGTATGTTGTTCTGCTGTGTACTACGCAACCGCCACATTTCACCTCAGCATTCGCCTTGCTACAGTGATGGGTAAAATTATTTCTCCACACACTGGGGTTCTTGTGGATGCAGAAGGATAGATCATCATTTCTTTGAAATTAGTTTTTATCAGTAGACGTACAAAGGCAAATTCCTTGGTAAGAATGCACTGCAGCTAGTGACACTGGGAATCAGTTTTATTCCTCAGAGCTACTTCTGGCCTGTCTCTCTTGTATACGTACCTCTGAGGCACATAGGCACTGTGTCTAGCACTGTCTGAGACCTGCTAATATTGCACCACAGTGAGAGATACCAGATTACATTCACATTTTGATGTTTGTGGAATGGATCTTCAAAGCCAGATTTAGTGAGACTAGCTCTCTGTTGCGACAGTGGAAATATTTTAGAGCACTGAATTTTCAGCTCTTCGCCCACAAAATAGCTATTCCTGATTCAATGATGTCTTTCATAAAGGAGATCCCTAATTTACAATCTCAATATCTACTGAGCTAAAATGTTTTTGGATATACTTGAGAGCAGAGCTAATTTGCTATCTGCTTTTCCTGGATTCCAGTGAAAGACCTTCCACTGTTCCCCACTGAAACCGGGGAGTTCTGAGGACGTTGGCTTGATTGACATGCAGAGCTTTCTTCCAGGTACCCTCGTCACTGAACCATCTTTATACTTCTCTTTCTCATCCTTCCTGTGATCTATTGAGTGCCAGCCAGTTGGGCTGAGTCATATCACGTATATTTCTGGTGGGATGAGTTTGAAAGAACGCAGAGGAAAACCCTAGCTTTTGCCTTACTACTAAGCTTACTTAAACAGAAGGACAAGATTAACTAAAAAGAGGAAAAAACATAGATATCATGTAATCGAGCATTATTGATGTGCACAAGTTTCCAGATAATTTATATAATATGCTATCATATCCCTGCTCCTGCTGAAATCAAAGGTTAAGTCAGTGCCTGCTACAGTGGCCTTGAAATTGGCTCCTGTAAGTGCAGAAGTAAAAAACTACAAGTATATATCATGTTTTAGAGAAGAGGGCCTTTGAGAGTGTGTTCTGGTGTTGCTTCTTCGAAAACCTGGAATTCATTGAGACATTGCTGCCATCCTAGGTACCCAAAACAGGGCAGGGAACAGACTTGCCTCTGGGTACCACTAGCAAAGGAGAAGACGTGTCTTTTCTTTTAAGACACAAAATTTAAAAGTCTGGATGAGTCTTCTGTGGCTATAACTTTCAGTACCCAGAGTATGCTTAGGTTCTTTTGGGGTTTCTCCTTCCAGAGTCAAGACGAGAAGTACATCTTTCTAGACTGGGGAGGAGGCCTGTGGCATCCTCAAAGTGCCGTTGCTCATCTTGCAGTTGCATGTGCTTCTCTGGGCTTCAGGCCTGAATAGACCCTGTCCTCACCAAAAGAGGAAAAAGAATATAGAAAGAGCTCTGTGATGAATTCCCGCCTTGAAGTAAGGTCATTTAAAATTTAAAACAGGATCAGGTAGATTTAAAATATATGCTTACACCTCAATTGTCAGGGGAATCTGCACCTTAAACAGGCGGGAAAGTGCTTGAATATCACTGCCTTGAAATAGGTACCTGCCCCACTATCCTTTTGGTAATTGTTTACTGCGTCAACAAAACTACTTGCATGTTTCAGTTATACCTGAAGTCTGTGATATTATATTGGTCATATGTCCAAAATTCTTTAAAGAGATTGTTATTTTACCTTCACTTTGTAGCATGTCTGAGCCCTGGTGCTGAAGTGCAAATACAGGGTGGGTTTTTTTCATTATTTATTAGGTTTTCATGACTATCATATCTGCACTGTCCCAGCTGTTTGTAGAAATAGCTTTGTAATATTTCTGTGAAATAGCAAGGATATATATTCCCATTTTATGCCTGGAAAACTAATATACAGAGAAACTGTGTTATTTTCTAGAGAGTTGCTTGCAGAATCTGAACTTTGGTTGTGTAGACAGCGCAAGTAGTTCCTCAGTGACAGGACTGTCCTACCTTTTTCTGCAGTGTCCCTCTGGGTAGGATGGAAACTGGCAGGCTGGAGCCTCTGTGTTATGTATTGATGGAAAATGGGCTGCATCAATCTGAATATATTTCTGAAACAACTTGTTTCTGGCAGGTTGTTCATTCTAAAAATATATTTATTTCTAATTGCTGAGCAGAATGCTTAATGAATTCTTCCTTCCCGAGAACAATTAATCAAAGAAATGATTTAGGGCTGGCACTTGCTCCCCCAAGGCTCAATGGCTGTGTTCCATTGACTTAAATAGAGCAGATCAAGCCCAGCCCATACTGGAAAAGATTTATCTAAGCATTTTTTAATGGTGCCCATCACTATTTGTCTGGATGTCTCTGGCAGAAAAACAATGTATGTATTGGAGAAGCAGCACTGAACATTACAGTAGAGTTACAGCAAGCTGCTGTGTTTTGCAACCAGTGTTTTCCTGTTTTGTATATTTTTTAAGGAGAGGTATTATGCGAAGTCCCATTGATTGTAATGGGGATTTGAAATGGTGAGGAAAGAAGGGGCTGCAGTTACAACATGCTCCAGACGGTTTCTTGATTGGAACAAACCGCTGGAGCTGCAACCGCTGAGACCCTGCGACATGGATTAGAACTTTGATAAGGGGGAACCCCCTGAGAATCCCCACCACACCACAAAGATGTGCCTTTTCTACAAAAGATCAAAAGTCAGAAATTCGCAGCGTGTCCTGGAAAGAGCGGGAGAGATCCAGCAACATCCCAAGTCTCGGCAAAAGCCAGATATGAGTGAAGTGAAAATGCCCAGATCCCCTAGCACCCGCTTCCTTTGCAGGAGTATTATATAGCTTGCTCCACGCCACACAGGAGGGTAAAAAGCCAAAATGGCTCCTACCAGTCTGACATGAGGGAAAAGGCATTATATGCCCTGAATGTGGACACTGAATTTTTCATATTCTGCGTAATTTGTGATTCAAAGCATCTTCTTTGGGCAAATGTGCCTGACAGTATCCTTTCTAGGGGAGAATATATTTTAAATATCCAGTTTCTGAGTTTTTCAATTCTCCCATTTCAGAGTATGCACCAAGTCCTCCTCATTTTTCCCCAGGTCTCCTGCTGTCCTTAAGCTTCTGTTGGGTTTCCTCATTTCAATGCAGAAATGTTTGTTGGGACACCAAATAATGGTTTCTCGGAAACTGGAAAGGGCTTTGGAGTTCAGTAGTTCCTTGCATAAGGAACTGCCTTTGTGTGGAGCTGAAGTGCTACGTTGGGAGCTGAGTTGAGTGCCCTTAGGCGCTGGAGTGGATGTCAGGATTCCTGTCTCTCTTCTTCTGTCTTCTGTGGACCTGCATGTGTGTGAGGCACTCAAGAAATAACTGCCTCTCCGTGCCTCAGTTTCCACAGCTGGCAGATGCTGAGACTCAGCCACCTGCCATAAAGTGCTTTGAGGTCAAAAGGAAAAAATCCCTTGTGAGCTACATAATGTTTCAGTACATGCAGTAATTAATTCAGCATCCGATGTTTGGAGAGGATAGTGAATTCACGTGGATGCCTTAGATAAGCATAGCCTTAGCACAGTATGTTTCTTCTGAGACCTAAAATAATCAGCAGCAATTGGACTTTTTTTTCCTTAACTGCTGCATTTTTAGAAGGTGATTCATCTCTTGTCTGGGGTCTTGGATACCTGAATAGCCCCAAGATCCCAGCAGCATTAGTCTTTTTGAGGATTCATTGTGCTCCAGTCCAGCCTGCATAAGTCATTGCAAACAAGAGTCTGATGTTAGCTGCAGAAGAGTTGGGGAGGAAAAATATTTTCTACTTTTGAAACTGAAACATGCATAGCCACTACCTCCTTATCATTTCAGATGCCTTATTCCCTTCCACCCCCATCTTCTCTTCCACACAGAAAGAGGCTTTATGGCTGGCGCTTCATGCTGAAGCTTGACTGAAACAGTGATGCCAGCATTAACACCACCAGGGCTGAAAGTAGTGATGTAAACCAGCGTTCTTCTGTTGATTCTCATGGAGTAATACTGATCGGTAGGAGCCAAAGTTTGGAAACACTACAAAATATATACTCCATCCATCCCAATCCATGGTTCTTACACATTGTTCCTTTGGCATTTCCTTAGCCTCTAACACTTGAAGCCATACTTCTGTTCACAGAGCAGGCAGAAAATTTGCTCTACAGTTGTCATCGCATTGGCAAAAAACCCCACAGTGTTTTTAACCCAGTAGCAATACCTGTTAAAGAAGGCATTTGACTTGGGAGTGTAAGTTGGGAGTGAACTCTCTCTTCCAGGTCTTCTCACCCCTGTGCTACGTAACCACTAGATCTGCGGTGAAGCGTCCTTGTCAGGGATGAAAGCTATATGTAGGCAACATGTTCTGTCACTCTGGCTTTTTCTCTCCTCAATGAACATGTGGTTTAGGAAGTTTTGAACCTTTAGAGTAACACAGCTTTCAATATGATCATTCCAGTAGACCCTTGGAAAACCCCAAACTACTTTCTGTTGCCTCTTTCTGGCAGCTTTTTGGATTCCGATCCTGCCATTAAGCAGGAAAGAGGTTAAACTTCCTCCCTGCCCCATCTGGCATATCCAGGGCTCATGCAGAGTGATAGGAATAAGCATGCAGCGGTCCTGAAGTCTGGCAGATGCTGTTGCTTGTCCCAGACGTAAATCCTGGTAACTCTAAAAGTTGAAGAGAGAATATGAGAAGGCACGAGTGCCTTTTCCTGCAAGCAGAGGTGTATCTCGTTGAGTAAATAGCTTCATGTAGCTGAACAACAGCTGGGTCAGGCTCAGGTGTGATCCATCCTCAGGCACAGGAAGCTCTTCCTCTGTTTTTTGGTCTTTCATAGTAAACTGGATGTAAATGGCCAGCTAAGCTAAACTACATACATAGTTATTTCTAAGGCTGCTTAAGCACACTGGTGACCTGCTGCGGAGATGGTTGTCCTGGTGGTGCATGGTTCAAAAGTTACGGTGGGTAACCCAAACCTGGGTCTCTAGGAGCCTCTATGAGATCCTAGATGTTGTAATAAGAAACCTTCTGTTCAACCCTGCTTTCCTTGTGGGAAGACTGGAGTTGTGATTCCTGTTCAACACCAAGCTGTAGAAGTCTTTTTCTCAGCCTGGCAGATGACTTAGTTATCTGCTGCATGCATTTGTCACCTTTGTGACGTACTGCAGAGCATGAGGGCATAAATTTGTCAATCCAAAGCAAAACAACAGCTAGCAGAAAGCAGAGTGATGTCCCCTCCACTGTCCCACACTTTCTAAACTGATTCTTATCTAGTGATGTGACTCATGTCATCTCTTTGCCCTATTTTAGTGTTTAAATTTAGTAAATTTGGGGTTCTAGTGGTGAGGCTAACATCCTCACCTCATGTAAACTCTTATTATAGCAAGAGAGCCATGTCGATACAAAATAGTTAAGAATCCAGTCTGTCATTCTTGTAACTTACCGAGAAAAGTTGGTGGAAGATGCCTGTTCCATCAGTTGATGTCATATGTCCTCTGCCACTCTTGCGGTAGCATTTACTCTGAACTAATATACATACATACATATATCTATATCATCTATATAGATGTAAAGTCAGTACTTGCAGCACTGAATCCTTTAAGTGTGAGCTGCTGTTAATACTCTGGCAAGTAAAGGTGAAAGATCAGATTCAGAGAAGTAGGCTCTACTTGTGTGTCTCTGAGAAATTGGAGCCTGGGCACTCCCTAAGATACAATCCCTTTCCTTCATATACTTGGGTACAAATCAAACCCTTGGCCCAATATCGCTGCTTTTTGAGACAATTCAGAACTCCCTAGTGCAGAACCACCTTTCTAACAGGCTGCCCAAATATTTGAATTTGACTCATGCTAGATGTTGGATATGGGCCAAGGCCTGAAATTCATAATGTCACAACTTATGCATGTCTTTAGGCTTTAGTCCTTCACATTCCACAACATATTCATGATGACTTGGAAGCTGCAGCTCTTATTGATCTATCTGTTCTCGACAATAACAACATATGGCACGTTTCCATGGCAATAGGTCCCCCTAAAGGGGCTTCCTTCCTTTCCTCAGTTTATTCGTCTTTTACGTTATTAAATCATCAGAGATAAATGCACACAGAGAAGGGTCAACATCTGGATCAATGGACAGCAAACAAAGAGGAACTTTTCCATATTCATACAAGCAAGAGATTTCAGAAGATCAAACAATGCAGAATTGCCAGGCCTTTAGCATGTCAGTCTCATACATAATGTATTCTGGGAGCTCTATGAAATCAATATACATCTAACACCTTGAAAACCGTTGGGATTCAGCAAGGAGGCGGGGGGGTAGAGGAGGGGGAAATCAAGACATATTTATGAGAGCAGGAGGGTGGTATATGAAGAGAGGGTTAAGCTCTCTAGCGGAACACTTCTTATACAGTGATGTGACTGCGTAGGGGGTAATCCCAGACCACCAGCAGTTGGGGTGCAATCTGTCTATACCTTCCCTCGACAGGGAGCCTGAAATGGTCTAACGTACCACCAGTAGAGAGAGGAGTCTGTCCAGGCAGGTTAGAACTTGGTTTGCCAGTGGTTGCACTGACCTGGTTTCCTTCTAGAGGAAAGTCGTACTTATAAATCTCCAACTGAATCTGTACCATATTATCTTCCCAATGGTGTCTTCAGCCATTGCTGCAATGAATTTCCACTGCAGAACAATTTATATCTTTGATCACCTCAGTGGTGCTATGAAAACAAGAATACATTTTCTAGGTTCAGGGTGTAAATGTTCTTCCTTTGGACCTTGAAAAATAGGGAATAAGCTTTCCTACAGGTAGTACCCTCAAAAATTTCACTGCTTTTACAGCTTGTTACAGGGGAATTCTCCATGAGCTAGTAATAGCTGCATCCAGGCAAGTGAGAAAATATTACTAATGCTGCTTTTAGTCAGAAATGGGATATGTGCTCTATTGGCCTCCATCCTCCAAATTTAGAGCCAGAACAAACAAAGTCTCTTGTGACTATCTCTGTTTCTGTGTGTGCATTCCCCAAAGGGGGAAATGAAATCTTGTTTATTTTTACCTTTCTGGGAAGATAGGGTTCTAAGTAGAGCTTTAAGATACGGTTTAATCTGTTAGGATGATATCTGCAGGCAGGAAGGCGGCGGGAGTTGAGGAGAATGGTCAATTGACTACTTTGTGCAGAATTCACCACGACTTTTCTTAATTCTTGTGACACGTTTATGTTTCAGCATTATTGGAAATGAAGTGCAGGAACTCATTGTTTCTGTGTGATACAGTATGTCTGCGGACCAAGGACTAGGTGTAAGTCTTCCAATACATTTGCATTTATCGAGTGACAGATTACACATAAAACTCTTGAAAATGCTTGTGCAGTTTCTGTTAAGCACACTGCAGGGTTAGGTAGTAGATGTTGACTTTACAGATTAGATGTCCAGAACTCTCATTATCCCAGGAGATGTGCAAGGCAGGCAGCACTGCTGTAGCCTCCATGAACTCCTCTGTCCTGACATGTCTCAGACTGTAATGAAATGACACCCCGCAAGGTTTGCTCAGTCTCCATGAAAATGATCTCAGTGATACCGCTTGCTGTGTAGTTCACATACTGGGTATGGCGTTTGGGGGAACTTGAGTGAAAGATAGCACTATCTAGTGGTTAGAGTGCTGTTGTCCTAGCCAAGTTACTTCAATTCTATCATCAGCTTCCCTAGCTGAGTGAAAGTTAAATACACTTCTGAGATGGGGTGTCAGCAGCTCTTTGTGATAAGGCTCCATATTTTTTTTACATGCTTGAACAATACTTTTCTTAATGTGGTTTTGGTTCATGACTGGTGGACTTCAGTGCAAGTACTTGGTGTTGCTGAGACAGAAAAGCAGGAAACAGAACAAAGTTGTTCCAGCAAAGTCACAGAACATCAGGACTGTCTGCCTTGGCTGAGTCACAAAGCCTGTTTTAAACTGACTAGATGGAGGCCATAGAAATGTCTCTGTCTTGATAAATCTAGTTTTTGTGGGACAATCACCACCAGTTTCTTTGTGGCTCTTCTAGCAGCTCCAGTAGGCAATGCTGAGTGTCCCAGCTATCCAGAAGAGCCCCAGAGAGGAGATTTCCTTGGAGATCCTGGCATGTGTGCACTCCCTGCAGAGGCCAAGGCCCACACGAGGCGAAGGCTTTGCCATTTCTCAGCTAATACTTAATGAAAAAGACAACTCCCCTGGTAATGAGCTCACATTTTTGAGCAGAGCTGGTGCGAAGTGCAAGGTCCAAGGCTTTTATAGTCATGGCAATAAAAGCCCAGGTGCATCCTGGGGGGCTGCCCGCCACGGTGCTGTCTGTGGTCCGCTATGACTGTGCTGTCAGCAGGGGCTGTGCCAACAGCTACCAAACTCCATGTTTATTCAGAGCATTGAGCTGTTTCATAGTTCAAACAAGCACGATCCCTGGTAGGTTACCTTCAGCATAAGGTCTACTTTACTAGTTCTCAGTTCTTTTGAATTCTCCTGTAAACATCTCTGTCGCGCAAATCTTCATCTCTTTAAAAAGCCTGACAGCAGAGTGGGTGTATTGTAGGTACTATCAAAGAACTAATAATTTAAGCTAACACATATTGATATATTGTGTTGTGTTTTGTAAGTTAAAGAAAGGGCGTAATTCACAATGTACTATAATTGGTTAAATGCATCGGTGCCTCAGATGTGTTGTTTGCAAATTGTCAAGTATTATAGCTGGAATAAAAATATCGCTAAGTAATGTGTATATTTATATTTTTACAATGGAAAAGAAAGGAAATTTCCCCTTTGCTGCTACTGATCAAATTACAGTATATAACATGACTGGAAACCTCTTCTGAAGCTAGGCAACCATATTTTGTGGGAAGTAGTACTACCTCTGAATAAGTTACTTAAGTCTTTAGTATCTCATACTCTATCTATTTGTAATATAGGCTGATAATACCCTCTTAATTTTATCTGTTGGGATTTAATTAATGTATGGATATTACTTTGAAAAATGCAAGGTGTTGATTATTGTTTAATAATGTAGTGTCAGATTTAAAAGCTGATGATAGAGAAGCAATAAAAAGCTGGCATGCTACCTTGCTTGGACTGCAAATGCCATTTTAAAGTATTACATAAGCAATAGCTCTCTTACTTTTCCACCCACCAAAATCCATGTAATTATATTTTAAGGTAATAATTTGAGCATGTGTGTTAAACTCGAAACACAGTATGGAATTGTGCACTGTTCAGAGGGGATCAGGTGAGCGATTATGTAGATTGGAGGTAATCTAAGTGAAAGGCTAAATGCAGACCTTAGAAAATAGCTTGCCTCAAGTAAAACTGACAGTTGAATTCAATGAAAATTTTGTTCAAAGACAACATGTGAGTTTTAAGAAATCTAGATGCAAAGTGCTCCAATCACACACCTCGTTTGTAGCGAAGGCTGTACTGTGAGATAGCCCTATTCGGACACCTGCTTATGTAAGTACTTCAAATTCATCAACTTTTGCTCCCGATAGGAAAGTTAATCACAGGTAGAACTGGATCCCATCTTAGGAACTCACTTGTACCACTTAGTCTCTGATACCCAGCTGAGGCATCACGATGACTACAGCATCTAAGTTCAGAAGAAAGATGAATAGCTCAGGCTACCAGCTGTACAGGGCTCCCAGCCCTGCCTCCTTACTGTCACCATGAGGAGATAGTGGGAACATCTTCCTTAGACCCATAGGTGCAGGTAATCTGGAGATCACCCTTAATTGTGTATCTATCTCCACTGTTTATTTTCTATGTGTTTGCACGGTGAAGTTGAATTTGGTGCAGTCCATATTCTGTAACAGCCAGGGACAACCCTGGCTGCATGAGAAGCAGCCAGTGCTGCCGAAGCAGGCAGCCAGGGAATTCGAGAGGAGGCTGGGACACAGCAGAGCTCTTTTCCTCCTGCTGTCGTAATGCATGGCTAATTATCAGTGTTCTGAGGGGTTTTATTCAGGATGGCAGAGGATACGTGTTATTTGCATAGATTGGTCAGAAGGAATTAAAACTGTTTGTCTTATTCTTTAGCTAGGCCCCCCTAATCATTTCCCATCATATAGCACAGGGAATATTTTTGTAAGTCATTTGACTCTTTTTTTTGGGTAGGTATTCATTTCAAAGAGGTTTTCAAGTGCACAGGTATTTGAATAACTCCCTATAAATAAATGAATTCTTCTAGCGAGTGGATTTTCGGACTCAGTAGTTGGTTAAGTGTCCTTTAGTGTGTTTAGGAGCAGGGAATCACCATGTTCCTCCTATTATCTCTGTAATTAATGCAAAGTTTGTAACTCTCCAGTAGAAATGCGCCTACTCATATCAGGGAGAAGTAATGCTTCCAAAGGCAGGGAAGGATCTTTTCCTGCTTTTTCTCTTTCTCTCTCCTCTGTGTTCAGATACCCATTTGAATGGCTGTTTTCTGGAGTAAACTTTCCTCCCACCGTTGCTGCTCCAGCCGCACTGACATCCACTAATGCTCTTTACAAAAGATGATTTCTATTTCTAGCCTGACCAGCAGTCCTGGGAATTAAAGTGCGACCTCTTTCCTGTCAGGATAGTTGCTGGTGAGCACAGCAGTGTCTAATTCAACATGCAATCCAGAGAGGGGGAAGGGAGCTGCCACTCTGCAGAAACGGGCAGATTTTCATCAGCTCTTTAAAGGAATAATGTCGCAATTCCTCACCATGCAAAGTTGAGGATGGAGATGTCATTTGTGACTCAGTAGGTGGCACTCTGTTTCTTGAGTCAGCACCGAGCCGGTGCTCCTGCCTGGGCTTGGTAGAGCAATTGGATTTGTCTTTGGTTTTGGTTTTAGCAAGATGTGTTCATTAAAGAGCTGTTCTTGTAAGGTTAGGAAGGTTGGCCACGGTGTCTGAGCTAAATTTCATTGCTGGTGAGAATATCCTGGCTCCCTGGCATTTCCAGTTAGATGCATTTTTATTTTTTGCTTCCTTTCTGTGCACTTTCAGGCAGCACCTCAGTTCAACCCAGAGCTAGCCACGGTTCAGCAGAGGCTGAAAACATCCAAAAATCTTTGTTAATTTAGAGGTGAAGTTGTTCGAGTCTATTTTTTCTTGACAGTGCCAACACTACAGAGCAAGAACAGTAGTAAAGGCCACAAATGTGCCCCACTCAGGGGCAGGCTTTGAATGCCAGACAGACAAAGTGATGCTGACCGGGCTAACCTCTGCAGTTCACTGTTTTCTCTCCAATTGGTCACAATCCTTCCTGAGCTCATGCACTGCGATTGGTTATACTGCATCACGGAGTAGTTTTGAAAAATCAAGGTTTATTGAATTTAAAAAATGACATCCGAAAGCAATATTCCTAGCCTGCTGTTACATTATGCACTAGACAGAACGGAAAGATGATCTAACTTCCTGGTCAAAACCCACAAACTAATACCGACAAAGTATACATGCTATCAAATCAGCAGACTGAGACCCACAATGCTTAAAGAGCGTATATGCTTGAAGTGTCTTTGCCACACTAATTCTCCAGTGCATACTGTTACAACTAAATAATATATTAGGAATTAAAAGATCGGAGGTAGCGGTGCATGTTAAAATGTGATTTTCAGATCTAAGAAGCAGGCATAGAGTAGAATGTAGTACAAAAACCAAGTATGTTTGAACAAGACATCTTGTTTACATGGTGCTGGCTGTTCCCTGTGCTATGAGCTGTTCGGTCGCACTGAGTCAGCTATAATAAACAATGCATTCATATGTATTAATTTTTTATGTAGGCTTTTAAAGACAGGAAGTGAAGTGAGAAGAAGACAGGATATCAGAGGAAGATGTCCATGAGACGTGTCTCTGTTAAACTCTTTTTCAAGCGATATGAACAGCTTCAGATCTTGTTAGACTCAAAAATTAAATTCAGGTCTTAGCCCTTATTTAACCTCAGACTTCCATGGATAAATCCCATTCTCTTGATTTTGCCATGCGACTTCTCTCTTTGCAAGACAGGGATAATAATACTGTCTGCTTCTCATGGGTGCAGCAGAGCCAATTTCATCACTGTCAGCTCTGTGGAATCCCTGGGTGAAATGAACAACAGAAATACAGAAAACATGCGTTATTAATAGCTGGTTCTTGCCTTTACATACATCACATGCACCGTTAGTCATTCTGGCCAATAATTTACAGGGAGTGAAAAGATGTTCCTCGGTGTAAATACAAAATGACACATGGATGATATTAGACCTCTGAGGTGTTGCGGTCCCTGAGAGGCTATTCAGTCTCGATCCAGTGATGCCACCCTGGCCAGATCATACTTCATATGTGGGTAAAATTAAAATGTGCAGGAGCTGTGGAATCTTAATAGTTAAATTTTAACTTCTAGGCAGTTTACATAGTAAAGGAGGTGGATTTCCTGGGCTGGAATTGTTATGCAGACCAAATTCTTGGTGCTTTTCAGCTTTTTCTACCTCCTTCATAGAGTCCAAAGGTTATCTCCTCCTTGACACCTTGGATACCCTTTTATTAGCAGGGGTGCATTGGAAATGAAAGTTTACCTTCTGTGTTTTGTAAGTGATGGCTTTAAAGGTCAGAGCTGAGGGGAGCCTGTGACAATAATCTCGAGTCACTAGTACACCCTTGAGGAGAACTGTGGTTTAAGAAACACATGGCAATGAATTTTAGCACTTCATCTTTGCTTGTCCACATTGCAAACGATGATTCTCTGTAGACGATTCAGCAGTAATAGCAGACTGGGACTGCACAGCATGTGTCAAGCGAGTTTGAAGATCTTAGAACTGGAATAGCAAGAAATGCTGTAAACTGGGATGCAGGACAGCTGGCTGTGGTAGGACCAGGCTTGAGTATAAGAGACCGGGGTAGCAAAAAATGCTACAGCCAGGCAGAAAGCATTTTACTGGGGTTGTGTGTGTGGAAAACATCTTAAACTGTGAGCCATCCTAGCCACTGTTGTCATTGTCCCCAGTTCCTGCTAAGGACTGAAATCCCCAGCCAGCGTAGAAATAAGGGGCAGAAAAATCCGAAGATGTCTGAAGAAAGCCACTTATTTTTATATGTCTGCATGTCTGGCCATGTCTGTCTCATGCCATTAATTTGAAACTTGGGAAAAATAATTTTCTTTGCGCATATCTCCTTTTGTATCCCCCAAGGCAAATTAAAGATGGCTGGGAGGTTATTTATTTTCGGTAATAATGTAGACACTGCTTCCAGACTTCCTGCTATTGTGTGATTATTTAGATTAATTGACTAGGAAAGCTGCAGCATCATCTCAGGCCCTTAATAAGGAAGACCGCAACATGGATTTATACAGTATTAATGCATATTACTGTGTGACATGGCCTTGCTCTTAGAAGCATATGGCCAAATCTCATTGCTGAGTGTCTACCCACACCAACTGTACTTTTATACTAAGTGAAGGATTGCATGCCACCTTGCCTGCAGGGGCATGGCACCTTGAGAGCAAGAAAGAGATAGCTGATGACATTTTTAGAAACCTTGTTAGTGGACAACTTTGCTCATACTGAAGTCAGCTCCCATCAACCTCTGCTGAATGTTTCTGACAATTACTGGTGTGCTGCTGGTTTGTGACCCTGTCTCTACATGTGTAATAGTTGGAACCTTAAATATGCTTTTAGGTGCTTTAAAGTGTCATGTTCTTAATAGGGAGAGAGAATCTATACAGAGAAAGCTTTTAAGGCATATTCTGCCCTTTTTGTTTTCCTGCTGAGAGTTTAACAATTCGGTGTAGTTGCCTCACTGCAGCAATACTGCTCTGCAGCAGCTCAGCCTGGTCCAAGGCCCAGGCTTGAGCTGAACAACTCTTACCAAAGCTAGATTTTGAGGATCTTTGAGGTAATCTGTTTCTCCTAGAACATTTCAGTGATTTTTACTGTAATCTGTCAGACAGATAGAGAAGCAGCATGTGTGTGTCCTTCAGCAAACCCAACAGTTTCCTTCGTTAACGTCATTTGTAAATCCGGAGTCACTCTGTTGACTTCACTGCTATTGACATGATTGGTTTAAAGGAAGGCTCAATTCTCTCCCTTGTGTTAAGTTGCTGTCGCCTTTTTATGGTCTAGGGACTTTGGCTTCTTTTGTACTCAAATAATAATAGAAACACCATACTAATTTGTGTGACTGACTGGAAGAGCCACTGTGGTTTTCCAAATGTTGCATCCTCAGGTTTTAGCGACGAAACCTGATTATTGGTTTGTTCTGTGTACTTTGCTCATTTGCAGTCACAGGTGCATCTTAATACAAGTTATTTATGATATCTCACAATATTATAGTAGCCGCCCTGTAGTACACAATGTACAGTTGATGAAATCTTGGCAATGTGAAATCACAGTACATTGACATCTCTCACATGTGAAGCATTTGGCAGGGACTGGAGCACCACTGTGTTGGGCAGTGAGTCTTCTTCTTGAGACTCCTCAACAAAGTATGAGACCCAAAAAAGTTTTTAGTCCTCACTCTGGGTGAGATGTGGCGACACTGTGTGACTCTATATATTTTACACTAATACCTGGGGAAAATCTTAAAAATCCCAACCAAATAAATTAGGAAATGTACTCAGACTGTGTGTGCTTTCAAAACCAAAAAGTGAACATTATTGTAAGGCCCACTAGAGTGAAGATAACCTTCTTGGAGACTGTGCTTCATGGAACAGTAGTTAAATGTTGTCGTTTCTTACTTTAGAAATGAGACAGGTATTTGTAGCCATGTGACTCTGAGCTTTATCTGTCAATTCTATACAACACAGGAATCTATAGAGAGTGGACTGAACTCCTAAAGTCTGGGCTCAGCATAAGCTTGGCTCAGCAAGAAATCGAAAGTGAACATGTAGATCATAGCACAGTCACCACTTCCATCCTGATCCCAATGCTGTCAGTGCTACCTACTTCTAAAGAAGGATCAGGCAGTAGGAGCAAGCCTGATGATTTTAACCCCAAATTGCTTTATTGGCCTATGAACTCTGCAGTCTTCCAAATATTTGTGTTCTCTCTCTCTTTACCTAACACTCATAGTAAGTGCAAGTATGCCAGTCTCTTCTTGGGTGGCTCTAAAGTCCCAGTTGAAGTTTTCAAGTGGGCATGTCCAGCCATGTACTCAATTCCTTTCTGAACTCTCTAAACCAGAAGATGAGTGTTCCTATGATATTAAGTACTTAATTAGCACCTTGTGCACTCTGAGTATGTCAGGCAGACTAGCAGAGCATAGAGAATGAGTGACAGTAGAGATGCATAAAGCACCTTAGTTCTGTTGACCTGGGTTCCCTGATCTCCCACTCTATAGCTCATCTCACATGTCTCTGTCTTGCTGTCCAGGTTTTATTGGGATTTGACCATGCTGCTCCTGATGGTAGGGAACCTGATCATCATCCCTGTGGGCATCACTTTCTTCAAGGATGAAAACACTACCCCGTGGATTGTCTTCAATGTGGTTTCAGACACGTTCTTCCTTATCGACCTTGTCCTCAACTTCCGAACAGGCATTGTGGTGGAGGACAACACAGAGATCATCCTAGACCCACAGAGGATCAAGATGAAATACCTGAAGAGCTGGTTTGTGGTGGATTTTATCTCCTCCATCCCTGTGGACTATATCTTCCTGATTGTTGAAACCCGCATTGATTCTGAGGTGTACAAGACAGCCCGGGCTCTGCGCATCGTGCGCTTCACTAAGATCCTCAGCCTCCTGCGGCTGCTGCGGCTCTCCCGGCTCATCCGCTATATTCATCAGTGGGAGGAGGTGAGCAGAGGCTGTGATGCACTTGCATCCTAAATCTTTTCTCCACTTATGCTGGCATTATGCAAAAGTGCTTTCTTTGACCACCCATTCTCCTTCTTTATGCCAGTGTGAATGCTAAAGAACTGTGTCTTGAGTCTAATGCTTTGCTTTTAGCAGGTTCCTGAGAGGGCCTTCAGCATATTGTTACTTAGTCACTTGACACTGTACTATTTATCTGCTTCACGATCATAACATATATAATCTGTGGAGATGATGTGTGGGCTGGGAGGAGAGTAAGTACAGGTGGACCCCCTGCAGGAAGTGTGTAGTTACAGAGCTGCCTGGGAAGGTGTCATTAGTCACGCAACGGAGTCTTGCCCTCTGAGAGCCCCAAAAGGTCCAGAAACAGCTCAGAGGAAAGGTCTAGAGCCAGTTGATACGCCGAACCTGTGGCATTTGCTTACCCGAGCGTCGTCTTCTTTTACATGCTTATCTCTTGAATTAATGTCTTGGTGATGTATTTATAACCTTCTTGCTTTCTAAATTCTCTGACACTATGTTAGTGGAAGGAAGTGTAGAGTGTACACTCTACACTAGAGTGTAGAGGAAGTGGAAGGAAAAGCAATCTGCAAACAAATAGGGTCTGTTCAAAGAGGAAATAAAGGCCTGGTGAACAGCAAGAGCCCTACTACCCCTGGCCCCCCGCTGTTCCCAGGGGAGTTCCAATACACAGGGTGAGTGTCAGGCCTAATGGGAGTGAAGCCACAACCTTACAAGTAGCTTGAAGATTAGTTATTTTTTCCTGTCTCTGTGCTCTCCAAAGCAGAAAGAAAGCTCCCTGCAGCTTTCTCCACATGTCAGGAGCATATTTTCAGGACAAGGAAAGCTGGTCAAGGCAATTTCATCTCCCTCCCCATACTTTCTCCTCTGCGTTGGAGCAGAGCCCGATGCAGAGCATGATCTAATGCAGAGTGTGCTCCTGGGAATGTGAAGGGAAAGCAGCCATGCAAGTCATGGCTAGATTGCACTGAGCTGTCAGAACACTAATTCATGGTAGAGCTGAACCATTTCCACCTCCCAGCATCACAGACTCAGAGGGAGAGCATTGGTGTATACTTTACAAATTTCAGGCTTCATCTTTGTGGTGGTAAAATTTGCAAATGCTTCACTTACAGCGGAGTGTAATGCCTTGTTGAGGTTTGGGATGACATTGTGCCACATGCTGTATGAATGTATAGGGAGAGACGGCTACAGCCCTGAAGAATTCACTACTAGGTTGTTTTGCTTCATAGTGTGGGCAGGCAGGAAGTGCATAGAGAGATGGAGATAAATAAAGCCGAAGTGTCTTTCCCGGTGTGACTCAGTAAGTCAGAGACTGAGCAGAGCAATGAAATATCTCCAGGTCTGTTGTCCTGCCCCTTGGTTGCAGTGCTTCTCTGTCCTCTGATCCCAGAACGCTCAGGAAAGGCAAGTTGGTGGCTTCAGCTGTTGTCAAAGTAGCTCCTTCCTACAGATTTACATGTAGCCACAGCTGTGCAGGGCTCCCTGCTTGCTTCTCTCTGCTCCTTGCCTTCCTTTCCATAACATGGTTGAAGAGGAATTAAGTATATTTGATATTGATTGTACTGAATTTGTTTTAAAAAATAATGAAATGAAAGCAAATCAGCACCCTTTTCCTGTATGCTTCTCATACAGTTCCATTGAGCAGCCATTTCTAGTTTCAGTCTGGTAATAAAAATCAGTGGGGTGTTTTGCCCTTTTGCTGGCTGTCATGGGTACCATGGGCAGCCCAGCCAGGTGCTCTCCGGATCCCCCCTGAAGAACAGACTCCCTGGAGCGATGCAGTGCTGCAAGTGGAAGGGACAGATGGTGTTGGATTGCAGTTTGAGACTGCAATGCAGACTCTGTTATGCATTGCAGAGCCCAGCAGAGCAAACATGATAGTCTTTTTTTCAAACAGGGCTCAACCCAAGCAGCAGTTTCTCGATATAGTATGATACTAGGAGGTTTTCCACCTTCTGGAATGGGGGAGGGAAGCAGAGAGAAGGGGCAAGCCCTTGTCATTGGTGCAGTGCATGCTACAAAGCAGCAAGGAGATTGGGAAGAGAAGCGCTGCTTCATCTTTGCGTGGGAGTAAACGGTTGTGCGCCCTGGAACCACACTGACGGTTCTTTCTTCCTCTGAAGTGCCTACAGATGATCCATCTCTGAAAGGTCACATTAATCTTTCCTCACTGCACAGATCAGCAGTGGGGATCTGGAAGTGTAAATTCCTGTAGGATTGGAGCAGTGTTGGACTAGATTTACTCTGGGTGTACACGAGGGGCAGGCTGCGGTGCAGAGTTAAAGAAAGAGGAGGACTGTTGGGAGAGGGGGTTGCTGAAGAATTCTGGTCTCCTGTGCTCCCCTACACTATCCCACTCTATGTCTAATCTGCTGGGTAGTATCCTTCTCTCATAGGCTCTTTGCATATGACCAGATAAGCTAAAAAAGAGTTGTGAGTAGGGCACACTGGTCCACTGGAGAAGAGTAGGTGTGTGAACTAGAGGAATGTGTGCAGGGCAGTGTGAGGCAGAGTTAAGAGAGGTGGATGCACTAGTTGGAGAGGGAGCGTGCTGCGGTGTGTCTGGATGGAGCATCCAGGCTCACCTGTACTGAGCTTTTGCAGGGACTTTTGATGAAGCAATTGCTGCTGCCATGGGAAACTTAGCTCCTTGCTTATAACTAGTGCTGAGACTCTGGGTCCTGTATGAGGAGGAGAGGGGGCTCCAGTATACACAGAGATGTTAATCTACTTACTCTGCCTCCTAAATGAACATTACATCTGTGCATTAGCATAATTCCGAGTAAGTACAGGCGTAAGTGGTCACTTCCTGAGTTCACAGTGATCCTCTCCGTTTCTTCCCCTGCACTTGTCCATGCTCTGCATGAATTTATCACTCACCCTGCAGTGAGGAGAGAGCAGCCTTCTCTAAGGCTGCAATGCTGTAAAACAGCCAGCCACTCATCAGTTCCAGATCAATGCTAGTCATGAGTCTGTGGGCTCAAGAGCCAGTGGTTTGAAGTGCCTGCACCATTCTGGCTCAGCAGCAGACTACTCTGACATCCTCCCCCAGACCTGAAATGAGTGCTTTGGGGGACTACAGCTGGGCAAACACCCTAAAGAAAAAAGAAAAAAGAAGGGAAAAACAAAAAAGAAACACAACCTAATGCACTCATGTTCACTGGAGTACAAAAATAAGCTTAATTCCAAATGTAGCAGTTTCATTTGCATTATCCATTTTGCATGAGTGGTCCAACAAATGAATTTACCAGTAGGGCAGAATATAAATAGAGTCTTTTTGAAGTGTCTGCCATACCTACCCTGCAGTGGGAAGCTTGATTGCAATGTGGGAAGGCATACTTGCACTGGCTCAAGCCTAGCTGGCCTGAATATCATTAGAAACTTCAGTGTCTGGTAGTTGCCAAGTCTATAAGCAGAGATCCAGGAGGGCTGGCATGGCCTGCGCCTGGAGCTCTACTGATGGGGTTAGAATGAACATGGGTACTCAGTCATGCCTTGGTCATACGCCGGGAAGCTCTCATCATCTCGGCCTTTGAACCACTCCAACAGTTCTTCGCGGTATCTGGGTTGGTCTGTGGTTCTTGACCATGTGAACATGGCGGCACATTGTTGCTCACAGGGTCAGGGAGTTGGGCCTTCACACTGTTGTCTCTGAGAAACTGTTCAGAGAAAGCAGACTCTGAACACTAACATCCTACAAACCTTATCCCAAGGTCACCCAGCAGAGAGAATAAAAGCAGAATAATACCACGTAACCCATATGCCAAATCAAACCAAGCCAATACAGTTCAGATTGTGACTGTTAAACAAAAAACACTCTTTAGGTATTCATAGGCAAAAATGATTGATTTTTTTTTTTCTAAGAGCAATTTGCTGAGCTTTCCCTACTTTATGCACAGCATCTACCCCCTGTGTTTGGTGCCGGGATGCAGTAACCTATATTTAAGATCAAACTATTTTGACTTACAAGTAAGGAACATTTATTGGGAAAACAGTAAATTCCAATTCCTATAAATTGGTTTCCAAATAGCACATAGGCTTAGATAATGAAAACATTTTTATTTCAGAATCTGTGTGAGGGATTATGATGGGAAGGAAGGGAACCAACGGCTTTTAATACATACCGCAATGAAAAGATTATAATGAGAGAATTTTATCAGATTTTTGTCAGAAAAAAAATTATAGTTTTCAATTTTGGCAGCTGAAACCAGAAGAAAAGGGAAATTTGGTGATTTTCTAACCATTACATCAATGAAAACTTGAAAACTTTCCTGAATGCTGTTCTTTATTCCCTTGAGTTTCCATATTACATAGAAGTTTTAGAATGGAGGGAATGCATTTTGTCAGGTGGGTTACTGGCCACAGATGACATCATCTGAAAGATGACATCACTTTAAGAAGATTCAGAGATATTTAGAAAACTGATTCAAAAGCTAGAGGGCTTATGTGTAAGGACTGCGAGAGAGCTTCCAAAGACTATGAGAATATGTCTCCCAATTGATTTTCGTTTTGATTTGAACAGCTAATTCCCTTAGTTTCTTCTGACCTATTTGTAGCCTTCCTTACATTAAATTAAAATAATGTGGCTCATGGGCTGGGGGATGTAATGTTAGGCCAAATCCATAACTGGATCCTGAGAAGGGAGGAGCTGGGCAAAATGGTTGTTCTCAAGTAGCACAGCAGGGTCCCATTCCATGAGCAGTTCCAAATAGCTTAGCAGATTTTTTATCGATATGATTTGCAATTCTGTCATGTTAAATAGCAAGGCAGACCCATGAGAGTAACTCATTAAAACCTCTGGCCACCCTTGAGTAAAATCAGACTCAACAAACACTGGTAATATGGCAGGGAGGGGGAGAATGGGCTGGATTTCTTCCTAAATTTGCATTACCTCATTTCTGAAGGCAGCGTTATCAACCATTTGTCTTTAATGTCATTACAGGAGCTTATTAGAACCGTAATGCAAGTTACAGCAATTTGCATTCTCACTGCACAAAGTGACCCAAAACTCAAGCATCTTTTCCTTTTAGAGAAAATCTCAGCTGCACTGAAATCGATGGCAAAAAACTCTTGTTAACATATTAGAAGAAGGTCCTTCGAGATTTTACCACAGCCATTTGCACTGAACTATTCTCACTCATGCAGCACAATATCCTTGCAGAGGGAGGACAGACAACGGAAGGAAACAGATTTTCTCCATTCCTGTACAGACATTGAGTTTTCCCTTATTTGCCCATGGGCAGCTAGTGATCCATCCCCTTCCCTGTGCCGTGTTACCTATCAGGAGAATGAAACCTAAAAAAGTATTTTGGTGGAGCTTGTCTTCAGCAGGAAGTTCTAATGCTATAATGCAAATTAAGCTTTCTACCTGGGCAATGAGAATACAATTTCAAAGAGAATATTGTAAAAAATGGGTTCTAATGAATTATAAGGAGCCGGACAAATATTTGAATAGCTGCACAGCTACAGAGGTTGCCATAAAAAGGAAAAAGCCTTTTATTTTTTTTTTACAGTCACCTTCTGGCAGTGCTTAATGTGTCTTCTGTCAACAGGATGGTATGATAGGGGGAATAGATGGCTTGAGGGCTTGGGATTAGGGCACACAGCCATTTGTCTCTAGGTCAGTAGTTCACATCCAGCTTGTAGCAAGTGAAAGTCATTTGCCATCTCATGGATGTTTTTTCTCTGATCTGTTTTTAGTAGACAGGTGCCTGTGTGACAAAATCATCTAGGGGACTGGCCCTGGTAAGCCTCAGGCTCCCTGTAGCAGCAGCAATGGGGTTAAATTCCCCCACGCGTCTGAAGCTAATTCTCCACTGACCAGGGTGTAAGACATGTTAATAAGAGGGTCTTGCCTGAGCCCAGTCTCTGGTTCTCTGTGTCACAAGGGCCGTCAGTCTGGGCTTTTATGCTGGAGTGGAATTATAAAGGTTTTCAAAAGAGATAGGCTGATCTCCTAATGATCTCTAATCACTGTGATAGCTGGTTGCTGCTCCAGCCTTTCATTTTCTTTTTCCCCTCAGACTCCTCCCAGCATACTCCTTACACGTCCCTTCACTGGATGCTGTGGTAATTTTGCCTTTCTCTTGGGGAGCTCACGTCTCCTTATGTCTCTGCCAGCACCAGCTGCCTGCAGCTCAATGCCCATATCTTGCCAGCTGCCTGTCATTTTTCTTCAGGCCATTGTTTCTGGAGGGGGGTTTCTGGCAGGCTTTATTACTGCTCTTGTGTTACAATAACAGAGGGTCCTCAAAGGAGAAGTGCTGGAGCCTGGCATGAGGAGATTCCTCCTGCAATCAGTGTCATTTTCTAAGATTTAATACCATGGAGGCTTCGCAGTTTATTGATGAGGCATGCTCCACCTGCAGCGATGGAGGGACCCTGGGCCCTCAGCATATTGACATTGCTGTCATATAGATAGCATCACAGCATGCTTATGGAAGGTGTTGTGACCTACATCAAGTACATCTGTAACAAGGAGAGGGGTCTGGAGAACCCTGTGCTCTGACTGCAAAGCTTATGGAAAACTTCTGGGAGCCTTTTAAAGCACAGAAAAGTCCTGTGAGCTCAGGAACCAGCAGGGGCAGTGCCCAGTTCCCTTAGATGAACAGAGATTCACACCTCAGTAGAGCTGTGCCCCATAGAAAAAGCACTGTGAAGGCCAGCCTGAAAGGTCTGCACCCTCCGTGAGGCTGGACCTGAGCACCTCAGGTTGTGTTTGTGCACGTACAGCCTGCACAGTGCTCTTCAGAGCCAGGGCTGAGCCTTGTGTCAATACATCATACGGTGGATATATGATGTACGTCTATACAGTGCTGATGTTAGGAAGAGCCAACCAGCTTTGGAAGCCATTCAGAGGGAGATTCCTGTTACAATTTGGGTTGCTGATCCAATGACGATCGTGGTTTTGTCCTTTAGCAGTATGGGAATCATGTTCTGCCAAACTCACCCAATACTTTAAGGCCAGTGTGTCTAAGGTACATTAGCCTTGGCAAATGGTAGCAAATTAATTGCTGTTCTTGTTGAAGCTTCTTCCAGGAAGGCACTATTGATTGCATTCATATCAAGTGAAAAACTTTAATGAGGTAGCTGAAGAGAACAAGATTTCCTTTCCTCACTTTTTGTATTTAGCAAGACAGGGTTGGAAAGGAACGTGCCAAATCTGTAAGTTGTGTGAATGAAGCAGGAGCTTGGCCCAGCTATGACCACAAGAAAAAAAAAAATCAAGTTCCTTAGTGAGGGAGGAAGAAGAGGGGATTTGGGGGTGTAAGGAGGAGCACAGCAGCATGGACTTGCTTTTCGCCAAGAGAGATGAAGTCAGTTACTTCAACTCCCCACAGAGTATCTGCATGTGCTCTGGGCCAGTCACTGGGCAAGGGGAAGTGCCAGATGGGGACCTGAACAGCTGCTCCTGCTGGAGTTGGAGTGAAAGGGACAGCAAAGCTCTACTAACAGGAGAAGAAAAATACCTCGCTCAATGGCATAATTAAGGGTTTAGATTCTGGAAAAGAATCTGCGTCTGAGCAGCTCTTTAGATTTTGCTTTGCTTGTCTCCCCCCTGGAAGCTGATGGGCATTCTGAGGCACTACTGAACACCAGAGGAATCCAAAGTAGTGGGTACCTACCTAATCCATTTTGTTGTAGCAAGTAGATAGGGCTGGTAGGAGAGAACAACCAATTATCAGTACACCTCCCTGTCTGTAGACACAACACCCTGTGGCAAGTGCTGTTGTGTTGTGGAGCCAAAGGCAGAGCAGAAGCCTGAATCCCTCTCCCAGACAGAGCTCACTAGGATGGAGTGCAGTGTTCAGACCTCAGGCTCTAGAACCACCGCTAGATAATGCTGTGAGCTGAAGAATTCATATGCGTTGCCATGCAAACAAGGTAGCCGAAGGCAAGCTCTTGCCTTTCAAAGGTGCTGTGCACTGAGGAAGGGGGATAGAGCAATGTCAGCCATGCAGAAAGGTCAGGACCCATCCTGCCGGCA
The DNA here is from genome assembly GCF_963924245.1 of Chroicocephalus ridibundus. Lineage (NCBI taxonomy): Eukaryota > Metazoa > Chordata > Aves > Charadriiformes > Laridae > Chroicocephalus > Chroicocephalus ridibundus. The sequence goes on from NC_086292.1 coordinate 26,969,026, forward strand.
GGGCTGTACGAGAGCTTAGCTGTCTGGAAAGGCCTGACCCTGGCCAGGCTGGCTGGGGAAAGAAGCAATGCTCTTCGACAGGGCAGCAAAACCCCAGGCCAAGCTTTGGCTCGGAGCAATTCTCACTTCCACTCTAGAGAACAAGTAACCAGCTGCAGTGCAAGACTGCAAGACACCATGTGTGGGGCACCAGAGATGGAAAGCCCCAGCCCTGAGAACATGTTTGTTTTTCACCCTGTTTTCTTCTTGCCAGAAATATACTAATGCAACACAAAACAGCCTTACTTTCCCCACTACTTTGAGGTGAAAGGAAGAAGTCTTTCTTGGGAAGGACAAGCTTCACTCCTGAGCAAGGAACAGAGAGGTGTGAACATTTAATGGGCAAGAGCCTTATTGATGAAGTTATTTTCTGAGCACCGCTGTGAAAAGAGCTGTTTCGAAGACAGTTTCAGGACATGCAATTATCCAGTTTGCCAGCTTAATGCATTCAACTTAACCTCATTTTTATGAAGCAGAAATCAATGTGGTAACTTTTTCAGAGCGGAGAGATGACATTTTATTCTTGCTTTTCTCATAAGGATGCATATTTTTAAGCTTCCTCTTCTACTTTAACTCCTCCCTCTCCCAGTTTTGATCAGGCAGGAATACCCCAAGGGCTAGAGGAAAGGGTGAGGCAATTTCCACATTCCCAGAGTCACATCAGAATGGAAAATATTTCTGAATTCTCTTTGCAGTACATGACAAAATTTTCCTTATTGCCCTCTTGGAAGAGGACTTGGAAGTACATCTATGACTTCAAGAACTTTTAAATTCATTTCATTCCAGCACCACTTCACCAGGGAAGAATTCTCATGTGTTGTTGACAGTGCTGATCTTCGCCCCAGTTTTGCGTTCCAAGGAACGCGTGTCCCCTGTTCTCTGCTCTTCCAGCGTCTGTCACCTTCTCTACTCCCACATGGTCAGGGATATTTTGGTAACTTTTCCTGCCTTGTGTCTTCTCCCCTTCCTAAGCAAGAAGTCCTGCAGAACAGCAGCTGCCAGAGCTGTGAGCTGGATAATGTTTGTCCAGAAGTTCCTCAATAAGAGGGTGCCATGAAATTGAAGAGAGCAGGGTAATTGCCCTGCTTTTCATTAACATGCCACCTCTCCTAACCCTCGCACTTCCTGAAGTGCAACCGCACCACATATATGGTATTTTACTCTAGTGACACATGCAAAATCCTTGCAGACTAAGGATAAAACTTTACAGTAAAAATGTTAAGCCCAGGCTTACTGTGCTGCCACCTTCCGCGTTGTGATTCTCTTATGTTCAAGAAAGTAAGTGCTTTAGTTTTTTGATTCTTTCGGGTAAATGTGATTTGTAGCTCTTTCTCCCTCCCTCCGATCAGTGCCCCGTGTGGGTTTTTTATTATAAAAGTTGACAAAACCCTTTCATTGGTGCCCCTTATTTCAAGCTTTTGTAGTGGATTGATGCCACAACAGTCCCAAAGAGCAGAGCAGCCCAAGCCCGCCCCAGGGCTCCCTGAGCAGCGCAGCGCGTGACTCAGCAGTGGATGCACTGCAGCATCGGAGGGACGGATGGTGGCAGCCAGCCACACGCTGGGCAGTGCTGAGCGGGGTCAGCTGCAGAGGAGCCTGGACCATGCAGCATTCCCAGTTCTCACCTCGGTGGTTCTCTACATGATCAGGTTGGTCAAGGGCAGAATGCAAGGTTATATGCATGTACGGAGGGAAAGGGGAACGAAGACTGTGGACTGTGGCTTTTTAATCTAAAGACAGAACTGTTTTCCCTGACTGTGTACAATGCCAATGGTGACTCGATCTACCTTGGCAGGGCCATGTAGCAGGCAGTTCCCTGCTGAAGTGTTGGTGATTGTGTCTTTTCCATTTGCTCATCCAGTATTTATGAGGGAGAAACCAGAAATCAAGGAGGGCCTGATCACGGGAAACATCCTGCCTTTCATGACAGCTGGAAAAAGAAAGTGAGAGATGTGATCTGAAAACAGAAATACCAGAATTATTCTTCTAGTGTCCTTCTGGGCTAAGCCACACGCCTGTAGTCCCGCAGTATTCCTTTCCATAAATTTAAGATAGTAATGTAGTCACCTCACAGATCTTAAACAGCTGCTGTTTAATTTAATTCACACTTTTGAGGTGCCATTAGGCCTGGGATCTGCTCTGACATAGACCCTGAGCAATCCCATTGAGATATGACATAAACATATACGTCTCTGCTAAGTACCCTTTGGCAGGTCCTGCCCCAGGGCTGGGGGGACACCGTTCTTACTGTTCTCTAGAAACAGAGCCCTAACCCAATGTGGGACATACATATCTTTATCTTAGCACACCCTACTGTCTCATGTGCCTTTTCATTATTCTGTGATGTATCTAATATCCTCTCCCTTGGCCTGTTGACTTGGTGTCATCAAGGTAGATGAGCACAGAAGAGGATGGTATCATGGTTATTGTGTATCTGAGGGTTAGGAGAGAAGGAGAAGGTTGCAGAATGTGTTTCTCATGTTTGGATCCAGCCAGGGTAGATCATCAAGAAAGGATGATGGTCTGTGCAGTGTGCAAGTGGATTTTGAGTAGAAGGAGATGGGCCTGAAGGGAAATCTTGAGGTAAGGAGTGAGTTGAGTGTTGGCCAGGAGCTGAAGATGGCTGAGGACAAATTGGAAAAGATGTGACTTGGTGCAACGGTAGTGGAGGAGAGAGCAGCAACACTGGGCAGCAAGCTCAGGGAGGGGAAGCCACTCTGCAAAATGCTGCCCAGTGCTGAGGTGTGCACAGAGCCGTACCCCAGGGACCAGGGAGCAGCTGGGAGTCTGCTCTCACGTAGGATCACGTTAGGTCTGGCTCCACTCTCGGGTGGTGGAGCCTGTGGAGGGTGAACTTTGAGAGAACCTCATTCTGCGCTGGCAGTGACAAGCAATCAAACAAGCAGCAGCAGTGCTTCCTTGTAAACACTGGGAAGAAACTGTGAGGATAATGTCCCTTAAAGCAGCTGACAGGCCTGCTCTTCCTCAAGTCCCTGGAGGGGGTGGAGAGCAGTTAAGACGCAGCAGCTGTGTTTGGGGTTTTTTTTCATTTGTATATTTTTTTTTCCACCCAGCAAACTGCCGGGTGTTAATTCCTCTTGATTTACTGTGTCTCAGTGCAGCCCAGTTTGGAGAGGCTGTCCCTCAAATAGGGTTGATTAGACTCCTCTCCAGTGTGCATCACCCAAACATCCACTAATTCCACTTTATCCCAACAGTGGGATTGGCTTTTCTGATGCTACAAAGAATCGAGCTGAAATTGTGTAGTTAATTATACAAACTTGATGCAGTCAAAGTCCAGAGATCTCTATCAGGGCTCAGCAGTCATCCCCAAGGAAAGGTTCTCAGCAGAGAAATAATTTCCAGTCGTCCTCTCCTCACCACCACACAAAACTGGTCCCACCTACTGGGCCCAGCTCTAACTGATTTCTGCAAGTAGCAGGATGTACCTAGGGGAGATGAGACATGTCAACGTGACCACATCACTGAGAAATCCCTTCCCTTTCAGTGATAAAGGGATGCAATACTGACACCACCACCTTGCTCCCCCATGCGCCCCCCAAATTCACTGTACTTATAAGTTGTCCCTGAAGAATACAAGTGGTGGGTCAGGGGAACCGTGCCTCTGCTACGCTGGAAAGTTGTTCTAGCACATCACAGAGGTCAGAAAAGCTTGGTAGCAGCCCTGACAAACGGCTTGGCTGGCAGAGCCTTCCCATGGCCCTTACCTGCCCGTGCATGCCACAGGGATATCTGAAGAGACCATCTAGAGACAGCCTAACCAACTGCACACCTCCCAGTGGCTCCCTGCAGGCTGGCAATATCCCCCGCAGCTGGAGGAGGATATGCTTCTGGTGGGTTTGTGTAAATGTGTTGTAATGCACTGATGAACTTTGGGTATCACATGAGCCCAGCACTTCTTCACTCTCCCTTTATCTCCATCCCTGCCTTGTGCTAGAGCATCCATCCATGGGAGATGCAAAGTGGAGCCTAATGAGTCATGGGGAGCTTGTGCCGTGATCGCCTTCCTCTCTATTTCCATATTACTCTTTCGTGCATAGAAAGGATAAAAAGGGCTGTCATTTGCGTACAGGTGGAGAGGGGAAAAAAATATGCGTGATTCAGGTTGGTTGTGCCTTCTCCAGCAGGCTTCTCCCCCTCCCCACAGGCCTGGCCTGGGGGTGAGCCTTGTTCCTCTGTACTCTGAGCACTTCCACAAAGCGTTGTTCCCTACCAGGATGCGCAAGCATCTTACCAACTGCCTTCGTCAGTTGATAAATTACCTTAAGCCTGTAGGTATGAGGATGGACAGATAGGAACTTCTCCCTTTAGCTCTCCTCCCTCCAGACCTGAAAGACATGTTTGTATGTTGTCTCAAGCATAAGGCAGACCCATTCCAACTCTGGAATGGGAAACAAGGCCAGCATGGCAGGAGGAAAGCAGAATGAAGAGGGCTTCTGTGAAATGAGGGATAGGAAAGGCCTGCTGCATCATCTAGTCTGTCCTGGTGCAGAATTGTATGTCTGATCTTCAAGGGCTGTCGTCAGGTAAGTTTTAAATGTGTCAAGCAGCAATACCTTGTCACTTTTTCTGAGATGTTAATCTTGCAGCATTATCTTGTATAACGTGCAGAGGATTTCTTCCTTTCCAAAGCAGTACGTTGCTGTGCTGAGCTAGGGTCTGACTGTGCTTTGGCCCACAGGCAAGCGGGCCAAAGAGTGCAGAGCTGGTCTTTGCTGTTGCCAGGAGGAAAAGATTGACTTTTCCAGCATGGAAAGCAAAAGGAAAGAGATCTCTTGTATCCACTGGTGAGGTAGAGGGGTCAGCATGTAGCAACGAGCGTAGGCAGCCTGCAGCTCCCTCCTGCTTTGCTGCCTTAAACGGTGCATCCCATGAGTGCCTGTGGGTAGAGTGCAGATATGCTTCAGGGGAGCTTGAGGAATCCTTCCTGGAGCTTCTTCCGTGACCCAGTATGTTGCTAGAGATGAGATGCAAGCACATCATGCTGCTGCTTCTCACGTACAGATTTTTGCCCCTCTCCTTGCCCTCTTCAAGGTAATTTTAGCAGTTGGCAGGGAAGAAAGAATGCAGCCCATTTTAGGAAGATGGAAAAAACCCTTCAGCTTCCATCTTGGCTCACTGTGAGTGCCGGGAATGCAGATGATGAGGTCTGGAGCCAGGCTGGAACATGTTCCTCTGGCCTTTACCCTCTCCTTCCTCCCCCCTTCCCGAGGCAGAGCACGCCGCAAGCTCCTACAGGAGATGGTTTCCTTAAAAAGAACCTTTTTTGCAAACCACTCTCCCCTTATCTGCAGCCTTCAGATGTGGATGTGCTGCACAGACTGCTGACTGGGGACCTGCAGCAGCTGGCAGCAGCTTTCCATCTGCTGCTGAACAGAGGAAGCTCCCTGGACCTCCCTCCCAGCCTGTCTGCAGCAGTGCATCAACTAAACCAGCCATGCACTGCCATGGGAGAGGTATCCCTCCCCCTTTTAAAGATTCACCAGCATTGCAGAAAAATGCATACCTATCTCCGCTGACTTTGCTCTAGTCTGGAGCACCATGGAGGGGGGATCTTAGTGTCAGAGCAGGATCATCCCCCCAGTGGGATGGGCCTTGGTGAGATTTGCATAGCCCCTGGGGAGGCTTGCACTGCTTCATCTTCCCTGCTCTTTGTATTCAAGCAAACCTATGACTGTGGGCTATAAGCATGGTGCTGGAGGCTCCTGAGGGTGAAAGTGTTGGACTGCTCTGCCATTTGCTTGTCTGATAAATGTTGCCCCAGCCAGAGCAATTGGCGGCTGCAGGATGTGCCGCTCATTCCAGCCTTTCCTTCCTACCTCAGCAGCCTCTGGCCAGCAGCAGCAGAGGGAGGGGAAGCAGCTTCAGAGCCCAGCATTTGACCCTGATCAGCTAATGGGGGTGAGGGAACGAAGAAGAGCCAGTGCTACAATCAGCCATTTGAGTGAAGCAGTGCCTGTTTTGATTAGCCAGCAATTTTTATGGTCATTTAGAGAAAAAAGTTGCCTGCATGTCTTCCCTCCTTCCTGGGGGAGATATGAGCTGTAGGACACCACCCCAAAACTTCCTGTGCTGTTTTTGAAGGGGGGAGAAACTATTCTGTGGAGACATCTTTCAAATAGAAGAGGGAGGAGAGGATATTTCCACAGTGACTGAAGTGGAAAGACCAGGCTAAAAGGGACGGAGCATATTTTGTTCCAGACAAAGCATTTCTTCAGCATGAGGGCTGGGCATCAGCACCCCACACAGTGACTTCTTGCTCCCATCACTTGTTTGCAGATGGTCCAGAGCTTACCCTGTCTGACAGCTAACAACCAGCTCCTTGCCTCTGAGGCTGGCAGTTCAGTGCACTCTGGGTTGCTTTTTGGAGCTGGGAAGGTGGGAAGATTGCAGTGATCTGCCAGCTTAATTGACAGCTGGCACAGAAAAGGGGATGTGATGATGGATGTGGGGCAGCTGCCAACTCTAAATGCCAGCGCTGGCATCAGAAAAGTGGCAGGAGAAAGGGCCAGGAGCAAGCCAGGGTGGTGGTGGGGAAATGAGCCTGGGACATAACAATGTGAGGGGGGTTAGCGCATAACTCTGTGTTGAAAACCTCGGAAATGTGGCAGACCAGGTGGCTGGCTGGGAGGCTTGACTGCGAGGGCAATGGAGTGCTCCGAGTCCTTGGTACGGAGCCTCTTGGGAGCAGGACAGCAAGCTGTGCACTTTTCTGCTTACTGCTGGAAAGACCCAAAGCCAGGTGCAAAGGGCTAAGCTCCCTGCAGATGGTAATTACAGGAGAGCACAGTCAGCCACTTCACAGGCTGACCAGGGAGAGATCTTCTTGATTCCTGGAGCAGTGGCAGCTGGAGGTCATCTGTGGTCATCAGTTCTAGTGGAGACATCCTTTCCTCTTGCGTACATGTGTATATTTGTGTGTATGGGGCTGAAGACTTAGCAAAGCCCAGCTGGCTTGCTGGAGGGTGATGGGACATACTGGCCAGGCGCTTGTCTTTGTGGCTAGCCCAGCCTGTCCATGGCTGTCACTGTTGGTCTTCCCTTTATGTCTTTTGCGATGATAGGGATTTGCTGGGTCACCTTGGATGTACCGAATCATAGCAGAGATATGTTGGGTTGGGCAGATCCAGGTGCAATCACAGCCGCTCACAGAAGCCTCTTATACTCCGTGTCAGCCCTGATTTCTGATGCCCTGAATGACGTGGCTTCCTACCTTTCCTTTAGCAAGGGAATGCTGGTAAAAGAGCCTTACAATCACTATTTTCCCTTGATGTTCAATTTAGGGTTTTCCCTAATTGCATCCCAAAACATTCTACTCTACACCTCATCCCTAATGATCCTCAACACTTTCCTCCTCACCTCCCTCTTGACATCCAGCGGGTCTGAAGAGGAGACAGTTGCCAAATTCTTTCTCATTAGTCTTGTCAAAAGTGTTTGCATCCTCCATGATATTTAGTCTACAGATGAGAGATAGGATCTGTAATGAAATCCTGATGTTCAGATCATTTCTTGTCTCTGTAGTAGGGAGAGTTACATAGCTCAGATTGAAATACCAATCATTTGTTCAAAATCTGGACACCAGTCTAATCCTTGCACAGATTGAGGTGCCTGGGGTTTTAGGGAGATGCAAACTAATAACTGGGACATCAGACATCTGTTCCTGACTCCCTTCCATTTTCAGTCTTCCCACTGGGGGCTGTGAAATATTTGATCCCTGAGATTATTTTGTTTACTGCTTTTTAGAGTGCCCACACCCATCTGCATGCTTCAGAGCAAGTTCTCTCAAGGAGGTCTCCACTTCGTAGGTGGTCACGAAAAGAAACTTCACTGCAGTTCCCATGTCTCACTAGCTGCCCACCATGTGTACAAAATTCTGAAATACGATGGTGCTGTGAACCCAACTGATACTCTTATAAGTTTAGTGAAAGGAGAGGAAATCTTCCATCTTGTGAGATTTCAACTGTATTGGACATGGAACTGGGAAATCAGATCCCATGGTTTTGTAAGTGCTGAACTAGTGGACCAGGCTCATATCTGCATTCTCCCATTCAGGCTTTGAAATCTGAAGAGGTCAAGTTTGGTGTCCTGCATTTGCTTCATCCTTTGCTCGGTTTAATGTTGTCCTTTTGAGGCATCCCACCACCCCTGCTCAGACTGATGAGGTGACAGCAGTTGGAGAAGGGGTCAAGTTTGCCTGAAGTTGGGTTTCAAAACAGCATTTCTTACCCCGTACTGCTCTATCAGAACTCCTTGGCTGCAACTTAACTCCCTATTCCCTTTGTGGATTGGAAAGCACCATAAACACAAAAAAAGAAACTAACAGTATTTAAAACAGAGAATCATTTAGTCCTAGTGCTAAAGCTTTCTGAAACACATACTTTAGCGTTGTCTAGGAAGAATGTCCCTACTGCCCTGCTGGTTCTCCTTGCCTGAGCCCATATGTTGCAGCTGCTCCTGGTATCTACATCCTCTGCCTGACGTGCTTGTGTCCTAATTCACATTTCTTGCTCTGCTAAAGCTTTACGGGGTCAGGGATCCGGCTTCATTTATAATCACCGCTGACACTTAATAATAATTCTGCCTTAGGTTAGAAGTGCTCATGGAAAAGACACTCATTACAGTAAATGCAAACCACTGAAGCACTGCACTGGTCCCTTCTCCGTCCCTTCTTACAGCATGGCTTGCTCTCTAGGGCAGAAATCTACTCCTGCGTTGCAGTTTTACCACTCTTTTAGTACCTTTGTGGGGGAAGAAAAGGCAATGTCAGCCGTTCTCGATTCCTGCTGTCACTTCAGCGTGAGTCTGAACTGATTCTTGAGTCCCAGCTTGTCTTGTATGTGCACAGCATCTGCAGAAGAACATGTCCAGACGTGGACTACACCAGAGCCTTACTTCTTCCAAGGTGGAGGGCCTGAGTATTTTCTGCCCTTTTGCACAACTCTCATTCATGTGGTCTGGACAGATCAAGTACGACTGAAGCTGAACACCATCCAGGAGCAGATACTCAGCCCTCCTAAATTCACTGTTGATACTTTGAACCTGTGCTACAACTGCAACCACTGCTAGGGATGGCAAAGTGTGTGCCACGAGGCTGACTCCACGTACCTTTGGAGGTGGAGTACGTACCACGTACTTTGCTTGGGGTCCATTCTTACTTTCCGGTATAGATGTAGCCTCTGTGTACATAGTCTGGAACATTTTGTAGACACAGCCAGTGTAGACATAGCTCTTGTAGAGCCCGGTCAGTCACAGAGGTAAAGCAGATTCTACCCTGGACTTAATTTCTCTGAATAAATATTCAGAGGTATTGACAAGGAGGCTCTGCTGCAGCAGCATGCTGGGAGGTGCTCGGGGGTTGTAAAGAATGATCAATGCTGTCATTTTTATGTACTTCATTTCCCCTGGTAATTTTTCAGTGCTTCTGCTGTCATTTTTTCTGCCCATTTCTTCTTACACTGGTGGGGGCAAATATTCCTACTGCTGGACTGGGGGCTTTCACAGCAATGAGGTGTCGTTAAATCAGACAAGGCAGCAGAAGCTGAAGAATGATCCAGACTATAGACGGCAAGGCAGGAGAGGTCGAATGAGCAGGTTATGAAGTAAATTCCCAAAGGACTCAGTTTCTTTTAAAACTGAACAAGAAACCAAGCAGAGTAGATACGAATGCTTAAAGCAGCTCCATTTCTGTTTCATAGTACAGCTTCTTTATGGAAGCTTCTTCTATATAGCTTCTTACTCTCTGGTTCTCTGCTGGAGGGGATAAAAAAGCAGAACTGGGACTGGGGGAACACAGGGTGGAGACAAGCATTAAAAAATAATATAAATGGCCATCATAGGATAACTGAGGATAAAAGCATCCCAATTTTAGTTACTTGGGCTACTTCTACACTGTAGGAGTAAAGTGAATTCAGAGAAAACTGATGAGATTGATTGAGGACAGCCTGGAATAAATGAAAAGTTTTAAATTCTCTCCTTTAAGGGGAAGAGATTAGAAGAAAAAGCCTGTAAAGTAATAAATGAGCTAGAAAAAGGTGAGGGCCATATATATTTTTCCTGCCGTATTCAGCAAAGATATGGAGCAGTCAACGAAATTGAAAAGGCAGCAAATTCCAAATGCATTCAAGGAAATACTCTTTCAGACAGCGTGTATTCAGACATCAGAGCTTCTTCCACAGACAACACAATTCAAGGGCAGTTTGGAAGTTTATGTGAGCTATAAGTATATCCAGAGTTATAAGGTAGACAAGAGCTTTGGAAGGTTAAAAAACACTCCTGCTTCCAAGTTTAAATCAATCTCTGACTATTACACAGTCAGCTGAAGTCTTCCAAGGAGGTGGGTTATCATCCTTCTGCCTGATGTGAGGTTTCTTATGCCTTGTTCTGAATTAACTGCTGCTGGTTGCTGCCAAAGAGAGCTTTCTGGAGCAATTGGCCCCCACATCTGATGTGGTTTGACCTTGTTCAGTTGCGGTTTCGACTGAAGTGGGTGAAATTATTCTTTGTGTCTGGTGATGTGAAGGAAGCCAGGCTCACCATCCAGGAGAGGATTGAATCAGGAGAGAGTGGTCAGTCCCATTCCCACCAGGATTAAAAGCAAAAGTTGAATAGATGTAGCAGCAGAGCCCTTTCAGAAGGAAAATAGCAAAAATTGGGTCAAAGCAAATAGCTTTGTTTAAATAATTCTATCATGCAATGTGCTTTTTGGAGAAATGCCAATAAAATACTTTCTGATCACATGATGCAACAAGAAGAAAAGGTTTCATTAGGACTTTGTTAACATTTGTGGGAGCATCTTGCAATGCCCTGGTGGTGTCTGGGTCCCTTCCTGCCCTGACAGACAAGTACCTACCATCGAATGACTCTTCTTTTTCAGGGGAAAAGGATAAAAACCTGCCTGTGGAAGGCTGTGGCCTTTTAAAAGCACTTAATAATATCTTTTGCTTCTCGGATGCTTGGTTGGTATAGGTTTGCTGGAAAGAAAGGGTTTGAAGTGTGAAGAATTGCTTCAAGGAGAGAAGGGCCCTGTACTGGGAATAAGAAGGGGGACTTTACATTATGAGCTTGATGACATGCCTCCAGGCCTCAACCTCTGAGGCACAGCTGGGGACAGAGGGCACAGCAGCACTTTTTTATAACGCCCTGGTATTTTGCTTGAACATACAACATCCCTGCCAAACCATTATTATTACTATTACTATGATTATTGTAATACTATTGTGTTATACCCCTAAAAGAGCTGGTAAATCTCCTCCTTCTCCTGGGCTGCAGCTCTGGGGATTTTTGCCTTGATACCTGTCATCAGGCAGCATTTCCTTTTGGATTTCTAATTAAAATGGCAGCCTTTAGGGACTATGATCCTGCCCGGCATATATTCATGGAGATTTAAGAACATTTTAGGTAGAGTTTAAATACTGCTTTTAAACATCTTTGTTCTGACTTAGTTCAGTTTTCTATAATCAGCCAAAGTATCTATATAGAACCACAGCAGGAATTAACCTGTCATACTTTCATAAATACACGAATCCACTGCTTGTTGGTTAAAAAATAGTTTTCCCTGCCCCAGATTCTTAAAGCAAATAAAAAATGCAGCCAGACACTTCACCCCCACTCTTCGCACTCCTCCTGGGATCAGTGCATGTGCGTGCATGGGAGGGTAATGGCTGTGTTTCCTCCAGCACCTCCTCTTCCTCTCTTTTCTCTGTCTCTCCTCTGTGAAGGTTACGGGAGGGTACAGGTTTTCTGAGGTATATTACTCAGGGAGTTATTTTCACTACACCGTTCTTTTAAGAGATGTCTTCTCTAAGGTGCACGTTGCAGTACTGAAAAGGTTATATTGCTATTATTACTCTAAAAGAGGAGGAGGGCGTTTGTCTCCTTGTTACTTGTCTCGAGCTGGATGCGACATGTGTGACACACTGTATGCAAATACGTTTACATCAGTTCTGTGCAATGAAATCTTTTGGCGCTCTGCTGGCAAACTGTTGAGGTCCCTCAAAAGATGATTCAGATCCTTGTTGGAAATATTCAGACCAGCCTCCATCAAAGCAATTTAGGAAAAAACACCCCAAGAGTAACAAAGTAATTTAAGTTTGTGCTACTAGGGAGAAAACAGCAGCCTGCCCAGCAGCCTGGCACACCTCTCTGCTGAATTTGGCCAGGGCTGCAGTCAAAAATTTTCTTCATTGTGGTATGAAGTGCACGATTCGTCTTCTCTGCTGTTTCTGAAATGTTGCAGGTAAGAAAAAGAGTACCCAAAGTGGATCAGCGGAGACTTTGCAGGCAAATGCTCAGCCCATCTGAAAATCAGGCCATTGTGCTGAGCATCCTCAGCCTGTGAACTTTGGTCTCTGTTCAAATACAGCGTCCCTGAGTTTGCAGCCGGAGGAGCTGTCATTATCTGTGCTCACACTCTCTGCCTCGTGGCGCACGAAACCATCTGAGTCTCCAGGCCTGCCAGGCCGGTTCCTTCCATGGATGTTATAATCACTAACAGCAGAAAAAAAAGTCAAGGGTGGAAGTTGTGCTTGGTTGCCGTGGTTGTAATCAAATTAAAGTAGAGGATTGAGTTAGGTGAAAAGCACTTGATCTCCCTGCGAGAACGTGAAGCATCCTGGCAGGCTGAGCTGTGCTATAAGCAGCAATAGGTTATGCTTTTGTACATAAGTATAGTCCCACCTAACACACTGCCAGCCTCAGAGGGCAGATGCAGCGAGGAGAAATTTACATTATCGGCTCTGTTTAAAAACAGGAGGAAAAAACTTGCCATCACTTCAGTTGACAGAAAGCCTGATCCTTTAAACAAATGCTAGCTCCAGAGCCCAGGAGAGATCAGTGTGAAAATATGTGTAGCTGTGGTTCTTTTAAAGAGCCCGTAGGACTCATTTTGGCTGCTGCCCTGATCTCTCTGTGCTGCTTCTATAGGATCCCCTGTACGGAGGTTTAGCTGAGGAGCTGCAGGCCAGATTTCTGTAGGGAAAGAGCCTACAAACTCTTCTGCTTCCAACTCCTTAAGCGGAGAAGAGTGTTCTGAAGACAAACAGGCGCATGCTCATTCCATTTTGGGGTGTGCAGTCTTTGACTCAGCTTCTTTTGGTGTGCTGTTACAGACATCCGAATAGGGCCTAATAGCAGTTAATATGCATGTGCTTTACTCTCTTGATTGAAATGCAAGATGCATTAAAGAAATACTAATTGATCAAGAGTAAACTGCATGACTTCTGTAGTTCTTCAGCAAGTTTGCACTTACTGGACAGGACTTAATGGGTTTATATTATATCCCAGGTGATGATCATATGAATCCATAAGTACGTTAAGTGACAATCTTGGATTTGGTAAAATCTGTTCTGAATCTTAAACTAAAAAATTCAAGTGTGACTGAAAGAAATATGAAGACAAAGGACACTGCTAATTTCTTTTGCGACAGCTTTCTCTAGAATGTGAACTATGGCTATTTTACAGGGAATCTGAATTTTAAGACCATTTTCTTTCTCATTTGAAGGCTCTGTTCTCTTGATCTGATTTTCTTTCTCCCGTGTTCCGGTTGTGTGTTTATGGATACAAATACAGCAGCCAGTCCCTAGTTCTCTGGGTCAGGTTCTTTCATGTAATTAAATGGGGACAGAGAGGCACTGTGGCCAACCAGACATTCATTTAGTCCACTCTCCTGCTCTTAATAGTGACCGAATGCTTCAGAGGGAACATGCGCTGAATTCCAAAACAACAGCTCTGAAATAATCTGCTCACAGGTAGATTTAGTCTTCAGTTTTTTTTAAGTACTGACAAGGAAAAATATAAACCACTTTTTTTTTTAAGTTATTATTAGTCATCCACTTATTTATTTAGGCATGTATTTAATATCCTGACAAGTTCCTGGCCTGGAGGATTCCTGCGGCAATGTATCCTGCAAGCTAAACTGCATATTGTTTGGAAAAAAGAGCATTTCCTCTCAACAGCTGATCCTTCACTTTAATAAAAAGTCCTCTTGTCTTTGGCTAAGAGAGGACAGTTAAGAGCACTAATCGTATCCCATAATACTGATGTCTTTCTGGGATATTTGTGTCTTACCTACCTGTCACTGTTTCCTCCCTGGACCAAACTGTCCCAGGTGTTCTGTAATTACTGGTTTTTAATTCCTACCTCTTAGTCGGGGGTCTTGGAACTCTGGTGAAGCTATTGCTTAGTGGAAGGCAAACAGCTTCAAAACAGTATGTGACATGGCCCAGCTTTGGGACCCGGTGTTGCAGCTGGGAGAAAAGAAGGTTGGGATCCCCTTCCTCAGGACACTTATTTATACCATTTTTTAATTTCCTTCCTGAAAATAGATCTGTGCTCCAAGGGAAAGGGTGTCACTGACCTAGGTAATAGCATAACCTGATCAATATTGCCATTAGTATTTTGTCTCATTACTTGTCCATGCTAACTGGTTTAATTGACTTTGTGCCGTGTAGCTCAGTGCACTCAGGGGGTGTTTTCCCACTTAGCTCAGTGAATTTTTGATCAGACCACAAATGAGGTCCTTCTGACACAGTCTGCAGCCTGGACTCACCTACATCATCTGAGTCATCCATCGATTACCTCATCTTGCTGCTCAGCTGCCTTTTCCAGCAAGGAATACCTTCACCGAGTGCCAGTCCAGCGCAGGGCCTTGTGGACCAGCCTCTCAGACCACTTGGTGCTCCTTCTTGATTCCATTTCCAGGCCGTGAGGCCCCAGTTTCAAACCAGTTGTGCTTCTCATCTCCTCAGGTATTTATGCTTCCTTTCCCCTCCCAGATACTTCTTTCCCTAGGCGTATCTATGTATAGCTACTGAGCTAGACAGACCTTTTGCCTGATGACTGTGGTCATTCTTAAACTTCCAAAAAAGCCTGTGACCTATTTCCAGGAGTGATTCATTGCTAGCCTCTCAGAAGAACTACAACTCCCAAAGTTGCAGATAAGAGCCACAGGAGATTAAAAAAAATGCCTAGGCAGGTAAGATAGCTAATTCCCACTGAGAACGAGACACCTAACCTACTTACAGCTCTGGGGGCTCGCATATTTTTTCTTCTTTTTCCAAAGGCATTTAACTATATTGTGAGATACTGTTGAAAACCTGAGCTGTAGGTGTGTGAGAACATGCATCCCATTGAAAAGCAAAGGGGCACATCCTCCAAAGTCATCAAGGTTCTTGAAAAAGCCCTGACCCTGGTCCTTGCATTGCTGCTCTGGGACATGGTCCCTGAGAGGTGAAAATGTCATTGTCCCTCTGCACTGGAGGCATGGGCCAGCTCCTGTCCCTGCTAGCTGACACCCATGGGAGCCTTCCGGCTCCATTCAGTGGAGGCAGAATACCGCCCTAAACGTTTTTTTCATAGAGATTTAAAGAAAACCATGCAGGAAAGACAGTCCTTTGAGTTGTGCTAGAAAATATTTTTTAAAGTCTGTGTCACGTTGCCGTGGTGACAAAAGTTCTTAAAATGATGAACATTAAAGTCTAGGCTAGGAATGGTGGCATGGGGAGGGGAAGGGGGCCTGTTGGCATGACAACCTCAACTCCGAGAGTGCAAGAGGCAAAACACATGGTGGTGGCAGGATCTTTGGGGTTTATATATATCTATAAACATCTGCCATTTATGCCAGCTTTCTCAGTGCTAATTAGTCTTGCTATTTCACCTTTCTCTGCTGTAAATATTTTCCAGTAGACACGAGTCTCTGAAGGAGAAGGCAAGGAAATGCTTTTCTTTTTTGCTTTCTTTTTTACATGGACTTTCTTCTGTTCTCTGTCTATGGCCCCTCAACTCTTACCTGGAGAAGAACTTCCATTAGCCAGAAGCAAGCTGCCTGGGAAGAGTTAAATCATCTCGGGAGGAGGTAGAGGCTTGCAGGCTTGCATCATGTTCTTACAGAGCTTTAACAGCACCAGGCTGCTGCAAGATCCCTTCTCTCTTCCCTGCATGCACATACGCACTCTGGCTTTTCTTGGGGCTGAAGTGGCTCTTTCTGAATGTGAAGGGACCTCCTTGGGCTCTAGTTAGTAGCCACAATACATGGGCAGTGGTTAGAGCAGGAGGTCAAAGCTGGCATCCCTAGATTTGCATCAAAACTTTGCTCTCAGCTTCCTGTGCAACATCTGGCAAGTGGCTTTTCCCTTTTATGTGCCTCATTTTGCCCATCTAGAAAAATGGAGATCACACATACACTGGAGATATTGAAGCATACCAGCTTAATGTCAGCCGAGCCCCTTGAGACCTTCAGATGAAAACTGCCACAGCAGCACAAAGGATTATTATATTTTAAGTGTAAAATCTACTTGGATATCTCTCTCAACACCTGGCACTGAGTGCACTGCCCTCAAACTCACTGTTCCAGGCAGCCCCGAGACAAGCACACTCCACAGTATCTTCCCCCGTCAGTGTTAAACCTAATGAATCACAGACCTGCTTCTCCTCTCGCACTGAGTCAAGGCAGCATCAGCAACTCCACTGACATTGATTATGTCATTTGGTGCAAAGCAAGCATAAAAAGAGAATCAAGCCCAAACTCTTGCCTTCATCTAAAACTTGATCTTCTGGCTATAGTTTTCCTTGCTGGCACAGCAAAAAGCAGGCAAAACCAAATCCCACACCATCTCAAACTGTCGAGCGCATCCCTGAATCTGCACGGTGCTTGCAGATGTATCTGTGCACCACAGATGATTTCCCATCTCCAGTCCATCTGCTCTGTGCTGGCTGGTGCTTTCAGCGTTGTCCCAATACAATCTGGAGCCCAAAGCTCCCTCCCTCCCATACCATTCTGCCAAACACATTGTGATTAGCGCAGCCCAAAGCTGTCTGACCCAAAGCTGATCCTTCATAAGGGGCTCCTGCTTCCCAGCACACTGTGAAGTTGTAAATAAGCCCAACTGCATTCCTTTACATAATTTTTCTTCCTAAACTAAGTGCCTTTGCAGCAGGCCAGCCTGAGCAACTGTTGCCTCAGAAATTCAGAGTTTATATCTTTGTATATTTTAGTGGCAAGAACAGCATTTTGCCCATTCTTCCAAAAGAACCAAATGTGTGGCCTGGTAAACCTTTCAGAGTGAAATTAGTTTATGTTTTGGTACATCTGAAATGTGACATCACTGGGAGAATAAATAGTGAGTTGGGGAGGGTGAGGAAGGAGCAAGTAAAGGGTTTGATGGTGCATTTCCCATAGCAGCATCAGGAGAGGGAGAACAGCAGCTGAGATCTTTTGTGTTGCTTTGCTAAAACATTGTGTGTTCCCAGTGGTGTGGGTTTACTCAACAGGCTGGATTTCTTGGGGAGCTGCCCTTTCTCTCTCGACGCTGATTTCTTGTGTGTCCTTACAGTGGCCGAGTTGCTCAGGGGGTTTGGCTCTGTGGGCGCCTTGTGTGTGCTCATGGCTTCTGTGCTTCGGTGCTCTAATATGCATAATGCTGTGTGTGCCTGGAGAGGATTTTTCCTCCTGGGTGAAGCCCATCCTGCGAGTTCTGCCTGTTGTTTGTCTCTCCCCTCTCTTCAGCCTCCCAGGACAGCTCTGCACATGGAGGCTCCCAAGCCCTTCCCCTCTTACACAGGTTGTGTCAGTCAAGACTCTTGCTGAATGTGGAGAAGGTGACATTTTGCCCCTTGCCACAAGAATTGGCACTGATTTGGGGTAGTGATCCCTAAATGAGAAAAAACACTGGTTTTTCAATGAGCTGCCTTTAGTTCGCGTGTTGGCCAGAATGAGTAAGAGCTTAAACTGTTGTCCAGTCAGTTCTCATAACTGAAGAGGCTGCGGCCCAGTCAGTGATTAGGTAGGTGATACACAGCAGCAATGTAGCTGATGATGCAGGGACTTGTCCAACCCCCCTACAGTAATCTGTCTAACAGTATTTTGGGCTCAGAAAAGCTCTTCACAGCAACCACCTGTCCCCAGCATATTGAGAGATTAACACTTAGGTTTGAAAAGGCAGTTAATGCCTCTATGAGGAAAATGTATCTTTACCTCTCTTGTTATTTACAAAAGCCAAGAAAGGAAGAGTGAAAGACATCTCAACTTTCTTCCTCATAGTCTACAAATACTCTTCTTAAATACAAGTAAATACGTATTTCCTTGTAGCAGAACAACCTTAACTCTGACTAGAGCACTCAGAATAACATATGATACTGTTTTGATTTTGAGATTTGTGTTTCCTTTTAAGGACTTTGGGGTTTTTTAAGCCATAAATTAAGAGTAAATCCTTTGCTTTCTATTAAGCTGGAGTGGTGTCACAGCTACTTGATTATCCACAGGGGATTTATCACAGTTGTATATTAACCATAGTGTGGATACAGACACCAGCACTGGCTCAGGACCAGCAGGCTTTCTTCGTTTGGATGCAGTGCTACAGGAATACTGCTATGTTGCTAGCAGAGGTAGTGAAGGGCAGCAAGCGGTTTCACTGCTTTCCTGTGGTGCAGAATCTGTTCATAAACCCTGTGGATGGAAGTCAGTTCTTTGTAGAGCCAGTGTTCAGCTGAGCAAGCGTGGATGCTGTTAGCTCTCTCTGGCAGGGTGTTTAGCTCCAGCTCAGCCGTGCTGGCTCCAAACAGAGTCATTATGATGCCTCCACATCACAGCCCCCAGACCCTCAGGAAAACCCATTTGTTTGCAAGCGTAGCACCTCCGGTACATGCAGAGCCAGCAGGGACATGCAATCATAGCCCAGCCTGCAGAGCTCGACACACTGGGAGCTGAGCGCAGAGACTGAGGCTTTGCTGGAGCTGGCCTGGGCCTGGCAGGGCTGGTGCAGAGGGTGCCTGGACCGAGCTGCCTCCCTGCACAGCACTCCCCGCACAGCACTCCCCGCAGTGTCCTCTCGGAGGGCTCTCCGTCTCGGAGCAGTCCAGCGTCCACGGCCCTAGAGAGACAGATACACTAATGCCACAGTACTCCCAAGGATCTGAGAAATTCTGGTGACCTGTTGGTTTGGACAGCCACACTGAGCTGTGTGCCAACAGAAAACAACATGCCTAATTAAACATGCAACTTTGATTTCAGTCAAAGCCCTTGTTTCACTCAGAGCCAGGCCCCCACTTCTCCAAGGTGTCCTTGATTTCTTCCAGCTCAAATGATGGGGTTAGAGGAATCCTGCTGCAGTGCAGAGCCCATCGAAGAGTTCTTTGGGGCTGAAAAGCTTTCCGATTCATACTGGTAGGATCCCGGTAGCTTATTCTGTATAAGAGGTATTTCCAAGATGTAGCTCTTATATAAGTAGGGATAACTTTGTTGAGGAAAGTTTTGGTCCTCCCGCTTTCCTAATCTGTCCTTTCAGAAAGCGTTGCGAGGTGTCCTTTGGCTAGAAGGACAGAGCTGGCTTTGTAACGGGGATTCTGAAGCCACAGCTTGTTTTGGACAATCAAGAAGCAGTGATGTTAGCTTTATCAGAGACACCCTTGGAAAAAGATGCTTTTAAGTATGAATCCACGCTTTTTCCTTCTCCTCCTTCTCACTCCCCTTTTCCAAATCACAGGCAGCAGAAAGCCGGAAAGCACAAGCAGTTCCAGGGGCAGAAGGAGGTGTGATGCTCTGGGACCCAGCCTGGGTTGTGTTACAACAGGACAAGAAAGCTCTGAGTGTTAATTATGAAAACCAGAGAAGTTCCAATTACCACTCACGTTCCTCTGCTCATGGACCAACTATTCTAGAATGTTTCTTCCCCACCTCTCCCTGGCGAGCTGTTGACTGCTTTAGGGCACTGCAGCGCTGGCTTAGACACTCTCCAGAGTTAGTATTCCCTGCAACACAGGCACTTATTTACAGTAGGAGCTTCTTCTCAGTGAAAGGTGTTCGTTCCCACCCCTTCACAGTTATTCCTGTGTGTCGCACAGTGAGTGTTTCTTATTTTTCTCTTGCATGTGAATGCAAATTTATTCCAAGGAGTGGGCATGAGCTGGTCGCTCCTGAGACTGGCATTTGAAATTGGATCTGTCTCACCTGTGGTTCAGACATTTACAGTTGGAGTTCACTACCTAGGCTTACTTTATAGGCAGCAGAGAGAAACAGGAATTCCTGAGATGCAGTGCATCTCCTTCTCAGGGAGACAAGTGCCACAAACCAGATGTGTCACCCTCTGCGTGCATGTTTCCATCCGATGACTCTAGTGATACAGTCTAGATCTGAAGGTCCAAAGTAGGTAAGCTGAATCCACCTTTGTGTAAAGCAGATACTGTCCCTAGCTGTGTGGGAAGTTCATGTCAGCTCAGTTGTGATCCTTCCCTCTAGTCAGTGCTGGGTGTTAGAGGGCGATCCCAAATGGCCACTGAGCTCCTGGCCTTTCTGAGCTCTGTGATGGGAGCATCATGCACTACTGGAGCATCATGCACTGCCAGAGCACACGCACCCAGACGTTAGTACAGAGGCAGGACTCTCCTCCCTTTTGTGCTTCAGCACTGGGTCCTGCGCTGCCGCATGGGTTACGTGATGGGTGGTGACCCAGTGGTGAAGGAAGACCTGTGAGCCAAGATGTACACACACTTTGCACAGAGCTGTCATTTCTCAGCTACCAACAAATGTGTGAGTTACTAGTGCATGAGAGGAGGCAGCAGGGCCTAACGGCAGAAGCAAACACATTTATTCCTGTTTTTCAGAGGTGCACCAAATAATAAAGGCTTTCTGCCCTAGCCTGTCTAGAATAGATCCCAATCACCATATAAGAAGCTCCATAACTATTCACCTTTCCCCTAAATCATCCATTCCCTCAGGCTCTTCACTCTCTGCTTTTAATATATTAAAGGAAGAAAGGCACTTCCTAAACCTGACAGGGTTTCTCCCGGTCCCTGGCTGGGGTTCCCTGGGTTACAGGAGGGCTGGAGCTTTTTGAAAAACACACTTAGGTGGGAGAAGAAAAGTCATTAGTGCAGTAAAACCCGGGTGATAACAAAGGATCCATTCAGTGATCCCTCTGCAAACTGCTGCTCTGGCTTCATTAAAAGCACAGCCTGTGGCTGTCATTCAGATAGGCTGGATTCGCTTTGGGTTATCTAAATGAGAATGATCACTGCTGCAATGGAAAAAATAAAAAAAGATGAAACCAGTAGGAATTATTCTTTATGAATTACGTGCTCAGTTTTCATACTGACCTATTGAGTCAGCACTGAGAGTCGGATTTCCTCGAAGAGCCTTTCATGCTGGATTTTGGATATTTTCTTCTTTTCAGCCCAGAAATATCGCTAGAATGGCTTGACACTAAGTGGCACTGTGGACTCCAGCTGCATCTTGGATGCAGCAGAAATAATGGGGTTTAGAAGCAGTTATCCAAATCATTCATCCTTCTGGTTTCCAGCATTCTTCTGTGGCTCCCTCCCGGTCTGGATTGAGCATGTCGGCATCTCTCAATGCATATGACCCCGTGGCATCCTGATTAGGTGAGGAAGTGGTAAGATCTGCTGAGGAAACAGGCATTCTAATTGAACAGCTAGCTCTGACAACAGAGTGATGAGCCAATTTAGGCAGCTAAACTGACAAACCATAATTCCTTTAATTCATAGCAAAAGTTTTCTGCCTTTTTAGCTGCTTGAATTGACTCACTTCTCAGAGGAGGCCGATCCCTGGTATAGGCAAAAGATGGCAGGTACATACTGCCATGGGTGGGGAGGAGCAGGACTATCTCTGTCAGAGCAGCAAGGAGTTATATGGACGTAGCCATACAGTCACATAGCATGCCTATGGCCCATCCCCTGCTTCAGATAATTCCCTGACAGGCATCTCCCTTGGTAATCGCCTGCCCCTCCAGAGGTGACTCCCAGGCATCTAAGTTACCCACTGCATGCCCGTCTTCCTCCGCTGAGGCTCAGGGGAGCCCAGGCAGTGCTCCAGAGGTGTTCGGCACTCAGGAAGCACTGGGTGTGCTTCTCCCTGCAGTCTCAGTCACTGCACTATCAATTTTCATTAATAACATGGCAAACTGAAAATTTGCTGTCTTAAAATCATAGAATGGTTTGGGTTAGAAGGGACCTTAAAAACCATGTAGTTCCACCCCCCCTGCCCTGGGCAGGGACACCTCCCACTAGACCAGGTTGCTCAAAGTCCCATCCCGCCTGGTCTTGCACATCTCCAGGTATGGGGCATCCACAGCTTCTCTGGGCAACCTGGGCCAGTGTCTCGCCACCCTCACAGGAAAGAATGTCTTCCTGGTATCTAATCTAAATCTCCCCTCTTTCAGTTTAAAACCGTTCCACCTTGTCCTATCGCTACACTCCCTCATAAAGAGTCCCTCTCCATCTCTCCTATAGGCCCCTTTCAGGTACTGAAAGGCTGCTATAATGTCTCCCCGGAGCCTTCTCTTCTCCAGGCTGAACAACCCAAACTCTCTCGGCCTGTCTTCGTAAGAGAGATGCTCCAGCCCTCAAATCATCTTCATGGCCCTCCTCTGGACCGGCTCCAACAGGTCCATGTCCTTCTGATGTTGGGGACTCCAGAGCTGGACACAGTATTCCAGGTGGGGTCTCACGAGAGCGGAGTAGCGAGGCAGAATCACCTCCCTCGACCTGCTGGCCACAATCTTATCTGCTATAAGCCTGTGTCAGTGTCTCTGTGCCTTTTGGCCCACTGCCTGATGCTCTGTAAGAAAGTTGTGTTTACAAGTTTATTTTACATCTGAAGAACTGACAGTTAATCCTGCTACATCCCTAAGGAAACAGTGAGCTTGGATAGGTGTCACTTTGTGCTCTGCATGGCTCCCTTGGAGGTCAGTTTTACAGCAGCACTGGGAGTCACACTGTAACGAGATGTGTGGTGTCAGGTCAGAAAACAGAAAGTGTGACAACGCAGGGCTGGAGCAGCAGGGCAGGGCCAGGGTACAACAGCAGGGCTGTGGAGGGGGACTCTGCAGGTGACATAGCAGAGAGGCTGTGGACTAGGGTGGAGGGGCTATGGCAGAGCTGTTGGGGAGTCCAGGGCTGAGGGAGCAGGAGGGGCTGCAGGGTGGGGTAAACAAGCTCTGTGGGAAGCTTCAGGCTGATGTAGCTGGATTAGTTCAGAGCTGATTGAAATATACCCTGGAAGGGAGTTCATCCTGCGGGTCAGGGTGGAAATGCTGGGACAGAGCTGGGACATGCAGCCTCACCTCATTCACAGGAGTCTCGTTTGCGTCTCACATCCCTCTGCTTTTTGTTCCCTTCCATTAAATCCAACTAGGACATTTTGTCACCAGATTGCAGGCTGGGCTGCAAAGCAGCCAGGCTGTATGTGCCTTCATACCCTGGGGAGGCCTCCTGAGAAGACCCAGCTATGGCAGCTGGCAGCAGTGAGTCTCCCTGCTTCATTCACACACAGCTGTCCGAATATTTCACTCCTGTACCAGAAACAGCAAGACCATGTGCGGGGGGAGCAGTGATTAACATTTCTCCAGATGAGGCTCTGGGGCAGGACATGATTCTATGTTGGCAGGGCTGGGGCATGGCTGTCAGACCTCCATCCATCCTGGCTTTGTCACAAATTGCCATGGTGACACAGCAGCATGTGGGAGAGGATGCCAGATGTGTTCGGGCTCTCTGTTTTCAGGGTGATGCAGTAGGCTTCTATAGCTGGAAGCCATCATACTGTGAGGACTAAGTGTACGGTCCTTACTGGATCCAAACCATTGCCCAGTAACAGTTTGAAGGTTTCCTCTCTTCATGAACTGTGTTAACGGCAAACGAGGCTTGAAGGTGGGCTCCATGCTGAGCCACACAGGGCCAGCCACACTCGCCAGAGCCCGTCTCTCCTCACTGTGGCATGCTGTAAGGTAGGGAAAACCAAACCTGGCAGATGTGTAGCTCTGGATAGCAGTTGCTGGTGTGTCCTGTGTGTCTAACTGCCATCACAAAGCTGGGCAGAAAAGAGCCAAGCACCCCCAATGTCTCCACAACACATCACCCGCAGGAAAAAAATAGTGCCAATCAAGTAATTCTTGACGGTGTACGTGGCTTTGATAATTGGGCACCTCAGTGTGTCCTGTACTACAGATAACACAGCCATGGACTCCTTTTGCATCAGAGAACTGACTGCAGAGGTGTGGTTGCTGTTGGCTATTTGCACATTTCTGAGCTTCCTTGCTAAGAACTGCTGTACAGCTCTGCCGTTTCTCGTTTCCTTTTTCCTTGCCCACCTTCCCGTAAGACTGGAAGCGATATAGCAGCAGAATACAAGAAATAGAAGAAAATTGTTGAATCAGACCCTCTTCTAGAAGTCTCTGCTGAGTTTGAGGCCATTCTTTCTTGCATTTGATACTTGCAGAGACTGCATCTGACATCCAGTACAAAGACAGCTTCCACCGTGGGTCAGAGTGTAGTATGTATTCAGCAAGAGCAGACATCGAGGAAGGGCATTGCAGTTAAAAAGATGTAATGATAGAGTTTATTTTGGAGGAGTGTCTGATGTTCAGAAATATTTGCAACCAACTGATTTTATAAAACGAGTTATGGAGCTTTTAATGTCAATTAGAAGGCAAAATCAAAGGACAAGAGGGGTGAATGATTATGATTTTGTATTTTGGTTTTTAATCTCTTTTTCAGCCAGTTCTGCTTGCATACTGTGACTGACCTGTGCTGAGCTGATGCAGCCTTTTCTGTTATTTTAGCAAGGGTCTTGACCCTGATACTGCATCTAATTATGTTGGGTTGATTGTCTGGGGGGCTGCCATCTAATCTGCTCCCTGTTGGCCCCTGCAGATCTTCCACATGACCTACGATCTGGCCAGTGCAGTGGTGCGGATTGTGAACCTGATCGGGATGATGCTGCTGCTGTGTCACTGGGATGGCTGCCTCCAGTTCCTTGTGCCTATGCTGCAGGACTTCCCTGACGATTGTTGGGTGTCCCTCAACCGCATGGTGGTAAGTACCTGCCCCACTCCCTCCCTCGCGACCCTAAACCCAGGCCCTCGGTCACAGCATGACCATTTCAGCATCGACTTCCCAACACTAACATGGCGTCCTCCAGCTTCCCATTTCCCCCCCCACGTCCTTTTAGGGCCTTCCTCCGCTATCCAGCAGGCACTTGTAGAGCCCCGGCTCCGTGGGCACGGACACTTCTTGGAGGCAGTCTCTGCAAGGAGAGAGTCTCAGGGCTGCAGAGCGGGAGCCAGCCCCAGCAGAAGGCAGGAGCCAGGCTCCCCCTCCTGGCAGGAAAGAGCAAAGAGCAAGAATGGAAACGGTTTTGTGCAGGGATCTGGGCACACTGAGCCGAAGGCAGGAGGCAGACCGGGTCGTAGAGCCGTAGCTGGGACTGATCCATAATTTCCATTACTGGTCTCAAGGAAACTGTTAAGCCTTCACTCCATATCCACTTGAAGGGTCGGTGGGACCACCCACCCTTCTCCATGGGGAGCTGCACAATATCCCATTAGAGTGGACTGTAACAGATTCTGCCAAGCCACAGTTCAGCCTCCCATCATGGGATCAGTAGCCAGACTTCCCAGTAACGTCCCAACTGTGCTGCTCACTCTGCTGTTTGCTGTGAGGGAGATTTATACCATATGGTAAATGCACGGGGAGTTCATGGTACCTTTCAACCATCTTGCTGAGAATTCAGGATCTTTTATTCAAAGGGACAATGTCCAGTTGATTAAGCAGCAAAAACTGACAAAGCTTAAAAAATTGCCTCTTATTGCAGCTCCTAACCTCCAGATTCCCCCAGCCAATTTCTTCTTAAAAAAAATAATAATCAGGCACTCGGGCAGAACAGAACAAATGTAAAATGTATAAAAGAACGGCCAACTTCCCATGCCTCCCACATGCGGAGCTGTGGGCACATGCTGCCCATGCCTGAGAAGAGTGAGCATCCATGAAAAAGTCGTTTGTTTGGTGTTTATTTATTCATTTCTTCCCTCTGCAATAATCATTCACTTCCTGCAGTTGAGAGGTGCCAGACTGACAGTTCTGGAGACTAGAGCCGTTTATTTATCTATAGCAGAAGAACAACGCATGCAGCAGCTGCCTTATCTTCCCCCATGCTGCCTTTTTATTATTTATATGGCAGGAGCAATGAAAGATCAGGGCCCCATTGTGCTTGTGCTGTTCAGGTTCAAAAGGACATCCTGGAGAGCTCAGAGGTGCAGACAGAAATCATCGCCATCGGATGAAGTGAGTTGGCCATGGTGCCCTTGCAGGACAGCTTCAGAGCAGCAGATTTGAACCATGTTTCCTTTATCCTAACATTTCGGTGGAGGCTGCTGTCTGATGGCAACAACTTCCCTTGGTTTTTCCCATCCAGCCCTGGGGGAAGAGGTAAAAGCTGGGGTTGCAGAGTTACAAGTGTGAGTAGCACACTTGGCTCAAAGGCCAGCGGATGAGAGCTGCAACACAAGCTGCAAAGTGACCTGAAGACTCAAAACAACAACGTTGTCTCCCTCCCCACATACTTCTGAGGATAAGTAAATACTGTAATGGCAGGTATCGAAAACGGTCTGAGGTCTGGGGTTGTACCGAGTAGGTTGCGCAAATGCATGGCACAAGCTAATGCAAATTGGCGCTTGGACACTTTTCACTTGGAGGCTGTAAAGCCAGAAAACGACTTGCAGAGCTGCAGACATATTGGGATCAGAGCCTGGTGAGCTCTGCAAAGCTAAATTTATACAATCTAGAAAAAGAGTTTACTGGGACAGACTATGAACAGAGCCTATAAATGACCATCAAGGTAACTGCGTAGAGAAGGGATAGGGTCTGGAAAGGTGGCAGGAGACAGGGCAGAGGAAGAAAAGATTTAGCCTAGGCACCTTTCTTAGCAGCAAGAAGGGGTGGGGGGGAAGGATGCATCCCACAGGCAGGAGGGCTCAGCAGAGTCTCCAGGAGAGGCAGGGTAGAAAGCTTCAATCCAGAACAGAGCTTTACCAGGCAAGGACTCATGCTGCAGTACTTGTCTTCCCAGCCTTGAGAGCCTGTGAAGCTGGGAATTAAATTTGCCTTGTGTGATTTTTTTTCCCACTTCTCCCCTGCAGCTAAATCACCTTCACTTTTTCAACTTAATAAAAATGAAAAAAAAATTATCTCAGTGACTGTCTCAGAAATGGAGCCTCAG
The DNA here is from genome assembly GCF_963924245.1 of Chroicocephalus ridibundus. Taxonomy (NCBI): domain Eukaryota; kingdom Metazoa; phylum Chordata; class Aves; order Charadriiformes; family Laridae; genus Chroicocephalus; species Chroicocephalus ridibundus. Next base: position 26,996,084 of record NC_086292.1, read on the forward strand.
GAAACTGGGATGAACTGGAGAGATGGTTATATGCTCCACCTATAGTTCAGGTGGCTTTCACTACAGAAGCTGTACAGGAATATGGCAGCCCCAAAATAGCTTGATTTTAGAACATTTAACAAAGAGGATAATCAGTTTTTCTGGAATCAGATAGTTTCTTCTCACAATAAGGTTCTGTCCTCTAATCTCCTGAGATTTCCAGATGTGCCATTGGGACCAGTGATGAATGCGGGTGGCATGATTAGTGCTACCATTTACCTGTAGTCGATATTGAAGTAATAGGAGAAGCCACTGAATCAGGAAGCAACAAGAAACCGGTGGTCTGGGCTGTTCCCCAACTTTGGTGCCAAGATCTTGATGGTAGTTTCCAGAATGGCTCTGTTTGAGAGCTGTGATGGACAGGGTTGGGAGGTGGGAGGCCAGGATGGCATCTGTCTATGACAGAGAGTCGGTAGGTTGGATTTTGGGACATTCTGTACTGACCTGGTCACTGCTTTGAGGAGATAAATATACTTGGTGCACGACTGCCCTGATTATACACAGGAGCCAAAAAGCTGGGATAGAATGGATGGAATAGGAAAAAAAGGAATCTTCTAAAGCTGCTACAGCCAAGGGGAGATGATAGTGAGGTGCCAAATGCTTTGGAGGCTTTCTCCTTGAGTATGCTGGTGCGGCTCTTCCACCGCTCTGGAGTTTCCCACCTAGCCACTTGGCAGTCCATAAAACCAGCTCTGATTCCTACACAGCAGGAAAAGAAGGTTCATCACCTCCCATCTGCTTCCTAAAGGTTTGATCCTCTTCCAGGGGATCTGTGAAGGGTCTGGTGTTGCCAAAATCATATCGGGGGCTCGATAAATCCCTGAGTCCAATTCATCTTGGTGTTTTCTACATGCTCCATGTTTCATCTTTAGCAGTCGTAGAAGGAGCGAGTCTCTGTATGACTTCTTTCTGAACTGGCTCTGAAATGGCAGGGAAGGATGTTTTCAGCATTAATTGCTGAGCCCCAGTCTCAGGGGCTTCAGCATTAGCTTCCCTACAGGGCAGTTTATTAAAAAGAGAAAGACTGGTGAGTCAGCTGCAGAGCGGCATGTGTGCGGGCAGCAGCATCTCCCCAAGACCCTTTCCTGGCAGCTACTCATCAGAGAAATCTGAGCTCTGCTGAGACCTGAAAGCTGCTGGAAACACGTGGCTTGCTCCCTTGGGTATCGCGCTGAACTGATAAACCCTGCAGGGAAGGCAAATATCCCCATGTCAAATGCAGCGACCTTGCACAGGAAATGCTAATAGTCTTCCCTTCTACCAAAAGAAGGAGAGCAGCTTTCCTTTTGAGCTTAACCCCTATGCCCCACCCCCCAACACGTTCTTGTAGTGCTGCTGGTAGAAAGGAGGAAGAAAAACTGATGCAGTATGTATTGTAGAAGACAGAGCAATCCTGCATGGATCTCCCGTGTCATTCCTAACTCCCCCTAAGCCTCTGGTCCAGCACATCCCTCATACCCTCACTCAGCAGGCATATGAAGCTGTGTAGTAGATCAGCATGTTTTATAAAATCTGTCGGGGAGCAGCCAGAGTGGGGCTGCTCCACAATGGGATATGACCCAGGAGCCAAGGGTGACCCCTGCACAGCAGTGCCCTTGCCAACTAGGGCACAGTCCTACCGGTCCGAAACAGGGTGGGCAGAGCAGAAGTTGTGATAAGAGGGTCCACTGACCATTACAGTGAAGGCAGGGTGACAGTCATGTCCAGGGTCTACCCAGGGAGTCCAGTTAGGAGCAGCAAGAGATGGGGTCAGAGGCAAGGCTGGAAACAAGGCTAAACCATATGTATGTTCAGGGCCCAGGGCTGGGCACAGGTACAGCTTGCTCAAGCAAGCCCTGGATGCCCAGGCCTGGCCTGAAAGGGAGCTCCAGGAACAATGGGTGCATGGGCGGGGGTCCCAGGCAAGGCTGACTGGGGCAATTAAAACACACTGGTGCACTCAGAGTCCTAAGAAAAATCTCTTCTGTTAGATGAAAGCCATGCAAAGCTCTTGGAAATAAGCCCAGAATAAGGCGGTTCTGTCCATTGTGAAGTTTGACCCATCATCTCCATTTCTTGTCCCACTATTCCCTTCCTTTAAACTGCATCAAAAGGTCTGCTTTCCCTGCCCAGTGTTGTCCAGGGGAAGGCAGTGATGTTCAGAGGCCTTATTTCACAGCTTGACCTAAGTGGTGTGCAGTAGCAAACCCCTAGTAACAACTCTGTGGCCAGATAAGATCACTGCTGAGACAAATGTGGGAGTTCACAAGGTTGACATAAGCCCTTTCACTACAGACAGCTCCTTAATACTGTGAAACATTAGTGGTGTAAGTCAGGCATAACATTGTGCCCGTGGACTATGCTCCTACCCCAAGAATTTGCCAGTACTTTATGTCTTTGCTTTTCTCTGTCTAGTCTTCTTCTGTGAGGGTTCAACCAGGTACGTCAGACCCAGAACATCCTGTAAGACACCATACTGTTTCTTTCGGTGCTTCTGTAAGGTACTGCAGAACCCAATACTGCCTTTGAAAAGTTCCAGGGATATGTCTCCAAGATTCAAGGGTGGATCTGAGCAAAGGCAATGCAGTCCAGACAATAATCCCGGAGAAACCCTTATAGTCCTGCCAATGTGGACTTAAAAAAAAGCTAGTCTGAGAAACTGCTTCAAAGTAATTTTAACTCCCTTTTGCAAACGCTCTTAGTGCCTGGCCTGTGTCTGAGGTAACATCCCTCTTGACTATGTTCAAGCACAGATCTGTAGCTCCATTTTAGCTTGCTTTGAGATTTGGTTAACGAGGAGTCATTTTCTTTCAGCAGTTTAAGGCCTCATTTACCTACCCTAATGGACCATTTTAGCCACTCCAGTATATTTGAAGTAGTGCAACCCTCCCACCGTGGCAACCGCTATAGTGGTATATTGAGTATAGGCATATGGCTCTTACAGAAACAAGCTGTCAGTATAAAGCACCATGATGCTGGTAAACTTGTGGCCACAGCACATTTGGAACCACTACTACTAGTCTGGCTTAAAGTACTGCATCCTCGACTTGCCTGCTCATTCTGTGGACAACAAAAGAGTGTAGAGCAGGCTTAAAAACTAAAGATATGCTGAGGCCTATAAGCAAAGAGTCATCACATAGACTGTGCCGTGAGGATCCAGTGCTCTTTACAGATGCTCAAAGAGCTCAGAGGTTGTACCTTAAAGGTAATTGCTCTGAAAGGTTTCCCCTTCATGGAATTGCCTCTCTTTCAGCAGTCCTTGATCTCTTCTCCCAGCAGACCACATTGCTCAGGATTTTTTTAAACACTCCGTGTTTTCCAGCTCTCACCCCTCAGTCTGTCATTACTCAGCGATCTCCTCCGTCTGGCACAAAGCAGGCTGTCCTCACAGGGAGTCGTGCTGCTGATGGGAATTGGGGTTGTGACTTGTAAGTATAGAGTTCCCAGGGAGCCAGAAGTATTTCTGCAGGCTACGGGGGCTCACTGATGTTGGATGTTGTAGTTTTGGATGACTAATTCCTACAAAACACTGGCAAGCTTCCTTGTAAACAGCACTCCTGAGCAGCAATTTGCTGGAAGAATGGGTTTTAAAACTTGAACCTGCCTGAGACCCAGATGTTCCTCTTAGGCTCTGGTCATTACTGGCCATTAAAGACCCTGGCAGCCAGTTTCCTGGTTTATCCAATTCTAGCTTAGCTATTCTTACTCTGTCTCCCCAAATTCCCTTTGGAATTTCAACTCGTCATTTCATTTCTCCGTGCTCTCAATTCTGTGGTGGAGCTGTGCTGCCCTGTTAAACTCCTGCCACACTGAACTCCGAAGGCAGCAGCGTTTCTGCAGTGCCCATTGAGAAGTTCCTGCTTGGGAAAGGATTTCATTTAACAAGGAAGGGATGGGACAGGACCCCTGAACTACTACTTCGACCCCAGCAGAGTTGTGAATGTGCTGCTCACCTTCACAGGTGAGGCACCATTTTAAGCAAAGGTTGGTCAAGTGTGACTGCTCCTGCCTGTTGTCTCAGGATGATGACTTTCCTGCTGAAGCATGGACAATAAATGGGCTGAAGACATACAGTTTACAGCATTTGTCATTCTGTAAGTGCAGGGGCCATAATTTTGTGACTGCTAGTACTACAGGGCTGAGGGAAAGGACTGTGGCTCCTGGAAATGTGAACAGTGAAGATGCAGGGATGCTTGTGTAAGGTGTGTGAGATGCTTGATGCCTTCACAGATCAGAAGTTGGTCTGCAACATGACGCAAAACCTGGGTGGTGGAAAAATGGATGCCCCACACTTGTTCGACCAAGACTTTAGGAACCACAGCATAGATGTGGGTGATGCAAAGGAGCAAGCAGATTCATTCCTTTGGTGCTCACACCTCAGGCACCCCTGTGGTTGGATCCGTCCTACTGGATCCTGCTGGATCATTACTGTACAGGCAGCAGAGTGCAAATGCTCTTTGCCTTTATCTGTAGCTGGCTGCCCTTTGGGCTGCGGCTCCTCACACACTGGCAAGCCAACTGCATAGCCGGGAATAGAGACACCAATGGGCACATTGTCCCTTCTCTCTCTCTGTTGGCTCACGGGTAATTTTTTCCAGTGCAGGAGGTGAAGAGGTTCCTGCTTTGTTAGGGAGGTGAGCCCAGACAGGCTGGCGCCAGCAGGGAGCACTCTCTTCTGGGGCTGTGAATGTGCTATTTCTGTGTCCGCTTCGCTGTCCCTTCTGTCGCTTTGCCCTTCTTGTTGCAGTGTGAATTAGGCCTGTGTTGCATAATGTAACTGAATATGGCCAGGGTAACACTATCACCTGTCTTTGTCCATGTGCTTATCTCCTAACCAAGCATTAACACTCTCCAGAGGTTCCAGCTCTTTGCCACAGCTCACAGACAGCAACAGTATGCTTTGCCTCTGTTTACTACTGGTAAGCTTACTGAAAAATTTCCATCAACATTAGTGATACTCCAGCAGCTGTTTGCAGAGAGGTCATCAGCCTCTGATCACCTGATTGTGATTAGATCCCTCCAAGGAGGTGTCTGGTAAACTCCAGGGCTCCCAGCACCACTGGTTACTGGTGCTGAGGCTGCTGCATCTCTCTGAATGGAGTTCACAAAGATATTGCTTGTCTGTCTGACAAGCCACAAACCAGGCTTTCCATACAATGACCTTCTAAGTTGCCATGGTATATGTATCTGCACAGCTATATCCATAATGTTAACACCTTCCTAGGAACAGAGAGAAGACTGATGAATGTACAGATTATGTGCTGCAATGAATGTCACTGTAGCAGAGGTATTTTTTCACATACCTTGTAATAGCAGTGTGTGATGACAGTGCATTTACTTTACAAGGTTTTGTGGCAAGGACTTGCTAGCATATAATACCCACAGGATAGTAAATGTACCTTGAGCTGTTCCATGAACTCAGGCTAATCAGAATAATCATGAAACTTATGCTGTTTTTTCTCCCTATCCCACGATGTAATTGCTGAGGTGCATCTTGTGTTAGTTGGAGTGGGAGAGCACAGGGTGTCCGAAAGAAGCCGTTGACTTCAGATGGCTTCTCACAGTGGTTTATTGCATCTCTCAAATGAGACCATTTGTAGTTTTCTCAGCTCCCTGAAAAAAGCCGTGTTTTACTCTGAGAACTTGCTATCTGGACATTATCATCTTAATTTTCTGCCCTTCCCATCTCTTCAGGTAATGACCAGAGATCCTGACCATTTCCTAAATTGCTGGGGAGTGATTTTCCCCACTCTAAGATCTTCCCGCTGGCAACCTTGCTCAGGCTCTCTTTTACTACTTCTCTGTTAAAGTCCATTTTCCAGTGGAGTAATCATTTCCTTCAGTTCCTTCTTCCACACGTGGGTCATTTTGAAAATATCTCAATGCATCATCTCAGTTTATCCCAGGTTACCAGTGTGTCAGACTGTCTGGCTTTCTTTCTGGAAAGTTTTGCTGGAAAGAGTGCATGGAATCTGTAAAAAAACCCTCACCAAAGTCAGTTAATGTTGGATGACTAAATTTGGGCTTTCTTTTTTTTTTTTTTAAATCAAGTGCGACCAGCACTTCCAAGCCATCAAAGAATTGAATTGCTTGTTTATCATGTAAAGGTGCTTTAAACGTGGACTTTTGGGTCTAATGGTAGATATCCTTTTCTGAAATGTGTTCATCCCAGAGAATGTCTTGTCCCACTGCTAAAGCTTTGTCTGTCTATCTGTCTCTTTAGAATGACTCCTGGGGGAAGCAGTATTCCTATGCGCTGTTCAAGGCAATGAGTCACATGCTCTGCATTGGCTACGGGCAGCAGGCGCCTGTTGGCATGTCAGACGTGTGGCTCACGATGCTGAGCATGATTGTCGGTGCCACCTGCTATGCCATGTTCATCGGCCATGCCACAGCCCTAATCCAGTCTCTGGACTCCTCACGGCGTCAGTACCAGGAGAAGGTAAGGACTGGGCTTTGCAACCCTTATGTCACCCAGGGGTGGTTTATGCACTGTGTGGAGGAAGCCAGGGCCATCAGTGACCCATGCGAGAGGCTAAAAGTGCGGTGTCTTTGTCACCATGGCATTTTATTGGTAATTCATACCCATCCATTCACTCATACAGACCCTCAGGAGGAAATAGATGCAAGATCAGATGAATAATGGTAGAGCAAGTGGGTGATTTTTGTTGTCTCTGACTATCTTTTTAGATCAACATTATCAATGTCACTGGTATCTAAAATTGTAAGTCACTTTTTCCTTTCCGAGATCTTGTTTCAAATCTCAAGTGAATGTTCCAGAATGTGCAGCTTTTGTTTAGCAAGTACTTTCTTTAAAAGTATCCAGATTATTCACTTCAGTGCTCATGAGTGAAACTACGTAACAAACCCCAAAGCACAGATCAAAGCTCAGGAGCTCTGAACAGGTTCCCCAGGTAGCTATCGAATTAATTGCACGGTTGTTGAATTGCATAATGTAGGGCACAGACAGAAATGTCACAACTGATCAGGTTACCACTGCAGCGGCAGTAACTGGTGGTGGTGGATTTAAGGCAACACTGTGAATTTGTCAGATGGTAAGGGGCATACAGGGTCTGTCGGCGTGATTCAGCCAATGAAGGGTAACTCATGGAACCGCATCGATTCCTTCCCTCTTTCCATGCCTTTGGTACATTGCTGTCTGCACAATGACGTTTTGTTATCTAAAGCAAAGGGGCTGCTGGCGCAACGATACTTGTCCCTCTAGGACACAGACAGGCAAAACTTCTCCCTTCAACTTCTGGTTGAACCCTAGGCTTGCACCTCCACCGAACAGAAGAGCTAATTGAAGAGGGACTGTGCGTAATGAAGAGCAAGAGCTTGTGTTGCTTAGAGATGAGAAAGGGACTTCGCCGCAAAGACAGGTTGATTTCAGGCATCAACAAAGGCAACTACCCTCAATTAGTAGGGCTGAGGATGCCATAGGCAAGCACATGATTTGGCCAGGATCTTATGGATATATTTGATCTGAAGATTAAGAAGAGGAAGAATGAGGTGCTAGCCCTATTCTGACCCTGATGGGCGCAGTTAGATTAGGTGCAAGGGTAGCTGTTGTTCAAGTGGGTAAAGTACAACTAGCAGACACAGGCATAAGAAAGGTGAATTTTAAGTTGCTACATGGGAGGAGGTGGGAGAAGGGACTTGTTAGATGACCTAGGAACAGGTTTGAGACATGGGAATTATAACACTGGGCCACAGAAAGACCTTGCAGTAGCGCAGAGAGTGCAAGCAAAGAAGACCAGAGGCTGACTCATGTTTGAGGATGGGGAGGGTCTCAAACTGCAGCTAGAGCTGAAAGAGATAAAAAGCCCAGGAGAAGTGGGGAGGACTGGGATGCAATTAGAGCACTGGGCTTTGTATAGAGTTTTACCACTGTGTTACAGATTGGCTGGACTAATTCTAATTGAGAAGTAAGGTGTGCCAAAGAGAAGGACACTGCAGCGCTAGGAGTGCAAGCTGATCAAATTTGTGTATGCAGAGTATTTATTCAAATGTGTTTGAAGTAGCATAGAAGTCAAGGACTGATTTGCAAATCCAACCACCTGGTCCACCGAGCCGCCACCAAATTTACACCTGCAGGACTGGGCACTAGAATTTTTTTCCACAGCCAGGCCTGAAGACAAGGGCAGAACTTGACCCTGGAAGCTGGATTCCAGTCAGTGCTCAGGGAAATCAGTCACCACTAAGCCAGCAGGGACTGTGGCTGAGGTGGCGGAAGAAGTGTGAGATGTGAATGAGAGGGTTAATCGATCCGGGAGAAAAGCTTTGTGACAAAAGCAGTGGGTAGAGGATTTAACAAAGGGTGTATTTCGTGTGTAGTGGTTATAGCAGGTTCATTTCCCAAGGTATTCTCCTAGGAATAAAACCTCAGGGATTGAGTACATTCATTTTCCTCTTGCAAATGGGACAAATGATGGCCTTAAAACAAATATGTATTTATTTTCTGCATTCCTTAGCACTTGAATAGCCATGATTAAAATGAGGCTGCTTCGTGATTTGCAGCCCTGCAACTCAATTTAGTTCAGTCCTCATGGGACAATGTGTCTGTTGAAGCATATTATAAGCAAAGAATCTCAACAAGTTTGCAGGTCGATTGGTAGAAGCAGGCGGCAGTTTGGAGACTTCTGCTGAGTACACCTTTGGGCTGCAAACAGGGCTCTGCCTCTCACCTCCACAGGGGCTCAGGCTACAGAGCTGTTTTGGGAGTAGCAAAGAAAGGGGAGACAGTGGGGAGGGAGAGGAATAGCAGAAATAACATAGTAACAGGACAGAAGGTTATAGCTAAGAACTGTACGGACAGACTTTGCTTTGTGCAACCTTCAGGACAAGGTTCAGGAGTGAGTTTGTGATGAGGTTTTGTATTGTCTAGATCTCTGCCAAACCAGCTTGTTCTTCCCTTGTACAAACAGGGCTTTTGAGAAGAGGAATAAAAGCCAAGATGTGCTGTCTGTTGGCTTCGGTAGTAGGCTTGTCTCACCCTGGGTTGGATTTATCGAACATTTGGACACTCAATCCCTGTCCTGTCTAAATCTCCGCCTGTAGCATCTGACTTCATGCTATGCTAGTTTCTGCAAGGCAGGGAAGCCATATAGGATTGATGGGGTGGTAGGAAGCATGGAGAATTTGGAGAGGGAAGTTGCAGCCTCCAAGACAGTGTGGTGCCAAGGTTTCTGAGTCCAAGTGGAGAGTCCCATGAGGCACAGAGCACTCACACCAGCTCAGGCACCAAAACTGGCACAGCCATCATGTAAGTCTGGCTCTGTGCCTCCCTTAAAAAGCTCTAAATCAGAATAGCTCTTTAGATCTGGCACTCTGAAGTGACTGTTCTATTTCCAGTCCCAGTGGCAAAGTTAGAAGGGACCTGTCTGCCCCATCTTGCATTGCAGAGTGTGTTAAGTAATTTAGCAGAGCTGCGAAATTACTTGCCCGTGGTCACAGATAGCGTCAGTGCAGGACCAGGAGCTGACTCTTATCTCTTAATCTCAGTCTGGTGTCTAACTCCGAAATACCTTTGCACCCAAGATTGCTATCTATTTTCTACATGTGAGAGAATATTATTACAAGTCCATCCTGAAGGATTCTGATAGAAAAATTTCCCAAAATCATGTTGTGTAGTTCCGTGTTCTAACCGAATTGATCCGGCAGCTCTGACCAAAGAGGGGAAGCCTCACGTACCTATTCTCACCCAGTGCTCCCTGCCACTATTCTCAACTGCACCGATTCACTCTTGTGCGCCACCTTTCATACTTCTCAGACCTTGACTGAGCTGATTTCTTTCTTCCAAATTATTTTTCTGCCAGATTAGTGGGTTGAATCAGTGAGTGCCAGAGTACCCACTGAGTCCAGGGAGTGCCAGAGCTGGTGCTGGGTGCTGGTGGAGGATCTCCATGGGCAAGAGCAGAGGCGCAAGGCCCTTTTCAGCTATTCTTTTTCAGCTATTCTTGGATGAGCTCAAGCCTTAACATGTAAGTTCATAATTGACTATGAAATTACCCCGCAACCTGCAGTAACTGTGGCTCACAAGGAGGTGAATAAGCTAGACTCATGTGCAAGTTATTTTCATGCTTTTTGCAGGTTCCCCTATTAACTTCTTTCTCTAATCCCAAAGCTCAGCTGGATTAATATTTATGTCAAGTCACCACACACACACACACACATCCTCCCCAGCAGACTCTCTAACCTTGAGGCTTTTGGGAGCAGTGATTATGCTGCTTACTGCAGCCATGCTCCTTGGAACAAAGCAGAGAGAGACTCTGGGCTTCACTCTCCCAACCCAGCAGGATGCAAGCAGTGATGGGCATCCTGCAGAGAGGCTCAACTCTCCTGTGTTATCTTCTCAGGTACGTACGGAAGAATGACTGATGAGAGGTAGGAATTGCTGCTGTCAGCATTGCAGAGTCCAGTAAAGCCGTAATCTCTCCTTCCAGAGCCTCATCTCTCCTCAAGATCTGTCTGCCACTGGCATTCTCTCAAGCTCTCTGCTCTCCACCTTCATTTCCATGCTCCTCTTTCCCCCTGAACAGTCTATTCAATGCCTTTTGTTCTTAAAATATATATTGAAATAGGTTAGATACTTGCATATTCACGTGTCAATATTCTGAAGAAGCACCTGCTGTAGCACAGTTGCAAGGGGTCAAGCAGGTAACACTAAAGAATCACTTTATAAATCCTACAGAAGCAATAATGACATCACCTCTCAGTTCCTGAAACAGCCCTGCTTAACCATCAGCACAGTCCTTCTTGCCACAGTTTTATCCCATTGTCTGGCTATCAGAGCAAAAAAGTACTTTACTGTCCAACTATCAACATTTCAGCCCTTGTGATCAGCCTGAAGGTGAGAGGACCCCTCAGCCTGACCCTTCGTGGCTCCTCCTGTGTTTTTAGGCCATTTTACTATGCAGTTCAGTGTTCCGAACTGCCTCCAAATGAATGCGTGCAGGGAATTTCGTGCAGAAATCCTAGCTGGGGTCCTGGATACAGTATAATCACATTAGCCTGGCAACATGCCCTTGCTGATTAGCCCCCCTTCACCCCTTCTTTAAGCAGAGCTAATTAACCCAAGCACAGCACTGTACCGAAGCTATATTAATTCTTGTGGCTCCAGGGTTGGTTTAGCCAGTGCTACCTTGGGGACGACATCGTGCAGATACATTAACTAGTGTCAGCTGCTCTGTTAGCTTGGAGCTGGGCAAACAGTGCCATTATTCCCACATCTACTCTGCCACAGACCTGTCAGATGGGAGGTTTCCTGTTCGTTGCCACTTTGGACAGGATTTGAAGTGCTGTTCCCAAGATGATTGGTCACCAATGTCCATAGGTTCTCAGGTGACATTCCCAGATTCTTAGAGTCCAAAGGGGTAACGGAGAAGTCCCCTCCTGAGCTAACATCTCAATTCTGTATGTCAGGAAAGCTGCAAAGCTCCCTTACTTTTCTGGTAATGTGTGTGAAGGAGAGGGTAGGGAGTGTGCACCACTCCAGAAATTAAAGGTGTCTGGAAAATTTAATCAAATGCAAAATTTAATCAGATTTTCTAATTGGAAAAAGTTTGGAGTGTTATGACTGCACTAGTTGTGTATTATCTCAGTCTGTTAAGAGGTGGCCTGAGAACTATTATGTCCCATGTTACTGTCAGAGCATTTGGGGTTGATAACAAGGCTAATAAATTATGTGCTTTATTGATTGTGTCTAGAAGGAAGGGCCTCTGGTGTGCACTGGGCTCGGTGTCTCAGCACTGCCTCTAGGTAGCTTCTTCTGTAATCAGGATTGGGCTTTCTGGCTGGTTTGCAGTCCAGAGTCAGCAAGTGAAAGGAGCAAGATGCAGCTTAAGTTTACAGGAGGGGTCCAGCTTCCCCCCGACATATTAAAGAATGGCTGGAATAATAAAGGGTCCCCCATCCCCACCTTCTCTGCGTCCCCACCCACATGTGATAGTAGGTCCAAGGAGGTTGCCAAAAAATTGCAACCTGATGTAAGTTCGCCCTCCATTGAGTGGGGATTTGGACCAGATGACTCCCCCAGAGGTCCCTTCCAACTTATATCATCCTTTGACTCTGATTTAAAGTCCCTGAGTGCTTTCAGGCAGTGAGCAGCCAAGATTCGGTGAGAATGGCTGGCTCAGGATTGTGCATCCAGTGCTGCGAGGCAGCTGTCCTTTTACAGATACCACATCCATCTCAATCTTAAAAGAACGTTTGTGAGAAATAGGTAATGGAGTGGTATAAATAATGATTTGTTCTGTTCAGCTCAACCAAAAAATCAGAAGTTTGTGCCAATTGTTTTAAGGTTATTTAATCTTCTTCATGAAAGAATCCTGGGTTGGTTATAAAATGCAAACGTTTTCTGAATGAAACCCTAATGTTTTCTTTTAAAAACATCTTGCAGTGCAAATTGCCTTCCCTTTATGGTCTTAACTAATCTGGGGCCGAGTAGTTTTTGTTCTTGCAAGAATATTTTATTGGTGAACTTACTATTCCTTGAAATAGTTTACCCATATGTCCCAGAGAAGCCCCATTTTGAAGCCGCAAAACATATCTTCTGGATACCTACACGGTGGTGATAAGTCAGCACTTAAAGCAGACAGTTCAGTGCCCAGGTGTGGGAGTGTGTCCATCTCATGGGTGGCAGTGCCTATATGGAGTGTCTGACTGCCATGAAGTGCAGAAATAGGTGCAGTACCCACTCTGTGCTCACGCAAACAATGGAAGGAAGGAGTCAGCAACATTGTGGTGTCATTGTAGCACACCTTTACAGAAGGAAAAATGAAATTGCCCTGTAGATTGCCTTCTGTCAGCAGGTTTACGTTGGGAATTCATCTTGGTTTGCTGTATCAGAGATAGTGTGATTATAGCTAGGATTTTGACATCCTATTTCTGGGAGTGGAAGCCAGACAGATAGTTCTGTTCTTTGAGCGATGGCAATGACAGCCTGGTCGGAGCAGTATGTTTGTGCATGCACGAGCACTGCGTGTGTTGTCACGGAAAGGAAAGTGCTGTTGCCTCAGCAGTTCTTCATATCCCAGTGTGGGATTTCAAACTTCATTATCAGTTTTGAAATTCATTTTGGCACTTGAACTGTAAATAAATAAATAAATACATCATAATGCGAAGAGCTAAGCTCCCTGCTGAGCCATCTCTCCTGGCAAAAGGCTGCTTCCAGCAATACTGATTTCAAATTGCACAGACTCACTGTTCCCTTTTCCCCATCTCTGGCCTTTGTCTGGTGGCAGATTTTAGCTCATCTTGCTCATTCTGCTCTTCTGATGAGAGTAATCTCTTTTCCCCCATCACACCTCCAAATATGTGGATCCAGTGACACGACTGACATCTCCAAAATATCCTGTGATATGAGTTTCACAGTGCTTAATGAATAATAAAAGATTCATTAACCAGGTCCAAAAGGCTGGACTACAGACTTAACGCTAGGATGTGACTTCTCAAAGCTAGCAAGGCATTCTCCTCGGGTGCCTTTCCCAGGCTGGAGCTAGTCTTGGAAAACAAGCTGTTTCTGTAGCCATGAGGTACAAGTTTGTACATAATACATTCATCATTGCACCCCATTGCCATGATGGGCAGGATTAGACCTTAAGACTGTGCACCTGTAAGAGCAGACAAACGGGGCATTGCTCACAACATTTAATGCAAAGAGGTTTGTCGCAAAGTTCTTGAATCTGCTCTCCCAGGACCCCTGAAGTTGTCAGACATTTCCATTACTTGCAGCAAAGCCAGACCTTGTCCTCTGGGTGTGTGACAGCCAGCTCAGCGCTATGTGCTGATGGCACCATCCCCCGTGGTGGGGTTCCCTCACTGTGGCCACTGCAGCAATGCAGCCCATGGGAGGAATTAAACAACTGTTTCATCAGGCTCATAATTGACCCTACTCAGTCTGTTGTCATCTCACAGCCCAGAAATGGGATTGTCTGAAGCATAATCCTGGCCTGAATAGGTACTGATTAACAGCAAGGGGAGGCAGCTACAGCACCTGATCAGTACAGCCATCCTCAGTGTAATGAATGTTGTATAGAAAGTGGGAAAAAAGCTCCAAGAATTTTGTGCTAGTGTCTGTGGTCTTTGTAACTGGAATAGGCTGCCCAGGGAGGTGGTGGAGTCACCATCCCTGAATGTGTTTAAGAGTCGTTTCGATGTGGTGTTAGGGGATATGGTGTAGGGGAGAACTTTGTAGAGTAGGGTTGATGGTTGGACTCGATGATCCTAAGGGTCTTTTCCAACCTGAATGAGTCTATGATTCTATGATTCTAACACAGCAAGAGATAAAGCTCTACAAAAATTACCCCGTCTTTGGAAGAACTCAGAACCAGGACATTATCTAAAGCTTTTTGCGTAATTCATGTTATTGAATACCTTCCAAAACTGAAGAGTAGATGGACGTGGGCTTAAATTTAGCTCATTAATCAGAAAGCAAAAGTAGCCCTGATAATCTTTGGTGCTGTGCTGGATGTGGTCCGAGTTGTTCTGGTATTGAAATAAGCACCAATTCCTAACCAGTCTGCTGCAATTTGCCTGTACCACACTCTGATACCCCCCGACTACCACCCCCCTCATGCAGGCACCCCAGCTGTCTGCCCGCTTACTAGTTCAGGTAGAGTTTCCTGTGGTTTCCTCTGTGAGGGAATCCAGCTCCTGCTTCAGCCTCACCTGTGAGCCTGTCCTCTGGCTGCCTGGGGGCTGGAGGCTATGGGAAGGACCGCATATGCCTGAGTGCAGCTCCTCTCAGTCACTTCCCTGTGCTGTGGAGAAGCCAGCCCTGCGCACATTTAATTTTATGAACGTCTGTATTCTTGCTGAAAAACAGCAGGGCAGTGCTCATGAGCATGAGTATGTATGTAGAGCCAACTGCGTTCATAAGTGTTGGCAGACTCAGGATAAACTGCGATAGCCTGTACCAGTTACAGTTCTCGGCGAAATTTCAGGAAGAGAAAAGAGCAAAATCATATTTGCTAGGACTCATGCTAAATAAGATCAAGCATGGAGCTCTGCAAAGGGACACCAATAGAGATCGCAGCAGCAGTGTTGGCATGATTTTATTGCGTTCAAAAGTTCCCTTTTCTTCCCTTAAACCACTTCCTCCTAGAGTCATTTGGCTCCATGAGAATGTGTGTCTTGATCATTTTGAGTAAGATGTATATCTGTCCATAGAGCAAATCCCAAGGATGGGAATAAGAATGGCTTAAAAGACAAAAAAAACAGAACTCGGCATTTATTTGGTTTTGATGATTACTAAATGCTGGGGAGCTGCACTGTTTTACTCCTAATCATACGTCAGAGAAAATAAAACAAAGATGCTACTGTGTCCCATCAAGACACTCCATCTGGCTTGATCTTTACTCCATGAAGCACTAATCCACTTGAGAGCGCCACAGCGTTGTACGTTGTGGCTGCTTATGTGTATCTTACTCCAGTATCACAGGATATATACTACCAGCACTCAAAATACTGTCAGAGTCTCATAATTTTTCACTTAAATGAAAATGCATTACTCTGCTTGATTCTCCTTTGTCTTACACAAGTGCATCTCTGTTGACTTCCATGGAGGCCAGATGTGGAGACTGTAACCAAGATTAAACTCTGTCCCACCGTGATTGCAGCCTGTTTCTGGAAGAATGCAAGCAGTAGAGCTCTGTATAGGAAATGTGTATTTGTCTGTGGATAGAGGGAGACAAGCATCCCAAATGCCTCCATTACAGTAGGTTATGTGTGCATGCCCATGTCGGTAGGCATAGTGTCAAAGTGTGCGTCTTTGAATTAACGGAGATGCAAAAATGGAAATCAAGGATTTTCTGAAGCTCTGAAAAATCATGTGTGTGGACCAAAAGAGGACTCAAAGAGGCATCAACGCCAGGACCGGGCTGGGAGCAGCCCTTCTCAGATGCAGGATCTTTTCTATATTCAGAAGTAGGGCAAGGAAATAGTCCAGCCATTTCAGACAGTGATTTATTACTGCCAGAGAGAGGAGGGTTCATGACAGAGATTGAGGGCATGGAAGGAGTTAAAAATCTTTAATTCCCTTTGGACTGTGAATGATCTGAGCTTTAGTTGAAGGGGAGAGGAGTGGGGAGACAACTAGGGAAAGTGGTCAGTTCTAGAAGGAAAAATACTCAGCTAAATGGTTTCCTTTTGATATATTAATACCTCCTTCAAGGGCTTATTTGAAGAAAAACAGACTTAAGAAAATGAGTTAGGATTTAAATGGACTCGATTGTCTTCAGAGAGATTTAAATAATTCCTAAATGAGTCTTTTTAGTTGAACTCAGAGAGGCCACTAATCTCTGTGTGTTCCTCTGAGCACAGGTCAGGCTGAGGACATGGAGACAAGTAGGAAGACGGAACAGAGAAGTGCAAGGGAGAAAAGAGGCAAAAGGGGGCTGCCGGGTTAGGGCTGCCCGCGTCTGAAAGGCACTCAAAGGGGTGCCAACTCAAGGGGGCATGAAGAGGCTCTAGAGAGTGCCAGATTGGCATGCTATCAGGGCCTCAGTTAAAAAAAGGAAGACCTGTAAATTCAGGGTTATCAGGCAAAGTCTTTAATCTCCACACACTCTGCTGTTCATGTTCATCACACGATTACCCTTACCCCTTTGCTTTGTCCTATCGCTGTGTTGCTGGTGACCTCAGGACTGATCTCCTTTAGAGCTTAGAGCTGAGAGGAGACACGTACATCCCACTGCACTTCAAAAGACCTTCCCTCAGGCAGTCTTTTAGTGGGCTTTTGGTTAGTCGCTATTGGTGCTTGACACTGCAAGCGTGGTGGCCTTCAGCCTGGCTGAGCAGCTCCAAGGAAAGGGGGAGAACCTCAGGTGAATCTTCAATTTATCAAACACAGAGAGAAGGGGCTGATGCTTTCATTTCTGAGCACCTCTGCAGGACTCCACCTCTGAGCAAGGGAGAGTTAAGAGCCCACAAAACTCTCCAGCTGGCCTGGGTGAGAGGAGGTAGCACTAGCAAAGACAGGAGAGTCAAAATTTGTTCCTCTTGTTAACTACGACAGAGAATTATGGTTTCTTACTTTGTAATTTTCATTTATAACCATGTTTTTAATTTGTAATTGGAAGCAGAACCTTGTCTAGGGACAGTGATTGTAGGAGAATCTGACAAGCCCTAGGGACTTCCTAGAGCAGTAATTTATTGCTCTTTGTTACAAAGCCATAAATCCGTGTACAGTAGTGAATAAGCAAAGAGTCTGAGTTGTCCCATCCAACCTGTACTTGTGAGTCTGAGAAGCTGGGGGTATTTTTCCCGAGAAGCAAAGGTCAGATGAAGATTAATCGCAAGTGCTTATGGTGGAGAGAAGAGGGGTAGCAGGCAGGGTAGAGGGCTAAAACTGAGAGTATAAGGTGATGTTTTTGGCAAATGATTTATTCAACAAAAATGCAGCCTTAAAACAAGCAGAACTGTTTGTGGATTTAGGATAAATTTAATAAACCTGAGTCAGCAAAAGTAATGCTTAATGATTTCCGTTTCCATAATGAATGTCCTGCGTGTCCTATGTCCAATTTGCCAGGTCCCACGGATGTCTTAAATGCTGCAGCGCATCTCCAGTGGTAGTAGACATCTATGTTTAGGTATCTGAGCCAAGCCCTTAAACTTTCTGCATTCAAGAGCATAACCTGCAGAGTCCTTGATGGGCTCAGACCAGTGAGTTTTCCACACGTGAGATGTTGGTTTCTGCTCCATTTATCTTCCTCGTTGACTAGCTGCAGCCTCTGTGCAGCACCCAGTGTAGCGCCGCCCGACACAAGGCCCTGCCAGTCTCTACAGAACTTCCGCAATCCAAATAATAAAGTGCAGCGTTCATTGCCAATTCTCCGCCTGGCTCCCCGTGGGGAGGTGGTGACTCACTTGACTTTGATCATGCTGTAGTGATCATGAATATTTACAGCCAGCTCCTCTGCTGCTTGCTACAGACAAAAAGCTCTGGAAATGCCAGGAAACCCCGAGTGTCCCCTCTGCCACCTTGGCTTCTTAGAGTAATTCCTTCTCCTCTCTGCTGCAGATCAAGTTGTTAGCATGCAAGGCAGTGTCAGCACAGACTGTACTGAGAGCAGAGTGACACCGGTGTGTGCAGGAGAGGTCTGTAATGAGCAGAAGTTTGGTAATTAGGCACTTCAGCACAAGCTGCAGTAAAGAGACATTCAGGGACAGATTTATCAGGGAGAAGAGAGGAAAGAGGGATAGCAAAGGGGGAGCATAGTCCTTTTGCCGGCATTATTTAGTGTGGTGCATGCTCAGGATCGTGTTCTGTGCTGCGTACCAGTGGGAGGGAGCATGACCATTGCAATGCACACACCTTGTCCCTGCAGCACCTTCGGGGCAAGTGGACCCATTTACAGTCCCGTGCCCTTGAGGAAGTGCCATTTACTCATAGAAAGCACCATTCATCCCCACATACTGCTCTGGCATCAGTCCATGTGCCCTTGTATTCCCCTCTGAATGACATGATGGAAATGCAAATCGTTAGGTAAAAATACGGACAGGTTAGACAGCACAAGTGCATGGGGCAATAGGGGCCCAGCAAAAGGTGAAATAAACCTGGACCTGTGCAGCCCAGGTGGGAAAGCAAAGGTCCATCATAGCTGGGTAGAGGAGAACAGAGGAGAGGAAAAGCAGGCCACGGGTGCTGCAGCTTCAGCTGAATAACTGTGAGATTTCTGTCTCTGTTTGTGTCCTTCAGTTTGCAACTGTGAACATCCAAGGCAGGACTGTGTTCTACTGTTTGGGGCAGCCCCTGGTAGAGCATGTACCTGTGCTTGGCTGAGGCCTGAAAGTGCTGCACATCACTGGTTTAGAGACAAGCTGCCAGGTCATGCTCCCTGGCCACCAGTCTGCTCTGTGCCATGGAAAAACCTTCTGTTGAGGGCACGTTATACTTCTTACTCTCATTCTGCACAGGGTTTGGACAGTCTTCACTCAGATTTATTTGCTGAGGGGAGATTCCTAGCTGAGCACTTCTTACGCATCTCTGCTCCCCACTTCCACTTTTGTTGTGTGTGTATGGGAGAACAGGCTCCCGGGCTGCTCAGCACCCAGGGAATGAGGAGCTGTCTCCACGGTTTAAAAGTTAAAACACAGGGCAACCATTTGGGGAATATAACAAAGGTGTCTGCAGGCTCCCCATGTGTTCAGACAGTTACTCCCTCCTGCATCAGATACATCTGCGTGGGCCTGGCTTGACCTGAAGGAATCAGGTATGGGTACGGTCTAGCATGTCCTTGTCCATGAGCAGGCGCCATTTGTTGAATGTCCTGGTGACTCCTTCTCTTCCTCTCTCCCCTGCACAGTACAAACAAGTGGAGCAGTATATGTCCTTCCACAAGCTCCCTGCAGACATGCGGCAGCGCATCCATGATTACTATGAGCACCGCTACCAGGGGAAGATGTTTGATGAGGAGAGCATCCTGGGAGAGCTGAGTGAGCCCCTCCGAGAGGTAAGGAGGGGGCGGTGAATGGGCAATGCATGTTCCTGTCTCCTTTGGCAGCTGTGGAGTTCCTGGTGCGCAGTGTCCTGTCCCTGTGCTTTGCAGAGGACGCCATCAGTTGATGGGAGTGGTGGGAGGCCAGCTTTCCCATTAGCACTGGCCGTGCATGTGCTCTAATGTCGTGCCCAGCAGAGGCAGCACATCCGTGGGTCTGAGCAGCCATAAAGGCCCCATTTTGCTTGGGGCTCTACCTGTTCCTGTATTGTGCCTAATTTTCTGGGAGAGCAAGGCCAATAAGAACATGGTCCACAGCTTGGCTATGTCCCTATCGGAGACAGTTTCATTCAGAGGGAGCAGCTGTCCTAGCCATTGGTGTAAGTTAGGTATTCCTTTGCCTTGGTCACAGCAGAAGTCACTGCTGTGGAGAGAGAAACACAGGCTTTTCGCATTTGCAGGGCTCCTGCCTGAGTCTATTAATTGCTGCAGCACAAGTGGTGTCTGACATAAAGGCAGTGGGAGCTGCAATACGCAGGCCCTGCCACCCCACTCATCATGTGAATAGGTACATCTTGTCGCCTTCTGAGGCCGTGGCAATGTCCTCCCTATTCCCAAAGAACGCCTGCAGGAGAGCACTCTGGAAAGTGCCTTGCTATTTCCTCGCACTTCTGCAAGACCCTTTCCCTCCCCATGCTCATATGCACCACAGCTCCCATCTCGTGCTCCCTAATATTAAGCTGTATCTCATGTATTTATATAAACCGCTCTGCAGTGTGTTGGCCTCATCTGTGCCCCATCCATCAGCTGTACCAGCATATAGAGTGACAGGGAAGGAGGAGCCTGCTAGCAGGGCCCACGCTTGAAAGGATTCTCTACAGAACCCCCCGCCCTCCCCTAGCTGAAGCCTCGCAATGCAGGTTTTCCCTACTCTCTCTACTACATGCCTCTAATATATCACACGCAAGCACCAGAAGTAGTCTTCCTCCTGTCTTTCCCCCCAGTCATGTGCCTCTATAGGAGAGAGAAGAGCTGAGGATCTACCAGCCATATATTAAATCTAGTTCTGCCAAAGTCTAAAGGGGTTGAAAAGAACCCTGAAAAACCCCAGTAAGGAGGAGACAGATGCTTCCCCAGCCCTTTCTTTCTGCTCCAGTCACCCAGATTCTCCTTCCCTGCTTGGCTGGGGAGCATTGTGCTGAGGTGATTTGCTCAATATCACTTTCTGCCACTTTCTGAGTCTGAGCTGACATGGCATAGAGCAGCTCCTGTGCATTGGAAAGTGCTGTCATACCCTCCAAGTGACACCAAGACACAGGAGGAGGCACACTCCCTGTCTGCTATATGACAGCTGAACAGCTGAATTGGGTTTTCTTCATCTGAGGTTGATGATCCAGCCCATGCCCCAGTGACCGGTGGGCACCTCTCCCTCCCCTCTCTTGACACTGTCCCCAGCTGCTCAGGATAATTCTTTCTCTGAGCTCCTTGGCACATTTGTGCTCTTTAATAGCTCATTGACAAGGAAGGGCAACAGAAAATGTAGGGCTGCCAAGGTGAGTTATAACATTTTCCCAGAGAGGAGCCCTGGGCTTTTTCATACAGCATTTCACCAGTGCTATGCACCCCCAAGGTTTCCTGCAGAAAGAGGTATATTGTGTGTATTTGGGAGGTGGCGGGGTATCATACTTGCTCAAAGAGAAAGCATATGAATGAAATCAGTGAAGCATGGTGTCAAGCTGTCAGCTTCAGCTCGCACTGCTACAATGCTCTGAGCATCCAGAGGCCATTCCAGCCTGCACTGGGGGAGCCAGACTAAGGGAACAGCATTTTTTTTCCCCACTTTCTAATGTACAGGTCAAGTGGGGAATCTCATAGGTTATTAGATGTTGACTAAATGTATATGTCTGTCTTTTCTGCTCCTTGTCCCGTCTTTTCTCCCCCCTCCCTCTCTCTCTTTCTCTCTCTCTCTTTTGCATCACATCATGGTCAGGAAATCATAAACTTCAACTGCCGGAAGCTGGTTGCCTCCATGCCCCTCTTTGCCAATGCAGATCCCAACTTTGTGACATCCATGTTGACCAAGTTGCGGTTCGAGGTGTTTCAGCCAGGGGATTACATCATCCGGGAGGGCACCATTGGCAAGAAGATGTACTTCATCCAGCACGGGGTGGTGAGCGTCCTCACCAAAGGCAACAAGGAGACCAAGCTGGCAGATGGCTCCTACTTTGGAGGTGCGTGTTAGTCCATCACCCTTACACAGCAATACTCACTGCTATTGCTCATACATTCCTTAGCTTATCCTGGATGCACAGGGATGGCAGCATGTGGAACTGATACCCCAGGCACCTCCTCCTCCACCCTCTGTCTGTGTTCATCACACCTGTCTTGCAGCAATGGGAGGTGTCTGGGACTTACGGGAAATGCGGGAGTCTAGATAATAAATAATAGCAAAACGGAGAAGGGAAACTTAGTTCTTGTAGCTTCATTTCTTTTTGCCCCAAGCGAACTGACAGATCTGTGAAGCTGCAAACCTAAAGGAAAAAAACGGAGCATTCTCAATTCTCCAAGCACATTTATATGTTGCCTAGTCCTACTGTCTGTCATCCATCATACGAGGTACTGTATAAACATGGAGGAAAAAACATAGTCCATCATCTTCTCAGCCTGTGGCTCAGCAAAATGTCGTGAAGGTCATCAGGCAGGCGCGATGTATCAGCAGCAGAGCTCGGGAACAGTGAAACTAGCATAAGGTCAGAAAAGACTGTAAGAGAAGATTTAGGATATTGCTTTTATGAGTAACACAGAGACACTCCTCCTTTCAGAGCCTCACAGAGACCTCGCTGACAGCTCAAGACAGACAGTTCTCTGGTAGATGCATGTTTGAGTACAAGCACTGAATGCACCACAATTAATGGCCTACTGAGAGGGGAGAGGATGAAACCTGCCTTTCCTTCCCTTCTATAAGGCCTTTTCTCTTATTAAAAAATCCCTGTCATGCATTTCCTGCACTCTTCTTAGACTCTTAGTTCCTTGTAAACAACCTGTCTGCACCTACCTGGAGTACAAGGATTTTGCACCTCCCTAGCCAGTTGGGTCAGTTTGCTGGGATTTGGAGTTACAGCATTGGAGTCAGGATACCCCGACTGACAGATCTGATTAAAATTGCCTGTGACATTCGATGTGGTTTAGATACCATACACACAACTCCTCACACACATTCAAATCCGGCACTGCCTCATAAACTGAATTTTCTTAGGGAAGCAGCCTAATAACGCACTTATAACCTTGTAGTGCTGCTATACCAGTGCTTTGGGGTAGACTCGGAATGAATCCTGAGGGTGGTGCTGGTGGATTGACACCCAACATACAGCAGAGAGAAGTGCGCTGTCAGTCTTTAGGTCACACTGCCTGTCTTAGCTGCCCATACTCTGTGTGTATTCAGTGGAAAAGCAGGACTCCGGAGCTCTCCGCTGAGTGTTGAAGGAGCGTCTGTGCCCAAGTCAGGCATTTATGTTAGAGTCAAGGGCTTTCTGTGCTGTAACCAGCTAAGCATCCTCCTACGAGTAGCTGACTGCAGTGTAAATACACCAAGAGTTGGTAGGTGCCACTAACTTGGCTTTCCCTGACAACCTGTAAGCTTGTGGCGCATCTACAAAAAACTGAAAACTTTGAAAAGACAAATGTTCCAGGTGTGGCGATCAAAATTAGTACCAGGCACCAAGGCCCCAGCTCACCACAGAGCCTTTACTACAAATCTAGAGAGAGAATTAGCTTGAATGAGAGCACGGCTTGACCTTCTGCTCCCAGTGCCCATGACGAGCTGCGCTTCTCCATTCTGAATGCACAAATGATATCTTTGATAATCCACCATAACAAAACGTGACTGGCTAATTAGATCAGCAGAATCCCTGAGGTGCAATTGTGTGTAGCAGCTGACACAACTGAGCCCCCTGGTATTCTTAAATGTTACTGCTTATGCAGAATATAGCCCCTGTTCATGTTTTCAGTGGGAGTGCAGGTAGAGTCCAGCCAGCGAGGAGCGTGGGTGGCAGGCAGGACTGCCTGTGTGACAGTGCCAGGTCTTGTATCACAGGAGTGATGGTGTTTATCCCCATGTTCTCAGGCTGGGTCTTTCATTCCAGAAATTTGCCTGCTGACCCGCGGCCGGCGCACAGCCAGTGTGCGAGCTGATACCTACTGCCGGCTCTACTCCCTCTCAGTGGACAACTTCAACGAGGTGCTGGAAGAGTATCCCATGATGCGGCGAGCTTTTGAAACCGTGGCTCTTGACAGACTGGACAGAATTGGTAAGTAGAAGGTGTGAGGGTCTCCTTCCTAGTACCTGCTGCCCTGGCACCCCACCTCCAGGCTTGGTCCCTAGTTCCTTTGCTGGAGTTGTGAACTGAAGGAGATCCCAGCCTGTCTCTCCTTGCCTGACTTCAGCTCCTACAAGGAGCCTCATTCATAATCAGTTAAATCCACATCCTTCTCTCTTTTTCTTTCGCACACACATTTTTGCCAGCTCCTGTTTCCATTTGTTTCCCTTGCCAAGAGTTCTTTTTGAATAACCAAGATCTGCAATCTGAGGCCATCGGGGCCATGTTGGTGAATTCACTAGACCTTGAATTTTAGCTCAGAATGTGTAAATACCCACAGCCTCCCAGGTTCAAGAGAAAACAGACCGGGGTGTGAGCCCAAAGTCCTGCAAGCAAACCCCAGTATTTCAGTGAAATGTTCTGTGGCAGAAATCATCTCTCAGCGTGCAGACTGGAGTGTTTGTTAGAGTGTGACCTGGTTTTGCAGAGATGCTGGCTAGGGTAAGACTGTATGGGTTATTGGTATTAATTTTTTATAAAACAAAAGCTAGCAACCACGTTGATAAGGAAGAATATTCTTCTCTGGTGTATTAATGCATAATGAAATCCAGACCATAATGCTCCTTTTTGGGACAGTGTTTGTTTCTGTTGATAGTTGACAAGCAACTGGAGAAGCAGGAAGTACTGTAGGGAAAGCTTTGGGTGCTTTCTGATCCTAAAGAGACTCCTGTGCAAAGCCATCAGCAAAACACAATCACAAAGCACCTGCCCAGCTGTCCGTTACAGTCCAACTATAAACATATTCAGTAGAAATAGCCACCTGATTGAACAAAGGCGCGGAACAATTGATAAAAATCTAACCTCCCACAGCCCAAATTAAACGCAATTAACCAAAGAGTATTATTGAATTGCTATAGCTCATAGGGACCCATCCCAGGATGCTCTCCTGACCTGTGTGAGACATAACCTGTGCTGCAGACATCCTTGTCTAACTAGAGAAGACCAGGATAACGTTCCTTGGTCACAGCCAGAGACGTTTAACGCAGAGAGATTAAGTGACTTATGCAAGGTCATGCAAGAAGTCTGCAGAGCTGGGGACTGAGCATTTCAGAGTCCCAGTGTAACTTCTTTAGCTTCTTATTATACGTCTCTTTAAACTGCATGCATTTTCATTGCTTTTCAGAATCATAAAGGTCAGCGCAGGTCTGAATACAATGCAGAAGGCAAGGAGGATAATGGGGTGAGGGGGGTAGGGAATAAGCTGGCATCCCAGCAAGGGGTGCAGTGCCTCTGGGGCTTTTCATGCCAGGAACATTGTATTCTGTGCATCTCATTACCTGCTGCAAATCAGAAAGTGTGACCCCTGAGGAAAAGGTTATGAGCTAAATATGTAGAGTTTGGCAAAGCCCATGCTAATGAGGCCCTAGTGTAAGTGGCAATAGTCCCATCACTTGGGTTATTTAAATTGGACTGAACAAACCACTAAGAAAATGTAATGTCAGGCACAACCAGGGATGGGCCAGCTTGACATTATCTCAAATGCTTTGGCTTTGGAAGGTCGGTGCTGCTCAGCTTCCTAGCCTGATGCTCTCTGTGACTGTGCATGCAGGTAGGCAAGGGTGTCCTGTGCTCATTGGGTTTTGCTTTGTGTACTGCTGCACACATAACTAAAATTCATGGAAAATTCCGAACCAGCATAAAGAACCTCCCATGCTTCTTCCCGTAGGGAGAAATTCCCCTCCGCACGCAGCTGCAAAATGTCAACGTAAGGTCAGAAGGTGACACAGAGCAACTGGAATAACAGACCCTTTGGTGCAGAGCTCTGGCATTGTTCTCCCCTCCTTATTCCCATTCTGCTGACCTGGGACAACATCAGTCCCTATGCCAGAGGGCAGAGACTTTCAGAGTCGTACATTGAAAATCCTAGTGCTGCCCATTTCCTTGGCAGTCAGACCTGAGAGCCGCCTGTTCTCTCAACTTGACATCCTCCATTATTGCAAAATAGCATCTTCATAGTACCTTCCAGCCCTGTTGTGCCCAACATTCTTTGGCTGGAATTTCCCAAAAGAGCCTAAGGGAGTTAAACGCACCCTACTCAAATTGTCAGATCCCATGGGAATCCCTATCTTTATAAATAAGACATTTCTTCACCTTCCCCCGAAATGTGCGTCATCCAGAAGGAGCAGCGCAGTAGCTGTGTAACAGCATGTGACTTTTTAGGGAAGACAAGATTACTGCATTCTGCTGAGACTCTCCCTGAAAGTAGAGGGAGCATTCTAGAAGACTGAAGTTAAGGAACAGCAGTTCATAAAAGCCAGGTATGAACAGAAGCAGGACTATATTTTTCGTTCCTGCTATGTTCAGCTCAGGATCTGATAGAAGCAAATGGGAGCCTCTTTCCAAGTCAGCAGTGCATTCACCAACTCCCTTCTACCCAGACGACAACATGTCCTTGAGAGGCCCATGCCTTGCTGAGTACATGAAATGATTCAGAGGGCCCTATCGCTCTTCTGGTACCAGGATGAGATCCATCCAGTATTCCCCCTGTGCACCAAGGAACCAAGAGAGTAGGGAAAAAAATCTCAGCCCATCCAGTCACAGTGATTGGAGAGATGTTTACAGGATTACCTGCTACACAGAGGATTCGGAAAGCATGGTCTAAGCTTGTCCAGGTAGCAGGGAGACAGGATGAGAACGTAAGACCTCATTCCTTGAAGCAACAGGAGCAGTACTGGTTGACTGGACGTGCGATGAGGCATTCACATGGCAGAGCAAATGCAGTTTGAAGGCCTGTGGCTAGGCAGAGGGGAAGGAGAGGGGCAGAGGCACCCCAATCTGTGTGCCCCCATCGCTTCCTGCTGGTAGATGGGCAGCATGGCAGCATGAAGGGCACAGCCCCCCAGGGAGCTGTCAGCTACATTGATCGCTTGGCAAAGAGCACGTTGATGTATCCTTCTAACCTCCCTTGTTAATGGGAATTGATACTGGCATCCTGCCTGTGCCATGCATGGCTGGGGAAGAAGTTTCCCAGGTGTTTTGCACTTGCAGAGCTCTCTAAATACTGGAAGGGATTAGTCTCCATGAATTGACTGAAGGGGGGATTCTACAAAGATTTGCGTCCCTGCTTAACTCTGCTCTCTGAGTAACTTCCGACTCTAAGGAGCTCCTCAGCCTGCAGAATGTCACACACATAAGTCTCCACAGGCTCAGGGCTTGAAGATTGAGACTCAAGAAAATCAGGTTGATCACCAATTAATGATCATTTTATCACCGATTAAATCTTCCTCTTTTTCTTGTGCTTGACCAAGCTATAAAATTCTTTGTAGTATTTGTGTGTTGAAATGATTTGTTCATTTCTCCAGTGAGTAATTCTTTGAGAAGCATCTGTGAATCGTCCCAGTTTGTGATGTGTCAGTTAGTTACGCAAGTTGCATCATTCTGTTCCTGACTGGCTTTGAAACTGGCTTTCAGTGACCGTTGAAGCTTAAAATATTAGATTTTCACAAGTATTTGCACTTGTAAAACACAACCACTCAAATGTCCATTGAAAGAAAATACGATACAGGTCATGAATATTGTCGAATCAAAATTCACTCATGTGTTCCAAAAATATTGGGGGGCAATTATTTTCCATTTTTCGTTGTGCTGTAACAAATATGATAGATGTCTGTTGTAAGGTTGCTTACCATCCGTATCAAGGTCACTGGTCATACACAAGGTCACTGAAGGCATACTTAAAGCCAGAGGAAATTATTTTTTCCTTTTCATCAGGAATTTTTCACCAGGTAGTTTGAAATGTACACATTTTGAATGCCAGTTCTGTATGTTTTGATACAAGGATCCCAGTTAACCCAGGATTATAAGTGCCTTGTGTTTCCTCCAGGCATTGCAGATGCTAAAAAAACAAAGAAAAGCTAAGACAACATGATACCAGTCTCTAAATATAGCTATGTAATATTATTGCGGTACAAGAGTATCTGTTCAAGATATTATAGTGGGAGAAGTTTTTAAAGCTTTATCATATAAACAAGCCACAACAATAGCCATTCCCAAACTTTTTGACTGGGCACCCTATTTGTCAGCTCGCGATCACGCTTCTGCCATTAAAATCCTGTTGGGTTTGCAACCCCGCTTGTCTAGGGCATGACTAATACTCGGGGATCTGCTGCCTCAGAGGAAGGGCTGGCCTGTGTGAGGCTAGGTGAACTGTGAATGAGAAGATCTGGGATCCCTGCCAAGCCCTGCCACAGATTCCCTCTTTGTCCTTGTCACGCCTTTGCTCTGTGCCTCAATTCCTCATCCCTTCTACAGGGAAAATAACACTAACAAAGGTGGAGCTCGGGCTCTGAATGCTTCTTAGCTGCCTACTCCCTTGTGGCAGGTGCCATGCAAGATCACATGAATAAATGAAACGGACTGAAATGTGTATAAATAAAACAATATGTACTCAGCACAAATTTTACACTGTATCCACATTGTAGTCCAAATTTGTTTACTGTATGCAGGTGAGTAACCCCCAAAGAGCTGCACATGTGAGATGAGCAAGCAGATTTGGTCATAAGGCTATATAAATATATATATATATATGCTTCTTATTTGACGCTGCTGATACAGGCACAGGTGATGTAAAGATACAAGTTCCTGTGGCCCAGGTATACAATGCTAGAGCGTGTGTGCTTCGGGAGGAAGCTTGATTTCAAAATCATGTTGAACTCTGCCCAGTCCTTTAAGGAGGTGGAATCTTATTATCCAAGTACTGAGCAGGTGAGGGTATCAGTGGCTGACAAGAGATAACGTAGGTTCTCCTGTGTTGTGTCCTTTCTGATCACCTGAATAACCCATAAACATAAGTATTTATGAGGAATCAAAGTTCAAATACCACTGTATGTATTCTTCTGACTTGAAATCTTCTCCCATCATTTCCAACAGTACATTGTGGAGATCCAAATCTGACTTTTATAGTCAGCAGAGAGAAAAAGGCGTTTAGAGCATGATTCGTCTTCTCCTAAGGTGGCTATTAAAGTGGCTTCAGTGAATCACACCCTGGAAATGCTATGTAGCACAGGATAGGAACTTGGAATTAATCAGAAATTAAATATTTGAATTTCTTTTTATTTGTAAGTGAAGGCCCAGCCTCGGAGTGTTTTCTGTTTAGCCTAAGGAAAGGTATCAGCAACTCACCAGCCATGAATGAATGCAGATGACTTCAGCTTAATTAAGGTGAACTGGCAACCCCGTTCCCCCGAATATGGAAGTGCCATTTCTCCTGCAAGTCTAGCAGGAAAATAAAGCCTAAGACACTCCAATGGATGGGACCGTGGGGAGTGGTGATGAAATCTCAGGAGACCTGTCATTGACTTTGTAAATGACCTGGGTCACATTAGTTTATCCCAACCAATGTCTACCTTGCAGGGTGCGAGTTCTCTGGGAAGTTTGATCTTCTAGTCAGGAGACACTAGTACCGCAGACAGGTAGTTAGCTGGCTGGGAGACATTAATCAGAAGTGAGAGAGTTGGGGGAGTGGTAGGATATGCCATATATTTGTGCCTCATCTCCATGGTCCCCCAAGTTAATGGATTGCTTGTACATTTAGAGAGCCATGTCCACAGCTCTTTGCTATCTCCATAAAAATGAAACATCTGTTCAGATAACATTTTACCATTCCAACACCTTTTAAAATCATTTTCAACACCCTCTTTAATTAAATGAAGTAAGACTGGCTTACCAACCACACCTCTAGACTCAGGGGACTTTCCCTGCCTTGAAGGCAGTCCAGTAGCTATCTTCAGCCAGACCACACTGCAAAGCACACAACTGACAGAACAACGGTGCCAGAATGTCCAGTCTTCCAGAATCTGTCCCTGTCACAGCTGTCAGCTCCAGTAGGGCACTGAGAATTGAGTGCAGGAGCTTTGCCTCCAGACACAAGCACTTCTGCCACTTGAGGAGAAGGCAGCTCTTTGGCTTCAGTCTCCAGTGATAAGTAACAGCCAGGACACTGTGCTTCAGGCAGCACCGCTCATCACAGGCACTCCAGAATTATACCATTCTTGCACCCGTTCATGGATAGTCACAAACAGTTTGCTCTAGATAGCTCTATATATTCACTTCCTGCAAAGCTCTGTATGATGGCCATAACTATAAAGAGCGGGAGGGAAGAGCTTAATTTATTTTAAGTTTTGTTTA
The DNA here is from genome assembly GCF_963924245.1 of Chroicocephalus ridibundus. NCBI lineage: Eukaryota > Metazoa > Chordata > Aves > Charadriiformes > Laridae > Chroicocephalus > Chroicocephalus ridibundus. Next base: position 27,026,043 of record NC_086292.1, read on the forward strand.
CCTGTCGTGAGATTTATCAGATAACACTATTCACGGGGTATCATTTGACCTACAACAGTTTGGCCCAGTTAAAGGTTTTGTTCTGTCTGTTAAAAGAGATGCTACATATTTTGGAAGATACCTATTCGGTTTATGGGAGAGGAGAAGCAATCACTGGTAAGCCTGAGCCGTACAGGGAAGAAAGACCTTCACTTGGAAAGACAGGGAATTGTCCATTTCAAACTTTTGAAGTCTATTTTTTTTTTTTTTGTAGGATGGTAATAAGAAAATCTGATTCAGCTAGCCTCCTCAGTACAGTGGGCTCTACACTGATAAAATTTATTTCCCTTTCAGTGTGGTATTTGGCTTTCCTGCAATAAACCCCCTGTGTACAGGTGTAACTCCACATAGGCTTGCAGAGGCCAGAGCAGGGAAGACGGAGATATTGTTGTATCTTAAATGTACCACCGGACTTCAAAGGCTACAGCAGTAGGAAGAGAGAAATGAAGCACCAGTTACGCAGGGGGGTGCTGCCTTGTCTGTACGTGGCACAAGAGCACACATACTGCAGCAACTGTGGAGCAGTTCATCCAGAACTGCCCATCCAATTCGTAATGTATTTACACAGCCAGGCTCTCAGGAAAGTTAATCTGAATTGGTTTCTAGAGCAGATTTTTAAAGTGCACTGAACTCTGTAGGTGCTCTTAGATCCAGCTGGGCTTTGCTGTGCTTCCAAGAGGTACTTCAATTCTGAGCAGAAACCTTTACATGACAGTTAGTAATACAGTTTGGTGTGGGTTAACTTAGATTTGAAAGAAAGTCAGGCTTGAACAGGAAAAGAGCACATATACTGGGAGTTAAGAATTATTTTGAAATCTCCGTTCCAGCTAATTTCCCTGTATACACGGGCTCTAAGACAGTGGCAAGACCTGGTGCAGCGAGACCTCCCGATTGGTATAGTGCCAGTGCAGAAGAGTTCCTCGGGGGCACAGGAGCGGCTGTGTGAAACTGCCAGTTATTATGTCCAGGGCTTCTTTGCCTGCAGTTCCCAGTTGCTGCATTGCCCCGGTGGGGGCGATGGCAGCAAGCGGAATTTACCACAGGAGACCAGCTCAGGACAACATAGGCAAGGGAGGGCAAAGACCACCTCCAATGTGCTGCGAGCCCTTTGCTGCAACCAGTGATCCAAGCAGGGTGCTTAGTACCCAGTCGTATGAATAATAAGAAGCGAAGACCTGAAAGAAGTAACCATGTGGCAGGGGGCAGCCACTTTGACAGCAGGCCAGGGCATAAACCAGCCTAATAAAGTGAGATTATTTCAAATACATGCAAATTCACAAGGCAATTTAGTGACCTGAATTCTTAAACTGCAGCCAGTGGGCTTAGGCGGAGCTGAATAGAGAAATGAACAGAAAGTCACAGCTAATTTCCCCTGTGTCTGTGCAGAATTTTAACAACAGAAGGCTAATTTTGATTATTTGATAGAAGAATTATTGTTGAGTGCTAGCTTCTTTTATGAAATCACATGAGCCTTTCTCCCTGTTCTTTTGTGCGCTATCTACAGTTGAGGAAAATCTGACTTTGCAATTCATTATTAAGGGGGCAACATCTATTTGCTTAGTTTCCATAATTTTACATACCCTACTCAACTTCAAAGCCCAAGTAGCTGTGCTATGAACATCTTCTGGGCTCTAAATATCTTCCTCTCTCCCCTGTATTTAGCCTATTTTTTGCAGTGAGGAAAATAGGGAGTTTTAGAACCCAGAGCACTCCATTGATGATATTTATTTTTGTCTGACTATGGGAAAAAAATCATATTGTGTTAGGAGCCGTACAAAGAGAACAAAAGAGTCAATTGTGCCGTGGAGACTTTTTTAGTCTTAAGTCCTGATTGTGCTCCTGTAGCTCCATCCATTGAACTGTCCCTCAGCACGTTCCTGGGCCCATCCAGCCCAAGTGGCTGCTTGGGAGCCCCCCAGTCTTCCCTTCCCCAGGTTATCACACGCCACTTGCCCTGCAGAAGCCCAAGGCGGCTTCTCTCTCCTCTGGAGAAAGGTAAAGGGCCTTCAGCTACCTCACAGTAACCCAGGGTGGGGAGTCGGGACATGAGGTGCTTGCAGATGGCTCCTACGCCAGCTCCGTGGCATCTCAGTCCATTTGTATAGTGCTTTTGGGTTTAGGAGAAATAGTTGAGTGGATTGTTTATCTTAGTACCTTAGACTTTGCTCAGCAGTTTAATTTATGTGGGATAAACAACACGGAAAGAGAAACTGTAACATAAGCCTCCTGTGCTTCAGTGATTACATTGAAGGGGAAACAGGAGTCCTTTTTCCTCTCTCCTAATGAAGCTTCTCACTGGCTTAGCAAGAACACAGGACTCCATTGCGGTTCACCGGGTGGAGCTGTGAGCTGCAGAACATCATTTCAATTAGGGTTACACAGAGCCAAACTAATCAGCCTTTCAGTCCTTTGATTGCTGACTTTTTTGCTCTCCTTTTGAGGCAGGTGCTGTGGCAATAAATCCAGGGCAGGCAAAATGAATTTGAAACTGAAGCAATTTCATAAATATGATGAGGGGGAGAAATAATCTCAGAGCCACCGTCCCCAGCAAACTTCCTCCTATTGCCCCGTTCCACCTTTGGCTTGTATTTCATGCAGGACCTTGGTCAGACCTGACAGGAAAATGGCTTTGTCCCACCAGGACTCTGCTGTGTGCCTGCTCTCATCTGGTGCTGGCTGGAAGGAGGATTTTCTCCAGAAGCAACTAATAAGACTTACGTTGGTGTGTGGAAACATCATGTAAATGATGCAATTAATTAGATGGTGGAACCAATTCATTTTTCAGTTTGCTAACCAATTACGATTTTGAAAAATTCCTCTCCCCTTCAATAATTGAAAGAACATTTTCAGTAATTTTTTAAACGTTCTGCAGCAGAAATTTGAGACTTTCTTGGCAAAACAGAAAAGAAAAATTTGATCTAATGAAACAGTTGATTCATTCAAGTTGGGCTCAGGAAAACAGTAAAGTGTAATGAAATTTCAAAGGAAAATTGAAATGTTCTGTTTTAAAAACAAGAAAATAATTCCAAGGGTTTTGCTGGAATGAATTTATCAATTTGACACAAATTTAAGGAGCTTTGATCAAACCATTTTTCAGTAAATAGTCTGCATGTTTGGAAGATGTTAGCATGTTCTCTATTTAGTGCTCTGCCAAGGAACCCAGAGTCTGCTGTTCAGCTCTTTCTGTGTCGTCAAGAACTCTGGTTATGAAAACATCAGTCCCCTCAATTCATCCGTGCAGCTCTGATTAACATCGCTATGGGTTCTCGTTTGAATTGAGGGCAGCATTGGAAATTGCAGGCTATTCAAGCACAGACAAGCAAATCAGAAGCCAAAGACAGGTGACATGGAATTAAAAGAGTGAGATGAGGTGTAATGATGGAAACGCAGAGCAGTTGCTGGTATTGAGCTTTTTGGAAAGCTGCACTAGCAACATCTGCTGTTTCTCCTGTTCTACTCCTCGCCATGCCTCCTCAGCCGGGTTTTGCTACAGTCTGTTATCAAGAAAGCAAATGTGGTAAGGCAGCTTTTTTGCCTGGCTGCTTTGAACTCAGCGTGCCGTCTCCCATCCACATCCTGACCTCACAGTTGTGTGAGATTCTGCAGATTCCCCATGCTGGGATTTGTACCTTCAACTCCAGAAAGAGGATGATTACAAACCTGCAGTTTGCATCCCTCTTTAACTCAAGTGTGCTGGTTGGATTCTCTCTTACCTGTCAGTTTTATTTAGATAGCTTGTTCCTTCTCTCCAGACATGGAGCAGTTAGTATTTCTGTTTCTGTTTAAGCAGCTCTTTGTGATCTAATTTGTTTGTGAGCGTGTGCGTGATTCTAGTAGGTACCAGGTGGAAATTACTCTGTGTGTGTGCAGCGTGACCTTCCCTTTCACTGTATGTTCACTGCAAAAATGCTTTTAAGTTTAAAGGTGACAGTCATGCTCCCTCTGGTGTGCCTGGCTACAGGAATGGCAGGAAGAACCAGGATCTGCCTGTTCAGGCAATATCTGGTGCTGTCTGTTCCAGTCCGGTGTACAATAATCCAGACATTATTTACATCTCCTCCACACGCACTTCCAGTGCAGACGAGCTGTTCAGCCCATGTAATGACATTAGCAGGTCAGAACACTGTTTACCTTCAGGACTGTGTCCTTCCAGGGCCGGTGTCTTTCTCCAAGGTGAGAAAAGAAAGGCCAGGCCATATACCTTACTGCTTTTTTTGGAGGGAGTGATCAGCAGTAGGTAAAACACAAAAGCATTGAACGTCCCAGAGCACTACCCACAACAGACACGTCCCAAACATAACAGTTCCACAGTCATAACTCTGGCAGCGTTTTAGTGGTTTGGCTTTACGGTGTGGTTCAGCCCACTGTAGATTGCAAGCTTTACCTGCTCTGAACAATTGCATAGCACTATTGCATAGCACTCAGGTGCCACAGCCACACCTTGTCCTTTATAAAAAGGTAAATGCTTGATTTAAAAAAGGACAGTGAAGGAAAAACCCTTAGTGTTTTCTTCCAATGCATAACTACAATTACAGTTAGATCACTGCTCCTTTTTTGTCTGGGCGTGTCTAAATCCCAGTATCTCGTGGATCCTTCTGGAACCAAAGGGAATGGCTCTTAGCAGCTTCCTTCACCGCTGAAGTTCCCTATAAATCAGTATCAAGTCATTTCTTCTCTGAGAGAAGCTGAATACATTGTACTTATTCACTGATGTTTTTCAAGCCTGATTCTTGTGGATGCTTTCTGTATCTTTTCATGCTTTGTAGCTAGACACTAGAACTAAAGCATCATACTGTCTGTCTTCCTAGCATTTTAAATGTATTTCTCTTACACTTTATAATTTCCTTCTTATTTGTTTCACCTTTTTCTGGTGGTAGATTTGGAACTCGTCTAGTGATACTCAAGATTCTACCATTTCAGAGTTACTTTTTGGGACACCAGCTACCGTCTTCAGAGTGTCATTCCAGTTCTTTGCTGCCAAATGTTTGATTTTACATTTGGCTAGAGTAAGAGGCATGTCCTTAAACTCTTGACGTTTTTATCTGTTACAGATAAAAAAGATACACCATATAGTCAAAAAACCCCAGCAGTCTGTATGTCATCTGTGCACAGAGGTGTACCCACATCTGTACACAAAGAACTGAGATCTGACTGGCATAGGATTGAAAGGGAATTCCTCTGGCATCTCACTGGGAATGACTACCCAACACGGCAGTCCACTTTTAACCATTCCTTCTTGGAAACTATCAGCTGACCGGTTTAAACTAGAATACTGTATGGGACAAATTAAATATTATATTGTGTTCTTAGTCGATAATATCAATGGATTACATATCTTGAAAGTTGTGATTTCATGAAAGCATGGAGACAAGTTTAATGGACAAGCCCTTGTTTGCAGGAAACTTAATTGACATGAGCTCTGTGACCAGCCTTTAATTCTTAAAACATGACATGATTTGGGGTTAAAATACAGAAAAAGAGGCCCTTCCACACCCAGGCCTCCATTCATACCTGCTGCTGTCTCATGCTCTCTAAAGCCGCAGCAATTGGCAAGATGCTGTCTGTTTGCCCTGGTCCCGTACAGGAACTAGACGTGATCAGACAGGAACCAGCAGAAATGCCATTTGAATCCGAGCAGAGGTTTGCTAATGGGTGCAGGGCCTGAAGATGCATTTGGTTCAGGAGGAGGGTTAATACAGCTTTTGATCTGATCCAAACTGGCTGGTGCCTCATTTAGAGGTGACCCTTCGACACTCGCCCCCTGAGCTTCAGCTGCAAAATGAGCTGTGTACAGGCACACAACCAGAGGGCCGGGTATGTACATGCACGCACGCAGACACACACACAGAACTTATTGGGCTGAACCCTTCGAATCCAAACCAAAGTGAAAAGGAAGCCCATAGGCAGGTGCTGTCATCAATTCAAACTGGCGTATGTTGCCAGGATAGAGACGACCCTTGAAAAGGCAAGATCAGGGATCTAATTCACACCGATTTTGTAAGAAAATCATTCAAATCAGCATATACCAGCTCCTTATAAATCGATGCTGGCACCGTTACTGATTTGCATGCTGTCGCAAGAACAGAGATCTGAAAGCCATTTTGTAGAGAGACTGTCCACATCAGAAACCCTCTCCTTTGAGAAAGCATTTGTGCTCTGGTGGAAGGGCATTGCTGGCATCATCTCATCCTCCTGCGTTGAATGGTTCTGTCCTTCAGTCCAGGAGAGTGCCTCCCTTCAGTGCCAGGTGCACTCTCAGGCCAGACAAACTCATTACGCCACATTTTCCAGGCCATTGAAAAGGCAAAGCACTGAGCTAATATTTTGCTGCAGGCTAGGAAGTCCAGCTGGAACATGACGTTTGCTAGCCTGCGGTTTCCTTATAGCTGGGGCTAGAAGGGCACAGCCAAGTAAGATGGTAGCTGCAGCATGTCTGAGGGCTCTGACTTGGGCCAGCTGAGCTTTTCCAGCATGCCAAGTCCTTCTGTTCCTTATTCATAGCAAAATTGCCTTTCAACTAGCAAAATATGTTTGACTTCAGAGTGCACAAGTTGCATAAGACAGATGAGGAAAAGGTGTCGCTGGAGAGTAGCTGAAGACTCAGGAGACTTCACTGGAGTTATATTTTTGAGGTTTTTCCTTTGCAAACCCCCCAAAAATTACAGCCTTTGGACTTATCCTCTTTTTGTAATGGAAGTTCAGATTATGAGGTGCAAAATGAGAACCTTACAGATTCGTAAGCTTTGCTACCAGTCTGCCACAACTATTACAAGTGGCTTTACTGTCTAACTAAGAATATGTGTCCTGCCGGGCACACTTTTATGGGATCTTGAGGTTTGTTGGTCGTATCACAAAAGCAGAAGATGTGACGTTTGTCATCTTATTGCTGGAGCACTGGGACTGTACATAGATCCCATAATGACAGTGCAGGGGAAACAGTGGCAGCAATTTGAGTAAGGTCTGGCAGGAAGCTTTGAGGAAGCCTCCCATGCTTTGACACATCAGAATGACTCCTTCTCTTTTCACTTTCTCTACAGGCAAGAAAAATTCCATTCTGCTGCATAAAGTCCAGCATGACCTCAATTCAGGTGTTTTCAACTACCAAGAGAATGAGATCATCCAGCAGATTGTGCAGCACGACAGAGAGATGGCACACTGTGCTCACAATGTCCAGGCTGCCGCCGCTGCTGCTGCCGCTGCCGCATCCACACCCACCCCTGTCATCTGGACTCCGCTGATCCAGGCACCCCTGCAAGCTGCAGCGGCCACCACTTCTGTCGCTATAGCCCTGACCCACCACCCACGCCTCCCGACAGCCATCTTCCGTCCTCCGGTGTCTGTCTTGGGTTCCTTGGGACAGCAATCCAACCAGACTCCAAGACAGCTGAAAAGGCTTCAGTCTCTAATCCCGTCGACTGGGCCTTCTGCCGTTGGCTCTCCCTCCAGTACTCCATCCCAGCTGCATACGCCAGGAGCAGAAACGCCTTCGTCCTCTTCCTTCCACATCCAGCAGCTTGCAGGATTCTCAGCAGCCGCCGGCTTGGGCCAGTTCCAGGTGGGATCTCCTCCAGGTGGCTCAAGCCAGCCGGGTTTGAGCGGCACGTCCTCAGTGTTCCAACAGGCATCTTCTGGGTCACCCTTAGGTACAGCTCAGCCCCTCCAGCAGCAACAGCAGCAGCAGCCGCCAGCCCTTTCCAGCAGTGGATTTGGGCACTTCCAGCAAGCCACAACTAGCTCCCCATCAACATCACTCACCCAGCTTTCATCAAACTCACCCCCCAGTCTTCTCAACCAGTTCCAGCCCACCACAAGACCACTGCAGGGGGGACAGTTACAGCAGCTCTCGGGCAGTGGAACTTTGGGGGGAATGAATCACTTCCAAGCCCCTCCTTCTTCCAACTCTCCATCCTCCAGCCTAAGCCAGCTGGCACAGGCCTCTGGTGGGCCGTCCTCAGGCCTGTGCCAAACACATCCAAGTGCATTAGGATCTTTAACTGGAACGATAGCCCAGCTCCACCAAGAACGGCCACCTTTTGCCTCCATGTCTCCACTCCAACAGTCTGGTGTCGCCTCTCCCTGTTATACCCCTTCTGGCCTTAGTCCTCCTAGTCAGAGCCCAGTGTCAACAAGAACTTTTCAATGTGGCCCTTCTGGGGCCTCAGGCTCTCACGGATCTCTGCTCCTGCCTCAGACCGCCAGCCCACCTCCGCAGATCCTGCAGTCCAAGAGCACACCGCCTGTGCCACCGGGACGTCTGAACCAGGACATCAAGTTGATTTCTGCTTCCCAGCCATCTTTGCCCCAAGAGCTGGCTCAGACGCTGAGCCAAAGTTCTCCTCATTCCTCTAGAGAATCTGTTTCCAGCTTCTCTCCTTTTCCTGCTGGAGGGACTGGACTTCTTGGGAAGCCTTGTAGCTCAATTCCTGGGCGTGTGACTTTACCACGTCAGATGTCCTCAGGTTCTTTACCACATCCGCTGGTGTTTGGGGCCAGCGCTGCAGGCGCCGCTTCTCTGACTGCTGGTGGGCGGAAAGAATCCATAGCGCTCACAGGGGATCTGGAACCTGTCAGATCCAAACTGCCCTCCAATTTGTGAGGACTCCTTCTGAGAGCTGGTTATGTCAGCCGTGCAATTCAGTTCCTGATTAGACTTTCATGAATAATTTTTTCCTTTTCTTTTTCCCCCCTCTCTTTTTTTCTCCATTTCTTTTGTTTAGGTTTAACTGTGATTAGTAACAAACAAAAAAAACATGAAAAACAACAAAAAAAGAAGATAACCAGGTATTCTTAGAGCTATAGATTTTTGGTCACTTGATTTTATAGAATATTTTAATACATGGAACAAAAGGTTATGAGCAAATTTAATCCAACGAGGTAACGCACAGACAAGGTGTGTACCTGAGCTGGAACATATGAATGATCAGCCATAGAAGCCACCAAAAAAAGGTTTTCCTGTTGAGACAAAGATCCGAGGTTGATGTGGGCCATAAAAAGGAACATCAGGTCAGGCCTGTCGCTGGTGTTGTACAGGCCTGTAGCTGGAGAACAGCTCTGGTTGGCCTCAGCTTTGCATCGCTTTGCACCAGCTGTGAACCTGACCTGCAGCACCTAGTTATGGGGGGACTTGGATGGCTTGCTGTGTGCATCAGAAAGTTTCACTTCCTCCCAGGTTTTCTCCTGTGATCAGCAGGTTGCAGAGGAAGCAGGAAGAGGGGTGAGTTTCGTTAATGCAGTTCCCTCTAGGGATTCCAGAAGGGCTGAGTTTTTGTTTGGACTCCATCTGAAGAAGATAAAGGTGACCAGGAGATGGAGAGGCCTGACTTCTTGTCTCTTTCTTATTCCACTGATGCTCTAGCAATCCCTTGTATGTCACAAGGAGGGCAGTGAATATCCCCTCTGTTTTTTTATTGGCGTCGTGGAGGTGGGTTATGGGAGAAGTCCTGTCCCTGCCAGCATGCCAGACAGCTGGCCTCAGCCAGCAGAAGAGCCTAAGCTTCAATCTCTCCATGGTTTGGAAAGCCTGTGTGCTGCCTTCCAGGTTGGGGCGTGCAAAGCAAGGGGAGGGATGAAGAAAGAGGCAGCACTTTAACCTTCCCTCTCTCATTTTAATGTCTCAGTGTCCATGGGCTGACTGCTTTGAAGAGAACTGGATAGAAAAAGATTGAGAAGTGGGGTGCAGTCACTCCAGCCCTCTTCCTCCTTAGCCCAAGGGAGCTTGAGCTTTGAGGCACCGAGGGTAATACTGGTGCCAAGCCAAGAATCCTCCAGATCTGCAACTATGTTTACGCCATTAAACCAGATTAGACCAGAAATTTGGCCAGCCATGGTCCATGCTTCTCCTCTGATGGGGGAATTGAAATCTTTTGCTTGATTTCACCAGCAATAACAGCCTGCACCTGATTGGCTTTGGTCTCGCCCTGCAGTTGCAGCATCACTGGACACATCTGGGGCCTGGCAGGCACCCTGAGCTGGATTTTTTGGGGTCCCCTGATTTAAGGCAGTCAAAGCGGGATGAAGACAGTAAGGGGCTATTGGGTGCACAAAGCTTTTACCTCTAGGGCAAGTGTCTCCTTTTCTTTTACTTTGATCCTTTCTTTCTGTGTTTTTCTTAGGCCAAGAGGTGTCTCTGGCCACCTCACTGTAAAGAGTCAGGTGCTCAACTTTTCTAACACTTGTTAGAAACCCATGTCCAGCCTCCCTCTGTTTCCAGCTATCATGGGGTCCCTCCAGCCCTCAGAGGGAAAGCAGGACTTCATGCAGCAGTGCCAAAAACTTACTATTACCACAGTAATGATACAGGTTCATATAACTCCCTCTCTTACCTCCTCCCACCCCCAACTCTCTCCCAAAACACTGGCTGACAGTTGTTTTTTATACCGAATTGTTTGCAAAACTCTTTACATGTGCCTGTATCTTGGATGTTGCTGCAAGCATTCCTGGGCACTCCTGCTTCAACGTGCTTTGGTGGCTCAGAATTCAGATGTAATCAGCTTTGGTCTTCCTTTAAGGGTCAGGGGAACTCTAGAAATGTTTTTTCTACTAGCTACATACAACTATATATGTGTGAGTGTGTGTGGTGGGAGGGGTGCATGTGTGTGTGTGTGTGTGTGTGTGTATAGATTTTATATATCTATATATCTATATATACACACATGCTTTTATATATATAGTATACAGTTATACACATATGTAGTCTATTTATGCACATGTGTAAGCACGCACACACACACACATATATTTATATATATATATATCTCCTAGTTTTAAAATACATGTCAATTTTGACCCTCCTGTAGGAGTGATTGGCGGGTGATAATTATAATATATAGATCCTGCTTTTCCAAATATGTACAGGTTCATCTCGAAACAGACTCAGTTGACGGAATTGAAGCAGACTCACAGATCCTTTCATATTTTCCAAGGTATGAGGCAGTTCCTAGAAGGAAGACTTAGAATATCCTTTTTTCTGTTTGTTTTAGCGATCCTTTCTTCCCCGTATGCTAGAGGGCCCCTAGAATGAGCATCTCAAGAGGTTGGGAGCTGAGCTGTTTGGGTCTGGTGTATCTAATATAAGCAGGTGGCAAAGGTCTTCAGCCCAGCAATGCCAAGCCCTCATGGATGACTGTCCTGTGACTGCTGCATTGGTACTTGAATCTCAACAACCCCTGTGGACACTCAGACAAATGGAGGTGCACAGAAACATCCTGAGGGCTGTCTCTGGTAGACGTGCGTTCCATCCACCAGTCTGGTGAACATCCTTCTTCGGTTGGGTTCCTTTCCTTTGTTTTTCACGGGGACATTGTTTGATTTTCCAGTTCTTAGCAGTGCAGTAGCCAATATTGAGTTACTTCGACTGGACCCCAGTCAACACTAGGCTTGTCTCAGTAGGTGGAACTATATTTATTATTATTGTTATTTTTTGTTTTATTTTGGGGGGAAGGGAGGGAAGACTTCTAGGGGTGGGGTTTGCAATATAAAACACACAATAAAAACCTTAGTAAATAAAAATGTGAAAAACTCATCCCTCTGACTTGCTGTCTGCTTTAAGTGTTGAACTTCAGGCAACATGAGATGAGGTTTAAAGAAGAAAAAAAACTTGGGTGGCATTTCAGTCCTCTCCTGTTCAACAGAGAAGATGCTGGGTTTTGTCTCACTTCCTGTCTGTATTTTCCTGATGTCTTTAGAGCGTTTAGTAGTGTGTTTATGTGCTGCCACATCTCCATCTCACACATTCTCGTAGGAAGTCTGTATCAAGCCATTGGCAGTAAAATTTTAAAACTTTTGCCTACGCTTGAGTTTTTAACAGGAGAAATCTGGTAGTTGTTTTGCAAATGTGTGTATGAAAATCCTTCATGTTAATGGCAGACATGGAAACTCTGGCTGACTTTGTGATCCTTGGAGAAGAGCCTAAGGAGCCCTACCACAGGATACAGACCTGAACAACTTGGAATAGGGACTGTCATGGAAAGCGGACAAAAAATGAGAGAAAGGAAATAGTCGTTTCAAGGTCTCAGACTAAGCTGGATGGTGATGCCAAGGTCAGGACCCTATGTATGTTGGGAAGGTACAACTAGCCTCAACTCTTAGCTTTCATTTCACTCCTGTGAGATCCTCTTTGAGTCTTTGTCCAAACCCACTCTAGGAAGTATGCACAGAATTGATGATTTGGGTCAGTAGCCCACATGGGAGCTGTATGGCCTCGTGCCCTTTCTTCGTAGCCGAGAAAACGTAGGGCAAAGCAGCCCAGCTGGTGCAATTTGTCCTACAAGCCGTGGCAGCGAGATGTAGCTAGATACTGTCCTCCCTGCTCCCTCTTCTCCAGTTATTACAAAAAGCCTCACCTCTCACCTCTGTGCAGTGCCTCACCTCTGCCTTGCTGATAGTCTCACATTTATTTTTCCTTCCCTGAAATCACATTTTCTTTGTAGCTTCTCATCCAATGGTTGCATTTAGCCCTCTGACATTTTGTCCAGCCTCTGAAAGACTTGAATTTGCTTGCACGTCAATAGTGTGTCTTTCCTGCTGAGATGAGAACAAGGTCCAGAACCTTCTTTACCAGGACTCCCAATGCCAGAGATGGCAGGAAAAAAAAAAAGAAAAAAAGGAGCCCCAGGGCCATGAATGAAATCAGTATTTTGCAGAAAAGGATCCACAGATGCACACACACTCCCACTGACAGCGCAGCACAGGCTCAGTCCAAGCGGGACACTGCTTTTCTCTTCCCTCCTGCTTCTGATGGTACAGGAAAATGGGGGACCCTGTCAGTCTTCCTCTATCAGTTCTCTGACTTTGGCTGTAAATGAGCAGAACTGGTGAGGAAAGAGTAAACCAAACATTTTAATCATGCCCTTGAAACCAGATGGCTCTGCCCTGGTGGGTCGATTGTCCTGGAGTTTCAGTGAGGGGAGTTCAGGCAGTAAAATGTTTGGCTTGCCTTTCAAAATGAATGTCTGTGCTGGGCTTTTTTTTTTTTTTTTACATGCCATTACTATTATAGAGGAAACTGGGATTATGAGTCAATCCTGCCCAATGAAAAATGTCTTTTAAAATTCTGTTTCACGGAAGATTTGTAAACTTTCAAGGTTTTCATGCTGGAATAGAAAAAAATCCAAGTTTTGAGCTCTTAAACTTCCCTGTGAAACCTGTTTTCTGTTCTCCCCCAACATCTAACAGGGATTCAAGACACAGCCCCACTGCCACGAGTTGCAGGACTACATCGGGAAGATCTCATGCCCTTCCTGAGGGCAGAGCAGATCACGGGAACCCAATAACCATGAGGTCCTCATGACAAACATGATACCAGAAGAGACATGGCTTAGCTAATGGATTCCAGTCTTTACCTCGCCCTGAGCCTTTCAGCACAGCTAGTAGCCTCGTCTCTGCTCTAGGCCATTGTGGATCAGGATGGCAGGGACAGCTTTTCCCTGACTAAAGAAAAGCCCTGGCTCCGCTCTCTGGAGAAGCTGGAAAAAGCCCCATCAGTTGCAGACAAGTGCACATGGAAGGGCTTGACTGGCTTAGTGTATTTGTCATAGAATCATAGAATATGTTGGGTTGGAAGGGACCTCTAAAGGCCATCTAGTCCAACCCCCCAGCAGTCAGCAGGGACAGCTTCAACTACAACAGGTTGCTCAGAGCCTCACCCAGCCTGGCCTTGAATGTCTCCAGGGATGGGGCCTCCACCACCTCTCTGGGCAACCTGGGCCAGTGTCTCACCACCCTCATTGTAAAGAACTTTTTCCTAATGTCTAATCTAAACCTGCCCTGCTCTAGTTTAAACCATTGCCCCTCGTCCTATCGCTACGTGCCCTTGCAAACAGCCCCTCCCCAGCTTTCCTGTAGGCCCCCTTCAGGTACTGGAAGGCTGCTATAAGGTCTCCCCGGAGCCTTCTCTTCTCCAGGCTGAACACCCCTAACTCTCTCAGCCTGTCCTCACAGCGGAGGGGCTCCAGCCCTTGGATCATCTTCATGGCCTCCTCTGGCCCCGCTCCAACAGGTCCATGTCCTTCTTGTGCTGAGGGCTCCAGAGCTGGACACAGCACTCCAGGTGGGGTCTCACCAGAGCAGAGTAGAGTGGGAGAATCGCGTCCTTATCGATGCCTCCTTATCTTACTGAAAGGACTTAAGATTGCCCTGGGATTTCATGATACTTGCACACCGGCTGTCAGGAACAAACTGTTCAGATACCAGAGCCGAGGCACCCTCCTATCAACAGGGTGGTTTCTCCACGTCCTGATCACTACTACCTCCCCTGCAGTGCCTTGTGAAGACCCAGCATGCTTGTCTGGGTCTTGGCGTGGGGGCTTGGAGTGGGAAAAAAGCAGGATCACCAGCTCTTGTGATTTCTTCCTTTCCCCAGCCACAGTTTGGCCAGGGCTGTTCATGGGAATTTCAGCCTTGTCTTGGGAAACTGTCCCGGACTGTCTGTCCTCCCCGCTCACCCTCCCCTCTAGAGAAGAGCAAACACTCTCTAGTTATGGGAGAGAGGCAGAGGCTCCTATACTCATACCTCTTGGACACTGTGAGAGATTTTGGGGTGTTAAGAGACCACAGAACAGACCTATTCCTGGCAATGCTTTCCTGCAGGCAACTGGGATTGTCCGATCCCCTGCACCAGCCAGCCTTAGGCAGGAAGGAAAGTGATGCCAGAGCTGCAGTAAGAAGCAGGCTGAGGCTCAGCTCTTGGAAATGAGGTTTTTCTAACTCTCTTCCTCTTTGCAAACTCACTGTGAGCTGTTTGGACCAAAGTGACGGGGTTCATTGAGCACAAAATGGTGGAACCCTGCATGGACAGCATCCTGGCAGGACCCTCAGCAGACCTCTTCCCTCAGCGTTTTCCTCCGGCCACAACTGCTGTAAGAGAGACCCTGCAGCATCTCCAGTGTGTGTTCAGGAAATCTGGCACTGGGGATGGAGGTGTGCATGCCCTGCCTGAGTGCTTTTTTTATCTCGTCTGCAGATTCAGGGATCTCATAGCACTGGGCACAGGACTGGTGAGCTTGGAGGAGGCAACAGGTACCCTACAAGGTACTCCAGTGAATGCCCAGAACGAAAACGGATTTGCACCTTTCTGCTCCTTGTTAGGGGAGACATTAGCAAGTTAGGAACCACCACTTTAAATAAATGAACACATCACAGTGTATATTTTATTTAAAATAAAGAAAACCAGACACTGATGACAGCTTTCACTCATTCACTCCACTCAGCCTCAGGGGCTTGCAACTTCAAGCCCAAGGGACTGATGTGGCGGTGGGATGTGAGTTGCAAACCCCATGAGCTGTTACTTTGTGGAAGAGGATAACTTTGGGATGTGGAAGGGAAGGTGTGCGCAAGGCAATGCTCCTGTTTGTGTGCAAACCACAGCAAGTAAAAGGCAAATGAGAGAGTTGCTCAAGGCCTGGCACTGCTTGTGCAGGGTCACCCACTACTGCTCCTCCACCTTCGGGCAGAAGCAGGAGGAAATGGTGGCCAGGCAAAGAATCAACATCGCACTGCTCATACCTCTGTAGGACAGCACAGGCCTTCTCCAACCCCTTGCAGAGCTGAAGCAGGTTGCCCACGTGAGCTGCTCTGCAGCCACCTCAGGCCAGACTGCCTAGCACACCGCAGGTCACTGCAGAGAGCATGAGTGACTGAAGGGGCCCAAAAACCCGCCTGGGGGGCTGGAGACATGGTGAGGGGGAGGAAGGTGAGGACACAGACAGTATGTTCATGTCCTCAGATGATGGGGTGGACCAGCCCAGGCCATCTCTGCCGGCAGGCCGTGTACCTCACTGGGACAAGGGTACAGAACAGGAATACAGACCGTGGGGGAGGCACCAGGGTGGGAGAAACTCCTGTAGCTGAGGGAGCTGGAGCCCAGGGAGGGAAGAGAGAGGGGCCAGGGTTGCCTGGGAATATGCTTGGATTGAAAGGTTGACCAGGAGTTTCTGCTTCCCATAGGCAAGGGCAGTGTTACAGCTTCACCGCTAGTGAACCAGAGACAGCAGCTGCTGGCACCAGAATGGGCCCAGCACCTGATGAGGTGCATCCCTTGAAGGTAATCCTCTCACCCCAGCACTGGTGGGTGGCAGCCACCTCTCCAAGCCCCTGAGAGGTTCATTTGGGGCATCAATACCATGTGAGTCCCAGGAGAAGGGAGGGAAGAGGCCAGCCCATGCCAGGACCCTAGGAACCCAGTGCCAATGGGTTCCCAGTGCTGACCCCCTCAGCTCCAGTGCTTACCCCCTCTGCCGGGCTGGTGGGGTCATGCTGCAGAAGAGCTGGACCAGGGTGATGGCTGCAGGGGATAAAAGCCCAGGAACTGGGATGTACTAGCATAAGCAATTAGTCCATTTTTGCTGGTGGCACTTTAATGCCATACACTCCCTCCCCATCCACCATTACCCCCTTGCAGGCACCCCCTCCACCCCTGTCAGGGGTGAGCAACTGGTGGCCTGTGAGTAGGGATGTGGGTGGCCCTTTCCCACTGCTGAACTAAAGCTGGGATCCGTGGGAAGAGAATCAGGGCATGCAAAGATGCAGTTTCGGTTTACCCTCAGAAGTCGGAGGTGGTTTTGCAGCTGCTTTTCATCAGCCATGCAGTTCCTTGGTCACATTTGTCCCTTTCCCCACACAGGGAAACGCTCGGTTTATCATGCCGGGTTTTTTTTGTGTGTGTTTGTGTGGCCCCTCAATTTCTAAGCTCAAGCCTACACTCAGAAATGTGCAGAAGTTAAATCAAGCAATTAAAACACCTTGTGAGCAATACCATGCCCCACCCGCCCTATCTTGCAGAGGCGGAGGCTTAGCTGAACACTGCTTTTCTGGCAGGAGGGAGCAAAGCGGAGGAGCTGGGGGGGGCGCCAAGGCCCTTTTCCCAAGTCACAGCTGAGCACTGCCTATTTTCAACCCAGCCCATCAGTGCTGAAGGCTGAGGTCCCAAGTGTTTTCCCTGGTTAAGGTATTGCCTCACTGGACACACATGATGCCCCTGCATGTGAGCTGGCTGCTCTCAGTGCCCCCTCCCTGGTGCCCCTGTGAGCAGCACCTCAGTGAAGCTGGGGGAGCTTAGGGTCTGGCCTGCCCAGGGCTGTGCTGTGATCAGAGCTAGTGCCGTGCTGGGGCCTTTCCAACATCTCCCACCCTGGCCCTGCCAGGCACTGGCCCTGGCCCTGCCTCTCTCAGCTCCCAGCAGTCCCAGGAGACCGCTGCCTGGATTGGCAACGTGTCTTCAAACAACCCACTTCCTGCTTTCTTTCTCCCTGTTGGTAAAAAAGAAGGTTAGTTTTCACACATGAGTATATGCATGTTCGTTTTGTCGCTTAAGTTATTTGCAGAGGCCTCAGACATTTTATCCCAGTAATTCCAGCACACCAAGCCTGTGCCTAAGCCCCACTTACTTCAACTTTAGGCTCTGATTTTAATGGAGCTGAATATAGTGCCATCTACTATTGTCAAATTCAGGGAAGAAAATCCTAACTTGGTTCTGCCACTTACATTTGCAGGAAAGTAGATGATTGATTTTCTTTTAAAAAGGCATTGCAAACCAGCTGCCTTTCAGCCTCCAGCTACCAGCTGACCCTAATCACCAGCAGTGACTGTTCTGCTCAAGTCCACCTTTTAGTAGGCACCTGATTAGAGTAGACATTGACTGAAGTCTCTCAGAAGAGGTAGATGCTCTTTTGTTTTAACAGAGGAAAACCCACAGCCTGGTAGGTTAAATAGACGCTTTAGCCCAGCAGATGCCAGGCCCTTTGTAGGACATCCACTGAGTGACCTCTTGTTGGCATGGGCATTGCAGGACCCGGCTCTCCTGTCCTGTGTGCGGGGCCGGACACTTCCTCCAGAAATCCCCCACCAAGGCAGCCAGGCTGTGTGTGCCCTGCCCTGCCCACTGGGAAGGGAATGGGAGGAATGGCAGCTGGCTGAAGCTGTCCTGCAGTGCTAGGCAGGAAGGTGTTAACAGCATCTCCCAGTGCCACATGTCTGAGCGCCTTCCCCTCTCTGGGAAGCTGCTCTCCCTGACTGTGCTGCAAATTAGACAGCTCTTCAGGGTCATTTTATTTTATTTTTTTATAAACTTGCTTTCTTCAGCGGTGATGGGAATGGCTGGGGCTCGCCCACACATGGCTCACAGCAGCCTCTCTGGAGGACCACCCGTGCTTTCCCCCTCCAGCTCTGTCGGAGGCAGCATGTAGGACCAGTGGGGGTGGCTCAAGGGGGGGGCATGGCCAGCTGCCCTCCCCAGACACAGTGCTGCCTCTCAGGTGTCCTGTCCACCTGCGCTAGCCTCCTGCTGTGGCCAGAGGATGCTGTCAGCTCCGGCCTTGTGCATGCCCATCACTGTCATCTCCTCTCTGCAGAGGCTGGGTGCTGACGTGCTGCTCTGCTGCGCTGTGTGGGCCAGCACAGCCCGTGGGGTGGCTTGCCAGAGAGCTGGGGAGATGGAGACGGGAGCTGCTCTTTGCTATTGCTGATGCTCCACTTGGCCCAGCTGCCTCACCATCTTGGAAACAGCCACCTGGGAGAAGAGAGTGCACCCTTACTGCCCAGCATGGGGAAGGGTAAGGCACTGCTGGAGCAAACTCACCAGAGTCAGAAGGGCCCAGCAGATTCAGGAGTGACTTCTTGCTCTTAGTGAGGGGGGAAGGATGGAGGACGGGCCTTCAGTGCTGCTCCTTTGTAAGCATTTCTGCCTCCCTCCCCAGCAGCCGCCTGAATGGATTGCGAGGAACACAGCATCCCTGGCCAGCTTGGGGAGGGAGGGAGGGAACAGCCTGTTGGGGGAAGGACATTGCTGGCCTGAACCACATCTGTAGCTCATGGCTGCACTGCCAGGCAGGAATGGCATCCTTGATGGATTATGAACCTTTTCCCTGATGCCTCAGGCTCTTCTTGCAGCTCACGGTTTGTGGCAAAGATTTAGTGCCAGGACAACTTGATCTTTCATGTCTCTGTAAGCTGTGTGCTCCTGGAAAAGCTGTGGCAACTGAGGACATACATACTTAACTTTAGAAAGATGCTAAGCGTGTAGCTTTTAATCAGATCTCCATGAAGGCTTGAGTGTGACACCGTACAGCCATGGTGAGGGTACCTATAGGAGCTGCAGATACCCCAGGGATGAACAGGGAGACCTGGAGGCACTTGCGCATGGGCACAACACACACATTTTTTTTCCTTCCTGCCTCCAGCAAAATGGTCTCCAAAATCATAGGGTTCAGTTCAAGTAGTATGAATTCGGTTCCAGTAGTGTGAGAACAGGCAAACATCAGCCTTGGGGACTCAGGAATATCCTCTGAGAGCCCATGAGGGGACTCAGCCTCCATCTCTAGTTTGCCGTCATGCTGCTGTTTGCTTGCTGCGTTTTACTAGAGCTCAATGGCATGTCTCACACAGTGCCTAAAGCAACCCTGGTTGGAAAGGGCTGTCCCCACTCCAGCCCACATCCCATTAAAAATCCAGTGCTGCCCAGCCCTCCATTTCCAGGCCTGCCTGTAAAAGAGCCAGGCCGGCCTGCAGAACAAAGCCCAGCCAGGTGGCCAGAACCAGCCCGCAGCGATGAGCAGCACTGGGTTGGGCACCCAGGGTAATGCTCTGCAGCTGGGAAGGGTCCTGCCCTGGGCATGGAGAGGGGAAACACCTGGGGCAACGTGAGGCCCTGGGGTAGACTCCAGCCTGGCTCCTCACAGCAAGCAGCAGGCTTCTCCAGGTAAGAGGGTTGGGGAGGGTTTTGGAGTGGCTTCCTATCTATCTGAAGCCCATCTTTTGCGGGGTGGTGGTGGTCCTCCTAATTCCTGGCTGCTGGGAGCAACTGTGGGGGAAAGGCTGAGCCTTGGCTCTGTGTTCCCCGTCCACAGTGGGGATGGCTGGGGCTGTCCCACACTTCGAGGTGGCCCTGGGGATGTGGTTGGGGTGAAAGGGTCTGGAAGGTGCCACGTGCTGCAGTGCGTTGGTAGCTGGGCTGTGTGCCCTCTCCCTTGGGTCCCCTCAGTGCTAGCGGGTTTGGGGCTAGGACTGGACAGCAGTTCTCTCCCAGCCCCGTGTCTGAGGGTGCCTTGTCTTTTTGGCTTCACCACCTTCCCCGCACGCCCAGCTTCACTCCCAGCAGCACTGGCTGCAGCAGCAGGGTTTTTTTCCCCTTCCAACCACAGCTGACAGCAATCCCCCCACGGGGCTGAGGTGGCCTTGGCTCAGTAACCCCATGTATTACTGAACCCATCATTTGGCTGCTGGAGCTCATTGAAAAGGCAGCTCTAGTGACTAGGTGAAATGCTGCAGGCCAGGTATTAACAGCTTGGGGACCCCAGGCAGACTGGGCTGGGGAGAACCACGCTGGTTATCTGTGCTGGTGCGCAGAGCTGGACAAGGGAGGACAGCAAATGCTGTAGGGGTCGGGGGGGAATGCAGCCAAGGGACCTCCTGTGAAGCACCTCCTCACATGGCTGTGCCTGTAGCCTGGTCTCCGGGGATGTTGTGAGGGATACACATCTCTTTAGAAGAGGCTGGAGAAATACCGTAGCCTTTGGTTTGCTCCAGAGGAGCAAGAGCAGGCAGGCAGAGATAGGGGGCTGTGAGAGGGAGAGGGCCCAGGCTGGGGATGGCAAGGTAGGGTCCAGCTGCTGGAGGGGTCCTGCTCCCTGGGCTTAGCAGGGCCAGAGCACTCTGGAGGTGGCTCTTCCTGGGTCACAGCAGTGTCACCCTGCACAGGACAACACGGGGCAGCCTTCGAGTTTGAGAGGTGCTGGCAGAGAGGTTACAGATGGCACCAGGCAAGGTTTCCCCGGCAGCTGCTCACTGCCAATACCTCAGTGCCCTTCTCCAGTGACAGGGATTTTTTTTTTTTTTTTGTCACGAGGCTCCAAATCCTCGCTACAGACAGGGAGGAGATGGATAGGAGCAGCGCGGGACCGGGGCTGTGCCTCATAAACCAGCAGCAGCTGCCAGGGAAACCCCTGCGTGGGAGGGAAGCCACCCCGGCCTCGCCATCCTCAGCACAGAGCTCGGCCAGATTAAGTGGATGCTGTTACCATGGTGACGGTGCCCACGGAGGAGAAATGGGGTCTGGTGTTTTCCTCACGTACAAGGATGCCGGGATGAGGGAGGATGCTGGGCGGGATGAGGCTGCCAGGCACGCAGCCATCGCCGGGTTTCCCCACTTTCCTGTTCCACTGGGGAAACACCTCCCTGGGCTGTCCCTGAGCCAAGGCACAGGACATGCGTCTCATCACAGCTGGGCTCTACTGAGCCCAAGGACAAACCTCCGCACCCTGCAACGTCCCCCTCTGCCCTCCCCCACCATGGTGCTGTGGCCCCAGAGCTGGGTGTCCGCACCCTGGCCCCCCTGCAAGATGGGACCTGGCTGTCTGCTTTCCAGTGTCCTTGGGAGACTGCGCTCTCGCACTCCCTGGGAAAGGGCCCTAATGGGGGGGGCCTGAAGTCAGGTCAGGGCTTTCCAACACACACATCTGACTGCCCCGGCTCTGTCCGCAAGGGCAGACACCCCACCCAGGGACCATGAATGAGGTTACAAATGGGGTTGTTCTTTCTTTTCCCCTCAGGTTTGCGGCCCCCTCTTTACAGAATGATGAAATTCTAGGAGGTGGAGGCACTGACAGCCAGCCTAAAATGAAAGAAGGGGAAAAGAGGCACAGCAAAGCCTCCGGGTAGAGGAGCCTGCGACAATCCTGTGAGTGCTCATCCCTTGCCTGCAGCCCGCTAAGGGTGAGTACTGCTGATTTGGATTAAGTTAATGTGTGATGATTTTACTGCTACATCACTAGCATGTCTCATTTAATTCTCCCAGCCTTTGCTGCAATGGGGTTGCTGCAGGATATTGTAACCAGGGCTGTCCTGTGTCTGGTTCAGGTGGTGAGGGTTTGCGGATACTAGGGCAGCGCTACATCATGTTTCCAAGGCTGGTAGTGGTGTTACTGGTGCATTTGTGTGTCAAACAAAAGGGCTGTGGTTAAACTGCCATGAAAACCAATCGCTATGGGCAGGGCACCCTGCAGTATCCCCTCAGCCAGGGGCTGCTTGGTGGCTGACTGAGGGTGGGATGTTCTGAGACATCTGGGTTATGGAACGGAGAATTTACTCCTAAGAAATTACCAAGGAAAACTAGCGTTTGCTCTAAACTGCAGCCCTATGGGAGCCAGCTGTCTTGGCCATTGTCCCTACAGAGAGGAAGGTCTGGAGGAAAGCGCTGGAAGAAGGTGGGGAAACAGGAGCTGAGATTAATTGGGAAATAACTGGAAAAAGTTGATTCTCATTTACTAAAGGACAGGGAATAGGTTATTATCCTAGCGCAACCACTACCAGCCCTGCTTGTGGAGGGGAGATGAGTCAGGCAGCTGCGCGTGTCAGGAGTCCTCTCTCAGGTGGCGGGGTGCGTGTTTCCCCACAGCAAGGTGGCCCAGCAGCACTCGGGGTAGGCTGAATCCTTCTTTGTTCCCCCTCACTGGACTTTAGTTTGGCTCCCTGGCACTCTATGGCATTCAGGCTTTTCCTGCCTTTTCAAAAGGCAGGGGTACAGTCTGGATCTGTGAGTGATTGCTACCTTTTCACTCTTAGGCTCCTGTTCCGGTTGCCACTTTTCCACTTTGTGCCTGCCAAACATTGGCTTTCCTTTGCCAAACCCGCTAGTCCCATCATCTGCTGCCTCTGCCCCTGTCAGCCCTGCACGTTTGCTTGCTAGGTCCCTTTGACCTCCAGAGTGTCCATCACACTGGAGAGCTGGCAAGCTTTTTTAGAGGCAGGAATTTTGCTGTGTCTGCTTATGGAAGGTTCTAGAGGGTCACATGGCAGCTCATTTGCCTTTTAAAAGTCACACAGGCTGTATGTGTTCCCACAGGAAGGGGAGATGTAACCTGGCTGAAGCCTGTGTTGAGTCAGGGGATACCTGGCCCCACAGAAATGTTGTAATGGTTTAACGTTTTTCGCCAAGGCAATTAAGTTGAGTCATGTTGAGCCTCTACAGGAATGCTTTTATTTGAGATGAACACTGATTTGCTGTGAGTTAGTTTAAATCCTGTCTCAATTTGTCCAAAGAGAGGTGGCTGTTTCTAACGGGCAAAAGCCTGCTGGTGTTGCACCAATTTATCGTTAAAGGTGTTTGAGGCAACCTCTTGCTTCTGCATTGGAAGCCAAAGTGCGGGCAAGGACAGCCACGGCGATGCATGAAAAACCTGTGGTTTGCAGCTCGAGATCTTTACTGACCTGCTACTAACAAGAAAGCATCGCTAATGTTGGTTTCCTTAACCTGTGCCGAAGAGAAACCACTGCTCCTCTTCCAGGTGGGTACAGCAGCGGTGCCGGCGCTGGTTTCGCCGTGCGGCTTCGTTCAGCAGCGAGTCACCGCTGCCCTCTAGTGTCCCCGTCCCGCACTGCCCGCAGCCCGCCGCAGCGCCAGCCCTGCCCGCTTAACGGGGGCTTCCTGACTGACAAACTGCCACCTCTTCATCCGGCTTGATCTGCAAAGCCAGTAACAGCACAGCAAATGAGCTGCATTGACTCACCCGGCAAGAATTATCCTTTTGCTTTTAAAGTTAGAGGTTACCAAGTAGAGGCAGTGGGTGCTGTTTCTTGTTTTTTCCCTGCTGTATCCACTCTGCCTGCCTGCATCTCAGGTGTGCCTTGTGGCATTCCCAAAACCTAATGTCTCTCTTCCCCAGTTCTCCTTTTCTGTACACGTACGCATGTGCAACCCCACTGGTTCCAGCATGGCTGAGAAGTCCCTGACCAGCTGCAGGGTCATGGCATCCCTTCTGGAGAATTTCTGGGATCCGGTTCCCACCCGAGACCTCAGCGTGGTTGCACAATTTAATGAGTGAACGGAAGGCCCTGGCTAGCAAAACAGGGGGCGAAATGGGGTGCAAACCAATGCAGTGGCTTGTGCTCCTGTTTGCAGAGGTCAGGATGAGAAATGGCCTGGTGCTGCCAAGAACAGGGGACACAAGGAACTGGGGGCAGTGGCTGGTTTGCAGAGAAGAGGCTGATGATCAGTGTGAGTCCAGTATTGAAAGAGTCTGGAGTCAGTATGAGGGTAACAATAAGGGTATCAATTACTGCACTTTAGAATCTATAGACAGGAAGTGCTATATTCAAAGCATTATAGTAATATTTTTCAGTGATTTACTGCTTTACTAAGGCTATAAAATGTACTTTCACCGATTTGAAACCCCTCCTTCTGATGCTTGCGTGTTAGAAGGTGACACCTTTGCTATTGAGCTTTGAAATGGAGGGGAGTTAGCCAAAAACTACGTGCTCAATGGTTGCATGGAATTGGGTGGGGGGGATAACAGCTCCCCTTCTTTTTCTGGAGGACACACCCTACAAACCACAACAAAAAAGGTGCGAGTAAAATTCCAAACCTGGTCCCCATATTGATTAAGGAGGGAAAAAAAAAAAAGGTATAGGAATAATGAAAAAAAGAACAAACTCTCCAAGCAGCCCAGAATTTGATTGGATTAAAAAAAGTGTATTGGATGTCCAATACAAAATAATAAACATGAAGTTATTAAAAAAAGCCATAGAGTATACAGCAAATACTACAGAAAAGCAAAAAAATTGTACAGAAAGGTAGACGTCTACAGCAGTCCTCAAAATTATTCTACATGAGAATCATAAAACAATATACAGGTTTGGTTTTTTCCCCAAATGTCTCTGAGGGAAGCTGCCACTTAACAGCTTGACTATGACACTACAAGGATACACAATGTTCCAAATTTAAAATCACAGGATATGTAAGAAAACGTAGCATTAAAATGTGAAAAAGTGCAATACAGATTGTACACTGAATTGAATAAATGTTTTTTGTTTTTTTTTTTTTAGTTTCACCTTAAAAAACCAACTTTGAACAGTTGTTTTATCATTAAAAATATTCCCCCTCCCCAAATTCAATGACAATATTAACATTCATGGTGTTATACATAAGTAATATTCACAAAAACCCACCAGCTAAGAATACTGCGTATGTATGATGGTATTTCTTTGGGTATAGGTAAAAAATAGGCAAAGGAAAACATACACCCCCCCGCCTTCCAGGACAGGGTGCGTATTTTATTATTTAAATACATATTCTGTAGCTTATTTTGCCCTGAATTGTATTGATTAAAAGTCCAAACATCAATTATCCAGGTGGCCCACGGTGCTCCAGTTAATTTGATACCCACCCGCTCCCTCCCAAAATAATAAATAAACCCATCAAATGTCCTAGAAATGACAACACAAAGAGTCCAGGAAAAGAAGGGAATTAAACTTCAACCCAAACCCCTGCTGCTCTCCAGGACGATTCCTTGGCTCTCCCTTCTCTTGCTGACAGGGACTATGAAAATGGGCCCAGAGCTTTAGCTTTAGTCACAGGGATAAAAGACAATAAATGAAGCAAAGTTCTTGTATTCTTTTTAAATTTAACTGTAAGCAAATTACAGTATTTCCTCTTAATGTTCCCACAGGTAGAGCCATGTAGCAGAAGCACCGTGGGCCATTGGCAGCAGTGCCCTGCACCCGAAACGCCCGTTACCTGTGTGTTCTCCATTGTTATCGCTGAGCTCCAAGATCACAAATCCGATCGCTCAGAAGGAACGGATTCTCCATCCCAATCATCAGTAAGTTTTGGGTTTCCTTTAATTTTTAGAAGTGAAATTGCCCATGAGTTTGTTAGGCAGCTGGGTTTTGGTGGTTGTTTTTTGTTGTTTGTTTTTTTTTTTTTGCTAAAATACAGTCCCTCTTTTTATGCCATTCCTCCTCACAGAGCATGGCAGGGCCAGGCCATCGTACCAGGAGAAAACAAAACCCCTTTTCCTTCTCCTCACATAGGAGTTCCCTTTTCACTTTCCTTCCTTTCTAGACAGATACGCGAACAGCACCTGAGTCGCTAATACTGTTTTTCTTTTCAAATGGTTTCCAAAGTGTAAAAAAATACATTTTTGCCTTGCTTATGTCTCTGAAAAATCCTTAAGAGAAGGATTCTTGTTTAAATGGCCTGGGACAGAGAAATTGCGCTGGGGCTGGACTTGCTGCTGAAGGACGCTGTGGCCACGTAGCGTGCTCAAACAGATGCCGTGGGCTCCTGCTGATGAGAAGAGGTCCCCAGTTCTCTGCTTCGGGGGGGCCTGGGCAGCTCAAAGCTGAGCACCCCCAGCAGAGAAGGGCCATGCCCTGGGCACTGCTGCCTGTGCTAAGCTCTCCCTGCTGAACGAGTGCCCCAGCTGTGGGCTCGTGTTTTAAACTAACACCACCAAAACAGAGCACTGTTGCCAAAATAAGCTGTAGTGTCATCTAAACATAAGGAACCCTACTTTCCAGGAGGAAATTTTCTTTAATGTTTCTAAAGGAGACTCTCGCCGCAATTCAGTAACCAGAGACACAGTATGCAGAAGTTACAAGGAAGGACGTTACAGAAGATGTGTTCATTTTCTGCAGCCTTTCGAGTCAATGTAGAAAGACGGGAAAACAACAATAATGAAATCTCCCACTGGATCCCCTCCCCTTCCCCATCTACTTTTCCCCACTCAAAATATTGAAACTGCACAAAAAGCGACAAACAAGCCTTTCAAATTACATTTCAATTCAAACAGACTGGTAATCTCACAGTGATGAGAGGAGAAAGTCAGGCTTTTAATAATTATAATATAAAAATAATAAAAAAAGCTTACAAATAGCAGTGCAGCATCCCAAAAGGCCGTGGATTAACTGCCAGAAGGGGACGTAATTATACGCAGAATAAAAAACAAAACAGAACAACCCACGCTGGCAATGAATTTTCATACACAATAGAACAAGCAGTCAAATGTCAGTCTAGGCTGTGGAAAACAGTTTCTCCTTTTTCTTTTTTTTTTTGATTACAATATTTTTTCCTTTTTATAAAAAAAGATAAAATAAAAACACAAATAAAATTGTACATAAATGCAAATGTCCAACACTGAAAAGGCAGGGCAATCACACCACTGAGACAAAACCTGACCAGAAAAAAAAAACCCAAACGTAAAGTCCATTTTTTTTTTCCTTTTGTCTGGATGCTAGATTTCAGCCTGCTGTGTCCCATCCTGCACGGTCTCAGCAGGGAAATGGAATTCAACTTGGCAATGACTTCGTTGCAGGACGATGACGAGAAAGGTCATCTCTTTTTTGACCAGCTGTAGCACAAATGCACCGGTTGGTTCGTTTGCTTTCTGTGTATGCTCTCGTGTGCTGTCCCTCTTTCTGTTTTTTTCTCTTTTTTTTTTCTTCTTTTTTTTTTCTTCTTTTTTTTTTTTTTACTCTGTACAATTCCTTGTGTTCCAAGGCTGAGTCCCAAGACTTGTGAAACTGTTTGGAGTCATGTCCTGGTGAAGGTGGTCATGCTGTAGTGATGGCATTAAGGTCCTTCATAAGTCCTTCCAGGTGGGCCATCTCTTTGGTCAGCTCATCCGGTTCGTAATTCTGTGGGAGGCATAAAGAGTTACTGACAAGGTGACTCTCTTTAAGAGGGACAGAATAAGAAATAATCAGTGATTCTGGTCCAGATTGCGACCCTGACACATGAATAAGCAGAAGCAGATTTATCGACAGTTACAGGAATTAATAACTCTCTATTTTAAGCACAGATCTTTTTGCACTAGTGATTCATAGTTTCACTGATTTTTAAGACTGTGATCTTCTTATCTGTTTTCCTTGTATCAAGTCCTGCTTCAAGATAACTTAGCTTCCTTTGAACCGAAGTAGATGTTTTAGAAAAATCTTCCCAGCTTAATTGGAAAAAAAGGTCAAAAGAATCACTTCCAAAAAAACTGTTTTGAGAATCATTATGTGTGTGAAAATCATACTCCCATTTTAGCCTCATTGTCTAGCTTCAGCGACATTGAACATTCTGTTATCAATGCACGTGTGCAGACAGATACCACCAACTAGTTCACCTCAACACCCACCTTTTCTAAGGTGACCAAGGCTTTTCCCAACCCCTTACCTTCTTGGAGCACTTCTCCAAACCCTCTTTGCTCTCTCAACACCGTTTTCACAGAAAGCGAGCCAGGCTGCAGATGCTGTTCCAACGCCAGCTCTGCTCGTGCCAAAGCAGAAGCAACGCAACTCCTGGGTGATAGTTTCTGCTCTATATAGTTAAGGTCCATTATTGACCTTCTGACTAGAGTCTAATAATACAAAAGCTACTGCTCAGCTGATCACGTACCGTAAGACTGGAGCCCTTGCCAGAGTGGAGCCCTCAGCCCTGACTCTGGCCTCACTTCCTTTGCTTCTAGAAAAGAACCTTTTCTCTCATGTAAATAGAAACGAACGCAGCAGGCACTCTCCAGTTTACCCAGCAATCTAGATTGTACCAGAAAAGTCCTCTCTGTCCTGCATCCGATGCATTATCTGCCGACTATTGACAATGATAAATAGCAGTGAGGTAGAAGTGCTCAGATTTATTTGAGTGATGCTACAGGCTCAGGATCAATTCAAATCACTGTCTAATCCTCATTTTTAAAACTCTTAACTAGCATTTAGTGTACTAATTTATTAATGAAGAAATTTATTAGTGGATACATTATAAACTTGTTGATGAATAAACTAATGAGTATATTTTTGGTACCAACCAAAAAAAAAAAAAAAAAGAGTAAAGTAGGAGTGACAGCTAGACAGAAGGGCAAAAGTGCACCAAATGAAGCATGCGTGCCGTTTCTAGACCAGGGCGTACAGAAATAAAATCAAGAGGGTGACAAAAACAATGTGACAAAAGGAAAGGACAACAAGGGAACAAGGAAAAAAAAAAAGAAAAATGAATTCAAAATAAGCATTTCTTGTAGCAGTAATACAATAGCTAATACAGTAACTTGTTGGCTTGCAATCTGAAAGGAAAACAGCTCTTCCAGTGCCTGACACCCAAAACCATCCTCGCTTCTTAAAAGCTACTTCCAAAGAAGCCCAACAGTTCCTTTTCCCCCATAAAGTCAGAACACTTTTATGAGTATCTAAAAACCTGTTTGGGATGGTGGCTTTAAACATTTTGGCATGAATGCTAACTTTTCCATTGGCAATGACACTTTGGATGCTCTGCAGCAGCAGAGGAAGCTGCAGCTGCACGACTTTAATAGGATCCAGGCACGGCATGCCTGCAAACCAGACAGCGATAAATGACATCTCAAAGCAAGCATGAACACAACATCTTCAGCTGCACAGAAAAGCAAACGGCGCTGTTGGAGGCCTTCAGCTCTGTGAACAAAGATGCTCTTTACATCAAGATAAGCAGGCAAAAACCAGATGTGCAGGGCACTTCCACGGCCCCAATACGGGAGCCTGCATACAGGAGCCCAAGTCATCAACTAAAGCTCCATTAGGCACTACGTACTGTAAAGAATGAAAAGCCTAGTGCTATACATGCTATTTGTCTTTCCTCTCCTTCTGTCATTGTGATAGGCTGGCAGAAACCAGCAGCGTTGAGTCAAGAAAGGAAATCTCTGAGAACACAACTCTGTGTTCAGCTAAGAGCCTCCCTTCAGCCAAAATGTCGTCAAAGGTTTCTCGGTTCCTGACTGAGTGGGCCTTGTGGACCAGAACAGATGGAAGCGCTGCATCTGTTTAGTGTTGGGGAACTAGCAATGACAGTACGCTTTTAAGTACTTTTCACATTTAGAAAGCGCTACTAATACTTGCAATTAAAGTGCCAATTCTCTGACTTTGCTGCCTTGCGTAGAAGGTATTTGCACTAGATTTTTTTATATGGGTTAACAGAAGCCTCATTATTCTCTGCCTCTGAGTCTCACAGCAAGCATTACTAAAGTTTACAAGTATCATATAAAGAGAGATTCACCACGGTCTGATAATCACTGCCAAAAGCAAGGCACTGGCAGCGTAAGAGTACCTACGCTTTCCGAGTCCTCGAGCATCCTGGTGGTCTCCTGCACATCAGGGGCACTGGGAACCACCACTGGCATGGGAGGCCGAGTTCTTCCTAAAGTCCCAATTGACGCAGTCTTCACCGAGTGAACTGGATGGTTAGGAGCTGAAAATAAATTGTTACATAGTTATGCCTCAGTTAATCAGTTCTTTTGCTTATTCAGAAAGCTCTTGAAAGTAGGAGAATGAAAAGGATTCTATTAGAGGAAAATGAATGGTTCAAATTATGGAGTGCTGAATTTTTGTCTAGTTCTTCTATGTACATAAAAGAAAAAGGCCTTGAAAATCATACCAACAAAATTGCCTCCAGCCTCTGTTGTATTTCCTTCAAAATATTTCCTTCTACCCCCCGCCCCTGCAGGAGCTTCTCTCATTTTCTTCTTAAAATCTCCTTTTTCTCTTTGTGGCAAGTGCCATGTGGCCAGTTTTCCCCCGCTCACCTTGCTGAGTCAGCAGCGGTGTGCTTGGCAGCGCAGGGTCGTACGTGGAACCAGCTGGTGGAACCGCTGGCACCGCAAAACTCTTCAGCGGGTGGGAAGGACGGACGTGTGCCGTTGGGAGGTTCTGAGCCGAATCCTCTTCTTGTGCATTAGCCAGGTAAGACCCCGGGGTGCTTTCGGGATCCTGGTGGTCAGCACATGTCTGAGACAAGGAAGCCGGCATCGTGTCCGTGCTCGGTGTGTTTCGAACGGATTCTACAGCAGACACAAAAAACCCCAAAACAGGTGTTTCTTTTCTTTAACAGAAATGTTCTCTGTGGTCAGATGGAAACATAACAGTAGTGTCTGCAAGCACCTTTTCCAAGATCGCTGTTATAAGCTAAGAAGTGATCACAGATTAACGATCTGTGGCGCAAATAACACCAATTCTGTGTAACTGTCCTGTGCTAAGGTGAATGGCAACAGCTGTCTAATAACAAATTAAGCCTGAGAATGACTCCGCAGGCATAATACCAAATCCACAGTTTTGCTCTGAAACAACTGCATATAATAAGAACTCAGATAAACAGCATGGAAAACAAATCTGCATCCTCATTTCACCATTGAGTATTTCATAGTATTGGCATTCTTTAATATTAAAAAAATTAAATATACATTAAGCATATATCACTGTACTGCATATAGAACAACTAAATTTTTTTCTGAGGTAGACTTGAAATCTCTTTACTTGCTGAAAGCTAAAATGGAATCACAGGCTTCGTTTGTTTGTCTGCAGCAGACTCCACCCTGATCTAAGAGAACAATGAGATGGCATATTGAATTTAGGGCATCGTGATCCTCCTCGGACCACATGCAGAAGATCTGGATTGTGAGAGCTGTCACTTCAGCAGTGTAAAAGCAGAAAAAGGGAACCCTCTGCCTCTCACGTCTGTCTGGCTGTGCATTTGCAGCCTCATGAATTGCTTTCATAAGGAAACAGGAAAGAACGCTGTTGGCTGGGGCACCTTAATTGAAATGCAGACCTTCAACTAGCGAAGCTCAGAGTTCACTTCATCTCAAGATGTTACCTACGTGCAATTTTGCAATACTGCTGGTTCCGAATTTTTCAGAGCACTGGAGACATTACAAAAACTATCGCAAATGATTGCGCTTCAAGCTTGAAAACGCTGTGCAGAAATCACTGCAATTTTCTGCGTGCTTCAGGAAGATTAACTGATGTCAGCTCTCAGTAGCAAAGTCTGGGCTTTTGTCCTCTCTTGGTTTTAATCACTACTAATTGGAAAAAACCTATCATATTAAGTAGGTCAAATTAGATTTAATCTGATGTTTCAGACTCAAGGGCTGAAGGCTTTAGAATAAGGAATCTTGCTATTTGAAGTTGTACGTAAGACATTAAGCCTCCTTTTCCAAGGACACCACCAGGTACCTCAAGGATCAATATCTGACCTACACAAGAAACTGTTTACAGAAAACTCAACCCATTGAGGATTTTTGTTTGTACTTAAACCCATCACTCTGATGCTCGTGGAACACCACAATGGAGATCGACCAAGTTAAGTTTCAGGTTTTGATTTCCACACGTTCAACTCATTGTTCCGTTACAAGCAAAATCTACCTGATGGTTTGTATCTCACCTGTGGAATTGGCCCTGTCTGAATGGGACATGGATGTGCCAATCGGCCACGGGTTGACCTGGTGATGGAGATAGCTGCGAGTTGGAGAAGCGAGGCTGCCGGAGTGGAAATGATGGTGAGGGTTATCGAGTGAATGGATGGGATGAGCACTAATCACAGCTGTGAATGAATATAAGACAGAAAAATGCTTAACATACAGACAAGCATGCACATGTACTGAAATGCACCATATCCCTCCCTTCTCCCACAGCACCACGGAACAGGGGAGCCAACTGCTCGGCAGAGTTACAATGACACCAAGATGACATGTTTCAATGCCAATTTTCCAGCTCTGCTCCAGCACTTTAGTTCCCTCTGTGCCAAGACACAAAATCCCCCAAAGAGGCAGAGCTCTTCATTTTCCTGCACAGAAAGTGCTTCTCTCTTGGCTGTATCTTTCAAGCGCTTTCTGCTACACTTGAGAAAAATTAAGCTCAGCTCCCTTTAGAACTTCCCTGTATTTCACGCTGTGCTATAAATGTCAGACCTAATACAGGAGACATACGGGTTCAAATTCCAAAATAACTTCTGGCTGTCATTGAATTTCTTAACATTGTAACCAAATGTGGCATCTTTGGTTAATTAAATAATGCAAGACAAATGGTAAGAGTAGGGCAAGACACCAAAGGCTCCATTTATTCCCTCTGTGCAGACTTAATAAAGCTCTGCTCCAGTGCACTCAAACCAAAAGCCTTTCTTTTTCTTTTTTCCCTTTTTTTTTATCTTGCTGTTTTCTTTTTCCTGTTTGCGAGACATGAATTTCATACTTAATGTAAATCATCCTTTGTCCTCACTTTTCTGTGATAACAGCAAAACAAACTCTCACTGCTCACCAGCTGGGTGGAAGAGCACGTGCAGAATTTAGCCTTATGCCAGACTAAAATACTGAATTGCTTAAAATCATCCAAAAGAGTCTCAACACAGAAAACAGGAGGGAAATGCTACCATTAACACCATGAAGAAAAACAAAAGGTTGTGGCTGGTTACTTTATTTTGAACCTTTTCTGGAAATTCTTCAGATGTGCTGCCTTTGAAAGTTACTTTCTAGGAATGACGTGATGCACAAATCCATCGTTCTAATGGTGAGTTCAGTTAAGACTTCTTGTGCTGATGCATGCGGTTTGAACTCGGAGGCTGACTAAACAAACCTGAACCCTCTGACTTCCTCATTTCCTGGAAAACAGTCTGTCAGCAGGACAGGATATGTGAATTGGCCAGTGGAGGCAATATACGTAGAGATTTTCAGCTGTTGGCAATAGAGAATTTCTCCCCCCGCACTGAGATGCTAACGTCATCATCAACCTCTTGTAAATGAAGAGTAACTAAACTCTAATACTGAGTAATCAGTAGGTCTCGATTTAAGTCCTGTGAGATAACTGTCAAGGGGATGTGAAAAGTCAGATATTCTCATTTCAAGCAAGATTAAAATGCCACTCTGTCTTGCAGGGAACTGCCAAATGGAGGAATAACCCACAAAAACCTGGAGCTCAGAAATCCAGCAGAGACAGCAGTCACCAGAGACACCAGGAGTTCTCTTGCATGTCAGGAAGGTAGGAGGCATATAGTTTAAGGCATAACATTTTCCAGGCATAAACATTTTGATTACTTCTACCTGTAGAAACCACTGCTCTACACCTGTGTTTCGGCAAGTGTTTCGATCAAGAGCAAATATAATGCATGTTAGTACAAAGGCTGCCAATACGTTTTTGCAACCACAATAAAAAATCATGCACATACACTAGACATTCAAGACATTTCCTAAAAGCTTAGAGATGGGGAGAAGAACACAAAATCGTAGCAGCTCTGAAACACCATCCAAAGCAGACTCTGGTGAGCAAGCGGAGAAAATCTGATGCGGTGAAAAGCCATGTCCCCAGAAAGCTTACCCTGCCACCCAGCTGGAACTGCTGGGTTTTGCTAATAATTTGCTGGGTTATCAGGCCTAAATCTGATAGCTTTGCAGGTCAAAAAGCAGCCTGTAGCACCAGCAGCTGTTAATGAAGATCATGATGCACTGTTGAATTTCAAGGAAAAGTTCAGATGAAGAACTGGATAGAGAGAAACATCGTGCGTTCAGGAAGAAATAGCCTTCTGCTTCCTAATGCCCTTCCAGGATTTTTTTTTCCAGTTAGGAAGGAACTAACTAGGCACACACCATTACTGTAAATTATATTGAAATTCAACATAATAAATTATCCTAATTTAGTATTTTAGAGGTAAATAATTAGATTTGAATGCTACGGTGGGAGAAGCCATAGGAAGGCATTTGCAGGCACAGACTTAAACACACTAAACAAATGGTCCTGCCGTCTGTGTTGCTTGCTGAGAAAGGGCCTCATGTACTGGTGTCAGTTTTCTCTGTAGCTTTTACAAAAAGGTATCTAAAGACATTTTGTTAATGTTTTCACTTAGTATAAAATAGAAATGTACAGTTGGAAGCCCTCAGAGCTTTTGCAAACAGGATAAAAAGTCAAACAAAATCACAAAAACAACCTCAGGCCCTAGGGCACCAGAAGACCTTCCGTATCCATCCTGACATGTAGTGCATCACGCTAACCTGGCACACCAAGCCAGCTGTGTCTGTGTCTGTGTCTGGTTCGTTCTTGCTGGGCAATAGCTAACAAAGAGGGGGAAAACAGGTCAGCTTTTCAAGCGAACACTGCAGCACTGGGACCAAAAATGGATGTCACAGCTGGGTTTAGTGCTGCAAGGGAAGATCATATCCACAACTGCATCTGCCAGCATTATCGCATCAGCTTGAACACCATCAAAAGGTAGAACTGGAATATAGTCCCTCCCTAAAATATGTATCACCACTATCACTTGTGTCAGCTGTACATCTTTTCATCCTACCTGGGACTGATCACCTAAGTTGCTGAGGATCTTTCTCACCAAATAACACAGTACTTTGCTACACTGCTCCGTGGAGCGCTCGGTGCACTGCAGCACAGGCTCCTGCACGAGTTCATCTTGTGCTACGTGTATCCAACGCTGCGTCCCATTTAGAGGAAAAACACACGGAAGAGCGCAAGGGAAGACTTACTGCAGTCTGAATTTGTTACAGGGTCACACAAGTCTGAACTCATCATGTTCTAGCACCGGGCATGGGACAGGAAATCATCTGAATCCAACAGCTGCCATGTTAGACACCCGCATTTGACAGCAAACAAACTTTTAAGAAAATAATTGGAGTAAAGATGACTAGGGTAAAACTGTATCCCTTACTCCTCCCTCATACGTGTAAAACTATATCCTCTGCTCCTCCCTCATACACATAAAACTGGGAGAAAACAAGGAGCATCAGACTATTTATTTTAAAACCAAGGAAAAAAGATACTACTCTTGTAAAAAGGTTTTTAAACAAGCCAACAGTCAAAAATTCACAAACTGAGCTAACTGGGTCATCAGGACCCTTGAAAAAACACGTGGAGGCCAAGAAAAACTAGCACCCATTTCAGTAAATAAAGCAGAAAGTTAGGAAGTCGAAACCTAACTGAAATCATTCCACAAAACACGAGAGCTTGTGGTAGCAAACTGCCTGGCTGCAGGGTAGAAGAATGTGAACGCAGTGCTCAGGGAAGTCTAAGGCTCAGACCAGGTAAGCACTGTGTGATTCAGCCTCACAGTTTTGTCACTGCGTGCTCACTGCTGTCCCGTTTTCTTGTGTTCAGTCTACTTGTGTAGGGGTTCAGCCAAGTCCCTCTCCATCTCAGGCACATCACTTGAAAATCAGATATATCGTTTAACTCTTAAAATATTTCATAATAATAATACTAATAATTAAAAGATATTTCTACTGACTCCACAATATTTCAGTTCAGCACTTTTGCTCAAATCGTCGAGTCTGCCCTGCCAGGTTCACAAAACCTCAGCCCCTATCAGTGGTCTATCCATGTTCGAATCAATTTGTGTAACAGACCCATTTTGGAGCAAAGCTGCTGTACATTTGGCAGGCTTTTGGTATCCTTCCCAAAAGATGAGCAGCGTTACTCCTGCCGAGCCATTTCTTCTGCTCAGCACTAGCTCAGGAGTGGGGACATCCTGCACCGAGACGGATGGTGATCTATTGCCCCATCTCTCGAATTCTCTCCTACTGTCTGAGCAGCTGAGCTGTTCCTGAAGCTGCTCCTGAGCCGCTACCGCATTTTAGCTTGAAGCCATACTGATTTTGGTTTGCCATAGGAGGGTGGACTGTCAGCTACAGCTGGTCAAGAACCACTTCACAAATGTCCATGCAGTGGGGACAGCAGTTATACCAACGTTTTGGTATAAGAGTAAGATCACTGCAGATATGGGTACACATGGTCATTTAGAAAACAGTAACCATGACTGCTGTAAGAGTAAATCACTAATCTTAGAGTTTCAAGACAGTAAATAAGTCAATAAAGGGAACCAGCAAATATAATACAGCTAAATTTTCAAAAAGGCTCTGACAAGAGTCCACTGTAAAGTTAAAACACTAAGTTGCTGCTGAGGGAAAGCTCTTTTATGGACTGAAAGCTGGTCACAGATACGAAGCCAAGGGAGGGGCTTGGTAATCAATTTTCAAGACAGGGGAGAGTCAGCAGGAGATTCCCCAGGTATCAGTGCTGGGACTGGTTTTAATCAATTATCTTTCTCAGTGACCCAAACATGGAAGCAATCAGAGAAATCTTCAAGTTTAGAAATTATATTAAGGTCTTTAGGGCAGTCAAATGCTATTCCGATGGCAATGAACTTCAGAAAGACCTCTGACCACAGGACTGAGCGAGCAGGCGAAGAGATGGCAAGTAAACTTCAGCACTGCTAAATAAGCTATCGCACTGAGGGAAAAATAATCCAAACAGTACTTATATGATGCCCAACTCGGAGCTGGCAGTTACAACTCAGCAAAGAGTTTTTGGAGATATAGTTGACAGATCTCTGATATCATTAGCTCAATATGCAGCTGCAGCCAAAAAAGCCAACGGAATCTTGTAGCACCTCATTCAGCAGGAACACGGCAGAGGACGTGGTCTCCTGCTCTGTACCTTGGTGGTACTGCGCGCAGCTCTGGCCTCTCTGCATCTCAAGAAGCACGTAGGAAAGTTAGAGATGGTTCTGAGAATGGCAACTGAAGCGATCAAGGGGATGGAGCAGCTCCTTCATGAGGGGTGGCTAAAAAGGCTACGGCTGTTTGCTCTGGGGAGGAGAGAACTAACAGTGGAGCAGAACCTAACAGAGATGTACCGACTCTCTGCAATTCCTATGTAACAGCTGGATACTGGCAGAGTACAAAGGGAATGGACTATACGAAGCAGCCAGGCTCGTAGCCTTTCCCTACAAAGCACCTGCAGCTGCCAACTGCTGGGGACTGGGACAGACAGACTGCCGGACACATTCCTAATTCTTCCCTGCTTCTGCAGCATGCCTCCTGCTCGCTCAGATACAGCTATTCTGTTTTTCCTTTTAACTTGATCTAACTCTGCCTTCATGCTAAGGGACTCGGGATGCTGCCTTCGAACTCTTCCCATGGCGGATATGCCAGGACGCCTCAGGAGAAGTGCGTAGGAAGCAGCATGGGAGCGTGCTGGTGCATACAGTACCAACACGGCTTGTTTGGGTGCTCCTGATTTCAAGCCAGCTGGTAGGTGGGCTGTTGACTTACGCTGAGGTGGTTGAGAATCAAAAGGCATCATCATCTTGGGCCTCATCCCCCTTCTTCCCGCCAGGGTGGACATGCTGTCCTCTGACTCATGCCCTGAAGGAAAAACACTGAAGGTTATTTACCATTGCAGCAGGACTTCTGTGATACCATACCAGATGATTTCAATCCTCCTCTCTTTATTTCTGGGCTTTCCTGTTTGTAAGCAGTTCTGTGACTCATAATTGATAAAAAAAGCTCTTTCATCCTCCACGAGAAGACGGCAAAGAGGACAGTTAGGGGTAAAGATTATTGGGCTCTGGAGAAACTCTCCAGGCCACAATGCCAACACAAGCCTCTGGCAGTGCAGCTCTGGGCAGTGAGTGGCAGCATGGAGTCACCCATATGGCTGAGACAATTAACAACCACTTGTTAAGAAAGTGGTTAAGTGTTAAGGAAGTGTTAAGGAAGTTAAAAAAAACTCACCCGCACCAAAACCTGATTGTGTGTTTGACTGCTGAAAAAAATGTCCCACACCTCTCAACAGCTTAATAGGAAACACTTGCCAGATGATCTTCTGATTACTAATCGGCATTTACCAAGGGAAATTCATGATTTAACTCTCGGGCACTCAATTTTCTCACAAAAACATGTGATCCATCCTTTTCAGAGAGTCTTATAAACTAAGCACAAACCCCATTCGCTACTTGGAAAACAAGAATATAAAAAGATAAGGGTAACTGAATAAACTAGGCACAGAACCAATTCACTACTTGGAAAACAAGAACATAAAAAGACAAGGGTAACTGAATAATATGTCAATAAAGTGATTTCACCAGGTAGAGTAAGACCTATTTAATTTTAAACATCACGGTCAAAGTACTTGTTGATCACTCACCTCTGTAAGAATTCCGCCTCTGATGGATATTGCTGTCCATGGAATTATCAACCGGGGTGATGTCTTGGGAGTTGCGAGGGATTGGGGTATCTGTCATGATCGGATTGGGATCTGGAGATTTATCAATGGGTTTTAGCTCCAGTCTTTCGTGATGGATCCAGAGGTCAGGAGGTTTGACATCTTTGGAGTTTCCTTTGTACTTATGGGACCCATTCACTGATTTGCAGGCAGCTCGTTTCCTTGGGAAGGAAAACAAATGAAATGTTCTTAGATGCAGGCTTCCTTTCACTTGTTGAAAAAGGCAAATTTTCACTGAGATTTCCTTCAGATCTTGTATCCAGCTGAGCAAAAGCTACCCACTGGGCAGGAAGCTTTGAATTTTACATATAAGCACATCTGACATCTCAAAGCGTGTCGTGCAGCTCTGATGCCATGAAATTTATCTCAAATACTACCACATGCTGCAGAACTGTGCTCGACAGTCTAAGCTTTCATTAACAAAAATTAAGTTTCCAGTACTTACGGTTATTAAGAGAATATTCCAAACATGAAGTGTACGTACATCATGCTGTGCGCGTACTCCAGGGCTTACAAACAACCTCAAACAATAGCTGCAGAAGGAGTGTGCAAATAGCCAATTATCCCAATAGGATGGTTAACTCTAAAGACTAATGACAAGAACGTTCGTTTTACCACTGCTCAGGTTACACACATCTAACTAACGTGCTTTTTCATCGCTGCTGAATAGCGGCAGCAGCAAACAGATTGCGAGGCAGATGTCCGACATGGCGGAATTTTGTAAAAGTGAAATGTAGAATTCCAGCACTGCCCTCCACGCACACTCCTCACTTTGGACCCTGGCAATGATGGAAGCAGGCGTTCCTTCAGGGTAGCATGCTTGCTAGAAATGGCTCAGATATGACTAATAAAATTTTGAAAGTATCAATGAACACCTCTCTGTAGGCGATCCGCAGGCAGAGGTGCTGCTGGCACCCTGCTTTGGGCGCTGCAGCCGAACGAGTGAGAGAGATCAGAAGGTCGGTCATTGGCTGTGACTAACTAACATCACTGCATGCAAGGCAGGTGGCATTTAGAAACTGGGAAAACAAAGGCAAGATTTCACAGGGTTATGTCTGCTCCTTGAAAATAAAACATGTCTCTCAGGCACAGAGCCATGAATTTTGCCCTCTCCCAAGCACATCCCCCAGTTGCTAGACCATCACTCATATACCCTTGCTCCCCTTGTTCTCCTGGAGAACCCGCATTTTTGCAGGATGGTTCAGCATCAGCAAAGCAAGTGCAGATTATCTTCTAACCATAACAGATAAGAGATTATCTGTTACGCATAACAGTCTTTTCAAACTTAAAAAAAAGCTTTCAGCTCTGTTCAGTTCTTTCAAAGAACGTAGAGAAACAACCTTCAGGAGCCTATAAAGGGAAGCATCGCTGCTGTAGTCTGAATTCAGATGCTCTAAAGGAGGGCAGAATTCAGACGCACACCTATATTTAGGATTTTGGAGCACTTTCTAAGGAGTCCGATACCTGGTTCAGATTCTGCTCCAGCAACCTGTCTAAAAATTGGATATTATCATGCACAGCTTGTAAACCTACTCCACCCAGTGAAGTACATGCCAAGAACAGAAGTGAGAATCCTCCGGAGCTGCTGAGCTCCCCCAGCTCTAAAGAGATGAATCGACTGGAGGTTGGGTGCTGCTCTGCCCAGGTGAATTCTGCCTCCGCCCCTGCTGCAAAATGAGGCATTAACTCCCAGACGACCATGCCAACTTCCAGCAAGACATTCATCAGAAAATGCTGCGAGTACCACAAACACACAGAGCTCATTTTAAAGAAGAAATGCCAGATAAGCCCAATTTTTAAAGAATAATTTCTCCTCAGAGAGGGGCAAGTGCAGGTATACTTGAAAGCATTGCCCCAGTTTGTCTGTAAACTCTTGATCGTTTGTAAACTCTGAAACACTGATAAGGAAAAGCAGATCATCATCATCATCATACGCATGACAACCTACCTGTATTCATGCATGTTGTCTTCTGAACACAAGAATTCAAACTGCATTGCTAACCCGTTGTCGGAACAGAATTTCTACAGCCCACAAGGCTTAAAAGTAATAAACTCTAAAGTATCATAAAGATTAAATAATAGAATTAAGTGAGAAAGGTAGGACAGGGCAAAATGCCACC
Organism: Chroicocephalus ridibundus; assembly: GCF_963924245.1. Lineage (NCBI taxonomy): Eukaryota > Metazoa > Chordata > Aves > Charadriiformes > Laridae > Chroicocephalus > Chroicocephalus ridibundus. The sequence continues at coordinate 27,066,746 of NC_086292.1, forward strand.
CAGACATCTTACTTTTTTTGGTGGGAAGTTGTACGACGAGTGCAGAAGACGGCGACTATCACCACTATCACAATGGTGATGACTCCAACAGACACTATGATCACAAGGAGCATGTTGCTGTCCAGGGGAGAAGTAGGACTTCCATGGGGACTGTTACTGCCTGGAAATTCGGGTGGGGAGAAAGGGGTTATTCATTATATAGAAAAAGTCCCCATCAAAAGGAAGCAGTGCCCATCAAAGACTTGTAGAATCATGCAGATTAGCAGAATGAGAAAGACGGTTTGTCTGCCGGGATTTCAAGAGAAGCGCTTGCTTATTCTTCTGTCATTTGCCAACTGTGTTTCTGTACAATTGTTATATCTATAAGGTACTTTATAGACCCATTTTCAACTAACAGTCTATAAAAAAGTCTCTGTTGACCCTACTCAAATAGTTATCACAAAAGAATGCAATAGTTTAGAGTCTAAGGAGAGTTAACCTGGGACTTTGCTAAAACTCCAGCACTATAGGCATCCCCTTGGACCCAATAATCACAGGAATCGGCATCAGTATTCTACAGCGGTCACTTGCCGCTGAAAGAAAACACATTTTATGTAACACTAATAAGTGTTACCCTAGGGCAAGGCTTCCGCAATGCACAGTGCTAATAAGGAGAACGAGTTAAGACGATTTTTTTTTCCTTCCTAATATGTTCTCACCGAACTAATTTTACACTTGTGCACTATAGCAGCCATTTAAAACTAAACCGAGAACACGATCTGTTCGTGGAGACTGCAATGTAAATGCATGCGATGATATTTTCTCCACATAGCCCACACAGCGGGCAAGAACACTCCGACAGAAGTATGATACAATTTCATGAGTGGGAACAGCTATCATCATAAAGAGAAAAAGTTACTGCAACAGATGTCATCAGGGTTGTAAACAGCTGACTATTTTCAGGAGGATATACCATCAGTCGGTGAAACGCCAAAAGGCGCAGCATTTAAATCGCAAAGCTTTACACCAATACTTACCACCAAGCGGTGGTTTGTAATCTGCTCCTATGTCCACTGGGCGGCTTCCTTTCCCTCCAGACCCTGACGCTGCAAAGGTCATATATGTGGTAATTTTATATACATAGATACACACACACGTACACATAAACACACACTTTAGCATTTCTAAGGTAGCTCTTTCAGAACTTCTCTGAACCACTGTGAACATTTTTTTCTCCTTTTCTCTCCCCTACAACACGATTTGGCTTTAAACAGCAACCGTGTTTCTCCAAGGAGAGAACCACTTCTTCAAAAGAGCTATTTGATAGTTAGTTTCCTGCATTACTATTTTCCTAAGTAAGCTTAGGAGCCCCTACTAGTATTCATTTTAAAAAAGATAATAAAAATTACTTGTAGAAATACATAGGTATATATTGAGGCTGTGCCACACTGGTACAGACAGTTAATCATCTTGAAACAGTAATTGTTCGGGTTTCTTTGCCTAATACCTACTTACAGTAAGTGTGGAAGACTGGAGGTATGTGGAGGACCAAAAGCACAGTAAATGTAGTATTAAGTGCCTGCCTATCCATAAAAACTTGCTTCCAGCCTCTCCCCATTCTTTGCTGTTTGTTTCACCTTTGCCACAAGTGACAATGAACTATTGCAAAAGTGTTTTTTTGGGGAAACCTGGGAAAACAAATTGATTCGTTTCAAACCATTGTATTTATAGGATGACAATGGAAGTAAACAGATCTGTATGCCAATTAGTACAAACTGAGGCAAATTACACAGCCGCTCCAGAACTTCAGCTGCTGCTCGTGGGCTCCTTGGTGCTAAACACAAGAGCCGTCCTCTTTTTACCCCAACAAGAACCTCCCTTCGTGTAATTCAGGTCTAATTTAGTTCCCTTGCTGCCGCAGCACGACGCATCAAGTCACAAGTTCACCTCTGATGTTAAGGCCTTCCTGCAGATACAGACATACAAAACCCTGGTTCTTCCACTTCTGTGTTTTCATTAAAATGCACTAACACAAAATTACCACGAATGCTAAGAACACTGCAATAGGGGCAACACAGAGCGAGATGCAAAGAACGACATTCCTCTTGTTACAGGGATCCATAATACTTTGCACATTTGTACACTGCTATGCACAAAAGGCAAAACCACAAAAAAAAGGTCCACAAATGCAGCGGTTTCTCCATCAGATGAAGGATTTTCTCAGCTAAAAATCCACTCTCATCAAGAAGTAGTAAGTGTTAAAGGATGTGTAACAAATGGAAATTCTGAACCTGAAGTCAAAGCCTGTAAATTAGTCACCATGAAATAAAGACAATTGGTAAAAACACCAAAACGTAGCAGCATGAATAATGATGAAGCTCCAAGAAGGATAAGAAGGAATGCTACACGTGTACAGTGAGGAGTTCGATGTAGTCTATAATAACTGAAAAGACGTATTGCAGGACAAATCTATAACAAAAAAGGCACAGAAAGACAAAGTGCACCTGCCAGTCGGGAGGGGACACTGCGTTCAGCAAAACGTGGTCTCACTTTGAAGTACTGGACTATAACTTTGCAGCAGCAATGAAATAATTTAACAGAATTTTAAACAGTTTGTATTTAATATATTTACGTGCGTACGACCAGGTAACTTGCACTCAAAAGACCTGGAGAAAGCCCCATATGAAGATACGCTGAGGCACCAGAGAAGCTGCGGGAGACGGGGGGAATGAAAATAATCGATGATATTTTAAAAGGACAAATGCATTTTTAGTGCAGCAGCTGGAGCCTTAACAGAGGCGAGATCGTGGAGAAGGTGACAGCTGGGAGATAGTGGGATACTTCATGCCCATCTTTCTGTTTTATTGAAAACAGGTATTTTCAAACGAACTAAATGTCAGACTATAAATTTGGTTGGTAACAGTAACTATGCAGACATGCTATATTTAGACTTCCATAAAACATTTTACTGAGTATGATGCTTTGTTAAAAGCAGCATAATAAAAAAGCAATGTGGCACATATTAACAAGATTAACAACTAATTAACTGATAAGAATAAGAATTATAATTGCAGAACTATTGTTCATGAGGGATATTGCTAATGAGTTCTGCCAAGACCTGTGCTTGGCCAAGTGTAATTCAATATCTTTAATAACACCGTGAAAGAAAATTAAAATAATTGCTGCTGAAGTTAAAAGATGACATAAAATAATGGAGTAGATAGTAAGATCCAGCAAATCACCTGCACAGACCAAGCAGGATCATGAGGTCCATGGGGTCTGCGCTCCCTCGACAACGTATAAACCCACACAGCCACCCACAGATGTTATGTACTCCCATGGGTGTATATGTGATAAAATATATATATCATATTTAGACGATAAAAATGTTGGAAGGCAGCGATACGGAGAAAGCAGTATTGTGGCAAGCAGTCATATTTCCAAAGGGTGTAGGCATCCCAGGAATAACCACCTGCGCAGGATCCCTGTGGAGCGTGGCAGCGCAGGGGTGCCCTGTACTGGCACCTGCTGTGTGCTGTCGGTGTCTGCACACTGCCAGAAAAGCAAAGACGAGATACAGAGTCCGGTTTTCGAAAGATGATGAAATTTAGGAACCTAACCGAGATGCTTCTCAGCATCTAATGCCTGAAACCAGGGATCAACAGTTTAGCCTTTAAGTTCCGGGGAGCTCATCCCTTACGCAGTGCAACCTGAAGGACGACCGACCCTCTCTGCAGCTTCTGTGCACATAAGGGCCGTATCTCACGGCCTCTCTCGGAAGCGCTTAGGCACACCACAACAGTGGTACGTTCTGAACAAGCATGCTGCATCTCCTGCATGGACACCAGCCTTTTTTCCAGGATCTTACAAAGTTTGTTGTTGAGTTTTTCCATTTCCTTCTATATTAAGGAACAGCTTACTTGTCAATCTCGACGTTACCCGTTAGGTATCTGCAGCCAGACAATGTAGTTTTACTTTGTGTTACTTCAGGATAGTTTTCCTATGATTAGATACCGTGACCTTCGCTTTTGTGCTTGGCCAGGGCAACTCCTTGAAGCCTGACGGCAACAGCCGGTACCTTCTCCTAACACAAGCTCCGTGCTACAGGAGTGTGCGGGAGAACAATACGCTGTGCTGGATACAGAAGAAAAACATTGAAGTAGGGGAGAGAGAAAAAAGAGACAGAACCACTAAGGCTGGAGACTCAATCCCATCGTAGTTGTGTTCCTTCCAGTCCCAAATAACTTGTCCGCTATTTCCTGAAGGACACAATTCTATCACGTAGTGATCTTGTCCCAGAGCAGCTTGTCCGCTCTTCAGCTCCTCTTCTCCTTTTCTACAATTTACCTACTGCCATGATTTATAATCTCCGAGTGTTCTCAGAGGAATTCTAAAACAAAACTTTCTTGGCTTTTATGTAGGGTTTTATGATTTATAAATGATATAATTTTATAAATATTAATGAAATTGTTACTAGAAGAATCTATGAATTTAAGATGCTAACGCTGAATGAGAAGATTTAGCTATCTGCTGAGGTTAGAACAGTGCGGAAGAGAACACAGCAACTTTTAAACAAAACCTTTTAATCTTCCCCTCGTCCCTCCCACTTGCATTTGAGCACTCCTGATGGCACGGGGAGCATCTGCTTCCCCGCTGACAAACGGAATCTCTCCAGCGTCTCTGTTACACGAGCCTGTATATGAATATACTCCATAACTGTTTATTATCAGCACTATTTGGTAGACAGAAGGTAAAAGCATATTTAATAAATTACTTCTAAGTAACAAGCTGAAAGGCAAGTCAAAAAAACCCCACAACTCATTCTCAACCCCTTTAGGACCTATTTAATTGTATTTCTAAGTTGCTTGCCAATGTCCTTTTAAACTCATCCCTTCAGACTAATTCTTCCCCCTTTTATTGGGCTTGCACGTTATTTGGAAGAAAGCAAAAATAGCCCTGGGACATTCACCTTATAATTCAATGTAGTAAAGTCAAAGCTCCCATTTTTCAAGCTAGCATTTTAAAACCTTAAGGCTTTTAGTAGCTAATGCTGTGCTCTTCGGGAGAGTCTGGAGTCTAAATGAGCTGACAAGAAGATTCTCTCTTCCAAAAAAAGCTTTCCAGAGCAGACATGCTTCCCTTTATTACGAAAATAATTACAGATGTAGAGCTCACAAAACGGCACTTGGGCTAATTAGGTAACTGTTTGATCTTCCACCTCTGCGTAGCGAGATCTTGCATCAATGGTCAGAGGCTGGGAGATCACTTCATCCTATTCCCTTCTGACAGAACGATTCAGCCCCAGCACAACCCGCCTGTCCCTTCATCTGACATCCGACTACAGAAATCACTCGATATTCCTAGCACCCAAACCACAAACGGGACTTCCAGTCCTTCCACTATTAAAAGCACAACAGGAACTTGGTCATTTACAGTTACAGCAACAGATATTTGTTTCATTTAAGAAATGCAACCGCACATGGACAGGAAAAACAAAACGTGTGAAGGATGGAATAAAAGAGAAAGCGCGGCTATTCATTTACCTTGGTCATTAGGCATTTTATCTGAGGATTCAGCTAGTGGGACAAGCACAGGGAAGGAAAAAACAAGAGAAAGATCACAAGGCTTGAAGGAGCAAGAGACAGAATTTAAAGTTTCACATCAGACTAGCTACGGCTCTTATTTCTAACCACCAACACTCATTTGGAAAAAGTTCTGTTAGCAAATCTACTCGTAACTTTTTATTTTTCACCTCTCCTTAGAGTACTTTTTCCCAAGCTCTCCTCCGTTCGTACTGTTTCACCAGTTACCCACCACCGAGCGGCTCTTGACTGAAGAGCCTGTAGTGTCACACTAGGTCCCGTCCTGTCACCCAGGCCACCCGCCAGCAGCTGGGTACCACCCCCACTGCCTCGCTCCATCTCATACCCACCCCACTGTTCACCCCATTGTGAGCAGACGTGGCACACAAGACTGAGAACCTTAAAGCAACTAAAAACTGGTTTTCTAAAAAGCACATTTAGGACACGGACCCTCAGCATTAACACGTACATGACCTAAGTGCCCGCCAGTAAATTTGAAATAACACAATTAATCAAACAGCTGAGCAACATCTGCATATGTATTAACTACATACAAGAGCAATCCACTAGAAAATTTCATTCTAGTCAAACTCCATTGTCTTCCTGTCTTTTCCGGTTTAAATATGAAATCCATGCCACTGGTATCTTATCCTTAGAGAGGCTGCATTCGGAACATGAGGAGGAAGATAACTGATACATATGATAGTTTACCTTTTGGGGTTCTGAACTGAACGGCCTCAGACATAGGCCCCATGCCCTTCGAGTTGCGGGCCTGAATTTTGAAATAATAGGGCGTATCGAGGGTCAATTCCTGTATCTGATGGGTCAGTCTGTTTCCCACGACGGGTTCGATAACCCAGTCGTGTATTTCAGCATTCACATCCGTACTGTAGTAAATGATGTAGCCTAGGCAAAGGGAAAAGCAAAAGAAATTTATACATAAAAGAAACGGGACAGTCATAAGATCTCACAAAAAATGTTCTGTTGACTTACGATGTTTGCACAGCTAAATTATGAGTTATAGGTTTTCTGAAAGTGTAGTCTTACTTTTTCAAAGAGCAAGAATGCATTTAAATATTAAGACAGCCTTCCCATCTTAAACTTTAAACTGTTAAAAGTATATGTTGAGAGAAGAAAGCCATTTAAAATATCAAAATTATTTTTTATGACGGTTCACTGAATATGGAGAAATTCCTCAATTCCATCCCTTTACCTGTTCATAGACCAAACAATGTAGAATAAGATAAAAGTTGTCCCTATCAAAACATCCTCAAAGTATTAATATTTATAGAAAAGTTAAACAACAAAACATCCTCATGCACAGCTAAAGAATGTGTATTTAACAGTTTATAATTATTTTATTATTTTTCAGTTTATCAACAAAGATGATCATAATCTGAAGAGAACTGAAGTTCTCTTGCATGACACCAAAAAAAGGGCTGGGAAGAGCTTATGTTCTGTTATTAAAATATGCTGCGATTACAAACCAGTATCAAGTAAAAGCTTTATCATGGTTTTTTATGTAAGAAACGCACAGCCCCGGCATGAAATAAACACTTGCACAAAGACAGGGTAAGGTCATCAGCTGCTTCATGCACAGATTGCTGCTTCCCTGGCCCAAAGACCCCAGCCTGGGGTTAGGGTAAGGAAGGGGAGCTGCTCTCCGGAGGGCCTTCCACTTCTCTAAAGCAACGGAAGATACTGCTGACACCCCAAATTTGCAGAACTCACAGTAAGCAGTATGGCATGGAGGGGACGCGTGAAACGCCAGCGGCAGCTCTGGCGTGCTTCATTACTTGCCTTGGCAGCACAGGGACGTACTGAGGGGGAGATCTAATCAATTCCTACTCGTACAAGTCAAAAGCAACAGATCTGAAACTTGTTTAAGGACAACATGTGCGTGTGTGTGTGTGTATATATATATATATAGTGAGAGTGAAAAGCACTATATATAGTGTAGTGGCACAAGACTACCGATTTAACTTACGACTGTACTCATTGGCCATCAGCTGTAACGATGCACCAGCGTCTGGAATCCAGACTAGCACAGCTCAGTGTTTCCCATCCATCCCACCCACATCAAAAGGAGATCAGGGCCGTAGGGACAAGTATTCCACAGACAGGCTATCCAGTGCATGGAATTACATCATCACTTTTACGGTATTACTTAATGCACAGAATGAATTGAGCCGAGTTAATGAGTAAATTACCCAAGTAATAAGCTGCTCGTCCCGCTGACAGTGGCTCTCCCCACCAGAGGGCACTCAGCGCACGCCTCCCCCAACACTGCCCTCTTCCCTGGCAAATTAAATCTAATGTTTGGTGGACTCAGACTTACCACAGAATGGTTTATTTTATTTTTTTTACTTGTTAATTGCTGCTTATGCAAAACCCAACAATACTATATACATTTTCATTCAACACATATGAATAAATGTAAGGTTCTCCTTTGCAGTACAGACACCACAAGGAGATTTTTTACCTGGAAAATGGAACGTGTGTGTTAATTTTGCTAACTGCGCTGTGCAAGGAAATGCCGATCTCTTTGTACATTGTCTTCCCTTTCTCACGTACACACTCGATGTAAGATGATGACTTCTCTTTTCAGGACTGTGCGTAACCTAGGGATATTTGTGCCTGACATTTCACACCTCCCTGAGCGACCCTCACTGACGACTGGCAACCAAGTCCTTTAATCGCCAGTTAAGGTAAAGGCTCTTGGTTCTCCAGTCAAACCTTCCCTCCATATAGTGGAAACATCTCACCGATAATAAAATAACAAAGAATTTGCTTTATAATCAATATAAAAAAAATATACAATGTATAAACAGATATACGCCTGCAGAGACATAGAAATGGCTCAGCCCGGCACCGTGGTGCAGTGAGGAGCTGTCTGCGAGAGGTGCATCCTTACGGCCCCACGCGTGGGACACGCTTGTCCCTGCACGCAGGGAAGGGCCGGGCACGGGTGAGCTGCCCTCAACCCCCGGCCCCCACACCAGGACAGAGCTGGGTTCTGGCTGCCTCCTTAGTGCCGCTGTGCCTTGCTGGGGTCTGTCTTCCAGCTCACTTCCAAGTTTATTGTAATTACTAAAGGTTAAGAGCCTCCAGTATTCTGCCTTTTCAGAGGGATCTAATTAGTTTTTGCCTCCTGTCTAGAACCTGGGCTACAGCCCTGCCTCATCAGACGCCAGGCGGTGACAGGTTTCAAAGGTTTGATTCTGCACCTGAGTTAATTCTGAGAACAAAAGCAAAATCATACGCTGCAAACTATATGCCAAAAGAATCTACTTTAAGCTTAAAGCCCGGGGTAAAAAAGGAAAATTGAAGTGAATTACTTCAAAAAGCCTTTAGAAATGTGAATGCAAACAGAAATTACAGAAAGGAAGCAGTAATTAGTATTTTCTGTAAAATGATTTCTCCTACGTGAAAGTGACGCACAGTTACAAAGGCAAATAACAGTTTACTCCTAATGGTTATGTCAGGGGACTAATAAACTGACTTTAAGTCTGTTCTGTGCCACAAAAATGACAGAAAGATGACAAAGAGCACTGGGATGGAGTCTTCTGTATAAAATACTGAGGGGCCAGAGGCATTACAGATGTATTTCTGGAGGCACGCTATTAGAACAGCACAAGCTGATGAAGGCAAAGGTTATTGAGATACTTAAACTTCCAATTATATTTCTGGTTAGACTCCAATTTCACACTGCAGTTAGTTTATATCTTAATATATTTTTACTAGGTACAAAAGTAAATAATTAATCTGAGCGACTAAAAGATTGACAACGAAGATATAGACCTCTTGGCTAGCTCTAGGCTAAATGAAGCAGGGAACATGCTCACATAGTTATGCAGATTGTATTCTGCCGTTAACCAGGCATCTTATATCTGCCTTTATTGCTCATGTAAACTGCACCTGTAATTTTGCCATTGGCTTCGGAGGGAGGCTGCCAGTTCACAATTATTGTCCGAGGTTTTCCCTCTTTGCTCACCACAGTCACGTCTTTGGGAGGAGAGGTAGGAACTGCAAACAAACAGAGAGTCAGGAACAGGTTGCCCAATTTCACTGGATATAAACAAGTTATCTCAGCACCTTTGCTTTTTATTTGTTTTACCACTGATAAAAGGCACGTACAATAATAAACCCGCTTGAATGTTCGATCTTCAAATAAATCTACCATCCTAGCGTAGTGGTCTTACTGATTTACTCCGTTCAGCTGGCACATGCCATCTGGTGCGCAGCATCGCCTCTCCGTAAGGAGTTACCTGTTTCCAAAGCACTTCAGCAACAGATGCTGTGATTCATGAGTGAGTGAGCCCACGTGCCTTCAAAAACACGGCATCTTTGCACGGCTCTAACAGCTGGGGTCAGTGACTGCTGACCTGAATTTCTTCGGTCACCATAAAATAAAACTTTGTGAAATAAATACATTTTATATGCAAAGGCGTACAAAATAGCTCCGTATTTTCAGGTTTACGGTGGGACCAAGATCTTGCAGTGCCAGTCTGCCACTGAAATCTGAATCAGCAAAGTAAATTAATCAGCGATTTAGAGTCATAATCTAAAATTGCCGATTTACTTTAGTGAAGAATGATTTGTGATTTGCAAGGAAATCTGCACCGCAGAAGCATTTGAAATCTAGAAATATTTGCTGAACACCGTTGTCCAGCCTCTTCCCCTGGCTTGCCCGAGAGTCGGACTGAGGCGGGGGGAGAGCTTTTCCTTTGCCCATCCGCCTCTGACCCAAAGCTCAGGAAATGGCCCCAGTTGCTGCAGCAAAGGCTGAAACCAGACCCCCTTCTCCCCGCACACTCCAGCGTCCAGCTGGGGCTCGGATTAATGGCTTGCAAACGCACAGAGCTGACGTCTCCATTAACCAGCCACAGTTTGCAACGCCACGTGACGAAAAACATGAGACTTCTCATTAGGTAACTTTTAGCAAAGTAAATCCGCCTTGGATATTTAATACTGTAATAGTAACATTTAGTGCTTACACAGTGCTTTCTGCGTTTAAGGAGCTTTATGTGTATTACCTATTAGAAATTAATCTGTCCATCCTCTGAGATGGCTACCGACTGCCCTGGTGCAGGATGACAGCTGGAAACCAGGGAGAGCAAAAGCTCAAAAGTCACTGTAACTATTATCGCAAATGCTTATAAACCTGCTCAACAGAAACGCACAGACATAAAGCACAGTTCAAGGCCCCGTAGTAAGCTTCAGAGAAAAAAAAATAAAATAAAATCAGGACTAGCCCTCAAAGGATTATTAATTCACAGACCAGCACTAAACCCAGTATCCCCTATTTTTCTTCGGCCCCAGCTGAGGAGCGGGTCCCACACAACGCCGCTACTCAGGAGTATTCAAAAATAGTGAGTCACACACTCCGGAATTTGGCAAGTAATATAAATCACAAGATCTGTTATGAGAAAATATATTTAGCCTTTTTTGGTTTGTTTTTTTTTTTTTTTTTTCATTTGCTTCTAAGTTCCCTAGCTTTTAGGTTGTATTTGCAAATATTCTTTACAACCACCCTGACTAGAAATTTACTTTCCATTTAGATGAAAAGAAATGAGACGTCCTGCATCCCGCCCTTGCTCCTGTACTTCTTGAGTTTCAAATTTTCTTTTCTTTTTAAGAACTTTATTTGTGCACCTTTGCAATCTCTCCCCTTAGCGTAGATTTAGGGATGAGGATTGTCTGTCAGCACATGAAGTGTTTTACCGTGGGATGGACTCAGCCCAGCCCTGCGCTGTCAGATGGGCAGCTGACTCCACACCATGGCATTCCCACCAAAACCTAAAGCAACTGGAGCTCTCGAAGGGTTTATGGGACTTCAGAGTACATTGGGAGCTTTCTGATTTTATCCTGCTTTGGCTTTTTCTTATTCTTGTTATAGAATATTTGGGTGAACTCACCAATTCTTTGCATGCTTGATTTTTTTGCTGTATTTTAATTTACCATGAGAACTAGAGGGTAATCTGGATACCCATCTTTTGTCCCTACAGTTCAAATAGGCAGAAACCTAAGCATAATAAGCAGTAAATTTAATTGCACAGAGATCATTTAACACTGCAGGATAAAAAGAGCTAATGAGGGCCCGGTCCTGGCCCTCGCAGTTACTCAGTGGCGCCAAGTTTCTCCCGGTAGCTACGAACCCTTTTCTGTTCCGTACTTTGGGAGAGCATCATTTAACAGCGCTGCGACGGCAATTCCTGCTGAAGAACAAAACTGTAGGTCTGATTTGGACATCTTAATTTCTACTGGGATTTTATTTTTAATTCATTTGCCTCATGGACTTCCTCACTGGGTAATAATTATCATCATAATTATAGCAATTTTTAATTATTATTTGCTAAAGTATTTTCTTTGTATTTGCTATTAACATGCTATTTCTGAGACGTTTCAAATGTACGCTTCCTTATTCTCTCCTGTCCGTGAACTGCGGTACATTATTCATTACTTCTCTGTAATTTGATGTAAATTCTTTTGCGTGCAATCATCCCTTTGAATTTTGAAGTATGTTGTTGTTTTTTAATCAGAATTTCTGACTACATAAAGAAAACAAGCCCCCAGCAAGTATTCATCAGCATAATCATTTTAAATACATGCTTTCCCCCCCTCCAGAATTCTGGCAGACGCGACTTTATTCATCTTGCCAGGAACGGCAGCCCTCCCAGAAGGAGAGGAAGAAGTACCTAATTCAAAAGTCGTTCCATGTGCTGTCATGCTCCAAGTACTCGATCTCCGACCTTTAGTCACCATCACGGAGAATTCATACAAGGTGTTGGGTTTTAACCCCGTCACTAAATAGCTCAAAGTGGTCGCATTCGCAGTCTGAAAGAAAAACAAAGAGTCAGTAACTTCCCAACTGAAAACCATCAATCCCCAGCTCTCACACACCCTTGTCTCAGGGAAGTGTTTAAAACATTTTAGCATCGTTACATTTTCATAACCACGGTCATTAATTCTGTAACGTTTTTGCTCTGTCATGCAAATTCATTAATCAAGTATTAATGTGCAGTTGTTTTTTCCTAACCTAGAAATTCTCTCTGCAATCAGCAAGGGCATTTAACAGCAGTCAATTATAAATTTAAAAAAAAAAAAAAAAAGGCAATACAAGGTCCAGGGCACACTTGTTATGCAGCAGGCTAAATCACTGTCTACTTGGGGGGTTTAATTTACGGCATTTCATTAGCTGAGCTGGCTAGGGGAAACAATGCAGCACAGCTAACAATAACCGGCCTTCCTCAAACCTGCGTCTGCCTTCCAAGCTCCTGGCAGAATTTACTGTAAATTTTTAACATACTTAAAAAAAAAATTTAAAAGTATCAACTGAAGGTACAGGTGCTGAGACTTGAAGATAACAAAGCTCTACTAATACATGGATATTTTTCAGAAAAAATGGTTATCTAGGATCGCACACTTGAAACTATACATGGTTTATAGTGGAATTTGTAACAGCCATTTAGCTAGAATTTTCGACCTTTTGGTTAAAATATCTGGTATTGGTTATACATGACTTGAATACGAACAGAAGGTACTTGAGGCCCGTGACAAAAAAAAAAAGAGCTGTAGCTACATTTATGTATATTCACAGCAATCTAAGCACAGAATTAAAGTTAGGTGTTTCAATATTTGACAGGGCCATACAACTGTATTAATAACTATTGCCTTCAGAAAACAACTGTTTTCAGCTAATTAATTTTCAAGAAAAAGGCCGTCTATAAATACTTGAAGACTTTATGAGTAACACAGCAAAGAAACCCCTTATTTCTCAACTATCAGTGACAGCTTTTTTTGCTGCACTGGGTGAAGGGTCAGAAAACCATTAGCCGAGTGATACTTAGATTTGTTTTTTAGTTCCAAAGTAAACGCGATTGTGGCCGGATGGGTCAAGTACCCAAGCGTGGAGCAGGACAGCTCTCACACCAGTCCAGTGCCAAAGCCTCACTGACCACCACCTCCCCGGCACAAACACGGAGCCGTGTGCTCAGAAGAGCTTTCCATCGGCTCTCCAAGAGCCAAGGAACATTTGCTCCCGGCTCTTTGCAGGGCAGCTCAGGGCCATTAGGAAATTGCCGGTGCTTCGGTAGAAGCTGCGCAGACCTTTGGCCTGGCCACGTCCAAAGCAGAAAGCTTTTCCTAGCAGCTGGCGTTACAAGCTGGTTTGCCCCCTGAAAAGCACACCGTTTCTTCCTCTCCAGAATACCTAGGGAAATTCCTAACACCACTTAAGCATTCAATTCTGTTTATAGTATTTTTTAGCTCCTGGCTGCCGTCACACGTGGCAGCTGGAGTCCTTTTTTACAGGTTAAAGTTGTACTTTTCATCTCTGCCTTTGAAACTTAGTGTCTTTTAGTTTCACTGCACATCATATTGAATGTAAATGACACATGAAAGGCTGAACTGGAGTGTTAGACTTCTCTGCTTTCTTCATTTTTTAACACCACTTACTGTTTTTAAGATCACAACATATCCCACGGTACTAAACCCTGCTCACCTACTAGAAATAAACTTCATAAATACTACCCTGTAAAATTTATTTTCCTTTTATACAGTCCTAAAAGATCTAAGTTCAGATTTAATATTTCAGCTTATGCTCGAGAGCACACCGATAAATCCCAGGTAGCCTGCCAGCAGGACAACTCTGCCCCACCAACAAAGATGCTTTGAAAAACGCTCTCTGATCCACATTAGTGAAACTACACGGTTCAAAACACAGTGAGTCTTTTAGCTTCAGGAACTGTATCACATCTGGTCCTGTGTTTATATGCTCTAGGTTGACACAACTCCTACAGAAATTGAAGAAAATCGGGCTTCTTAAAGTGGAACCTCTTACGTTGTATTTGAAGCATGCAGCCTCTTCTTTAACAATAGCCTGGGAATGTCAGCATAGAAGGGGGGAGCAAATGTAGAAAATACGAATGAACTGTATCAACATCCAATTTACTGATGAGAGGGAGGGATGAAACAACTCTGTGTTGAACAGATGTAGCTTTGGGTACTAGAACTGACACAAAGATAAGATTTCTGTGTGCAAGCGGTGTAACGGAGAAGCTTCGATGCAACTGGGTGAACAGCCTCTAAACATGCAATAAATAACAAAGCTGCTAGAGATGGCCCTGACAAATAATATACTAGCTCATAGTCAATAAAGTTACCAAAGACCTGCCTGAAATACAGCAGTTTATTGAACAGCAACGGCTGAAAAGAGATTTTGCCTTTCTTAAAATGAGCAGTTGTTACTGTTCAACACAGCGGTACAGAATCCATGATTGAAACAAAGGAAGAAAAGCAGGATGTGAGTTCTCCAAACAGCGTGGGTTAAAAATGATTAGAGCAAATGTTCTCCAAGTTATGTCCCTCCAGGCAAATGCTTTTTACAATGAGTAATTTTGAACCGTATTCCATCATTACATATTATTTTTGGTCCAACAATAAACCTTCGTGACCACTGGCCACCAGCACTGAGAACGGTGGGAGTATTTCGTTTACCACCAAGGGTGGGTTTTTTTAAGCATTTAACTAATGAAACTGCAGCATTATATAAATCACTCCCGAGACATCCTCTGCATATGACTCAGGAATGTGGGTTCATAAATAACTCGCCTTTAGAGGAAGAACACACATATATACATCTTTTCATTTCAATAAAAAAGAAAATCTGGTTTGTAACAAGATTACTCTGCAAGAGCATAAAGGGAGCTCCACTAGCTGGATATTTTAACAACCATTTCCTTTGAGTCTCATTTCAAATGTGAAATTTGCAGTCAGCATTTTTGAGGCCTCCAGATAACTCTGAAAATTAAAAAAATCCAACCAACCGACTAAAAACATCCAAAGCAATAAGCCGAACCCCCAATCTAGTCTCCAAATCAAAATAGCAGATGAAAATCAAGAAAGGCAGGGATATCATAATTTTATTGTTATGTATTTTGCACCCATTCAGTTCCCAAAGGAAAGGTTCATTATCAACTCTGTATGAACAGAAAAGGTTGTAAAAGGAAAGTTAAAACCATCAGGGTAAATATTTTCCCTGCATGACTCGCCCCAAAAATGCAGATTGTTCCGCTCACCGGAGAGAAGGCGTTAGCAGCGCTCACCTTATTCATGCATTAGCGGCCCCTCTAAAGGTAAGCCCACCTCCGTCATACAAAGCCATCGTGTCGGGGTGAAGCAGAAAGGACAAAATGGTGACCACCGTGACCATGGTTTCACAGCAGAACCTACTCCGGGAAGCGTCTGCCTGCCTTTCCCGAGCCAGCTCTCCCACCCCCTCACACACAACACCCCGTCTCCCTCTCTCACACTCACGCACACAAAAGAGACCACAAAAACAACTACTTCCACTACATTGAGAAGAACCCTTGAAGTGACGATGTACCTGAGCAGTACCGAACTCAGTCCGGGCAGCTCAAATAAAACTGGGCACATTTCTATACCGATTCCTAAGTGCTTGTCTTTACTCTCAGCTTTCGCTTAACCCTGACTTGCACATGAATGACACGTCTTCTCATTGAAATAACGCAGCCGTGTTAGTGGTGTCGAAACGCCAATACCTTGTACTTCGTATTTGCAGGAATATTGGTTTTCCAGCGGACTGTGTAGTAGCGAGCATCTGTGATCTTCTGGTTCTTCGGCAGAGAGTTGTCTGCCCAAGTGATCCGTATGGTGTCGTGGCTCAGGATGGAAGCCTGAACTCCCACCGGTGGCATCATGGGAGACGGATCTGGCACTGGAGTGTATGGAGCATTAATAACAAACAAATCAACCTCGGAAGTGTCTAGGGAATTGATGGGTAAAAAGTCATGTATTATAATTAAAAAGGGAGAAGGTGGCATTTTAATGTAAACAAAAACAAAAAAGGGGAAATGCAGGGTAGTACAATGAAATGAAAGGTGAGAAATGGAGAAAAAGAGAGAAAAGCCAGAGTTAATAGGTGACATACGACTGGCTAATAAAATTACTCTTGCATCGTGTTCCTTTCTTAAGACAGTAAGACAATATATATATGCTAGTATATATTAATAATCGTATTAGTGTTCAGTGCATCCAGACATGGCCTAAGAACCCCAGACATACAGTAATTTTAACTTGGACTTTATTTGCCTCAGAACGTCCACTGATTCCTCTTCCAGAAAACGAGGAGGAGGAAAAAGAGCTGGCGGCCTTCTAGATGGGTAAATGCCGCGTTATCAACATCACAGGGAACTGCCATCATCTTTTAAAGAATGGTAATGGCAATCAAGTTCCAAGTATCATACAAAATTGCAGTAACTGAAGAAACTGCAATTCCAATGTCGTCTACAAAATCTGTAAGAGTTCCTGCTCTTCAGAAGACTAAACCAAATAGAAGCGGTAACATCTACACAAAATAACTAAATAATGTCAACAGTCTCGTGGGGAGCAGAGCGAGCCAGAGCACAGCAATCGCTCGCTTGCAAACAAATTTGTCTGCCTAAAATCTTTTACTAATGTATTACATGATGGAAAAAAATATATACTTGTTTAGTGTAAGTGACAGCAGATTGAGACTTAGACAAAGAGAATGCAGGCATCATATTGAAAACCTCAGCGTAAAAGACCAGAAACATCGATACTTGTCCATAAAAAGCAAAATAAGGGCAATGCCTTTACAACTGCACCCACACAATTTGTGCTAACGGTAACTTTTCGAATGAGAACATCACTAAGTAGTTGAAAGCTAGGTTTTGTAATTTAAAAATGAAACCAGTTTTAGGTGGTTTAACAAACAGACGGAACAGGCGCGGTAATCGCGGTGAGCCCAGTCAGCTAAAGCGATGGAGTCTACTCGACGCCACTGAAAAACAAGACCCTTACAGTACAGTCCAGCCTATCCGCAGTGGCCCTGCGGAGGTACGTCAGAAATTCCCAGCTGGGGGGAACTCCAGAGCGGCCCCTGGCCTTTACCTGAGTGCGGGCGGGTGACTGCGCTCTCGTACAGAGGGATTCCTTCACCAACGTTGTTAAACGCCTTCAGAGTTATGACATAGTGGGAGCTCGGGTCTAAAGGGGGGAAGAAATTAAACACTTTTTTAGTGCATACTGTCAGCGAATCCTATTTTCTGCTTCTCCATGTTCTCTGTTCAGTCTTTTATTTTTTAACTGAAATACATGAAATAACAAGACTAAATTTTAGTTGAGAATGTCTCTGCGCAGACCTTCTGTTAGTGTTCAATAGTTCTCATGCAGCAGAAGTCTACAGTTGCAGCAAACCCACCCGAAGTACCGTCAAAACAGTAGTCAGGAAAAACATTTAAAAATTAACATTTTTAAATTGCTCTACTATAATATTGTCCAAAACTCCAATTTTATGGAACTTTGCAATCCTAATATTTATTTTGCTTTCAAGGTATTTTACCTACCACAGAGAATTCTGTGGAGGGGCGAATCTGTATTTTTCTTTTAAAGTAGATGCCACTGTATCTTGGTGACATTTTAGTTTCTTTTTTGCCTGAAGCCACCTGTTCTGCAGCAGCAGCAGGAGAATAAGGGAATGCTGCTCGGCATGAAAGATTCTGTAATAACCATTAAAGGGAAACCATCAAATCAATGCTTCGAGCCTGGTGAATTTAGGATTCTGGGTTTGGAGGTTTTTTTATTCCTCTGCCTCTACCAGCAGAAAACTGAGTTTATTTGAAATTTATCAACAGTTTGGCATCAGGCATAATATCAGAATAAGGAAAAAGATCCTCTTAAAAACATGCTTGTAGTTTCATTTATTTATAATACCGTAGAAGTAGAAAACAGCAATATAAATGAGAGGTAAAAGGTGGGCGCTGATGTTCATTCCCTTTGCTTACCCAGGTTTTCAATGGTGTAGTATCTCTGCTTATAGTCCACCTTGATGGTCTGCGCGTGGGGACTGCCAATGCCGTACCCTATGGCGTAGCCTCTCACCACGATGTTCTGGTTCTCGGGTGGAGTCCAGCTTACTACGATGCTGGTGACAAGCGGACGGACATGTAAGGAACTCGGAACTTCAGGAACACGGGTTTCTGTTAAAGGAAAATAAGGAAAATGATGGATTAAACAAAGGTAATGACATGAAGAGCTCTGAGTCTGTAGGGTCAAATGTAGCACTTGTACTCTGTGGCGACTGAAATCAGTACGCTCCAAAGGAGAGAGCTCTATTGTACACCAGAGAGTGAAGAACTCTAATAAGCAGAAGAAAATTAACATAGTTTCATATACTAATATATTTTAATAGATACTCTCTTTAAAAGAAACGACAATCGTACTGAAGAAAAACATCAGATTTCCTTCGAGGCAAACTTTTTTGATGTTTGTGCATGTTCTTTCCCATTTGTAGTTCTTCAAAATACGCATTAAATTTATCACACCCTCCCCTCCACAAAGCAATCTACTTTTAGTTCCATCATATTACTTACTTGTGAGCATTAAAATAATCACATGGAAGACACACTGGTGATAAAAGGAAGGTTCCTCAGCTCGTTGTACAACTAAATAGAGTATTCCGAAGAACTGTCAGTGAGGTGGATATTGCACGTGCTGCAAAGGTTTGTTGTGGTTTGTCCTATACTCGTCGCTGTTTAAATCCTCCAGTCTCTTCTACACCATTCACAGGCTATACAGACAGACTACGCAACTCTACCACGAGATCAAATAATCCTCAGAGTCCGTATTGAGCGCTCAAGCCCTGCCCCGACAAGCCACACCGATCTAGTCACGACCCAACGGAGGGATGGAATGTGGATCCTTAGCAGCAGCAGGACCCCGCGGTATCTCACCATAATCCCCTAATATTTTTACTAAAAGGATTTTCCCCCAATGTTGATTACAGCTTAAAAGCAATCTAAAAGCACAACTGCACTGTACGTACTAGTGTCCACACCTTTGTTTTAACTTCTCAAAAATGAAATAAGTACTTCTGCCAGGCTACTGGAGCCTGCCATACCTTGACAGATTTTAAATAATTCTGCGCAACAGCAAGCCGAGTTCCCCACTCTAAAATAAAATCAGTTCCGAGAGTTCTGCTTCCTGCAGGGATTTCATTTTAATGAAACATGCTGCATTTATCTAAAAACATTTAATAAAGCATCACAACAGGATTATTTGGCTCCTAATACGCCACTGGCCTGCCAGCCTGGGGAGTTCGTGGTCTCCAGCTGACGCAGCTGATCAATTAAAGTTCACAACTAATAAAGACAAAAAAGCTACAGAATTGCAATACAAGAGATGACATTTTTAACTGCGCAGAAGTTAGAGCATTGGGGATAAACTTTGTACAACTGTTTGACACCGCTTGCGCACATGCTCCCGGCGGGACTTGCACCGACTCCGCAGAACTACACAGCCCTGCTAACGCGAAATTGTAACCGTCTGGCTCCCATTTACATTGATGACACTATAAAGTGAATTATTTTCTATTTAAATTCAAAAAGCAGCCACGGAATAAAATGGAGTTACGCCTTACATGTCTACCGAACCCAAGAAATTCAAGATTAGCTGTAAATGCATTTGCATGGTATTGAAATTACCCACGAGCTTACTAAAGAACGAAAAGCAAAAAATATACGTCATCTTTCCAGTATGCACATACACCAATATCTCATACACATATAGGGAATGATATGAATACCATGCTACACTGTCTTAACTGTGAATTTTTATTACTTTATTCACTGTAGAGTGTATGCATAAAATTCGATTTCCTGCAAGGACTGCAACACTCCAATTTGAAACTCACTAAAATTAAAAAATCAACACAGAACCAAAGGGTTCTTTTCTTTTCCCTCCTTCTGTCCGATTTAAATTTAATCCTGATGCTCTTGGCAAAGTGTTGCTCGCTCTCATTCCGATGCAGAGAACATGGTCATTACCTTGTATAAGTGCTGCCTGTGCACAGAGCTGTGCTTCAGCTCGGGGAACCAGCGGTTCCTCAAAGCCACAAGGTTGTGTCACATCCGCAGAGAGGAAGATACACACACGGACGAAAGCCATTTCAACTCTAAAAAGGCATTTTCAATACCTACAAACCTGAACTCTACTGTTAACATTGGGTTTTGCGCTGTTTTTGATTAAGCCATGGAGGATAAGCAATGACAAGTATTAAGATGAGCATCAACTTTGCACAACGCAAAGACTGAAGCCGGGCTCTCGAGTGCTTCATCAGCCGACTGCGGAAGCAATTTTCCAACAGTCCAGAGCAAATATTGAAGGTCTTTTATCATTCTCTCTCCCCGCTGCCAGCATAACTGAATCCCGAGCCACACAGATGTGAAAGCCATTACTGGATCCCGTGGCATGAAGCTGGAATGACCCTCCAGCTCCTCTAACAAAGCCAAGAGGGAGACAGCCGGTACAAAGCACAAGGTTACCTGTGTGCAACAGCACTAATTAAACACTTTTCAGAAATAGGAACTGTCTACCCAGAACCACCAGCTCCACGCAGGCAGTTCCAAAGGGATTCGCCCCAGCCATCCTTTTAAAAATGGCACTTTTCTTCCATTTTAATTGTTCTTTGTCAGATGCTGGGAAATGCTCACAGATTTGCTCATTTGAATTCTGCAAGAATCAGGTTCCCTCTTGCGAATTATTCTAGTGTAGTAAATACCAAACATCTGGACCAACTATCAAAGGTCGACATTTTTCACAGAATATTTTCTACTTTTATTGCTAACCTCTAAACTGGAAAAACAAGAGGTTAACATGGTGCCATATACCGTATATCATGGATTCATGGATTTGGTGGAAAAGACTGCATCTCTGACAGAGTTATGGTCCAGACTGCTCTACCACTACTGAAAATAGATCAATCTCCCTTTTCTTTTAAAGTGGCAAAATAACAATTACTGGGGGACGAATGTTCTCTTTAGAAAGAGCCCAAGCCAAAAATAAAAATAAAAAAAAAGCCCAGGAAAAGCATTTTAACAAAGCATGGTACCAGTGAAACAGCGGCAAAACTGCAAAGGTCTCTGGGCCACACACCAATGTTTTCCACCGTTCCGTGCTTCTTTCCTCCTACCGTGGCACCTCTCTCCTGTTCGACAGAGTCACAGCTCCAAGTGTGCAACCACAGTGCAGACACCGATAGTTGCACTGCCGCCAACAGGAGCTCCTCTAGTCCGTCACCGCACGGTATCCCCGAATACCAAAACACCAAATCACCACTCTGTGCTCTCTGAGGCACACTTCGATGGTTTCATTTGCATAATTTCGGTGGTACGTAAGTACATAATCGCTATTTCACCTCCCTCCAGGAAAACAGTCCCCCCACTCTGGTTCATAGCATGTAAACCCCTGCATAATTAACAAGATGAATTTTATTACAATATAAAAAGCAAGCCACTATTACCATTGTATGAATCTTATAATGTATGATTATTTAAATATTGAAACACTGACGTTGTAATTCATAATTGGGTGTTTCTTAGCAGAAAAACACAGTGCCAACATACAGCAGTAGAAAGCGTAGAGGCAGGGTTTAATTTCAAGCTATTTAATTGACTTGGCAAGAATTTTATGTTAAAATAAAAATTAATTTTAATCATAAATAAAACACATTGTATAATTAGAACACAGTAAAAACAACCGAATAAAATCAGGCTTGCCTTTTAAAAAGGCAATCAAACATTACTGTGCCCTGTCCACGAATTCTAATGCTTTTGAAGTCACAAGTATCATCACACTTATGATCTTACCATCTAGGTCACTCTCAAACGTTTCCGCTGATACCCAGTCGGTGGCAGGTCCAGTCCCGTTAACGGTCAGGGCAGCTACTCGGAAGCTGTATTCTGTGCCTCGTTCAAGACCTAAGAGACAAAGAGCACCCAAGACATCACCACCAGAACTCCGACCCTGAGCGCAGGAATCACAGTTCCTAATTAAAATACAGGTACAGCCTGAGGGCGAATTGCCTCTCGCCCACCATTGCCCCCTGAGCGGAACAGGCGGCCAGGAACAGCAACAGCAGCTCCACTGACACCAGTCGGGGTGTGACAGCTGAACTGTGACCAGGGACACCCAGCGCTGTGACACTGCAGACTGTCCCTGTGGGCCACTGGCAGACACCGTGAGGTGCTGTCTGCAGCCGGCTTTAATTGCTGGCGATTAATTAGTTTTAAGTACAGAACCACCCGCATCCATAACTAAAAATAGTATACAGTATAGACAACAAGTGACCAAAATGAGCAAATAGTTGATTTATGGCACATAGGAGTGGATAATCAGTAACGCAAGCAGTATGAAAACACACTCAGAATTTGGTATATGGAACTTATTAAACCGGCTTTGTTGCTGGCAAAAATATTCTCTAGTTACAGGCGTATATCGACTCCCACTCTGAGAAAACTAAAACTGAGTCACAGCTGGAGTTTCTGAGAACAAATCAAAACATCTCGTTAAAAAGCGTGTATTCATTTTCTAGAGAAGCACAATTTCTTCTCTTTTGACCAACTGCTTGTTTACTGAGATTTAAAAAATGAACAATCTGTAGTCTTGCTCCTGTTCTCGTGTACTGTTTATTTCTGCTATACAAAATTATAGTTCTGGTAACAATATATAACTTATACTAAGCCATGTACTAGGCTGTATTTTCTTTAAGTGTATAAAATCAAGAGAAGATATATTATGTTCATGCCAGAAAGAAGAAAAAAGGTTAATGTCAGTGAAATTGGGTGGGATGCTGTGCGCGGGTGCCTGAGGTGAGAAGCTCACACGCGGGATCTGCGCTGGGCTGGTGGGCGAGTGGGGCAGGACAGAGCACAGACACCTCCATCACACCCATGCGCAGAGAGGGGAGTCTGCCAACCGCCCCCCCCCAAACGGCATCTCTCCAACATCCGTCTCCAGACTTTTACTTCTGGCATTTGGTCCTGAGCTCATCGTGTCTGTCCATCTTCTCCATGCAACCCCTATGCCTTCTATATAGGTTTTAAGAGGACTCATCCAGTCCCTCGGCAAATCAACGGCGAAATGAGGGCTAGAAAACAGGTCACAAGACTTCGGTTACTGTGAGCCAGCCCACACTACCTCATAACCTACGACACTCATTTTAAGTGCTTTTATTTTTCCTTGCAAGGCAAGAACCCTACACAAACATGTCTTCTCAGCCTCAGCCCGCTAAAAGCACCTAAAAACCTCCTTCTGCCAACAAATGCTTGCAAATAACAGCTCACCTTCGATCAGCTGAAACAGCTGGGTCCCACCGATGCTCTCCGTTACGTCACTCTTGCGGGACGCCTTACGGTAGCGAATTTTGTAGCCAGTGATTTGCCCGCTGTGTGTCCCCGCAGGAGGAGGCTGCCAGTGCAGCATGATGCTCTGCGGAAGGCAGGAGGTCGTTACAAAGCCATCGCCCCCCGCGCAGCCAGGGAAACTACTACTAATGCTGCTAATACTTCACAAAACACAAAACGGAAAAACACGCATACAGGAAGTACTGCATTTTCATACAGTAAGCCATAGGCTTATCGGTAAAAAGTAAAGCACCTCTGATTCATCAGCAGCCCAGGTCACGCCTGTGCCTCGAGAAGTTCAGCTCAAAGCGCTTCAATCCTATTAGACCTTCTGAGTCCAATTTCACAAATGGCCCCTTGGGTTTCCCTTTCATTTTCTTCAGGTTATCTTAAGACACATGTGACTTGAGGATCTATCTTTAAGAACTGGTATTGCCTCTAAAGGGTACAAGTCATCTGACCGGTAGTTTATGTGGAGGAAGTTATTGATTTTTAATCATATGGGAAGTAGAAGAAAGTATTTAGAAAAGAGTTTTTAGAAAGGGCTTTTTAAAAAATCTCCAATCATAATCACTAAACTCGTAATGACGGAGTATATAATTTTCTCTTTTGAAGTGCCCAGGACACTACAAACGCAGTTTGTATCCACATGCACATAAACAATAGCTCATCAACAGGAACACATTCAAGCTCTGGTGCTTCAGGCCTTTGAGCATGATTAAACCTCATTCATAATTAGCCTCCAGGCTTTGGTACACTGTCACTGTCCTCACTGCATCCCATGACGTACAGCCCACAGCTGCATCAGAGTTTCTAACGCTTCAAGCCCCATGTTCAGGTATTCTCCTGTTGGGCAGCTCATGCACAAAGAGCTGAAAAGCAGCACGGTAGAAAAAAAGACCCAACGCAGCTGTAAAATTTGGTCAATCTGAGATCCACCAACTCTTTATTTACCCGCTACCAAGGGGAAATTCTCCACATCTTACCTTGGAGTTCCGTACCTCCAGCGTTAGATTCTGTGGTGGAGCACTGGGGACTAGAAACATTAACGGAATTAGAAGACCAAAATTTCCATATACCATATCAAATACTGTATTTCCATACACAACTACTCTCTGCTATTGTTCATTATGCAAGTACAAACCTTGCTGGTTTAAGAGACCATATAAAGCAACTCCAAAATTCTACCAGATACTTTATGACATACAGTGACCGGCTTAGGAGGTTTACGGATTCTCATCACAAAGAACGAACTCACTTTTTATTCAGGTCTTTACTTATCACAGGTATCTAAATAAAAAACGTCTGAAATGTAAAGGTACTTCCCATAAACTCTGAGAGAAGAGCACATTCAGTACTTTTCAAAATCAAGTCTTTAATTTACATGCTGGATTCTGTGAACCCACATTTAAAATTCTAGCCATGTTTTTTTGTTATCGTGACTTTCTGCAACAGGAAAAACTCAAGACTCAACTCAAAACTCAAGAGTCAACACACCGCTGTGTTACTGAAGAGGTGAAGCGCATCGCAAAGGTAGTGTCTGCTGCTGAACTTCCACTCTTTGTTAGTTCTTTACCAGCTGTAGCGAAGCTCCATCAGACAAACAGGCAATGTAAGAGAGAACCTGAGACGGAGGAAATCCTCGTCACGGCACTTCAGCCTCACAAACGTTTGCTCAAAGGCAAAGATAAAGGTTCCCTGGGAGGAAGGTGAGGGTCCAGGCAAAGCACAAGGACAGGCGAGCGGCACAACAGGACTCAAGATTGTTCCGGCCTGAATAATGCATTTTCCAAATAACTCACACCAGCCACAACAATACCTAAGAAAACACTCCTGAGCACGTACAGTGAAAGTGGCCTGCGATAAGGGAAAGGTACACTGCGGTGTGGCTAAACAAATACCCCTCTCCCACTAGCCCACAACAGAAACGGAGACAACGAGGATTTGCTTTTCCTTCTCTCTTGCCAACTGGACTGAGTCTGAAATCACCAGACCGAGGGGTTAAAGTGCTACGTCCTTCAAAAAGCAAGAACAGAGGTTAAGAGAAGGAAATGAAATAAAGTCACGGGGTTTTTTGATGTTTGTTTGTTTTACGCAATTGGCGCCTACTTCAAGAACAACCTAAAAATACGTCATGGGTTTCACAAGGAGTGATTAATAATTCATGCTTATATTGCAGATCTGGTGAGAGAAAGACAATCAGTAGGACAACAGGGAGGGATACACGTATGTAAATATATTCATATACACATATCTCACCACGTGCACAGTTCACGTTACGTCAAAGTAAGCTTAGACTCAGATCAGACTATGAACTTGTCCAGGTGGGCAGATGAAATGGATTTCCTACGGGCTTCGCGAGGAAAGGCAGAGCCCAGTGTGGTACGTTGTAGAGTGGTGCAGAGATTACTGATGACATACGTGATTGCTTCCTCTAGACCAAGAAGACACGAGAAGAGATGCAATCCTTGGTTCAAACTGTAATACCCAAAGAGCTATCCCGCAACAAACCACCGTAACATACTTAGATTAGGAGCAAAAACCTACATAAAACCACGGCAGCTTGTTAAAAGAGAAGTTAAAGGTGCTTGGAGAGAAATCCCTCAGGAAACATGGAGATTGTTTACAGACACCACAATAACAAAACACAAGAAGAAAATATGCATTGTTCATCCGGAAAGATTTGATAGATTGAAGGGGAGATCGGCATGGTTAAGCAGCAGGGTTGTAAGACTGCAAGATGACATCCTTCAGAAAGCTGTAGAAAATAAATATCCATAGGTTAAAGGTCAAAACCTAAGTCGGGCCAGAAAGAACTTCAGGAAAACTTGAAAATGACATTACAACTAGTGATAAATTCTTCTTCAAACACAGAGCTGGAAGCCCTTTAGAGAAATTGTAGAGTTAGCAAATGCTCAGAGTATGACAGAAAAAGAAAATTAATTAAGCCGCACAACTACCTTCTTTGCCTTTGTACTGAGCGAAAGGAAGAGGAGAGGTTTCCATGACACCCTGTACAAGGGACTTACAGAATCTCTAGAACAGAAATGTCAATAGAGAGGATTATGGAAGAGTCAGAACAGCAGTGTGTTGCCAGGCTCCGATGCTATTCATCCAGGATTTCTCAAGGAGCTGGGGACTGAAACGTTTGCCTGACTGACAGTGGGCTGTAACCTCCCACAAGTTACCTCGACACTGGGAGATGGGAAATTTGATGACAGTCTTTAGAAAAGGCGTTCCATTTGAGAAACTTCAAGTAGTAAGTCAGAAACCTGTATTAGGCAAATAAACTGAAGCTACAATAAAGCACGAAATTCCTAGCTACATGCAGTAATAATGTGTATTTGTCACTTTTTAAAGGGAAATCTCCCATCGCAAACCTGCTGGAGGGCTCTTAAGAAACGAAGCAACGAGGGGACAGAAGAGAAGTCCTTGCCTGAGCAGACAACTGGCTAAAAGAAAGGAAAGAGAAGGCAGGAACGTACGTGGTGGGGGGTGACCTGTGGGCCTCGACCATGGTGTGCGCCGAGATCCCTGTTGCTCAACACACTCCTAAGTGATGAAATGAGGATGAGCAGCGGGGTGACAAATGTTAGTACAGACAAGATCCGACGGTGAGGAATTGCATTAAGACTTCAGGACATGTTGTGCCGGGGTGTTAAAGTGACAGATGAAATTCATGGTAGAACAAGTTACACGAGTGGGAAAAATGAACCTGCCTCTATATGCAGAATGATGGCCCTAACGGACCAAGCCCACCAACACCAGCCTACCCCAAAAATGTCACCTCAATGCTCAGAATGAGCCAAAAAGTCAGTCAAATGCCAGCAACTACGCACTTGCATGTTTGATACAGTTGTAGTTCCCTCTACCTCCAATTTTGGAAGCATGCAGGAGAAAAGCAACCTAGGAAAAGTTCAGAAAAGGGCAATGAAGGTTAAAACAGCTTCCAGAAAAGTAATGGCTAATGCCTTCTGAGACTTTGGGAGCTGGGAAAGAGATGAATGAGGGAGAATACAGCAAAGGTCTAGAAAGTGAGGAGTGGGACAGAGAGGGCTGGCGCACACCAATTATTCGCCCTTTCAGGCAGTACAGCTATAGGCAACAGCTGACATTGACATACAGCAGGTCCAAAACAGACAAAAGGGGGTGATTTTTCACAGAAAGTTTATTTGTAGAATCCTTGTCCACTTGATGTTGTGGATGCTAAAAGCTGACGTGGGTTAAAGAGGATGCTGGCAGGGTTTCACGGAAGAGAAACTGAATTAGTATTAGTATTTACGCAGAATTAGTAAATACGCAGGAACCACTGCAGAGTCAAGAAGTCTCGGAGAAACAAACTTTTGGACGCAGAGAATCCCGGACAATATTCCTCTCTGCTCCTCTGCTCTGCTTTTGGTCACTACTGGAGAGAGGATGCCAGGCTAGGCTCGCTTTTGGTCTGACTGTTCTTACACATAATTTAACTTCTCTACAAAAATCAAAAGTTAATGTTAACTCTGATCATTCTGCAATTCTTCACATATTTGCTCACATTACCTCTTTATTTGCCTTACAGAAAAAAAACTGTTACTATTTCCTGCTTTCATTCTTATATGCAATTGATTTAATAGTGCTGGAGTCCAAAGACATGCATCATTTTCCCATACAACCGCAATTAAAATAAAAACACTCCAGAAGCAAAAGTCTGCTCATATGTAAAAATATTATAGAAGCTAAAAAATAATTTGGAGTCGTTGACTTCAATTTAATCGTGTTTCTGTCCACTCTTAATACTATGTAGACTCAATAACCCATGAAATAAACTACTGATGTTGAAATGAAGGACACAGTTGTTTCGTAATCAGAATCAGGTACAGTAATTTTCTTTCACCTAATTTGGAAAGCCTCCGGGGGAACTTTCAGCATGTGTGGCCATACACAACCACTACATTATTAATAAAATAGGGCAACAATGAACTAAAAACATAGAAGTCTTCCTGGTTAAAAATTCACTTAAAGGAAATTGCCACATAATTCCTGCCAAAAAAAAAAAAAATAATTGGAATAAAGCAGCTTACCGTCTGACAGCGTTCGTACAACCACATCTTGCGTCGAGACTCCAGGACCGTGTTTATTGTAAGCTACCACTCGGAAACTATACTCTGTGTATTTCTTTAATCCGTTAATGGTGTAGGAGAGTCCTCCTACATCAACATCCTGTTCACAAACAAACACGCGAACAAGTCAAGGTCAGAAGCAGGTCTGCAATTATTATAAAGGTCTAAGACTTTTCAGTGCAGTAATAAAGTCACAACCAGAACAACACCTTTCTGTAGCCCCTGCAGATCAAATGCCCAGTTCCTATACAGCCAGGACTTGTGAAGATGCTCACAGTGAGCTTGCAAGAGAAAGCGCTACCTCTGTGCCATGAATCATACTGCGGCCACTGGTTCCGTGAATGAAAAGTGACTGGGCAAATTTCTCTATTAGGAGAAAGTATTATTACGTTTTGAACAGTGGGATGCAGAAGTAGAAAATGACATTTTATCTTGTCTCTAAATTGGAGAGGAATGGATGTGATGGATGGACCACTCAGTGGATAAGGAACTGGCTGGATGGCCGCACCAGAAGGGTTGCAGTCAGTGGCTCAAAGTCCAAAAGGAACCAGTGATGAGTGGTGTTCCTCAAAGGTTGGTACTGGGATTGGTGCTGTTTAACATCTTTGTCAGCGACATGGACAGCAGAATCGAGTTCACCCTCAGCAAGATTGCCAATGACACCAAGCTGTGTGGAGCAGTCAACACGCTGGAGGGAAGGGATGCCATCCAGAGGGACCTGGACAGGCTTGAAGAGGTGGGCCCATGGGAACCTCATGAAGTTCAACCAGGCCAAGTGCGAGGTCCTGCACATGGGTCAGGGCAATCCCAACCACAAATCCAGGCTGGGCAGAGAATGGATGAAAAGCAGCGCTGAGGAGAAGGACTTGGGGGTGTTGATGGACGAGAAGCTCAACATGAGCCGGCAATGTGCACTGGCAGCCCAGAAGGCCAACCGTATCCTGAGCTGCATCCCCAGCAGCGTGAGGAAGGGGATTCTGCCCTCTGCTCCGCTCTCACGAGACCTGACCTGGAGTACTGCACTCAGCTTTGGAGTCCTCAGCACAAGGACACGGAGCTGTTGGAGCGGGGCCAGAGGAGGCCCCGGAGATGCTGGGAGGGCTGGAGCCCCTCTGCTGTGAGGAGAGAGCTCGGGGGGTTCAGCCTGGAGAAGGGAAGGCTCCAGGGAGACCTTCCAGCCCCTTCCGGTCCCTAAAGGGGCTCCAAGAAAGCTGGGGAGGGATGCTGGATCAGGGAGGGGAACCGTGGGACAAGGGAGAACGGTTTTAAACTCAAAGAGGGGAGATTTAGATGAGATATTAGGAAGAAATTCTTGGCTGTGAGGGTGGTGAGCCCCTGGCCCAGGTTGCCCAGAGAAGCTGTGGCTACCCCATCCCTGGAGGGGTTCAAGGCCAGGTTGGACGGGGCTTGGAGCAGCCTGGGCTGGTGGGAGGTGTCCCTGCCCAGGGCAGGGGGTGGTACTGGGTTGTCTTTGAGGTCCCTTCACACCCAAACCATTCTGTGATTCTATGATCTAAGGATTACAACTTCCTTATTTAAAGACAGGTGTGAAAAATTATTTTAAATGCTATCAAAAATATTCTTCCCTTAGCTTTTTTTAAACCTGGAATCATATTCATATGCATTCGGATGGATAATTAAATGACTGGGATTAATCATCCCAAAATTGTGATTATTCTCAGGTGGCAACCTATATTTGTACAGAACATCCTGGATTTTTCCAGTAGAATGATAAGAAAATGTAATCAATTAGACACCACTACCAAAATATCCATCACTGGATCAAAGAACTCAAGAAGCAAGGACAGTTCATATTAAGGATGATGGTAAAATCAGTATTTAGCCTACTTTACCAAAATAAAACCAGCCAACCTCCAAAAACTATGCAAACATCCTTTACGCTACTTGCACCAGAACTCTTAATGATATAACCATTATCGAGTTCTTCTCTTGTGATATGATGGACAACCCCAAATTCTCCTTGAATACCTAACTAAGCCATCAGATAAAATATTGTTTTAATTCCAAGACATATACATTTCATGCTGGATTTTTTATTTTAAGTATTTCTGTATTTTAGGCCCAAGAATTCAGTCTATCAGAAAAAGGAGCACTTTCACAAGGTGTTTCTAGAAATTTGAGGTAAAAACATAATAAAAGCCAGAAGGCTGTTAATGGCATCGTGTATCAGGCAGGAAGAGCCGGCTCTGTACCTGTTCAGTGTCCTGGCCTTTCTCCATGTAGTAGAGCTTGTAGTTCTGGATTTCTCCATTGCCAGCCAGCGGCGTTTCCCAGGTGACAGTAACGGAGGTGGGTGAGCTGGCGTACGCTCGGATATTGGGTGCTGGACCAGGAAGCTGAACTGAAATGTAAGCACGGAACTGCTAGTTGCCAAGTCTAACCATTTACATTGTCAGTAGCTCACCATTTTCCCCATCAACTTCACTATTAATCAACCCCAGTTAAAAGATGGGTATTTTTGCACACTTCAGAATTTCACATGCATTCATTGGGGTTCAAAGGCGGGACCAAGTTTCTGAAGGAGATCCTGCTCCCTGCGTCAGACGTTTTGACCCGAATGATCCGAACAAATGACACACTTTGGTTTTTCCTAAGGTTTTCTTTTTTTTCCTCTTACAGTTAACATCGATTTAAAAGTATTTCTTTTATAACAGAAACTTTAGAGAATTTAACAAGTAATGTCTGATCAGTTCTGCTCAAGGGGGAGAATAAATCACGTAAAGCACATCAAGATAGTGGCTTGGAAAATCATTTTGAAACTAGGGTCGGGAAGTGCAACTTTGAAGAGTATCAACTTATTCTGGGAAAGGTCATGAATGGGGAAGACAAACAAACAAAAAAATTGATCCCAAAGTCAAGAAGGCTCACAATATTTCCGGCTTACCCTCAGGCTGGGTTGCCACCTTCAGCGGCGCAGAGCTCTCGCCGGGGCCGTGCTTGTTCTGAGCCACAACGCGAAAGACATAAACCGTTTCTGGCATCAGGTTCTGGATCGTCACTTGTGTCTCTCCAGGACGACTTGTATTTTCAACACGTTCCCTTCAGGAAGCCAAAGGGTTGGGCACAGAAACAGTCATTGATTAGTAAGAGGGTTTTTGAGGGGCAAATAGGGAAATAGTTGCTACTAAGATGTATCCCATTTGAATACATCTAATGTGTTAATGATGTGGTTATTTATACAGCGCAGAGCACACAATAAAACAATAATATGCCAAAATTGCTGGTGACAAACAGCTAATTTTGTAACTTCTCTTTGGAAAAAAATAAATGTACTGAAGTAAAAGAATAAATTATGCTCGACATCACAAAATTCTAAGTAGTTTCTTTGTTATTCTCATAACAGCATGCGATAATTCACAGTGACAGTTTATCCTACTACTCTGAAGGCAGAAGAAAAAATATTTAAGCAGCATGCAGAGTCTGGGGAGATTTAAGGCATTTTTTGTTAATATTGTGGGGCTGCTTTCTGTGCCTTTTTCAAAGCAGCTGTTTTAATGTATTCTTCCACCTCCAAACTTTACTTTAGTTCCTCCCTAATATTTAGATTTGTTAAAAACACCCAGGGGCTCTGGCTCGCCTCCGCCCAGGCAGACAGCTGGGGCATTTACGCCGTTTACGCCACACAAGTAGCGGAGTCAAGACAAGGCAGCGTCTGCCCGTCCCTCGTCCCCGACAGGGGAGCGGAGCAGCCCCCGGCACCGGTTCCTCTCACACCATCCCCAGCCCAGCGGGAGGGCGCGCACCTCCGGGCTGCGGGACCCCCCGCTTGTCTGCCAGTTAAAAAAGGCCGACATTTTGCAAGCTGAAAGACGCAATCCAGCTGGGAGAAGGCACTCTGGGTGCTGGGGTGAGGGGGCAGGATTATTGCCCCGCATTCGGAGATCCTCCATCGCACCCTCGGTCACGGGGAGCCGGGGCTTCACCCCGGGAAGCACAGTTTTCCGTGCGGGCAACTCCGTCAGCTCTTATCAAGCTCTGGATTGAGGGGAAGATGAAAAGATTAATCATCAACTAACTGCAGCCTTTATTTCCAAGCCACTGCCGTTCTCAGGTGAAATCGCGGGGAGCCGGGCTCGGGCAGCGACACCCACATGCTGCACTGCTGCGAAAAGGGGCTCCCTGCACCCTGAAAATCCACATCAAAGCAGGATGACAAAAGAAGAAATCAAGAACTTCCCCACTGAGAAAATAAAGAGAAAATGGGACTGTTTTGAATACAATTCTTCCCCTTTTGTCTGCTAGACTTTGTTCAGCTCTACAGCAGAGGGCAGACAACTCTCAGCCCGATGATTAGCTGCTATTAAATCACTTTTAACACAGAAGCCCAGGCAAAATTATTCCACAGTCTCCTCTTTCCTACCTTCCAGCCATTATGCGTTAGTTTACACCATGGAAATATGATGCCAAAAGCCCCATTTTTAATTTATTTCTTTTTAAATCAACTGGTACGGTTGATTTAGCATAACTTGGTTGAAAACATTTCGAAATCCCCGTTGATTTCTGCGCTATTACACTGTATCTATACCGAGGGAAACAATACCCTTTCCTGTAACTAAAGAACGAGTTAAACACATTTTCTAGAATGTTCTCCTTCATGAAAGTTGAGCTAAAACGGCATTGCATAAGCAGCTTAATTTATTCCAGATATCTTTTTAAATTTCCATTGTTAAACGAGGGGTACCACTATAGCATATTTGAGTTAAAAATGGGTACAAAAGATTTTTCTTCTCCTAATGTTTATAAAGTATTTTTTGCAAGAAAGCAGCTGACAGAGAAGCGAGACATGCGCCGAAGAAATACCATACCCACCACAGAATGAAACTGGGGGGGGCAGGGAAAAAGATAAATATCCCTCACTAACTTTTGCAGTTGTAGCTAGCACACAACGTTTGCTTGAAAATGCGTTTTCAAATGGATAATTTCCTTTAAGATGCGTCTTAGATACAACGCTGGGTATTTGCAAACTGATTCACAGCTGGGGGATAACATTTGTCTCCCATTGACATGCAAAATATATTGCATTTTCTGCCTCAAATGTAAACGCACTCACTGATTTTATCTAGGAAAAAAAACCCCAGCAATCCAAGGTTATTATTTAAAATTACAAAAAAAAAAAAATCGATTTTTTTTTTAAATGGAAAGACAACATTTATCAAAAAATAAATAGACACATCAAAGTACTGCAATTTTCGGTAATAACTAGGAATTGTGGGAATTGTGCCTTCCCTCACAACACTATGTTAAAAATGCGTTGAGATTAATCTAATGAAGTGCTACGTGAATCTCTCATTTGCGCCCTTTCTTAGGGCGCCTTGAGCACCATTTAGGAGCTGTGACGTGTTTAGGCAGGGATAAGAGGTACCAACCCAGATGGGCCATACCGGTAACTCTGGCACCCTGCTCAACATGACGACTATTCTAACTCACTCCAGTTTAATCCCAATTAAGGAGCTTTGTAAACTAGAGTTAAGGTTTAAAATAGCTATCAAGTACCTAAGGGAAAAAGCCTATGGTTCAAAACCAGAAACAAGTGTTAATCTGGAAACATGAAGGTTAACGCTACACTTCTAATAAAACACAACCTTCCGGGCCCGGTTAGGAAGGGCGGGTGCCCTGTGCCAGCTGGAGAGCCTGGTGCAGAGCTCGCAGACGTTTTGACGCTGTGATTACACACAATTAAACTCCATTTTCTGCGTTTGAAGCACACTAGGGTGAACCCTAGGTTTAATATCATTTGAATATCTCACACCTGTGACGCACCATCTTGTACCAGCAATGTGCTAGCTATTTCTTTTATTTTTGGCCAAAGCCGGAAAGTTTGGACCTCTGCCTGCACGCCTGTCTGAAGTTTCACAGAATTAAACCTCCCTTTGCCCACCCAACACCTTTGAATTTTCAAACCCTTTTCAGGGAACTGCCTTAAATTTGGAATACCTAACGCAAGGGTGAAATAACCAAGTACAATCTATAAGGCGGACAGTCATTTTTATCTCATCAGACAACTTGAGTTCTTCTAGAGGTGTGTCCATAAAGCCACGAGACACTTCATTCCCACGTAATTCCCTCAATAAAAGCCTCTCTGACACCATGAAGCCAATACGAAGAGACACCACCAGCTGGTGACATTCTGTAGCCAGTGAAACAAGCAGAAACGCGCTCATTTCCACGCTCTGAAATGCTGCTCTTCCATGGATAGTTTCAGTTTCTGTGTTAAAGAGTAACCTCCCAGCCCTACAGACCCGCGTCCTCACGCGCTCCTCCTCGGCAGACACTACGTACACTACCAGAACCACCTTTCATCAGTGCAGAAGTAATAAATTTCCTACAACTTTGGCAGCATTTTGCATTTTTGCTGTAATTCTCTGTTTGCTGCTGCTTACAAATCTTCTGTGACGTTCAGCTTAGGGGCCAATGTTTTTCTGCAAGCAGACACCGAGTTTCAAAGGTGAAATCCAGCATTTCTCTGGGGCGGGGGCAGAGGGCAGGAGGCACCTCTTGGCATCCAGAGCTGCTGGCGGCACAAAGGGAAGGCAGGGGGCAGAGGAAGAGCCTTTCGCAGGAGCACCCCATGATTCCCGGTGGGAAAATCACGTTCCAGGCATCTTGCAATCCTCTAAATAAGTTCAAAGGGCAAAGTTAAGGAACACCTTACCACATTTCTGTGTGTCTCTCCTTTCACTCAACAGAGAAAACTAAAAGGAACGTAAATCAGCGGTGGCTGAGCCAGGTGATACCTGAGGAAACGCACACCTTGTACGCTGCAGAGGGATTTAAGTGCTCCGACAATTCCCAAGGTGAAGATGACTCTCTACAGCTCTTTAAAGATGGCTTAGAGATGTCAGAATACCTAGCTAAGCCAGGCCATATTAGGTTGGCGTGTTTATTTTTCATTTTTCACAAGCCGGGATTAAAAGGTAAATAAATACCTGGTCTGATCACTGCTCAAACACAAGCGAGGAAGAGACAATGTTCGGTTGCTAAAAGGATCCAGTAACGCATGCAATGAAAGCGGTACATGTAGCCAAAAATCTAATAGTATGAGGAGATGGCACATATGTGCTTAAAGCCACAGCAAAGCTACACGATCACGTAGAGTTCAAGGACTACAAAGCGATCATTTAAGCAGTGTTTTAAAATGCTGAAAAAGAAAGGAGGGCTGCACATCCAAGCTTGACTTCAAAATTTTCTGATTTCTGACTGCTCAGTTGTCTGTGACAGGCTCATCTATTTCTTTATTCAACAACCAACCAAGGGTTCCACAAGGCCCAACCAAGTGGTCAAAAAGTACCACATAACATCACCATGGTAAACAGAATTTTTTTTTCTTTCCTTTTTCATAAGTTTTACTGTTCTCATTTTCTACATCCAGGTCCAATGGCAGGATTTCACAGTATTTTCATACCAGGCTGGGAAATGAGCGATACCAACTGTCTTTATGAGGCATAACAAAAAAACTTCCAAAATGCAAAGGCCTGGTGAAGCTCAGAAAATAGGGAGTCCGTGCTAATAAAAGGCTTTCAGAACTTACTTTGAACCCTGCTCCACAAGAACACTTAAGCAAACAAAGATCTCATTGAAGTCAATGAAACCACCTGCTACACATAAGCACCAGCTCAAGCACTTCACTGTGTAAACCTTCCGGGGACTACATTAACCCAGGCCGGGAGGGCTGCTGTGCAAGGACTGGAAACAGCCGTTTCTGCAGATTGTCCTATGATTTCCTTATTTATTCACCACAAATTATGAGACGCCCTTTGTTCCGCACACGCTTTTGGCCCAAGAGGAATATTCTTCTAGATTTCTACAGTCTTGTGGGTAGTGGAAGGGGATGCGTTTTGTTCCCTTGAAAGCAAGACCCCATAGAGGGAGAGGCATGGAGGCGTCTCCAGCAAATCACTGTCTAAAACCCCAGTGGGTAGAGCAGTTCCAACAGGAACACAAAGGAGGAGAGGCAAGAAGCAAGAACGGCTGCAAGATCCCACCTTTCTCCCTGTCTCACTTAAAATATCTCCAGTAAGAATGAACATTACCAAAGTAAGGTAAGTAGTAGAAAAACAGCATTCGTGAAGCAAAGAAAATTTTACTAATTGCCTCCATTAATTGTCACGAGCCTGGACATGATGTGATGTCTATCCACAGACTCAAGAAAGAGTGGCAATTCCGCACAAGCAGCAGTGCGTTTTATGTTCTCTTCAAATGACTTTCTTAACTTTGAGCCTCACGCTCCAGTCAGTAAGCAGGCAGATCATTTTCTCTTGAGGAATAAATCTGATAAGGAAGCTAATTTGCAAACAATGAAGCACTGCTCAAAATGATTGTTAGCTCCAATGTCTTCAAACTTACCACAACAATTTGAAACTCTAATTCTGAGCAGTAGATCCCATCAGTAAGAAAAAGGGTAGAATAAACTAAACCACTGGGATAATAGGTCAAAAACTCACGGATGCTTCACATTCACGAAATTTCTTCACATTCATGAAATTTCTATCTGCAGGGATTACTAGGAGAGAATCAACATTTAACCAAGCCCTACGACGTGGTTCTCTCTAGGATCAGACTACAGTGACAGGGTTTTAAAGCCTGAAGTGGCTGCTCGCTCGCAATAGCATATGGATTATTCAGAGGATGTTTCTGTGCCCGCTGTGGATGGCATTTATAGCGGTGTCAGTGTTCCCGAAGAGGTGTTACAGTCTACGCTTGCTCTTAGTCTCTAAGCAGTCTGCTAAAAGCAGGTAGCAACTGTCTGCAGTCAAACAAACACGTGCACAAGCGTTGCCTGTAAGAATCCGTATATGCAGCAACGAGGCAAACAAAAACGCTCTTCCTCTCATGGGGGTGCAGGAGGGAAAGGAACGCAACCCCCGGGACTCCGCAGCCTGTAGGACTTTGAGCATTAAAGACTTCAGGGTTATTGTGCTTCTAAGCAAAGCCAGCGTGAAGAAGAGTCACGAAAGAGCACGACCCATTTTACACGTGGAGATCTTTACCTGTTTATACCTTCCTTGGTGTAGAAGATTGAATAGGTGAGGTTGTCGCCTTGAGGGTCGGAAACAGGCGTCCGCCATGTCAGTCTGATGAAGCGAGTGGAGACGAGGGTGGCCACGACATCCCGCGGGGCTGAAGGCAATGGTCCTGTTGTAGCTGGTGCTAGATGGTCATTAGTGGCACTGGTCAGTGAAGTGGGAGGTAATGTTGGGATGGCAACATCTTGTCATGTGCAAACATTGGGGAATATGAAGGGCAAACATCACCACGGTTTAAAAAAGAAAACAGAAAAAAAAAACACAAAAGAAATAAACAAAACCACGATGGGAAACAAAAGAAAATGAACACACACAAAAAAGGCCATTAAACTGAAGGCTGACATGCAGGCAAAGGTAACTACTGAAAACTAATGGGAAATATTAAAGGACACGTCACTGTCGAGCAAGCAGACCAAATCTCCATTGTAATGGAAGTGGCAAGGGAAAGGGAAGGGTGAAAACTGAGGATAAAATATGACCTTGCAAGAGGACATACCAGCGGCAAACAATATTTTCATTTCTTTGTAAACCAGATGTCATACCAAACGTTTACCAATAAAAAACCCCAACTTGCATTATGTACTGAAAAATACACCCAGACCCAATTTTCTACTTTATTTCATTAATATGCTGAATTTATACTATCCTCAATCAGAAAAAAAAGACAGACAGAATACACAAAATTCATTTAGGAAGTGCAAACTCATCCAGGTTGTGCGATTAAAGGCTGACGTCAGTTCCCCCAGTACGCGCTTTCTGAGCCGGTTGGGTTCTACTGCTGCCCGTGGTGAGATGTGGTGACTGAACTGGCATGGCAGTAGAAATAGAGATTTTTTTCCTAACTTTCACTAAGGTCAATTTTCTTCCCATCAATGCTTTTCCTCCCTCTCGTAACACACATGACATCATTTTACAAAGGTACTAACAAGCATCAACAACTCTTGCTTCATATTATACGACGACTTTACAAACTTTTTTGTGGTAAGTCATGCACGTCTTCCTGTATTACTACTTTAAAGCTAGGATAAATCTCCAGGATTATTGCATTAAAGGGTTGGCAAGTTAACAGCGCAAGCTGTAACGTACAAATAGCTGTTCTCCAAATCCTATTAAAGCAATCCATCCAGTAAATCTAACAGTAATATTCTGAGCAGCTGGACCCCAATTACCACAGAGTATTACAGGAAACACAATTAGTAACAAAACCCTGAAGCTCAGGATACCCTGATTTTTTCTGGATTCCTAACTCTTTACCAAGCTTAAGCCACCCGATGACATTTTCCACACCAGAATCTATGTGGCCAAATACCTTTATTCACTTACTAATTATGGAAACTAACAAAAATGGCTCAGATTGCCCCCAGAAAGACTTCAGGACTAGTCGAGCTTTTGTTGAGAGCTGCAGCATCCCCACCCAACGTACTGCTGGAATATGTGGACCTGTCTCGATAGACAAGGAGAAAACTGCACCCAAAACCCCTGACTAACCCAGAAAGCGTCATGTGAACAACCAAACCTTCAGGCAGACACACTGAGGTCTCAGCTGCACTGAGACCATCTACCATCAGCAACATCCTAATTTTAAATCCTAAAAACACCTTGTCAACCAAAGCATCATCTCACACATAGGTCTTGACTTTGCAGAATTCTCATCTTTTCATTTCTATTTCCCAGGCAACTACTGACAATGGTGAAAGAGCAAAATATTTGGTTTTGTCACACTTGCACAATGTAATAAAAGTACATGGGCAGAACTATGAAACGTTTAACTGTTTCACGTAAAACACGACTGTACACAATACCTCGCAGACAAGGGTGTATTTCTTGAGAGCAACAACCACCACCAATGAGGCCCAGCTCCATGGGGACAATGGCAATGGCCTCCCTCCCTTCCTGTGCTGCTGTGCCCGTTACCACTCCATCCCATCTCCCACCCCCCTCAAGCTCCCATTCACCTTTCATCTCCTCTCTCTGACACCGCCAACAACACTCCCCCAACAACTACTGCTGTAAATACAACCACCAACTTAACTACATTTCAATTCCGTGTCTCTTCTTCCTTTGATACGAAAATCAAGACTTTTTACTTAATACCCATTTCTTTACAGTGCTCTGCAAGACTCCCAGAGCCAGGAACATACATATTTTGGCACTGAAAATACAGATCATGGAAAGACAAGTACTTGAGAGTATCTTCTTAATTATCCTTTCCACACTGTAATAGCCACAGACCACAATTAAGTATTCTCCAGCACCCCCCTTCTGATCAATAGACTACACCATTAATTTTACGTTCATTGCAAAATCTAAACTATTTTTATGTTCCCATAATTAGGTTTCTTAGAGAAACACATGTTTTATCTCTTCTTCTGGACTCAGACAGGGCCTCTGGACCCCGAGGGGGAACCTCGTCATTGCGGACTCCTCAGTACAGCCTGTGTCATTGCACAGCTTCACCCCTTCATCCATGGCACAGCACATACCAAGGTGCGGCAGCAGGGTCTCAGGACAGAAAAGGGTCTAGATAAAGTTATCAGCACTTACAGTTACCACTCGAAGCTTACACCAATCTAAAACATCACCATTTCTCAGAGCAGTGAGCACCGAAGCGTGCTGAGGATAACCTCTTGACACCAGTGCTGAATGACCCAGCAAGAGAGATGCTCCTAGATCTGCTATTCACAAATCACAGAATGGTTTGGGTTGGAAGGGACCTTAAAGATCATCCAGTGCCACCCCCTGCCCTGGGCAGGGACACCTCCCACCAGCCCAGGCTGCTCCAAGCCCCGTCCAACCTGCCCTTGAACACCTCCAGGGATGGGGCAGCCACAGCTTCTCCGGGCAACCTGGGCCAGGGGCTCACCACCCTCAGAGTGAAAAATTTCATCCTGATATCCAATCTAAATCGACCCTCTTCCAGTTTGAAACAATTGCCCCTCATCTTATCACTAAATGCCCTTGTAAAAAGTCCCTCCTCATCTTTCTTGTAGGCAGTATAACATTTTCTATATAATAAAATAACAAAAAAAATTTCAGAGATTTGATAGTCAATGGCATCCTCAGCTGAAATGACCCTTGGATGGTAGAATTGAAGATCCTGAGGAAACTGAGGAAGGCATTTGGTGTAATCAAGACACTGAACCACAGGAGAAGAAACCTGAGCATGGTCAGAGGACATGTGCAATCCCACGGACAGCTGCCCTTGCGGGCAACAGAGCCCAGGAGAGCTGGGTGACCTTCAGGGACAAACTCCTCCCCAGAATGACCCCTGAGACCAAAATGGCTCACCACACGAAATACAGAAACACCAGCCAGGCATGCAGACATGCAATTAGGAAAGCCGAATCTGGACTGGATGGGTGGCTGGTGGGGTGTGCGGAGCGCTGGCTGGCCCAGCAGGCATCCAGTGTTGTGGTGAATGGGGTGAAGACAAACCGTCGGCCCAGGTAATAACCAACATTACCCAGGGCTTGACACTGGGACAGAGAGGGTTTCATGTCTTCGTCCGCGCCCTGGGTGAAGGGACAGAGATCACACGCAGCAGGTTTGCAGGTTATACCCGACTGGGAGGACAGTAGATGGATGGGCAGAGAAAGTGACCTGCCAGGCTGGAGGAGTGGGCTGGTGGGAACCTCAGGGTTCAACCCTGCCAAACGTGGAGCCCTGCATCATGGTCAGGGGATCTACCCAACAATCATCTCTCTGCTCCTAAATGACAATTCGAGTGCCAATTCAATATCATGCTTACGGTCCCAGTTACAACAGCCAAGCTCCTCCCATGTTTAAATTCAAGCCTGTGTTAATAATCGCCTGGGACTGGAG
This sequence comes from Chroicocephalus ridibundus, assembly GCF_963924245.1. Lineage (NCBI taxonomy): Eukaryota > Metazoa > Chordata > Aves > Charadriiformes > Laridae > Chroicocephalus > Chroicocephalus ridibundus. The sequence goes on from NC_086292.1 coordinate 27,108,496, forward strand.
ACTTACTGCCACTATCTTGACTCCTTCCACCTCATGTGTGCCCTGAGGACCAAGGTACGGTACTCGGCGAAACACCTCCCGGGTGTCTGTAGCTTTCAGCATCTTTCCATAGGGCCTGCTGGATTGACTTCCATTTCATTTCAAATGTCTGTTCACTTTACACTTTAGATGAATATTTTCCCCTTGCAGAGAGCTTTAATTTCCCACCCTTCTATTAACTAATTACATTAATATTATTTAAAACCATAGAACAGTTTGAGAAATAATCTGTAGGGAAGCTGTTACAAAAACAAACTTGTGTTTTACAGCTGCATCAGCCAAACACCTTCCGAAGCAGCAGCTTCTGAGCCATTCTGGTGAACTCTCGGATTGATTGCTTCACACCTTTATTTAAACTACTTAACATACGAAGCTCCTCCATTTCTTAAAAAGAAAGTTAAAACGCTTCATATCCAGCAGAACGGGCAGTTGCTAGTTCGGTACAGAAACTTCTTATAACCACCCTTTTGGCTGTTCATTTTCACTCAGGGACGACTGAAGATTAATTTCTCTCCATTCTCTATGAACTTCCAAAGAACAGAACTCCAAAGAACAGTACCAGCTGCCACTCTGCAGTACCGCGGTTGTTTTTTAGAGCTGGGATACTCATTCACGCTCAAATGCAAACCACGCATCTTCCATCACCTTACAGTAATGCTTCGGTTTCTCGTATGTGCCTCGGTAATATTGTCGGCTGATCTGCTTCAAATTACCCGCTCTTGACACAAAAGCTAGACCTTACCTAGCTTTAAAAATCCTTCTATTTAGTTAAAATGTAATACAAATATTTTTTAAATAATTAAATTGAAACAAAATGCTGAAATTTCTGCAAGGAAAATTATTCCCCTGATAGATTTTTAAAATTCGTCTGCTTAATCTAAAACACATCCCACATACTCATGTATTTGTCTTCCTATATAATGAAAAAGATCCATCTTTCGCTTAAGTGATCTGCACGCGGTGCTTGAAGAACCTGCAGGCAGCAAGATGAAGAGTCTGGGAGAGCTGCCAAGATTCCCCAGATTAACAAAACCCCAGTTTTATCCTCGCCCAAGACTCAGACCCAGAAATATTCCTTCTGACAGCATTATAGGTAGATCGGTCAAACACAACAAAAAACTAGCAGCGTCTGAAAAATAAACCGTGAAGCAAATAAAAGCACAAAGGACTTGTAAATCGTACAAGTAAGGTAAGCAATGAATAGGCAAGAAAACTCCCCCCTGAAAGCTGCAATTAAATACCAGCTTGGTAGCAATTTGGCACTGTTGATAGCTGTGGAATGTATTTAGAAGACAAGGTTATTTCCCTCCCTTTTTTCCCCATTCTTCCTCAAAACGCCTTGAGTGCCATTACAAACTGATTTGTACACAGCCGTGTGAGCAGAATGCTCAGCAGTGCCGAGCTGTGTTAATGAGTAATTACACTAAAATTAGTTTTAATGCCAATAAGGGAACAGCTTTATTACTTCAAGCTTTTAAGCAGGGCGTAACAAGTAACATGGCAAAACAAGTCTCTCCTTTCTAACAGATATTTCATCACTTTTTAAAAAGTAACTATACTCTGGACCATTCTTTGCAGGCCTATTCCTACACAGCTTCATGTTAATCTCATTTTCTAAAAAACCACAAAATATGCATATTCAGCAAGTGTCAGGCTAAGATCACGGAAAAAGAAGGATGCTGTTGCACACCAGGCATATATACAACAGATTTATCTTTTCAACCTCTGCTGATGTATCAGTTTTTCTGAGCTTGTGTTTTTCTAAGGGATCAGGAACAAGTCCTCGTTCAATCTGGCATCACACAAAGGCGCTACAGTCGAGATATCGCACGTCGTCTTGAACAGCATCCGAAAGAAAAAACAAAGCAAAACAGCTGACGCAGAATGAATCCCCCCTTAAACCGGGGCTCCACTGCAGTCCGGGGAGACTGAGGGTGAATAAATGTTGCTGAGAGGATACATTAAAACTGTGGCAATACAATTTCAATTCTGGATCAATAGACAAGGAAAGTCGGTTGATTTATCTGTCTGCATCTAACGAACTTAAAAGCTAATGAAAATAAGTTAAAAACGAAGCGAAACAATGCAAGCAGTTCCTTTTCTGCTTCGCGCAATAATTTTTCTAATGCTTATGTAGTAACCTGGGCCACAGAATGATGTCTGAACTACTAACAAATACAGATAACGTTCAACTACTGAAACCCAGCCACTGCAGGGCATCCGGCACGCTGCCAACGGGATAAGGTAGGCAGAAAAAGGAGAAAGTGGGATTTTCTTAACTTTCCACTAGCAATTATTTTTACCCACGGTTCCTATACTTGACACGGGACTCCAACACGTAGCGTTGTGCATTTGGGCTGCGAATCCCCCTGGCCCAGTGCAAGAGCAGATTCCTGCCCCCCTCTCTCCCTACAGACCTGTGTTTTGCAAACCGAAGGTGCCCAGCTCATTTTGCTGCGCAGAACGAAGACATGGGGGACACACATCTGGAGTTCTCAAGTCCCTTCTGCCAAGCTGCTCTTTCCAAGGGTTTCTTCTGAGCAGACATCACCTATTGCAGACATCACCTATTGCAACTATTTTATGAGAACGTTCTGGGGAGCACACAAACGCCCGCGAGGCGCTGGACTCAAACAAATAACCATCAGTGACTTCTCTAACCGGCAAAAGCACAATGTTTTAATTTTAGCAACATTAGGCTGGTAAAGTTGAAGAAGCAAAAGCCATGAGTGCCTACCAGTTTGATACACTAATGCGGTCTTCAGCTTTTAATCATGCAGGAAAAATGACCCCCGCTGCTATTAGCGTAATTCACTGTGGGGAGATAACAAACAATTTGAACGTGTGTCTGTAGTGCTACTCTATCATCATCATTTCAGGATGCTGATGTGATCTTTTAAAAACAACTCTGTCAAACATGCCACACCTGAAAACTAGTCATTGAAATGCTCTATTTGTTAGCTAATGATTAGAAATATTTTCCATGTTGTCCAGCCCCTCCGGTTTAGATTTCCTTTTTCCTCCTTTCTTCCTCCTGTGGCACATCATTGGCATACTCACGGCTTCCTCCTGCTTTGGGCAATAACATTCCAATTATACCATCGGATATACTACACAAAGGAAAAGCAGAATAGGAATGTTATCTGCTTCAGCTTTGCCGCCCTTATCTGAGTGACCTGGGACCAGTCCAATTCTCAGTGCCTCGGCTCCCTCCTATGTATAATGAGGATGCCACTGCTACAACCTACCTCATGAAGGTAGTATTGAAATGTATCAAATTAAGATGCATAAACACTTTAAGAACTACTTAATGGCCATATTTAGGCTATTCTTGGCCATATTTAACTTCTTGCAGAGTCACAGTCACAGTGCCTGTCACAGAATCACAGAACGGTTTGGGTTGGAAGGGACCTCAAAGATCATCCAGTGCCACCTCCTGCCCTGGGCAGGGACACCTCCCACCAGACCAGGTTGCTCCAAGCCCCGTCCAACCTGCCCTTAACACCTCCAGGGATGGGGTAGCCACAGCTTCTCTGGGCAACCTGGGCCAGGGGCTCACCACCCTCACAGACAAGAATTTCTTCCTAATATCTCATCTAAATCTTTCAGTGTAAAACCATTCCCCCTCGTCCCATGGCTCCCCTCCCTGATCCAGGGTCCCTCCCCAGCTTTCCCGGAGCCCCTTTAGGGACTGGAAGGGGCTGGGAGGTCTCCCCGGAGCCTCCTCTTCTCCAGGCTGAACCCCCCCAGCTCTCTCCTCACAGCAGAGGGGCTCCAGCCCTCCCAGCATCTCCGGGGCCTCCTCTGGCCCCGCTCCAACAGCTCCGTGTCCTTCTGCTGTTGGTGCCCCAGGGCTGGAGGCAGCACTGCAGGGGGGGTCTCACAGAGTGGAGCAGAGGGGCAGAATCCCCCCCTCGCCCTGCTGCCCACGCTGCTGGGGATGCAGCCCAGGCTGCGGGGGGGGGGTTTTCTGGGCTGCCAACGCACATTGCTGGCTCATGTTGAGCTTCTCGTCCACCAACACCCCCAAGTCCTTCTCCTCAGGGCTGCTCTCCAGCCATTCTCTGCCCAGCCTGGATTTGTGCTTGGGATTGTTCCGACCCACGTGCAGGTCCTTGCACTTGGCCCCGTCAAATGAAAGCGTCAGGGATTTCTGAACCGTGGCTGACGCTCTGTCTACATAGGAAGGCAGCAGGAGAGGAGGCACCAGAGGGTGCTGATTCTGAAAGCCCAGTACCCATGTCGTATGGACTCTATGGGTTTCACTTTGGACTAGCCCTTACGTGAACACGCACCAGGGACCAGAGTCCATCTTCCAGTTCAGTTTCATTCCAAAGACACTGAGATCCAAGACTACTCTGAGATGCAATACAATGGGTAAGGAGCAGGCATGGGCGGGAAATTTCATGAGAACTCTCCTGTTGGAAACGCAAACTTTCATGGAGAGGCACCCTCAGAGGACATAGATAATGCAGCAAGCAGAGAACAAGATGGACCTGGCCAGCAGGAAATAGTTATGGGGATAACTGAGGAATCTGGGGCACCAGAGAGTGGGTAATATATACTATTGAAGAAGAAAAGAAAGTCCTCTTAGTAAGGACTTCAGAGAGGATTTTATAGCTTTTACATGTAAATAAATCTTTGATTTCAGCAACAGAGACCTACTACAGCAATAGAGACCTACTACAACTAAAAAAAGCAAATTACTATTTTGCTAAAAAACCTGTTGGAAAAAAACATGACCTAGGACATTCAGATCTCTACACACCTTCAATATTTTAAGTGTATACCATGAGAAAAAATATCTCGGAGGTACCAATATGTTTAATTTTGACTTGGGGTATTCAGATAAAACTGTTTACTTGATAAATAATATTTTTCATATAAATTGCTCTTTAACTGATAAAGGTAAATTTAGGAAAGGTAATAAAGACTTTGAAATGTTTTTCTTAATTTTACCTAATGCACTGCTTTCCTAAACTTGAGCTTTAGTACAGGGTATCATTCCTCCTGCTTTGGAAAAGAAGGATTCAACTTGGATCAGGATTAAGACGCTGTGATACTTCAAAGAGTCATAGTCAAAAAACATTGATTTTCTTTTGTGTGCTTTCCGTCATAGCATTCAAAAAATACAGCACTAACCGTTTGCAATGTAATAAGCATGAAATAATAAAATGAGTAAGGCCATGCTATACAACTGTCCTTTACAATTTTGCTTTCTCTCCTTCCCCCCCTCCCCACTCCGTGTTTTTACTCGTATCAAATTGTCGTCCTTCAATGCTTACTTGATAAATTTATGACAGAAGGGACATCATCCTGTTATTCCCAGTAGCTCCCTGCATGATACCATAACCAAAGAAAAACACGTTAACTGGCCCTAATAAGTTTTTACAGGACAAATGGCCACAAGGCTGAAGTTGGTACTTTATCTCAATAGATCAGTTATAATAAGTGAATTACTTCCTTCCCCTGGAAAAACTAATTAAAAGAAATCTCTCAGACTCCTAATTCTTCTATTAAGAGGTGCTTTGATGCAAAACTGAGAAAGTGAATAAACAGACATGGGAAGAAGAGTGTATTAAACTAATTTCTGCTGTATATAATGAACACACATTTCCTGGATTTCCTAACGACAACCAGCAGCACCTCCATTCACCCGGTGGGAGACACAGATCTCTGTCTCCTTGACGTGACCGTAGAAAGACAACAAAATTTCATATTTCAGAGAAAATTCAAAATTATATCAATAGTCCTGTAGAAAACTGCACTTCACGGGGTAATTCAAACTGCAGAACTGCGTGCGTGTCATTGTGCTAGATAAGGAGATTTGTCAGAAAAAGAAAATACCAGAGAAATTTAGGGCAACACCTACAAGGAAGCACAACTGAGGCCAGCTGGGCATAAAGCCTACTAACCTTGAAATTACTTCTACAATTAAGATTGCAGGAACCCTTCAGAAACGCAAAGCGCACCTGCTGAGGAAGTGACCCCAGAAAGGCGGCCTGATGCCTGCAGGCCTGGAACGGCGCTGTACTACGGAGCAGGGACAACGGGCTCAAGAACTAAAACATACAAGGTTTTTACGCTCTATATTGCAGTGGTTTAATGTGTTATTTGCTATGATTAACTGAAGATCCATTAGCAATGCTTACCATTGTACATAAAAGACATTTGGTACCAAAACGGACAGAGAAATAATAGAATTTTTGATAATGGTATTTTTCCAGTGACTTTTTTTTTTTTTTTTTTTTTACAGCATGTTCACATGGCAACAGTATCTTAGTGGCTCTTTGTTCCACCACTCCACTTGCCCAAAGAAACCTCCAAGTCACCAGCAATTTTCAGCCCTGGGTGCTTTTTCTATACATTTATACACTAGCCTTATTAAAGCCAACACTTTTAATTTCTGTAGTATTTTAACTACTTTTGACTATAATACACCATCAATTACTGATGGGAAAACAAGGCGGTGTTGTCCAGGAGTTGATGTCTGCTGAAATGGAGAGAGTCTCCTCTCCCACCCACCCCTCGCATGCTGTAGAACTGGCTGTACTTCCATAGATCCAGACACAAAACCCTGTATGGGCTTTACGGCCTAGACCCCAGAGCCAATTTGCCTCATTAATCCAGAAAAAAGAGCGGACAGCTTCCCGTGCAGGCCACAAGAGCTGGAGGGACTGAAAGGGTTTGACAGACACCAGAACTGGTTCAAAGGAGGTGGCAGAACTAGACTTCCCTCTGGGACATGAAGAGCCATGAGATGGTGTCAACTGCCCATGATGCTGTTGCCTGAAGCCAAGAAGAGTCTGAGCGAGCTGCCCAAGGGGACGCAGATGACATCCACCACAGTGGCACCATCAGGGGACCCAGCCGGGCTACGTGGAGCACCCAGCTCCAACTGGAGCATCTCCCATTCCTGCCCTGGGAGGTGGGCATTCATCTCAACCTACGAGGAAGCCACTTCAAGGAGCTAAACCTGGACATTATTATCATCTTCTTTTCACTACTATAAAACTTGCTGCTTTATTGTCCTGAATCAACTAACTACTTTTTCACACAAGCCAAGAACCATAGAACACTTAGGTTGGAAAAGACCTTTGAGAGGATCAAGTCCAACTGTAAATCTCCCTAGATCGTCTCAAAGAAGGGAGAGGACTGAGGACAAGAACCCAACACAGCTCCTGGAATCGACTTTGTGCCCAGCAGACTTAAAAAAACAAATGCAATTCCCCCATCCTGAGGAACGGACCCTCCCCCAAACAAAAGCAACCGTCATTTTCTTCATAAAATCAAACAGAGATGCTTGCTTACTTATTTCTCCATGCTGAAAAATTTTTGCCTAAAGTAGACTGGCAAAACGTCCTTTTTCTTTTTTTTTTTAATTGCCTTAGCTTAATTTACATGACCACTGGGAATGAGAACTGTTATTTACTCTTCAGTCAATGCATTCTACTTGCAAAAAGCCCACCAAAAATACCTAACAAGCAAATGTGTAACTAATACCCACTGATTGAGATTTTTAAGCATTCATCTGGTTCTATGTTCTAATGTAAAATGGACACTGACGGGCACTGAATAAATTGTGACTATATAAAGATACTGATAAACACGTTCTGACCGTGAGCCTTGTTTTTTAAAGGAAGTCATAAAACCCATTCCGATAAAGAACACTCCTCCTGTTTTCATTTCACGATGAAATGCTTTGGTGTAGAGGAAACAATTTGATTTTTTTCCTGTCTCCTAAAACAAGCATTAAAAAGGTGGGACGCCCCCAGTGACGCACTCCAGGCAGCCTCTCCTACAGCCCCCGGCACAGCCCCCGCCGTTCGGATCAGATACCGGTGTTTCAGGGGAGGATGTACAGAAAAAAAGCCCCGCGTGCATTTTGATCACGAGACTCACACTATGAAAAAGGAAAAAACATCTCTCTACCTATCCCTGAGGAGTTTAAAACTAACTACTTTTAAAGAGATTTTGTTACTGGAAAGAAATTCAAACCGTAACTACATATTGCAAAATGATGGATATAACAATCTTAAAACTCTGGAGTAAAGATTTCATTTTTAAAAAAGATTTAAGTTTTTTATTAATGAGCACTCCTTGAGAAAAGAGAGTCAAAACCCCTAAATGAAACACACGTATAGAACCCCAGGCAGTAAATACACATGTAAATGCCCCAAAAGAACCCTGTACAGGTTATCCTCTTCATGTCAATATCCGTAACTTGAACTTTTATGTGGAACAAAAATCTCTCCAGAACAGCAGAGACTGCAACGGTATGTTGTGATTTGACTTTAATAACAGGAAAGCAATAATTTTATTTCAAAAGCAAATGCGCTACATTTGAGCAAAGCTCTTTATGGAATAGTTACTAATAGAAATACCGCGTATTTTTGGAAAGCGTTCGTTTTGACAGCAGGCATTTGCATATTTGAGGAGTTAGGCAAGACTGCTCCCTCAGGCTGAAGTTTCACTGGGACTCCGCCAATACCCGGTTTTATCACCGTGAGCAGACCCCTTCCCCCTGCCTTCATGCCCACTCTCCCCAGTGCTTTTCCCAGTGCTGCCCAGTGCTCACCCAGCTTTTGCACACCCAGGGCCACAGTTCTGCCCATTCTGCGAATGCTACAAATAACTAACAATAAGAATTTCAACCAGCCCGATTTAGGACTAAATCACTGCTGTGAGGGCAGAGCAGTAGCGATACACCGGTACCAGGACCAAACCACACTACTCGACTATCTAAGGATGTATTTTCTAAGAAACACCACAGGGTAATTGCTCGCTTTCTCTCTTTTCTCCATAACAGCCTAAACTGCAATAAATTAACCCATGCTTGAGGTGAGGTTGCTAATCCACCAGCTGCAATTCCTCCTACCGTCCCACGCTCCTTCTTGTAAATAACCTTGATAACCCGTGATTTTAAACTGAAATATCTTATTTAAATGACCACAACTCTCCTCAAAGTTTCCTCTGGATAAAAAGTGCGTCTTCCCATTGAGGCTATCTGTGGCTGACGCGAGCCATCCACAAGTGCCTGCAGTAGGCAGAATTTATCCGAATGTGAGCCTACAGAGTTGGTTTTCTCCGAGAAATAACCTGGAAGTGAAAAATAATTTCCCTCTGTATGGGGGCTGTTGACACTTTGAACAGCTCTGCAGCAACAACTGTGGCAAGCTGAAGTTCCAGCAGATGAGACTGAACAAGCTGTTTGTATGTCAAAATAGTACTCATTTCTGCTAATCTCTCCAACATCGACTTATTTAACTACTTGTTTCTCATACGGATTTAGTGCAATCTATTTTTCTTTCATCTAGGTCGACACATACAATGATTATTTTTTTAAGGGAGAGAAGATGCCAAGCAAACCCCCCCCCATTCCCACTTTCAGGCTGTAACCACACGTGCAGCAACACTACTAGATGTGGTATTGGGGTTTTTTATATTAATTCACACGTCATTTCTCTGTTAAGACCATACGCTTGCCGCTTCCAGCTTACCCCGCACCCACCGCTTCCACAGAAACTACATGAAGTACCAATCAAGATGTTTGGGAATTCATACAAAGGACACCCAAGCCAATCTTAGGAACTCTAATTAAGATATTATACTCTCTATTTTTAAAGAGCTGGGTAATGTTCTTTTGCTTCTTCGTATTTCTAATTCTAAGAGAAACAGTAAACCCCATCTGCATTTTTAAAATACAGCTTCTTTCACTAGCAGAGAGCCTGGGAATGACAGCACGCAAGAGCTGAGGTTATTCCCTACATGCATACAAGTAAAGTCTACAGCAACACATGCAACACTTTAAATGTGGATCACTCTGGTCACTGACTGCTGTTAAAAACTCCCGACCGGCCAGATTAAAAAGCAGTTATATGTAAAACGGTGCTGAAGAAGAGAACGAGGGGGGACCCTGGCTCTAGTCCCAGGGTGAAACAGCCATAGCTGAGACTCAGCAGCCCCCATGAGCTCTGTGACTTGGACCCAGAAAAGCAGACCCAGGTACAACTTTCCTCCTCCTCCTCCTCATTTTCCTTTAGCACCTTCAGCAATAACGTGCCCACAGGAAAACCATGCAGAATCCATTCGTCTTTGACTCCACAATTATTACGTTATTTGGGGGGGGGGGGAACAGCGGGGAAACAATCAAGGAAAAAAGAAAATACCACACCAGGATATTTCCAGTGCAGTGAGAACTGTGACAATTTTCAGCTAGTTTCAGTACTGAATGCACATTTTAAAAAATGAAATTCAGATTTATTTGTTAGATTTATTTGGTTTCCTTATGGTATAAACCCCATAAGCCTATTTAGGTTATCTTGGCAAGACTGCTGGAAAAATACGCGACATCAGAAGTAAAGAGACCCTCTTCCTAGATTCAGATATTCAGTTGTATGAATCTAATTACACACGCAACCAAACTGTAAACCAATCCTTCTTCTTTTTCTCCAAATGGCATTCAGCTGTCTCTGATATTACTGTATAATTTAGCAACTTTGAAATATAAGCAACCAATTAAGGCCATATCCACACGTTTGTTCCCCCCTCCGGTGCGAGACTGACAAAATCTGATCTTTTCCTTTACAACCTGAGGCTAGGATCAATTACAAAGTAAGGCTACTTCTGTCAATCTTCGCAGCCCTGGTTATGAATAATAAAGGCAGAGGAAGTGCCTTCAGTAGTCGCAACAGATACCAAGCTAAAGCGACTCCTGCTGTTATACTCTTCATCTAAACAACAAACAAACAAAACCCACTAAAACCAAACACCCATCAGGATACAATGAATGCATCCTGGACTGCTGACGTTCTTCACCCGGATTATTTTTATTTTCACCTCTAACACAGTCAGAGGAACAAGTAAACGCCGCTCAACAACTGTAGCCTGTCACACTGAATACACTCACGTTTGCTCGATAGCCTTTCAGAGCTTGGGTTCCCGGTAATAACCACTGCTGGCGAGGTAGTAGCTAGTGAGGTAGGAGCCAAGCTGATAGCAACAACAATTATATAAAATGTAAGAGGATAAACAGAAAATGAAATTGGTGAATTTGGTAAGTGATATTACAGTAAGGGTATTTGCTTTTATTAGCCAAGGTGGCAAAGAGACTTTTATTGGACTGAGAAACTCTACTGGGAATTCAGGATGACCCAGAAGAGATGATATACAACTGGGACTCAAAGCCTTTGATCCTGTTTCACAGTTGGTGTACAGACACATTCTAGATCATTCCGCTTTTGCCGTGGTACAATAAATACAGAATAAGTAGAGGTGAAGGGTAGAAAACATGTATTAATATCTGTTAAATGTTCCTCAAAACACAGTGAAGCTTTTCTCCACTACCACCTATATATATACTGTACCACCTAATATATATATACATATATATATACACACTATACCACCTAATATATATACTACTAACATACTACCACCGCTTTTCGCTGCCTCCACCTAATATTCCTTACGTATTATTCCTCTTTACAACATGATATATAATATCTTTAAACCCAAGTACCTTTTAACCATTAACTTCACTCATGAAAACTAAAAAGGTGACGTAGTGCAAGTGTTTCAAAGGAAAACTGCGTAAGTAGCAATCCCAGGAACGCGTATTTGCGCCGAGCAGACTTAAATTTCAGCCACGGTGCCCACGACCTGATGGAACACCTTCACAAGGCTTCGCATTTCTTTGCCAACTCAACTGTAAATACAGCCATAAAACAAGAAATGAAAACTAATAAGCGCAATCAAAGCATCCTATCAATTTTGTTATGCCTTCCTGCAATTCACCACGCACTGGCAAACATTAATCTATTACTAATTTAATCTAAATTAGAGCAATTTATTTAAAGCGCATGCCAACTTTAAACATGAACAGTCTATTGAACGCAGAATATGAGAGCTGTTTAGGTCCCGGTTTCATGAACTTAAAATTCAGGAAGTTTGTGATCTGGTGTAGCTTAGTTTCATCAGCTGGACTTCTCAATAAGACTATATATAAGCGGGGGCCATAAAGAGGGAATAAATAACTAAAGGTAATTTTTTAAACAGGGCTTGAGTCAAGAAATATAACTAACTGAATTAAACAGCTTTCTGGCAACTTCAAACATCCATACGGTCACAAGAAACATAAATGCTGACTTTCACTACGGAAGACTAGCTAAGTAATGTAAATTAAAATAAAAATTAAAATGAAAAATGTCTTTCAGCATTAAAGAGGAGAACATACTGTTATGTTTACAGAAAATCAGCAACGAAGTGTACACAACCAGTAACAAAATAGAGCTTGGCTTTGGTTTTACAAAACACTGTTTAAAGTCAGTTTGCAATTTCAGATGCTGTTTATGTTCCTAAAACACAACTTTCCAAGGGAGGCTCACAAGCTGTTCATCTCCCGTTCCGAGGGAGCCATTCCGACATTCTAACTCAGTGACTGAGGCAGCAAGTTTAGAAAACCTTTTGCCTACTTTAAACACAAGCAATGCCATCATTTTTTATAAGCTTCACCGTGCAACCAGTATTGCGGTCATATTTGTTACTTTCATGGCTTTTAGAGTTTTCGCAGAATTGTAGGATCTACAGCATCCTAGGACTCTTCCATTTAAAAAGATGAGCACTTCTGCATGCAAATCTTTTGGTCGATGTGAATCCGCATGTGCGCACAGAAGGGCGGAGAGCTCATGTGCCAGGACAGTGGTGTACGAGGAAACGACTTGGATTTTGTCATACAGTAACTGCCATGAATAGTCTTTTTTAAATGGCATATATCATATAGAAGATATTTGGCTCAAATACCACAGTCCCATAACCTTCCGTACTGTTTTCTAAAATTAAGGGACAACTTTTGACATAAACTCTGATAGACACCGTACGAAAGTCATGTTTTAATGTGGCAAGTGGGTGCCTACATTAAGCAAAGCCACTGAGTCTGTTGAGTAAAAAACCCACGCGGCCCTACGTTGATATACGATAGATGAAAGCGAGGAGACTTCTCAAGGGCAGAGGAAATTCCCCTGCTAGTCTTCTCTCTAAAGATCCCCATGGCAGTGGATTCTCCACCCTCCCCAAGAGAGCAGCTGGGATCTCTCCCATCTCACCAGGCTGTCGGGCCCAGCAGCGCCCGGTGCCCTTGCACAGATCTGCTCTCAGGGCACATCGCGATGTCCTCTCCCCCGACAGCCACCCTTCCTTTATTGCCAGAACTTTTTCCTCTTTACAGAAAATTGGAATTCTTGGCTGCAGGGGTTTGCAGCCTTACTATTCCATTTTCATCTACAAATCGTTTCTTCTCTGGTGGAGACTGAGACTTTTGAAAGCCCCTCAGGTAAACCACAGGGACCTCTTCCGATTTGCCTCGCATTAAGACAAGTAAAATTGTATTAGACAAAACAAATAGGAAGACACTTTTGTTTGGGCGAAGAAACAGAACAGTCTTCAGGAAGAACACCCAGCAGAGTCCTCCTCTTTTAGTCAATGGACTGTTTTTTCACCTTGCTCTGACATTTCATCCACAATACCCTGCATTTTTTTCACATTTCAGACAACTCCATAGAATTCTGTGGACTGAGAAAAATATTTACGGCATTACCTTGACAACAACACTATAAATGTTCTTGATTCACAGTATGTGACTGCATACAAAATGCTCTTAAAAATCACCTCTCTAAGATGTGAGCGGGTCTGAGAGATGACATTTGACATCTGTGAAATCATCCAAAATAGGTCCTGAAGTAACGTGTGAGTTGTCTGCCTCCGGGCTTGAACCAGACCAAGGGTAGAAGTTAAATTTATGTAAATTTTTACATATGGAAAATACCCAAAAGTGCAACCGAGTTTTTCAAATCAGAGCACGTGCCTGTTGGTGCCAACTTTTGGATTTCTTTCAGCAGAAGCCAAAATTTGTCAAAGAGAAATCATATTTGCCTCCTACTACAGAATAATGGAACTTACAGATATGGAAACACAGAGTATTTCATATCTCTTGATTTAAATACGGCTTTTGACACTGCCTCGCATGACATTTTCAAAACCAAGCAAATACGTTCCAGACGAGGCTACTACAAGAGTGGATTCATAACGGGCTGGAAAATCACACTCAAAATAATTCTCAGTGCTTCGGTATCAGAAGGAAAGGGGATATTGAACTGGGCTGTACAGGAAGGTATGCTGAGTTCCATATGATTCAATATATTTTTTTAAACAACCCAGATGGTGGAGTAGAGCAAGTGCCCGTAAGGTTTAAATGAATGCAAAGTCAGGGGGTTGCAAGCACCCCAAAGGGCGCATTTAGAATTTCAGAGCACGCTGTCAAAGTGGAGCCACAGCCTGCAAAAAGCCACAGTTCGGCACTTTGCAAGTTAAGCACAAAGGGTCCAAGGTCTGCCTAACAAGAAATTGGAAATCCAATTATAGTTGGAATTTTTTTTTTGATGGGTGTCAGTCTAGGGGAGCTGAAATAGCTTCTATGAGTGGAATCTGACCCACTGAGATCTCTGAGTCTGTGTCAGCCTGAAGTAACCTCAAACAATCAAATACCGCTCACGGTACGGAAATGCCAGATTTTCGGCACAGTCTTAGCTGAAATGGGCTGACTCCAAAAAAACTTGAGTGGATTTTTGATGTTCTTCTCCCCGCTGCGTGTCAGGGAAGCCCCCACCGTGCCTTGCCCTACTCTACCAGGACTCCTGGCCCAGGCTTGAGACAGCTCATAGCCAAACGCTGGCAGAGAAGTATCAACATAAAATGGAATTACTCATGCAGCAACGGTCTTGGACAGAATTCAATTACACAATAGCACCAATTTAGGTCAATAAATGATGTCTTTAAAACTCTCTCAGAATTAGGATTCATATAAGGCAGTGGAGGAATTAATATCACACAGTGCAACTGAAATGGTATTATACTTTAATCAAATTTGGTTTGTAATGTCAAACTGTGCCGAAATACCAGACATTTATGTTTCTCCTAAGGAGATCAGCAGGGAAATGCATACCACAAAACTGTCATAATTTGACTATTACATTAATATTATATACAAAGAGATAAATGGGGTCCATTCACACCTCTCAGACTGACAGTTTTTCTGAATCATGGAACACTAGTAGTTAGGAGGGATCTCAGGAGTTCACCTGCACAACCCCTCGATCAGAGCAGAGCCACCAGGCGCTCAGGGCCTTGCCTAGGTGTGTCTCGACTATCTCCAAGAGCAGATTTCACAGCCTCCCCGAGCAGCCTGTTCTGACTGCAACTACCCTGACTGTGAAACTCTCTTCTCTTATATGATCAGAAATTCCCTTTTTGCAGACTTTTCCTGTTTCCTCCACTTGTTCTATGCCCTCCATCACCTGGTTGAGCAGTAAGACTTTGTTACGCTTCCATTCTTCAGGATTAATCAAACTCATTTCTCTCAGAGTCACATCTGAGTACACCTCAGTACATCCCGTGCTCCCTTATTATCTTGGTGGTTCTCCACTGGGGCTCCAGTATGCCAATGTCTTTTGCGTGTTGGGAAGCTTAAAACTGCCCTAATGGGTCTCACCACTGCCAAGAAGGGGAAACAATCACATCCCTTGACCTCCTGCCTATCCCATCAAATCCTTTTCTGCAAAGCTGCTCTCTTCATTGGCGGCCAGCCCCTACCACTGAGTGGAGTCACTCTGGCTCCACGTTTGTCAGGGTTGAACCCTGAGGTTCCCACCAGCCCGCTCCTCCAGCATGGCGGGTCCCTCTGTCTGCCTGTCTGTCTACTGCTCCTCCCAGTCGGGTATAACCCGCAAACCTGCTTCATGTGACCTCTGTCCCTTCACCCAGGGCGCAGATGAAGATATGAAACCCTCTCTGTCCCAGTATCAAGCCCTGGGTAATGCCGATCATTGCCTGAGCTGCCAGTTTGTCTTCATCCCGTTCACCATGATGCTGGGGGTCTGCTGGGCCAGCCAGCATTCTGCATGCCCCACCAGCCACCCGTCCAGTTTGTACTTCCCCAGTCCAGCTGCAGGGATACTACCGGAGATGGTGTCAAAGGCCTTGCTAAAGGCAAAGTAAACAATATTCACTTCTCTCCTTTCCTCTCGACCACAGGGCCAACTATTTAATCTTAGAAGGCTACTGGGATAGTTGGGCACAATTTGCCCTTGGTAAATCCATGCCGGATTTTCCCAATCATCATCTCTTTCATGTACCCATAACATGGCTTCCAGGGGGATCTGCTCCATAACCTTCCCTGAAATGGGTCCAGCTCCAGCTGAGCTTTGTCTTTCCTAGTTCCATCCCCACACATCCAGACATATTCCTCCCTTTTCTGCCTTTGCTTCCAACTTCTGTGTGCTTTCTTTTTGTGTTTGAGCTCAGTTAGGAGCTCCGTCTTTATCCCTTCTGGTCTTCTCGACATGCATGCTCAAACTCCTGCACTTTGGAATAAACCATTCTTGTGCTTGGAGAAGACTGTCCTCCAGGATCAACTGGTTTGCCTCCTGCCCATCAACACAGTCTCCCATGGGAACCTGCCAGAAAGATCCCTGCACAAGTCAAAATCTCTTGTTGTGAAGTCCAAGGCTGTAATTCTGCTAGTTGTTTTGCTCAGTTCTCCTAGAAGTCTAAATTCAAGCATCTCATGATCACTGTTGCCAAGGCTGCTCTGACCTTTGAATCTCTGATCAGTCCTTTTTTGTTCCTGAATTGCAGGTCCAACACACCACCTCCCCTAGTCATCTGGACACATAGAACCTGTGTCAAGAAATTCTCTTCAGCCTACTCCAGAAACCCAATATATTACCTGCCACACCACCAAGCTGCCATTCGAGCACATACCAGATGGTTAAAAAAGCCACATAAACACCAGGGTGTGCAATCTCCAGTTGTGCAAAGAAGGCTTCGTCTACTTCTTCCCCATGATTAGCTGGTCTCTAGCAGACACGGACTGCAATGATGCCCTTCCATCCTGTGATCCTTAGGCATAAGCTCTCAGCTGGCTCATCACCCTCTCCAAGGCAAAGCTGCGTGCATTTGAGTCAGCCCGCAGCATACGGCACAACCCTCTTCCTGCCTTCCCCACCTCATCCTTCTAAAAGAGCCTGCATCCATCCCTTGGAACTATCCTGAAACACCCCTGCAATCCCAAGGGCCTCACACACAGACACACATACACACAGACTTCTAATTCCTCCTCCTTGTTTCCCATGCTGGTAACATTTATTCACACGCAGGACATCCTTTCTTGGATATAAACTATTTTTCATGAAAAATTTGAGTTCAACGAAATGGACAGTTCCACTACAAAAAAATCTTGACTACTGAATACCAGCAGCATCTTCAATTCATTCACTTCAGGATCTCATTCCTTATACATCTCACAAGGATGGCACAGAACAGCAAACACTAACTTTTGCAGTATAAAAGTACAAAAATCACACAGTATACTACACTTACTTTGGAATTTTGAAGGTGATACAGTGCATCTCAAATAATGTTTTGAAATTGTTCTTTTTTAAATAACATGGCATATTTGTTTACAGTCTATGATTTTTCTTTAAACAGCATTTAATTTTTTTTTTTTTGGTGCCTGAATACTTGTCAAATGCCTATCACATAGGGGTGACAGGGAACCATCTGCCTCCCCGGCAAAGGCACCTCCTTTTACTCATCACCACCTGTTCTTTTTTCAGTCCCCAAATGGCAATCCCGCGCCACGCCAGATCCACTGGCAAAGGCCAGGTTACAGGGCCTGGCTCAATTCTTCAGCCTTGTCCCTAGCATTTAACCTCCACAAAGAAAACCTAAACGTACCCATTACTGAGGTTTTCACAGACCACACAAAATAAGGGTGTAAGAACAACGACAAGAAATAGCTTTGTTGTCATTAGTCATATTGGTATGTCTGATCCATAATTGAGATGGTCAGAGGCTGACCCATCAGGATCTAATTGTAAGTAAGAAGGGCTGAGGCCGTGTAAAAAAGGAGGGGGAGAGATCTTGAGATTGTTGAGAAAGTCATTCCCAAGGCAGGACTAAGGTTCTTCCTTCTCACTGGGATTGGCAGGAGTCCTCCATGATGGCATTTGCAGGACCTAAGAAAAGCCTGTCTGTCGCTTAATGAATGAGGCAGAGAGAGGAGCACTGAGACTGCAAACGCTGGCAGAGGGCAAATGCAGGGGAATGCAGTCATCGGGGTACTCCCCTTTCTGCAGGTACTTCTTAAATTCCGCCTAAGGGGCAGACCAGGCAGCAGAGCCCAACTCCACTGAAATTCCCAAAGGTATCTACTCTCCCAGGGAAGGACACCATCTGAGAGACAGTGACAGGATTTCCAATCTCAACATATTCTGAAAGCAATTGCGATGCTTTCCAACCCGCTTGCAAAACTCTGCACCTGAAGGGAAGTACAGGGGATACTGGTGGAAGAGTATTTCGCTCAGACCAGCTACCCAAACCCTACTCCTTTCTCCTCCCTCTTTCAACCTTCTCAATTACAAACAGTTGTCCTAAAATCTCTTCTCTCCATGCCACCATTCTCTTCTATATGTTGCAGAAAATGCAAGTTATGGAATCTGTACAGCCAATCCATTTTCAAGTACAGCTGTCTTTTCTAAACGTATTAACAGAGACTTACAGAATTTGAAAATAAAAAACCAACTCCAATAAGCCTTCAAATTGCCCTTTTTTAGCTAGTAAATTCTTTGCTTTAATATTTCCCACAAATTGCTTTCACATCTATTGCAAGCTTTTCAGAATTAACCTCAAATAAGACCAACCCAAAAGAAACTTAAGTCTGATCAACAATTATATTAAGCTTATTCTAGCAGATGAGAGTCTGCATTTACACTGGTCCGTGTGGCTACACACAACACACGCTCACATACATTCACGCATCAAAACTGTCAGTGTGCAGAAGACGAGGTGGATCACCAAACTGCTGCTTTCTGCGACGGCAGAAATCAATGTCCAAACACAGGCAGCTTTTGTTGTAGCAGATAATCACTTTGCATACTTTACGCCTGTTGTATTTAAAAATTATGCTACCTTCTAAGACCGAAGAAAGACAGCTGTGGTATTTTACCTTCAGACCACTCAAATACCTTTAGGGTAGACATCAGTAAAGCTATGGGTAAGGCAGCAATGTTCTAGGCGGCAAAACCCAACGCACTGGAGGAATTCCGTATGAAGGGCTTACATTGAACCAAGTTAATGCACAAATGAGACAACTAAGTTCTGATCTAATGTTCAAAGTGCAAACAGTTTTAGTGGTCTATTTCTATTTAACCTTTCTCAGCACATCTCCCTCAAAGTCTGAGCAACTCGCCCTTTTCCAACTACTCAAACTCATCTTGATGGCAGCCAACTACCCCTTCCTCACTGTCAACTATACCACAATCAGCGCTGGAAGTTCATCAATAGATGCCCATAAAATAGTCTTGCTCCATTTCTTCAACATTGGCCCAATAAAGAAGACTTGTGGCCTGCCTGAGGAACTGCATAAGGCTTCTACTTTCCAATATAGATTTAATTTATTAAGGATCAATTTGATATGTTAAGCAAAAGGGCTAAAGGGAAATAGTTTGTAAATAGCCAGATGTTTGCCAGTTCCATTTAAGAAGGAGAAAGCAGAGAACAGCAAGGGAAGGCAGAAAGTGCTGACTGGCAAGTACAACTTTGCTGAGCACCTCGATCAACATTTATTTACTGAAATTGCTTTTCAAATTGGCAAAGTAGGTATTTCTCATCATCAGGTATGAATTTAAAAAAAAACCATCTTTCTGTATTAATGACTGAAGTGTTCAGAATAGTTTCTGGTCAAATTATGTTTTTAATTTTCATATCAAGGTACCTGTCATGAAAGAACAACTATATATGATACCTTCACCCTCTTTCCCTGAATGTTTCCTTCTTTGCCATTCATGTATTGTGAGAGGGTATTAAAATAAGATAACAAATATCTGTATTTTCTCCGACTGTGTATATTATATCAGTTTTCATATATCACAACTGAGTAAGACACAGCACAGTCATTCCTAGTCGCACTACTTGTTACGCCACTACTCAACAACAACAAAAAATACGATGCACTTTCAGTGATGTACCGTGTGGTTATCTCTACTGTTGGAAAACAACTAAAATGCATCAGTGTTACACAGGGAGTGCACTGTTAAAAACACTGCAGGCCACGTAACAGAATGATATGACTTCGGGGGTGCATCTTTACACCCGAAATGAGACTCCACCAACACTTCATCCACAATCCTTTGGCAGCATGCAAAAGAAAAAGGACAGCATTATAAGGCAAAGTCCTTCTGCAGAAGAGGACAGGTTGCCAGAGCAGAACAGGAAGGAGAAACCACGGGGCAAACAGCAGGGAGGGAAAGGAAGAAGAGTGAGACCACGGGAACTAAAATAACAACAGTAATAGTAATTTATATACCACTCCTGGGAACTGGGTGAAAGTACAAACTTAAGCAGGGCTTCAAAACCCAAGTACGTTAATTATTCAGTATTTTTCAAACGTGGAAAATATGGAATAATGCTTCCACTTGGAAGACTGGAAACTACTCAGGTGATTCATGCATATAGGAGAAATAATTTTACTTTTAATAATTTTTCTGGCAACCTGATAAGAGTAGGCCGTTGCTGGATCCAGGCGCCTAACACTACTGGGAGGTTGGAATCCCACGGCTCTATAGTATTGAAGCTACTGAATCCAGTAGAGGGCACCTTTCATTCCCCAAATAATTGTGGAAAGTACAGGCATCTCTTCAGCCAGCAATGACACATACCCATATCCAAATGAGAATTCAGAAGTTACAAGTGCACAACTACTCTAGAAACAGAAAAGAAATGGAAAATCTCTCCCTCTATGGCACGCTCGTAACAGTTTGTATGTTGAACGCCGAAACGAGGTCTAGCAGATTCACACCTGTTAAAATTCCAAGTGTGAAATTACATCATGCCTCTGACTTACAGAAGACTTTCTCCTAAATCCTTTCCATCCAAATAAAAAAGAAATTAGAATTTTGAAACAACGTCAAGAAAAACCCAAAAAGTCAGGCAACACAAAAGCCCCCAAAAGTGCACAATTAATATTTTCTTGTCTGACTTGTCTCTCCCGTCATCCCCTTTATTATTAATTTTCTTCCTTGTGCTCTTAGAAATTATTTTTAAGAACTGTGTGACCTGAAAGAGCAAAACAAGCTGATGCCTTAGCAACGGTATTTGTACTGCCTTTTTCCTGGAAGACAGTAGGGCTTTAATCGTAACAGCAATTATTCTCTTTTAATATCCAAAATATGCAATGCAGGAGATTGCAAGAAGGTGAGCATTGTTAGTAATTCCACTAACTGGAGCACAATAACAAGTATTTATCTTAAACTGCAGCTGTAACTCAAAAATTTTTTGCAGTCACAGTTTGCAGAAATGACAAAGCTTGCTACTTTTTAAACTAATAACAGAAAAAAGCTTCTGAGACTGGAATGACTTCGATGTAAAATACTTCATTTGTGGTGTGCTCCATAAGCACTTATTTTTCAGTTTGATAATTTCAGTGATGGTTTTCATTTCGGCTATCCTGTTATTTTTTTTAAAATCTCAGCATGCAACAGTATTTCAGGTTTCTGGCTATGGTTTATTATTGCACTAAATATTTAAAAAATATTTTCCAAAATGCAAGGAATACAATAGATTTCCTGAAATTCTCCCAAGTAACTTGAAGTGTACAGCAGATGACACTGAATCACTCACATGATTTAAAAAACCCACCCTACTCTAGCTGAGTTACAACTGCAGAAAAGGGACCTGTGGAACAGGTCCCGTGAAATTGTTCCTCCCCGTCTTTTGGCAGCACTCTACTGTGACAATTTATCTTACCGAGGTCAAGTATTATCAGCTGGGCTCCAGCCTGCGCATTTCCAACATCATTTTCTGCAATGCACTGATAGAATCCTTCATCTGATTTCACCAGACCCAAAACTTGCAGATTATGTTCTTTCTGAAGAGCAAAGGAAAAACACAACGCTTAAAAATGGGTTGCAGTTGCAAAAACAATGGCGTTATTATGGCACATTACTATGACAGGAGAAACTTCTGAACAGTAACATGGAAAAGTATATTTGGAGTTCCCGTCAGATTTCATCTCTCTTGCACTGAATTCTCAAATTATATGGTATCAAAAAGCAGCAGAAGCTCTTACTAATGGCTATCATTTTCTAGCATCACATATCACTGGCAAGTCATAACATTTCCACAGCCACTTTTATGATATTTTAAGCACTGCATATAACTGCATGGCTCCCTGTTACAACCCTACAACCTCAGGTATACCCAATTATACAACCATTAAGCTCTCAACTATGTCTCAATAATGACTTTCACTACATCTAAAATTTCCCTCCAGAAGTACCGCTCTGCCAAAATTCATGATCCACAACTCAGCTATATTTATATTTAAACTCCTGTTTCAAATTGTGACTTTATAGAATCATGGAACAGTTTGCGTTGGAAGGGACCTTTAAAGGCCATCTAGTCCAACACTCTGCAATGGGCAGGGACATCTTCAACTCGATCGGATCGCTCTGAGCCCCGTCCAACCTGACCATCGATGCTTCCAGGGATGGGGCATTTTCACTGATCACAGACTGCAAAAAACACAGTCAGTCAGTGTTCACAGGTTCAACCAACAAAGTGTGGTTTTGTCATTGTGTGCGTGTGTGTCTCTCACAGAAAATCTAATTTATAAAAAAACAGATTCATACAATACAAGCAACATGCCTTTGCGTTTCAGTAAAATGACTGAATACGGAGCATTTAAGGTTTCAAAAACCATTTCTCCTCCAGGCCCAGAAGATCAATAGGATGAAACCAGGAAGCTGGTCCTATAGAAGGAACCTAGCTTTCATGCCTACGTGTTAGAGGACCAACAGACAGGCCAACAGCTTAAAAAATCTGCAGAACAGACAATATACTTACAACGATTTTGAAGTAGTCACTTGGGATCACCATGTCTCCATTCTTGACCCATTTCACAGTTGGAGTAGGTTTTCCAGTCACCTCACACTCAAACACAATGTCCATAGATTCATGAGCATAAATATTTGTAGGCCGCTTCAGGAATTCAGGAGGAACTTCAAATAAAATGGAGGAAAGACAAAAGATGGTGTTAGCATCCACAAAAACACATCAGTTGTGCTCCTACACAAAACTACAGGAAGATTCACCACAGAAAGATGGTTTCTAGCACAAACAGTAGCAATGTTGGCAGAAATTTTCAGATCGGGGTTTGACAGAAGCTGACACAAGCTCTGCGTTATTTCAAAATTACATTTGGGTCAGTTAAACGGCCAGCCATTTTAATTTAAAATGACCTCCTGAGAACACATGAAAGAAGAAATCGAACCGAGATGTATAAAATGTAAAGTTAAAAGGTATTTTAAAACCAAGAGACAGAGATGCCATTTGGAAAAAATTATTTCCGTGGCTGAAGGACACATTGCAGTCGCTTATCTGCTGCAGGCATGTTGCTGCATGCTAAAGAGCCCCCAGCAGGTCGTGGATTCAGACATCATTCACACTCTTCCTTCAGAAACTCACAATTCATCTGAGCAGATCATTTAGTGCTCCATTGTGCAACAGTTTTACGCCCCTTTCCCAAATCAAGAAGCTTGTGGGATAAGCTCCCAGCCAGACAATCAAAGTTACACAAAAGCCTTCACCCCCTCCTGCAGCAAAGCTTCTTCATTTGCAAAACGGAAAGATTGTAAGTTAGATTTGAAATTTAAAAAAAAAAAAAAAAAAAAAAAAAAATCAGGCCACACTGAAAATGGCTGTCTGTAACTTGTTCGGTAATCTGCACCTCGGTGCACAGCGAGGCCAGCTGGGGCTCCTACAACGCAGAAGAACGCAGCCAGGCTACGCTCTGTAAGGGGACAGCAGCAGCAATTTATTTATTCCGGTAAAATCCTTCAGTTGATACACCAGAGATTTTTCAGGGAGTTTTTCTGAACTCAATACTTAAGTCACTAGGTAAACAAAAGCTAAAAATTACATTAAAAATTACTTCTAGAAATGAACGGATACAAAAGTAAGATGAAAGTTTCCTAGGGTGCCATTGCCTTCTGTTTCTGTGCAGAAATTCAGCTATCAAACAGATAGTGCTGTATCACCCAAAGATGTTCTCCTCTGGTTTGTGGAAGCCCAAGCAACACTATGTGCAGGACTACACACACCCCTTGTATTGCAGCGACGATGTATTACAGACATGTATGACCAAAGATGGTTCTTGCGGAACACAGTAAACCAGACGGGCTCTTCACATTTAAGACACGTACCAAACTCTCTGGGCCTTGGCTGCCTTTTTTACATGGCCTTATGTACTCAGAGTAAGACTGATTAAATTAAAGCTATTTAAAATCCATAGAAATTCAGCGATACAGAATTTTTTGGTAATACAAACCCCGAAGTCTCCAATGCGCAGACATGTTAAAAACCTTCTCGGAACAAATGTGCCCACCAAGAAGCATCCAGCGGCATACGAGGGCTCGCAGCTCCTTTGGCTTTGTGGCAGAAAGAGCTGCTGTTACACATACAATTTGAATATCATCTATTATATGAAGAACATTCACCTATTTATTTGTTTTTACTTCACTCGCAGACATAAGGGTGATTTGCTTACTTATGCTGGCAGATCTGATTGTTCGAGTTCCAGGAAAGTCAAAAGTGGCCTTCTGCCCTTTAATATTTATCAAAGAAAGTCAATATGGAAGGGCTGCAGAGTTTAGGCAAACATTTCACACGCTTCACCTATCGATGGGATTTATTTCATGCTAGGGAATAAGGAATACTAGATCATGTTTTACTTCTTCCTATGTAATGATCGTAAAGGTTTGTAGGTGGATTTAATGCTTCTAAAAATAGGCAGCTGGAGACAAGCAGTTCTCCAAAATAACCTCAAATTTTGCATTATAAATGAAGTAAGAGAACATTAACATATGGAAATATTTATTTATAGAGTAAGAAGATGGCTTAACTCTCAGATGAACATGTTAAACCTATAGCAGAAACCAGATAAAGATGCACATACACATTCACTGCTCAAACTCTCTCACATAGGAGCCAAAATCTAGATGGGGCCGAATCCAGTTGCCTATGACTTCAGACATCCATTTCATATAATCACTTCCATACATTTACCAAAAGCGCCATAAACTCCACCTCAAAATGATTTAGATATTTTTGTATTTACTGTCTGTATCAGATGGCTGTTATAACTGTACATAGCTCTGACATTTGAAAACTGTCTTCTGAATTTATTTCTGGCCAAATTACTTATTCTTTATGAAAACAGTGCCTTTTATTTGAAACTTTTAGTCTTCCCTGGCATTTATCCTTGGCATTTTTATTTCTTGTGAGCTGCACTATTTCTCCACTCCCTTGCCACGTCGTAGCCTTTATTTTGGCAGGCTCAACAAGTTGTGTTTGCTTAGTGCTGGTAGGACAAGTCACCCACAGCCTCCTCGCAGACCCTCTCTGTTTGCTCTAGTTTGAATTAATCTTTGGAGCCTGCAGAGTTTCAATTATTTGCATGCAATTTCAGATGTGTCTCCCCAGTGACTTGAAAAACAGCACAAATACAGTGTTATCACTATAGCAAATATCCTGCCCAATTCATTCTACCTTTCCTAGATGCATTGTACTGATGTCAGCCTGTGACAGATCATCGCTCTCTCATCGTTAGCCATTTTTAAATAATGAGTAATTTTGTCCCAGTCTGCTTGATCAATAGTTTCTGTTCTCATTTCGTTTCAATCTCTTTCTCTGTATCTATACAGACACAGATGCATTGATTCTTGAAGTGCTTACATAGTTGAAGAAAAAAGGGGACATAAAAATTGGAAATGTGAAAAGTTAGTTTTTCCATGAACATACAATTATCCTATTTTCATAGTGTTTGTTACAGGCTAACATTTACTTCCTTAGTCATATATTACACTTATTACAGGAATCCTAATAAACACAAGTCAGTAACATTCAAAAGCACAAAACTTGTGTAAAAAAATTAATCTGATGACCTCAGAATAGACGCAAATTGCCGTACTGGGTAGTCACACTGTGAAACTGAAGTGTGAGAAAAGGGATATGTAAGAGAAGTTCAATAAAATCACGAGCGGCTCTTAACATGAAAAATAGCTGCTCTGTGTTCAAGACTGCCTTTGCCAAAGTTTGTTACTTTATCAAAAGAAGCATTATGATACAATTTGCCTTTAATTAAACCACATTTTTATCCAGTTTTCCATTTACTTCTAAGTATTTCATGGTTATCTCTTTCAAAAGCATACTTAGACACTCTTTCATTTTGGAAACGATGAGCATAAACATCACAGAGGAGACACACGAGACCTTCCCTCGAGAAGAGCAGCACCAGAAAGGCCAAGTCCCTACTGCTGGGCGTAGACACGTTGTGTGCCCAGCACAGACTATGACGGGAGGATCCTATCACAAAGCCTTGGAGACTGATGTCTCCAGTGGTATTCCGCATATTTTCCTCTTGGAATACGTTGCCAGAAGTTCAGGCTTCCCGCAACATTCACCTTTTAGGTAAGAGGCTTCATGATACCCAGGAGGTTTTATAAGCAACCCCACAACCGAACCACAGCTGGAAGAGCAGCAGGAGATTGGGAATGGTCATCGCTAACCTGAAAGGCTGAGAGACGAGTTGGAGGGTGAGGAGGAAGGAGGAGCACCATAAGGGAACTGAGGGACCATCACATCTGAAAGAAAACTAGCGCGAAGTAAAGTTCTAGGATTATTTCTGTTTCTCCACTAGTGTTTAACTTGTAATAAAGACATTTGGAAAGTAGTCAAACATCTTTAGCAACTGACTTTGCTTTAACGTGGGGCATCATCCACAAGCAGGCACTAATATTGAATCATAATATTCAATATTTTTTGGCCACAAAAATCAAAGTTGAACTTGATATCCTATTACCTGCTCTCAAATATTTTTGATTTAGAAGATTAAGAATTTGAAACACATTATTTTTTCAAATTGACTTTGCTTTCCTGGCTTTTGGGGCAAATGCCAAGCTGCTTACAAAGGATAATAATATGAGAAGTTCTTGCTTTATTATCATTTACTTTCCAGTTAATGAATTAAAAAATGATTTTAAAATACGCTTTTATCGTTTAACTATGTCAATGTTTAGCATTCACAGAGATTAACACAATGCAAGTACAGATGCTTGTGGTAGAGAAGTTAAATTGATAACCAGAGAGCAAATGAACCAATTACCATATAAAATAAGATTTGTAATAGAAGATTATGTGTTCCATTACCAAACAGACAATTAAACTTCAAAGACAACTTGGCAGCTCAACCCACTCTTCCATCCCTCTTAATGTTAGCACGCAAATAGCAACTATTTAAATTGCAAGATGCTTCCGCAGAATTTCACATGCACTGTAGTACCCTTATAGATTCGCCATACGAGAGTATCTTCCATCCTTCTGTAGATTTAAAAGACAAAATATTTTGATCACAGCGGTGATCAAAAAAGAGAAGAAAAACCCAACAATCTATGTCAGCAGTTGATTCAAACTTGTAAGCTAAATCCCAGTAAAGGTGAAATAATTGAAGAATAATAGGCTTCTTTAAGCCAACGGCTGTACAATGACGGGAAGAGCTGAGGAACTGCACTTAACTCCAAAGGAACTGCACTCCAGGTAAGTGGAAACGGAAATGGATGCTGGGTGTGGATCCCATTCCACAAAGAAAGTGAAGGAAGAAGGAAACAGAACCCAATTGCCCCAACTCTCTGCTCCTCCACCTGTTCAGGGATAAGAGTGACAAAAGGCAGCACGCTGCCATAGAGGCAATGCACGCTGCCACAGAGGACCGAACTCTGCTCTTCTTCCTTGTGCACCAGCATGATCGGCCACGGCAAATTCACAAAGAAAAACGTTGGCTTAGGATCCATATTATCTTTTAAATGCCCAAGGACTAGAAAGCTTTGAATAACTATGCTGAGAGTTTTAAAGCAGCATCATTTATCCTGAACTTCAGAGAATGACTATTTCTTCAAATGTCTTTTCAGTGGTCAGTAGCTCTTGACTGTTCTCTCTCATTAAGACAGAAATTTTGTGGCCTTCAGGGGCATAGTCGAAAGAATCTATTTTCAATTAAGCCATCTGCACTGCTTCAAATAAGAGAGAAATTAATTACATTCAGTCCTCCTCTCCATCTCTTGAAGAGCCTTCCTTTCAGTCTTACAACTGACATAAGAACAAAGGTTTCTGGTTTCACAATCCCATTTCAAACCTGAAACATCAAGCCGAGCTATAACTATACAAGAAAAGGAAAAACTCAAGTTCTGCACAATTAACCAATCAGAACTTTCAACTTTCTTAGTTACAAGCACAATGAACCTTTCTCCCGCAATAACCAAATCAAAATGCTGCTATTCTAGACGAGATCTCGTATTTATGCTCGTTAACCTTTCCCAAAAGTCAAATCCCCTCCACATTCTCCCCAGAAGGAGGAAAACCCTCTTGGTGGCAAAGCAGCGATTCCTGTTCACCAGACTTGAGCGACAAAGAAAACCTTGATGAGGCAGAGAAGTGATCTCACACAGACGGGCCATTCACATCACCAGAGTAAGAAAAAAAAATAAAATTGAAAAGTCTAAATTATTTTGTTTTAAAGTATCCAAGAATGAACTAAGCATTACACATCTAGTACTCCTCAAAGGCCAGGCAGCTGCAGCTGCACCATTATCTCACTTCCTAACATGTATAAAACACTGTCTGTCGTACATGAAGCACGTAAGAACAGTCTCATTTTGATGCAACAGAAACACAGATTGCAAACGATACTTTTAAAAGACTTACTCTCTTTTTAAAAGGCATTAATAAATAGAGCTGTTGGTCCAAGCATAGGGTCAGATGAAAACCAGCACACACCTGACCGACTGCAAAAGGGAGATATCATCTCTATTAGAGCGTTTTGCTGTTTCTCCACGTCCTCTATCACCTTCCTCCTTCCGGGCAGATGAATCACTCTCTTGCTGCCATCAATTCATCAAACTCCCATAGACAGCACTCCTCTGTGCACTACCTCTAAGCCCCTCACGAGCGACGTGACGACACAAGCACCCCATATGTATAACATGCTGGCTCACAACACCCACTTCATGGTCCTCCCTAACTGTAAATCAAAACTCACTGTCACCACTGCCCAAAGGAGCTTTTGACTAGTCTGAGGAGGTCTCCGGTAAGCCTGGAATGGTGAAAAGCCTCACCTCGAAGTCAGGAGAACTGCTGGTGACTGCTGGCCCAGCAACGAGTAACTTGAAACAAACCCCAAGATCTCGCTCGGCATCACAGCATCACAAACTGACAAGACAATTCATACCACGGTTATATTTCCGGATTAAATATGATGCATATGCTGTGTCACCTGCTGATTTCTATAGCACGAGCAAAGACTATGCATTAACTCTGCTGTAGGGCTATTTCCCTTCACACCGACACAGCGTTATAACTTCTTCAACAGCCTCAGGCAGCCAAAGGACTGAAATGCAACTAATAGAAATCCTCAAGGACAAGACTGGAGTTGCCATTTCTGCTTCCTCAGCCACCTACAAAAGCCCTCAAATCCACAAAAATCAGGAGTGCGTTTTCCAAAGTCACGCGCTTAAATCATAGTTCTTGTCCACATCTCTATCCTCTTCCTTCTATTCTTTTGTCCCTGACAAATATTTCTCTATCCATCTATGCTTACCGTTCAAATACAAAAGCATTTTCTAAATCCCAAAGTTCTTGTGTACTCCAAACAGCACATATAAAAACTAAGTAGACTGGATAATTTTTCATAGTGTATCTATGATTAATCACGGCTTAAGTATTCCTGGTCAAACGGCTTCCATTTCATAACTACATTTCTGATGTATACTCCGGGTAGAACCCCAACCTTGTATTTCAGTTAACAGTCAGGATTACGAATAGTATTTAAAGTGGGCATAACCCCCATTTCTTATCAGCCTAAAATGGTAAGCCCAGAGCAATTTCATTTTCTCCTCCAGGGAGAATAAGATATCCCATTAGGGTATGTTACAAATCCTAACAGAATCCTTATAAAGTTAAACTTAATTTTAACAACTGCAAATTCATTTCTGAGGCGGCTGTAACCCTGCATTATGCTGATCACGCTGTTCAGCTGCTCATTCCCACCTTGAATCAGCATTAACATATTCAGCGGTATCACTGCAATACATACGACCACCTCCAAATCTACCTGTCAAGTGACAAATCCTTCTATTGTAATACGATGTTTCGCAGCATTTAAAAATCCCTGAACATTTTTTGTAAATTTGCCAAACTGGAGGGTGTTTCAGTGGCTGGTTCCATCTCCCAGCCAGACCACAGGACACCATTTCATCGCTTGGGAGAAGTTTGCTTTTCAGTGCTAACCCCAGAGAAGACTGCATTACGTTCAGAGTGAATTTTATTTAAACTAACAGCAATTTCCCTGGTCAGTTAGCTGAACCCAACTAATTTCCATCAGCCAGCTGGCGTGACACGTAGGGCAGACTGACGAAAATGTTTTAAACGATTTGTATTTACCATCCCCCTTGGGAGCACCCATGGAGAAGACCCACAATGTTAAAAACAAAGGCAAAAGTGCTTAAGTATCATAAGGGAAACTATGAAATTAAACAAATACAGGATAAAATAGAACATTAAACCATTAAGGCGAGAGCAATAGTTGTCAAAAGTCTCAGTTCTATCATACATTCACCTAAGTCTATGAAAACATTTTCTGCTTCATGGTATCAAAGTGTAATTACAAACAAGTTAGCAAGCCTATTGGCCTTCTAAATACATGTTTTTTCAAAATTTTGATTCTGCTCCAAAATAGCATGAAATCCTTCACCTCCTGCCATTCTCACCAAAACACAGATAAAATGCACGGACTGATGTTTGCGGAATTTTTTATTATC
Source organism: Chroicocephalus ridibundus (assembly GCF_963924245.1). Classification (NCBI taxonomy): domain Eukaryota; kingdom Metazoa; phylum Chordata; class Aves; order Charadriiformes; family Laridae; genus Chroicocephalus; species Chroicocephalus ridibundus. The sequence continues at coordinate 27,139,515 of NC_086292.1, forward strand.
TTTTAATCCCATGCTATAGTTGTACAAATCAGCTGGTTTTCTTCAAGTGTATCCTGAAAAAAAAAATAAATCGCACTTTAAATGGAAATGGGGAATTATAACGTTCTTCCTTAAAAATGGCAAAGGTATACGGATAAGTACTCTGAAAAAAGAGATTTAAAAGGCAAAACTATGTCGCAGGCAAGTCAAAAGTCTTCCCGACCTCTGAGCAGGGCTGCCTGTCCTTAAAACACACTTAATATGCAGCTGGAAAATTTGCATAGCAAACAAAAGCTGACAAAAAGGAATGTTTTCAGAGAAACGTCCACAGAATAGAAAAATGTCAAATGACTATAAAAAAATTCAGTGTATCAAGACACGAAAAAGTTATAAAAATGCAAACTAGGACATGGCACAGCATCTTTGATTGTGCAAAGCCCGAAGTTCCAGTTTATGAACAGAAATTGCAGTCAGAAGATGAAAGTTTCTGTGGCAGTGACCTAATGTTATTTTTCTTGCCTTGTAAGATAATGACTGCCTATGTCTGTTTTTAACAAGTAAACAACTGACGGTTTTTTTCACGTTTCAGACAATTAAAGCTAACATACCTCTAGCTCACTGGTTCCCTGTCTGTGCCATCTTGACCAGTATGAATTCATAGAATCATACAATTCCTGACCATCCTCTACCATCCTGACCACTATGAATTCCTCCCCCGTTCTTTACCAGGCAAAGCAGAGAAGGAGGGACTGCTCTTCCCTTCTGCCCACGCGTCTCCACCAGACCCCGTCAGACCAGTCAGACTCTGCTCACCAGCCGGAGAGGCCCCACGAGCCCTCCACGCTCCACTATGGTTTTGCCCATGTGGACTGTGGTGCTTTACAGCTTCCTCTGCACAGCTACTACAGGAGATACGATTTCTGTGGTGGCAGAAGGGCAGGCGATGACCAAATTGCATTCCAACACTAATATTTTACATTTAACAATGAAAAGCTTTCATTTAAAAATCACTAAAGTATGAACTATTCTTACCCTAAGTAAACATTTCAGAAGCAGAAAACTAGAACACCCACGACATTCAATGATATTACAACTATCAAGAAACCAGATAAGGATGGATAGTACAGAACAATAATAAAGAAAAATTATATTGATCAATTAGAAAGGTAGAACAAAAACATCAGGATACAATTCAAGAAGCATGCATTGCTTTTTCAGGGAGAAATACTGAACTGTATCTTTACGGAATAGGAAGTAATAGCAATAAACTTAGCAGAAAAAGGTCTAAGAAACAAAGACTTTATCAGAGATCACAAATATGACCATGAACTAAACATGACTCCCAATGTCATCCTGGTGTGAAAAGAAGTGATCACACCGGGAGGGATAAGCAGCAGCTCCTGAGACTCCTCTTCCATCCATCATGCGCTAATGCCTCTGCTGACCGTGTTATTTGAGCACCACATTTCAAGGAAAACATGAACTCTGATTTACAAGAAAGCACTGAAAATGATCAATGACTCAGAAAATTGGCTCCAAAAGAAAAATGGAAATCCTGGATTCAGTTATTTGAGCAAAGGCAAGGTGAGGCAGTCATGCAATCAGATAGGTAAGAGCGCCTCAAATAGGTAAGAGAGCTTAATACCTAAATACTTACTGCAACGGAGAGGAAAATCGTGTATGTATTTATGCATCTTATTCTTGCACAGGAAGAACTACATAGGAGTAACATCTAATTCCTGCCCTATTCTGCAAAAAGATAAAACTCTAAACAATTAATTGCTCACTCTCCGCTTGGGTATGAAAATGAGGCTTTAAGTATGAGCTTCAGTAAAATCAAAAAACCACCTTTTAAAGCATCTTCTGAATATGCAGGACTCTAGATATTCAGCAAAACCTCTCCTTAACAGCCGTGAGCTGTTAGCCCGGCACACGGATTGGGACCGCAGACAGTCGGAGGTTATGTACGCCTACACACCAACGGGCTTGCCTGGGAAGTTTTCCAGGTGCAGAAGCACACAGAGAGTTCTCCGAGCATCCTATAGACTACCAGTATTTTTCTTTACGTTTTTGACTCGTGGGGCGCCTTAGCAGTTGCAGCCCAATTCAGTACACTAATTGCATGCCGGTGTTAAACCTTTGGCAAGATTGCAACATCATCCACACCTCCCTTAATCCTATCTATACAAAGGTAAGTGTAAATAATGTCTGTTATCATCAGCCGATCTGTTCAACAACGGCGAGAAGTGTTTAGAGAAACCACCTTATCTAACCAGAACCTGCTGAAAGAAAACGTAGCACTAACTCTGCAGTGCTTTCTGCAGTAACCCTACCCTGAAAACCGCGAACAAAGGTTGCTTATCAGCAGGACGCATCCAGGAACATAAAAACCCAGGGAAGGCTGCAGAGTGCCACACAGCAGCCAAGTGCAGGTATCAGGGAAAGAAGCAAAGCATAAAAGCAATCCATCTCCATATGCGTCCAGCAATCCCCAGATGAGGGGTTTCCTGAGAAAGAGGAGATACCGTTGTGTTTACTAGTTCTGGTTAGATTGTAAAAACTTGTTCTCGCTGCTTTCTGGACCCAGGTAAGCCTTCAGGAGCCCTAAACTTCCACACGATGCTCCCTGAGAAAATCCACCATTTTTTGCATGTCTTTGAGTCCATCAACCACCTGATGTCTCTTGGTTGTTGCAACTGAAGAGGAAGGAGCATTCATTTCCTGTTTGCTTTCCCCACGGCACTCATGATGTTACAGAAAAGAACAGTTTTCAACCTTCCGTGTGACTTTGATCCTCCTTGTTACATTCTCCACACCTTCTCTGGCTTACTACACCTAAGAGCTTTGCTACACTGAAGAGGGGAGGGAACAAGAACTGCCCCCGGCATTCAATATACAGGGCCATTACAGATTTAGACAGCACCGTAACAATTTTTCTGTTTAGGTACCAATTCCTAACGATTAGGATTAATTGCTTTTTTAAGATCTTGCATTTTCCAAAGACCTACATATTACAACTTCCATATTTCATGCCTGTGCAAAACCCAGCAGTTCAGAGACCGCTGCTGTATAAATTTATAGAACTGTTTAACTGTATGTACCACTTTATAGTACATTGAACTTCGCCTGCCATTTAATTGCTTGATTGTTTCTTACACAACGCGGCGTTTCTGAGGCTCTTCCCAGCCAGCATTCACTCTCGCAGCCCCAGCCACCTCCCAAGGAACAGCAAAGTTTGTCCCCTACAAACCTTACCTCACCCTTTTCCACATCACTTACAAAAACGCCGAATAGACTCGGCTCCACTTTTTCTATACCTGTTAAACAATCGATTTGTTCTCTTTTGCGTGTGCGAGGTCACTCCCTCTGACTCCACAGCACCATCCTCTGAGGCTCTCGGCGAGAGGGACTGTTAGAAGCGTTCTGGGAACAGAAGAGCCCACAACGTCCCGCAAAAGGTTCTCAACAGTGAAGGGTGGCTTTTCCCCCACAAAATATACGCAAACGGATTCAATACACAGTATTTCCCAAATGTCTAACAACACTATATTTTATTATAATTTTTATCAATTTAACTGGTCCAGACATCAGATTAACACGTCCATGGTTTCCCAGATTTCCCCCAAAAGACTTTTCAAAAACCTGATGTCACATTGACCAGATATCTTTAGTCTGATTTTTTTTTTAGTCTGATTAGCCAATTTAAGTGATAGGTTACACACCACACTTGGTAACTCAGGATTTCACACTTAAACTCGTTGAGAAATTTCGAGTGAATACCATCTGCTCCTGATGATTTCTTACTGTTCACTTTATGGATTTGTTTTGAAACACATTTTACTATCTCTACTATTTCAGGTATACTCCTGCCCGCCAAGCTCCCTCTCCTTTAAAAAATAAAATATAATTTAAAAAAAAAAAAAGCTTCCAATTTCGCAGAGAACAGGGATATAAAGAATTAACTTTTCTGCTTCGGGCCTTTTTCTCATCCCTTTCTCTTTACATTCAGTCATCTGCCGACCCCGCACTTTCCCTGGCAGGCTTCCTGGCCCTGACAGGCTTGGAAAAAAAATATTAGAGGATTTTTATGTTACTAACAAATGACTGAAAGCTTTGTACTATTTTACTTGCATGTAAAATGTGAAAAAGAATTTTCTTTACCTTGCTGTTAGGAGATTTCTGGTAGGGTTTTGGGGGTGGGTTGCTTTTTGTCTTTCCGATATAATTTTTGACAGGTATTAGGCATTCACTGTGAACATCATACAGCTCCTTAAACAAACGCCACTTGCCAGGTATCTAACCTTTCCGGCTATGCCTTTTCATTTTGTTTTCAGTAAGGTTTCTCAACATTATGTAGATCCCCTTCTTATAAGCCTAAATGCTGATGGTGACAATCAATGTCACCAGCCTGGAGAGGCAATCGGCTGAACAGCCCTAATACTGTGGGTTTCATATGTAAGCCCAGAATCTCCATTTAAAGAGATTCTGCGTTAAAAATTTCAAATGTACCCGGTGTACCATCACCTTCGTGACAACAAGGCATCACGTCTCCTCCGATCCACGTGAACTCCTGGCGTTTGGACAGAAGCCGATCAGGTCCCGGGGTGAGGAACGAACACCCCACACCACGACGCTGCTGAGCTCCGTTTGTTAAGCAGACCATGCAAGAGAGAGGCGGTGGCTGGGAAACTTCTATGCTCGTGCATGTCACCAGCCCCAGCCCACCCCAACACGAGGCTGGTGAGTGGGAGCAGCAGAGCTCCAAGAAAACTCGACTCTCCCTTGGATCAGTCTGTCTTGGGTTCTGCGGCAGCAGCTCAGCACCAATACGCAATGGTTCCTCCTTGGGCACTCTGCTCCTACATAACACCTTCCCAGGCTCAACCATTCTGACTCACTCCATCATTGACATTTGGGGTATGTCTCAGTTGATGAGATGTGCAGTAAAGTGCAAATGGTATGCTTCCCCCGACATGGTCTATCACTCGGTCTGCTTCATAAACCCAGCTCATCAATGTCATGTTGCCTGGTGTTGGTTCCCCACCACCCTCCATGACACAAATGGGTGAAGAACACAGAGAAGCCTCACAGGAGGTGTAGAGAGAGTTTTGGGGACAGTCTGCTTGGAAGAATTTGAGTTGTGTGCACTGCATGGTGTCCCAAGAGCAACAGAAGGTGCTGTTTTCCATATAGGAAGAAGCCCCCCTCGAGGAGCCTCATCCCACCTCCCTGCAACGAGCAGCTGGGGCATGGGGAGGTGGGGCTCAGTCGCTGGTCACACAGCACACACCAGTACTGCAGGGGTGCGACGTGCACATGGAAATGGGAAGCGATGCAACTGGGATCCCAACGCAGCTGGCAAAGGCTTACTTTAGGATGGCAAAGCAGCAGTGTGTGGCCACACTAGAGTGTCCGGCCTCATGTTTGCAAGGTGGTGCAGATGGATATGATAGAAAATTACATGCAATCCCCTGAAAACGTTAGTCAAAAGGATAAATAGTGGTAGGCACTTTTTTTGTTGTTTTACAGAATTTTCTGCATTCTGTATGTTTCCCTGAAAAACCAACTTGTCTGTCTCTGCAATTGGCAAGTCCGTGGTGATAAATGAACCCTCAAACACACTGCCCGTGCTGTGGGGTGACGCTTTCGGCAATGCTGAAAGCCTGGGATTTGTTACTGATTGTAATTGTATCTGGTTCAGCCTGTAATGCCCTACTCTGCTAACTGCCCCGGGCCTGGAAGGACTGTCCCTGCAGGTGAACCGCAACTGGAGCCCAACAGAGACGCAAGAGCAGGGGTAGCAACAACACAGCCCTCCCGGAGCTTCACTTCCAACACTTCTTGGGATGACAGACACAAGGTGTGCTGTACAGCCACTGCCCTCTCAGCCACAGCATCCATAATGGATCAAGGAGTGGAATATGGCCCTAACGCACACGCTGAGCAAAGGGAGAAGACGTGCCAGAAGCTCCTTGGCTCTGCATGGATCAAACATGGAACTTTGCACCAATGAAAAGCTGCTTTCATAAGACTTAGGAGTCTCAGGAGCCATTAGTGAGTCAGTGCTTGTTCTATACTAACCTAAATTGTAATTGTTTTGCACAGAAGAGGTGAACGCACACATGAAAGTTCACGCTGTTTGTAGACTAATGATGTGCAATGTAAAGTGAATGAATAATTGTGTGCACGTACAAAGCCTGCAGTTGCCAGCTGTCAGCAAGATCAAGGTGTGGAGTGGCACAGGACCATCCCAGCATCTGGGATAAGAGATGAGTAAAGCAGAGAGGCCAAGTGTGGTGAAACATGGCCAGGAGGACAGGGCAAACAAGAACTGAGTGCGATGAGCCTTGATGCTGCCCACAGATCAACAACAGGCAAGAGACCTTCATGGGAGAGCGCAGGAAAGGCACACCATGATACCATCATGGCCTGACGTGATGCCAGCACCTGGCGAGGAGGACCCTGGGGCAGACATCCAGCCCCACACACAGCTCATGCCAGGGTGGGGCTGTGAGGCCTGAGAGCTCGCTGGGGGCTGGGAAGGGCCCTGTCATGTCCCCCAGGCCCCCTGGCGTAGTAACTGGGGCAGCTGCCACTGCTGGTGGCAGTGGGGGTCAGCACCCAGCTCTGCCTGACACGGCTTCGCCCCGCCTTGGTCTGTTTAATAAATCCAGCTCAGCAACACCAGGCTGCTCATGTTCCTTCTTCCAACACAAAGCTTGTTTCCCATTTTGTGCACCTGGTCCAGTCCAACACTGACTGTTAGATATTTTTTCTTCACCTTCTTCCTATTTGAGCTTTGCTAATTTCTGTTTCCTTTTTTGTGAGGATGTGGAGTTTTTGCCTCGATACCTTCTGCACTTGTCATCTCCCCTCCAGTCCTTGCAGTAAAATGACCCTATGAGCATTTTTAATTTTAAATACCAAAGATTTATTTCCTTTTTGTTAAGGCCGAGCCCACCCTTTGTGTATGGACAACATACAAAAAACAACAGTTTTTTCACCCTCTGTGAAAACTTCTGACCACACTGCCTTGGGACTAATGTGCTGTTATCAGGGGTGAGCTTGACGAATAAGGAAGAACTCAGGACAAAAAACAGTGGACAAAATAGAACTCTATATCAAAATGATATAAACAGATCATATGCAAAAGCTTATCAATCATAAGATTAAAACAGAGCTCACGCACAATGCTTATCAGTGCATATTACTGATTATCATTCAAAACAAGCCTTCTAAGCAACTTCTAGGATGATTTATAGAAATAAAAACCTCAATCTGAGCATCAGTAATGCAAAAATGTTACAGTCATTATTTCTATCTTTTACTAAGCCCTCCTTCCCCAGTCCTTCTAGGAGAAATGAAGCCTGTTTGACCCCGAATCTACACCAAGTACCACGGAAACATCTGAATTAACAAGAATGCTCATCAAAATTTAAACTTCTTATAGCAGCACCACAGGCAATGAAAATTTTATTGAATTCCAGAGCCCTAATTTTCTACACAAAGAACACATGGTGAAGAGGCAGCAGAGACACCCCTCCGGCAAGATGGAGGCCTGGAGCCTTTAGGCCCATGTTTCGTGTTTTCGTTCAAAGCGAGTTCCAGTGGAAACCCTCCATTTCAGTTCCTATCACATCACTGCTCACACGCAAAGCTGCAAGAGAAACTTGGGAGATGATTCTGTTTAGATCCCCTCCTGCCCCTGCTAAAATGCCACTGTCTAGAATAAAACACTACCGTGGATCCTCCGTCTATACTGGGACTGTTTAATGAAAGGATCTGCAGAAGTGCTTCAATCATTGTGGGAAATAAAACCCATTAATTCTGGCATTTACAGCTATTTATTCTGGATACGGGGATTATTTTTTTTCCCCTGAAAGGTATGTTTAAAGCAATTGCCAGCATAGCAAGCACGTGTCACGACATACAAGTTCAAACACATCCACCAAGTTTCAGCCCTCAGTAAAATGCTTTATCACATTGTTTATCATTATTCATTTATTATTGTATAAAGACCTTTTAAAGATGATTACCACACTTAATGCACTTGTAAACATTGTGTTACCATAAAGCTAGTAAATGGTTATGGCAGCTAAGGACGAGCCTTTCCAGTGCAAAGGTTTGGTTATTTTCTGAATTATTCTTATGGGTAAAGCTGAGGCCTCCATCTACAGTGAATGACATCTAAGTGCCTTGGTAAGAATAAATCGAAAACTTGCAAAAATGTGAATTTGTCAAGTTTTCCACAGGCATACCTTCCTTGAATTCCATTTTTCAAAACCTCAAATCGTAAGTGCACAATTGTTAGATCTTTTTGATCAGCGAAGGAAGAAATGGACTTTATTTTGAAATTTTTCAATTTGTCAAAGATGCATAAGAGAAGGGAAATGCCTAGAGAATGGGGAGGGGCCTGGGGAGCAGTAGGAGGGGGTGAGAAAGCTGGGAGAAATCCAGGCACAGAGATACAGGTGGAGGGAGAGAGCACAGGACGAGAAACGGCCCGGCTGGACACAGATAGCAAGAGCGATGGGCACTGGCAGCACCACGATTCCTAACAGGAAGGTACGGGGACTAACAGAGACGGGAAAAAGGAAAGAGGTGGCGAAGCAAAAAGGCATGAACCAACCAAAAAGGCAGAGCGAGCAAAGAGCAGGCATCTGAAGGGACCCGAAACCTGAAAAGTAGGATTTAGTAGGACACTAGAAAGGAAAAAGACATCGATGGATGTGGCATAGGAGAAAGTTTAGGGACAGGCTGGGACATCAGAGAAAGAAAAATTCTGCAAGTGTTGCCCCCTTTAGAGGCTGGTGGTGCCCAGGAAGGGCAGCCTTCCCTTCTTGTACCCTCAGCAAATGGACATGAGCCTCCAATCCCACCCACCCCCCCAGCACAGCAAAGAGCCCCTGGTAGCTGGGCAGACAGGGAAGGGGCTGTTTCCCTCCTGGCTCTGGTGGCGCAGATCAGGATGAAAGCCGCTAACTCTGACTCCCTGCCGGAGCCGCGCAGGGCCTGGCAAATGCACCACAGAGAGGCAACAAATGGTCCCGTATCTAACGGGGGCCTAGAAAGGCAGATGCCTTCCCCATGTGTGCCTCACTGGTGGGACCAGGGAGGATGTTTGAAAAGTAAACCCAGTTTTTGACAGGCGACCGCAACCCCTCTGGCCTTGTGATGTGGGTCGGCAGTTGGACAGAGCAGCAGAGCCACTCACCCTCCTCCAGCACCAAACGCCAATCACAGCTCTAAAGGGACATATTAAAAGACGCATATTCTGAAAAAATCAATGTTTAAGTGTCTCACACTGGGCGCTAAAACAGCTGGATACATTTCATCTTAATTTTTCTGTGTCTCAGTCAATTTTTGAAATGGATTCAATACCACTTCATTTCAGAGTGCAAAAATACGTTCATTAGTGTTTATGAATGATTCAGATTCCATGGTGCTGAATATCAGAAGGGAAATAAATATGGATTTGAACTGAACATAATAAATAAATGATGGTACTACCCTCTGAATAAGAAAAAATATCAAATAGTGAATATTTTCCCAATAAAGTAGTACTATGAGGTTTGTGTACTGCAGAAGGCAGTAAGATCCTATGGAGAAAGAGGAGCAAAACACATATTTTAAGATTTCCGTAACTTCATCCCATAAAAAAGGGAAAGGACTAGATGACAAATTAAAGACAGCTAGCCTTGAAATTTCCTATTTTTGAATATTTGCGTGTGCAGCCCTCACAATGGGGCAGTGCATTTGTGTGCTGGGGACTGAGAAGCTGTCAAAGGCCAAAAAGGGCATAGATTTTAAGATAATTTCAAGTATTAAGCCCCTCTCATCTTTACCAAAGCGCGATGGGAGCTTCCAACAGCATGCTGCTGCAGGGACCGGGCATATCCCTGCAGTAATCTCCTGCCAGGAAAAATGCTTTTTTTCTGATCAAGTCAAAACAAAGATGGAGAGTTTGTGATTTTTCTATTTTTTTTAGCTCGTAACAACACAGATTCTGTAGGCTTGTTTTACACGTCAATTAAGAGTTATCCAATCGCTTTCATTTCCAGATCAATGAACGCAGGCCTATCTTCACATCAAAGTCCCTTCTAATTTACAAATCCCCAAAATAACCTTAATTACAATCCACTTCAATAATAGCTTCCATATAAGGAACAAGCAAACAAGCTAAGGCTCTGCAGTCTGAAAAGAAACAACTACAAAGGATACAATAAAGACCTATAAAATCATGTCTGGTACAGTGGGGGAATAAGGACAAATTGCTTCAGCCTTTTCCCATGCAAGCTAGGAAGAGAAAAGAAAAATCCACTAAAGTTAACAGAGATTGGTTGAAAACAAAACAAAAAGAAGGTGCTGTTCTTCCCAGCGAATACAAGATGTTTACATGGGGGGAAGGGGGCAGGAGTGGGAGACGGATTAATGGAAGAGAAATCTATTGAGGTTTGCTGAATAATGGAGAAACTACTTGGAGCTCAGAAAATTCCCAGTCTGCAAATGGCCGGAGAACAAGACATTACTCAAGGGATGCAACAAATAGTCTTGCCCTTTATTTAAATTGTATCAGCCATCTGCTTTTGGACACTGTTCAGAACAAGATCCTGAAGACACGGGCCTCTCGCTTGCCCTAGCGCCACTACAGTTGTGTTGCTGGGTTCACTTCCCTCACAAAAGCACGCGCATCATAACGCTAAGGTGTCACACACCTTTGTTTGCACAGTGTTATCATTAAATTAAGAGGACTTCAAATGCACAGCCATCGTCCTGCCCTGTCTCCATCCCACCGGCTGCTCCACCACGGACGTTCCCGCTCCTGGTCCTGTGCCAGCCACATGCTGCTCCATCGACACAAACGGGAGGGCACCTCAGGCCTCAGACCTGGTAGTGGCCACATCTTGCAAGAGGAGTTTTAACACGTATCTATGATGCTGACGGGAGTGTCAGCTGGGTACGGTGAAGACAATGGTGCCACCATCAGCAGGTGTTTTACCAAGGGAGCACACCGGGAGAGCTCTCCACGCTTCAAGTAAAGGCACTCCTAAAGCACAGGCTGTGACCAAAGGGAATGGACCTCTTCACATCTGGGACGCTCCGCATTATATTTGAGCTGGTACGGCCAAACTTAAAAAAAAAACATTTCACTGTGCTGAGAGATCAAGAGTTTTACAAATTTGAGGCAGAGGCAGGATGGATTTGGAATATCTTTCAGCTTCTCTATGACTGAACAGAAACGCCGCGTCACTACGACACTGTGCTGAACCAAATTACTATGTTCTGATTTCCCTTTTTAAAAAAATAAATAAAATTTGTATCCTAACAACTTAAAGATACAAAATAAACCTAAGGCAATCTTTGTACACTGTTCAATTAGTTGCACAAAAGCACATCATCTAATTAATTTTTCAGCTTCCCGGAATTACTAAAGTTGGAATCTGGGGATGTGCTTCTCACCACACCGCAAGGCTCAGTCACAAACTGGCAGCTGAAGTGACTCTAGAGAAGTCGTGCCATGTGCGACAGTGCTTCCCCCTCCGACAAGGCACTAGCTGAGAGGTGGCCACCGCTGGCATGAAGCCTGCAGTCCATTCGGTTTAAACTTAACCCAAAATAACCGAGTCCCTGGCTCCGTTTCTGCAGTCTGAGGAAAAGAAAGCGAAACACAGAAGTAACGCAGCAAACCAGCATGATTTGAAAGCACAGTTAGAAATCTGCCCAAGTCTTCTGCCTTTCCAGTTTGCTTATCTTGAAACACTACCCAGTACAAGAGTCACTGCTTTCCAGTCACAGCAGCTCACAGGCAGCAACTGGAACTCAGGAAAGCACGTACCTCAGTCCAGTTCTTTTTTCAAAGAAAATCCAGTAATTTTGGTGTTCCTAAAGGCAGATAAATCAAGGTAGAGATTACGGATAGGGAGCAAATCTCAAATCCATGACAGAACTCTTGTAAGTTTGCAATATTTTAGGAAATAATTCTTCCTAGCAGACAGAAATATTAGCCTGGGGGGCATTCACACAATACTGAGACAAATTAAATAGATTAGGAAGAAATGAAATAAGAGTCTCAATTACTCGTATTTCAACTTAGTAATTAATAGTGACCACTTTAACATAAATAAAGCACTACAGCCTCCCCAGAAAAAGACTGGTGTGAAATTCTAAAGAATATCTTATAACCTTTACTATTTTTCACAAGGTAGTACAACAGTGGATCACTATTTTAATAAAAAGGGAAGAGTGCTCTTTCAAATAAAGTTTTACATACCTGAGCTACTCCAGGCAGACAGAAAAATTAAAACTATTCCCCTTCTCCAGGAAATTTCTCTTTTACTTAGAAAACAATGATCAACAATTATAATCCACTATGAAACTAAAGAAACAAAGCTTAAGTTTTGCAAGAGAACCAGATTAAGATTTGAAGTCACAATATTTTGCCCAAGTACTCAAACTACTCATTTAATGTTGCTGTGTGGTTAATACAATGAGCAGAGCTTTACCAACAGTAATACAGAGAAAACAGTCAATGGAAACCACTTAAGAAGCTTCATAAAAGCTTTATTCCTTGTATTCTATTGCACTCGCTTACAATCCAGCTAAATTTTACATAAGTTAATAGGTTAATTGTTTAAATCCTCAGTTCTCTTGCTTGTAATCCTCTGAGTTGATGCCTATACTATACCAGTTATAATCAAAAGAAGTAGCAGGGAAAATCACTCCTATAATGGCTAATCACACTAATGATAATTTAAGCAAATTAGTAGAGCCATAACCATGCAACGTTCAGATTAAGTACATGGCTGGAAGGAAACCCACAGTCAGTGCCAAGGATAGATACACTGCAGCTCACGAAACCTCCCGTGCCTGATCCCACACACCAAAACCTCCTTTTTCATCTCCACAAAGCCTCCAGTGGGTATTTTCCCTCCCTACTCCATGCAAATTCTTGGGTAGCTGTCCAAAACAAAGTTTCAACTAATTATTTAAAGCACAATGATTTGGGCCTTATGTTTTTTCTGCAGCAAGGAGACTCTAACAGGACAGTGCTGGTGCTGATGCACTCCGTTTTTCTATTATCTTCTCACTAGAACCACCTTCCACAGACACGGTTTATTCTGTACCTGGCATTTCATGATGTGCTGGAGAGGAAGCAGAACAGGCAACAGATAAATGCTGTAAATCAGAGCTATGTTACTGTTGACATTGTCAGTAAGCAAAGTTATTAATTATACATGTACTGGAAAAGCTGAAGAAAAATTATTTGCCCGGAGGGGATAGGAATGGCAAAATTATATTTTAAAAATTCTCCCCAAAGCATCATGCACAGCCTATAGTAAAACATTTGAATTTACTGGAATGTATGCTGAACGGCATGGACTCAACTCTCAGAAGCTATGAACCCATCTCAAAAGAGACTTCATTCCAGAAGACTGACATATTTTAAATTGCACTTCTAGCCTCTCGGCATTGTCGCTGTGCACAAAGCCTGCCTCCAGCTGCTCAAAAGGCTGTATGCAGACTCGCAAACGTGAAGCACATCATCCATTTCGTAAAAGATATTCCATTAGAATAAACAAAGAAAATTAATTTGAAGTTGGAGCTCAAAAATATGATTGAGCTTGGTGAGTTATAAAGCATGAAGGGTGATTATTTTCCAAGGCTGCTAGAACTTTCGTATCTCCTTCCAGTACAATTCTGCTCTGCGACATCCCTATGCAAAAAATACGTTGTCATACTTCCGTGAACGGCTCCTTGTGTTTACAGATCTTGTGCTTTACTGATAAAAAGCACTTTTAGGGAAGATTTTGCAACTTACACAGCTACCACCACCGCAGGCAATGCATTTGTTCATTTATAAATAAGAGAAATAAGTCTACGTTCTGCGTATTAACTTACCAATGACAGTAAGGTTACTGTAGCAATCCTGGAGGTTTATATTTGGCCTTTCAAATACTGTAACTTATGATGAACACAAAAAATCCTCTTGTACTTAAGTTGTATCTACAGAACAGAATACTTTACTGAAGCTAAACCCATGTGATGTGAGTCAGAGGCACATGAGCTGTGGAATGCCACTTCCAGAGCACGCCGGTGCTTTGAATTACCACACAGTATAGCAGCTTATGGCCTCACTTTGTAAAATGCTTTGCTTTACACTAGACTGAACCTACACCTAACCTCCTAGGGATGCAAAACAAAGACCATGGAAGAAAACTTTGAGTCGGCACTTGAAAATAAAGAAGACTAGCAGAGCTGCCAGAAATCTGGGCTGTTTAGAAAAATATTCATATAAAGATCTCCTTCTGCCATTTACTAACCACTAACTCTCCTGCTGCGAGCCTGGTTTCTTTCCACCTAACATTTGGGATCCTGGTCACATTCTGTTACAGGCTCCTTCCAGCACTTTTCCGAAGAGAGAACCTCAGAAGTGTCACCAAAGAGCATGTAACAGCTTTATTATGCGGATCACACCTGCCTCAAAGGTCTTCACATCTACTGCAAAACAGTATGTTTAACTTAAATCGACACCGCAACTACAGAAACTGTGTTTACTCGAGGAATCTAACTCCATGCTGGTTTTGTTTTAAATTATTCTCATCATGAAGAGAAAATAATTAACTGCAAGACTGCGCAGGGAATAAGCCACCACAGATAACAGCCCGCCTCCTTACAACAAATTACCGAATTGTTTCATCTTTGTAACTTTGGGATAAACTTCTAGGACTATAGTCTTTATAATGAGACATCTAGTAACTGCAACAATCCAGCTCTCATTAGAGAAATAAATTATCCAATGGGATGAGAGTCAGCTTAACTATCATAAAAATTTAACTTGAAAGAAAGTACGTGTGTACTTTATGGTACAGTCTCTCTCTTGAGACTTCAGTAATGCATGGTGTTCTTCAGCTTTTCCAGTTTAACATCACCCTCAGATTTCATCACAAAATGTGGTGGTGCAAAAACAATGCAAAAGCCTCTGGTGAAATGGAAAAAACTTAAACCCCTTAAATCCAAGAATCAAAGTTAAAGCTTGATTCAACCAATCAACCATGGAAGGATGACCCTGATACATAGAGAAAAATACTTGCCATTTAGGGCACAATTTCTATAAAAAGAGTTCTCACTTAGAAGAAGAAGGCATTTTAATGAGCTTCTCAGTTCACACATTCGAATTTCTGGGAAGTCTCTGGCATATGCAACTTAAAAACTACTACTGACTCCTTCAGCTTTTATTTTTAAAATTGAAATTCTGTCATCGCTTTTTGATAGGGAATAAAAGCAATAAGAAAAAAAACCTATAGTCTATCTCTGGTCTATCTTACATCTACGATATCCTTACCAAGTATTCAAGAGCACTTGAGAGCAGGAGGCAGTTGTGCTGCCCGACTGCCTTACCTTTCATCACCGGGTGAAAAACATGCATCATTTATAGCACTGGGGCAGCCGTGCAGAGGATGAACTTCCCACCCAGTATTAATTATTCCTCCTGCCTAACTCACAAGGAACCTCACGGTGTGCTTCACATCGCGTACCATACATATTCATGCATGATATACATGATATGACAAAATTCAGGGAATTAGAGCTTTTGTTCCAAACTATCTGAAGGAAATACATCGTCTAGAAACAAGCTGAAAACGTACAGAAAAAAGAGATGGCAGGTTTCACTGCATGCCTTCCCAAAATTAAAAAGCCACCTCAACAGTATTATTTCAGAGGAGCATTTTATTGCAAGGAAGCAGCATAAGGAATGAAAACCTGGGAAAGGGAGCGGAATAGCGGCTCATGCAGGCCTGACTGCCCTGTGCTGCCGCACGCGTGTCTCTCCTAATCAGCAGTGTAACATACTTCATCACGTCACTGACTGCAGAAGGTAAATCCTGCTCCAAGCGAAAAAGTACATTTTTAGTTTGGAGACTAGACAAATACATCTAAATATGAAACTTAGGCAAAAACATGCATTTTCTGTAACTGATTGTCTAGGCCAAAGTTATTGATAGCAACCTCAGCCTATGTTTTTTTAAAAGCCATTGTGGGGGAAAAAGTATTTCTTTCCATAAAGCAGCAGCTGGTTCAAACCCCCGTTAATATAATCTTAATTTATTAGAAATTCTAGCCGAAAGAGAAGACAGCTTTTACAATTCCCTTAGTTCAATATCAGTTTCTACATTGTAGATACTTAAGACACTGCTGCTTAGTATAGTAACATTTTCATCATCCCCAAGGATTACTCAAGAACATTTACAAGGAAAACCATTTGTGTGAATGGTACGGGTTACCGATAATTTGGTTTTGTCTTCCCTAATGGTATTTTTTAATACATATATATAAAAATAAATCACAAAGCTTTTTTTTAATTCAAAAGTGAGCCTCATCTTCCTTGAATGTGCAGTTCTGGAGGCATTACCTGCATCCCCTCCCCCCAGTTCAGTGATGGGCACTTAGTCAAAAGGGTCTAATCTTTGTACTCATTAGCACTTAACCATTTTGGGCTGTTTTGCATTTTTTTCCATGCCACAAAAATCTGTTTGAAAACGATGCAACACCCACATAACACAAAGAAAATTTTTCCAAATATAATTGATTTGTCTAGTGAATTACAGATGTTTCATGTAGAGCAATCTCACGATTAATAGTTGTCAGGCGCTCAGAAAAGATACTCTCTTAAGAGAAAAAGCCTATCTTGCAGCTCTGTTATTATCTACAGACCACTCTGGCTCCACCTCCACCACACCTGCACCCACTGCTGGGCTGCTCCAGAGAGCTTGTCCCCAGGACAGCGTCCAAACCCAGAGGGATGCCACATGCATGGTCCTTCCTGCTGGGCAGCGGGAAGCCACCGCTGCTGGGAAGAGCCCGTGCTGCGAGCTGATGTTTCTGGATGCGGCAGGGGTGTGACATTCCCAGTCACGGCACGATCAAAGAGTGGGATTGATTTCAGGTTCCCAAATGTAGCCTTTCACATCCTGTGCCAGGAGCTTCAGGGATGGTACACCCATTTCCAGTTCCTCATCCTGGTCTGCCAGTGGGTGGGTGTCAAGCTCTGGCAGCAGACCATACCACGCTCACACCTCTGCAGCACTCTAAACCAAAAACACAGCTGTCAGGGCAATGAGGGCCTAGTCTGTGAAGCCTACAGAACACCTCATGGACCTGTGGACCGTCCATACCAGAGGGGATGCCCCCTCCAAGGCCCACACGTAACCCTTGCCTTCACGGGCAGGTTTCAGCAATCACCCCGGACTCCTCCTGACGGCAGGAATTAGACTCTGCGCAGCACAAGGCACCAACGGCAGCTGCCTCTGCTCGACCCTGACCCCAGGAAAGGGCAGAAAACCAGCCCAGCCCCAAGCTTCACAGAACAGTTGCCCCCTTTGAACACTGAAAAAAGAGAGGAAGCAGCAAGGCAGAGATCACTGCTTGTGATGGCTCCCCAACACTTCTCGTTACAACATTCAGTTTGTGTTGTTCTGTAACGCCACCACCGAATTGTGAACATTTGCAGTTCTACAAGGCAATCCTCCTTCCAAATGCCAGCAAAGCTCATTCATCCTTTTTGGAAATACGATTAAAGAAAACACATTTTTGTGCCCCTACTAAGAATTGTGGAAAGCTCTCCTCAACAAGCTTTACTGTCCCGTGCCTCTGAAATATAGCAAGAAGTGGACAAACATTCCTCCTGGTCTTAGAAAAATATCAAGACATACCAAAATAATTTACAATGGTTCACCAAATAGAGCAAGTCTTAGAAACTGAGCAGCTACAAGCAGAGGTTCTGCTGAGCCCAAGCCCTGCATAATAGCAGTGGGCAACAGCAATCAGATCACAGCATCCTTAAACGCAACCAAAGCGTGATGTTTTGCATGATGCAAAGAACAATTTATTTTTGTGGAAAATAATTACTTAAAATTATTTAAGTTACTCCAACAGCAACTACACAAAGGTCACAGAACACTTCACAGAAAGTCTGAGCTAAGCACACCATCAGATTGGTGAAAACTTCCGTTTTTTCCCTCCTTTGGGTGCACCAAAACTTGCTCCGAGTGTAAGAGACCCTCCATTCCCCACATCAGGTGCCACACTGCCAGAGGAACGCTTCAGCTGGTAGAGTCCCCAACCATCTACAGTTCTGCTGTGTCCTAATAACATCGGCTTTTCAAATCTGATTTGTGCCACCGACTATTAATTTAAAACCTATTGGTTAGGCAAAATATAGGCTTTATCTAGTTTTCTTTTATTATCCAAATTACTACCCAGCCCTTGCACAGAATGCACAAAAAAATTTTTCTTACGCTGCAGGACCAACACTCCAATATGTGTATTTTTTGCAAGAATAAGGATTTTTCCATTAGCACAAGGCTTTTCAGCTACACTGAAAGTATTTCCAAGTATTTCCTTTAAAAGCACAAAATTGATAATTCTATCAAAACACTTCTGCATTTGTTTTTTGCATGCGATTTGCTCTGGCAGCACAAAAGAGGTAGTGATCACCCTATGCCACGTGCAACCTCCGATTCATCACTACAGATACCCAAAATAAACCTTTCCTTTAATTTTAGTACATTAACACAGCACGGCCTTTAATGCATAGTATTTAAGATACGCTATCAGATGCTGAACGCTGTCCTAGATGACTCGAGAGCCAACCTTCTGCAATTACAAAAAACATAGAAAGGTATTAACATAGACAACAAATCTGGCTCTTCTCACACAAATGCAGCGATTCGTTTATTTTAAAGTCTTCAGACCCACCACAGCAATTTTATAAGGAAAAATTTAAATGGAAATTTTTGTGGTTTATTATTTTCTGGTTCAGAATTAACTGCAGTAAATATTTCAACCGAAAGAGAAAACTCCCTCTAAAGTCATTATCTACAACATAGGTACCAAGACAGGCGACAGGAAGCCCACAGGGTGATCTAACCCGCGTCACAGCATTTGCAGAAATCCCAGGGGTGCTGGGCCCAGTAATAAATTTGAAATATTTCCCAGATGAAGAATGAACTTATAACCTTCTCAGTATTTAACTGCCACTATGGCTCTTCCAGGCCGCAGGTTTTAGACTGAACAGAAGCCAGCTGACTACATTTTAAATACATTTACTACTTGTTTCCCCAGCTTTTCTTTCATCACTTTCCACTCTTTATCTAACGGAAATACTACAGATTCTTTCATCGCTGGTGAGAGCAAAACAAATTTTTCCAGGGCTCTCAATTCATTACACGTGTTGTAAATAAGTGTGGTACCCAGCACCGTTCCTCCCACTGACAGCAACGGGAAGGAACGCTGTCAACACAGCTCAGAGAAATTCGGCTTTGTATCAAAGATTTTCAGACACCAAATTCTTGCCTCCCTTTGTGGGAAGTGACCAACCCTGGCACAGGTGCCTTCAAGGTGCTTGGCCTGGGAGCATGACGACACACGCTTTTTGTGCCCAAGATTAACTCAAGGAAAAGCGAGTAGGTACAAAGCTGTATGCAGATTTTATCCATTTGATATTTGTCCCTAAAGGCTATCTCCAACATGGATGGGATTCAGAAATACTACGCTTTACGGGCTGAGACTCTCTCAGCCACAGATCTTCCCGAGGACATTTCATGTTCTCTTCCATGTTCAAACCACTTCTCAGATGAGAGAGTCAAAAATTTGCCGTGTGACACATGCGTCCATGAAATCTCCTGTTTGCACACACGTAACTAGAAACTTATTTTCTGTAACTCTCTGATGCAGAGCAGTCTTGTGAATTTGCTGCAAGGTGTCTCCTCACTTTGCAGTAATGTGCATATTCCCCTTTTCAAGGAAAAAGCCTGAAAATTGTGCTTCCAACAGATCCATCGCTGAGGTCATCAGACAGTTGCTCCCTCACCCGTTTCGGTCAACATGATCTAAGGTAGCTCAAACCGCCTCAAAAAGTCTGGTTTAAGTTAACTAAAGTGCCTTAGAGCTCACAAAAAGCAGGTGAGTCAGCAGATGACAGAGGGGCTGTGGGGAGGAGAGGTGTGGAGACAGTGCCCACCTCTCCTGTGGGCACGGCCACGCGAAGAGCAGGCAGAGCTCTGTCTCCCACTCAGCAGGGTATAGAGAACTAATTCCAGGTGGCTGACAGAAGCCATACCAACACCTATCATCTTCCAGGATGTAATTTACTATTTTGAATTCCCTACACATTTCTCAAGAGATCCCCTCGTACCATACCAAAGAATAACAACATTTAACAACGGGCTGAAATTCAAAGATGTTTCACAGGTAAAGGTACAAAGAATGTTACTGATGACAAAAACAGGTATTAATTTATAATTCTTTCTTTTGTCCTCCTCAAAAATGTAGACTACATAAAAAAAATGTACTCTTCCTTCCCTCCAAACCCACCTAAAACGTAAATGGTTTCTCAATTAAAAACACTTTCAACACCACTATTTACTTTCACCAGTAGTGAAATACTATTCTACCCTGTATTCTTAGGACCTGTACTACATACCTTTTGCATATTCTTAGAATAGTCTTCGCCAAAATATTCCATTAATTTTCCATCATCCTCTGAATAAAATGAAATTCCCATAACTCTAGCTCCCAGATAAACTTTGTAGATAAAGATACTGAGGAAACAAGTTTGTGTAATATGCTTCTGGACCCTTAAGTGCTTTTCTAGTCAAGTCCTTTCCAGTTAAAGCCATTTTTTCCAGATTCGGTCCTTCTGCAATGTATGTAGGGAAATTAAATCAATTTTTTTTTAAAAAAATTAAACATTAGGGCAATAGAAGGCTCCTCTAACCCTTTTTTTCCCCCCAGTGACTCAAGGTAGCTCATTCAGCAGACTGTCTCCAGGTGTGTGAAACAGATGATATCTTGAAGTGTCTCTAACAGGATCCGAGTAAACTGCATTAGTTTAATCCGAATTCAAAACAGCGCCAAATTTAACAGAGAAATATGAGACACTTCACAGAACCCTACCCTTTAATGCAGAAGGTCAGCAATTCCATCCTTACGGCCAGGAAGGAAGGGGGATAATAGGGATAAGGATACAAGTAATCAGTCCAACACAGCAGCTGCGCGGCAGCTTGTGCCACTGGTTCCACCACAAAGAGAACACATGTGAGCTTCCAGGGGTTTATATCCTTGTTAAAGGATATACAAAAGCTGGTCTTGGAATGAAGTAACATTTAATGAGCATTCTTATTATTCTGTGCACAATTTAAGCTTACAACTGTATAAGGCGGGATGTTTCTAACTAACTGTACGTTTCAGTCAATCCGCAGCTGGCACTGCGGGGAAATCTCAGATAAGTGGAATGCCGTTTCACATTAACCGTCCCAACACTGTCAAACAAAGCCACCTTACTCACGCTGAAATAGAGATCTACAAATGTCTCACTGAATTGCCATTCTGAAATGTTGATAGAAGGAAAAAAAAAATTGGACATCCTTCATACCACCTCTAGTATGCTACTGAAATCTCCAAACAAAACCCTCCAGGTGCTTCAAGAAAAATAGATGAGACAAGGAAATGAATTACCCCAAAAATGGATTTCTTGTATGAACTTCTGCCAGACTAGTTTCTAAGAACGACAGAAGCAGCTTAAATTAAGCTAAATCACACAGTTATTAGATGTGAAGAGACGACAATTTTTCTAGTCTAGAAGAAAATGATACAGTGATTGGATAACAGTTACTCAAACTATTCAACACTTCCCCAAATTACAGTAATGCAGAAATAGAATTACTCTCTACAGTGACCTCTCAAAGGAAAGGAGAATTAAGATTAGAACTAAGTAGTAAAATTAGAAATGCAACTTTCCAAAATGCATTCTGTATAATCTTTAATAAATTTTAATACTCAAGCATTAAAAGAAATCCCTTTTTTTTTGTGCCAGGCGCATATGGAAAATTCAGCGTAAAAGAACTGGCAGAATATATTCTAAATCTTTCCAATCAAACAAACAAATCACTTATATTAGTTTAGATAAGGAGCAAAGAGTGATCTCAAGATCACTTGCACCCCCCAAGTGACCTGGCTGTAATACCCTACATTAAGGCTACAATCTCAGCCTTATCTATGACTTGCTTTGCCTAACTGCACCCTATCATTAATATTACTAATTTCTGCCATTGCCCATAAAACTCAAAAGCCTCATGCCAATTCTATAACATATATAGGTTGGAACTGAATTAAAAACACACAGAGTTGCATAAAACCATCATAAGGTGGTATGAAGCACCAAGCATGGACGTATCTAACGAGACAGAGCCCCTATCTTTATTCTTCTGGCCCAAGACACAAGGTAAGAAAAACGTGAGGTTTCTTCTGCAGGACCAGAATTTGTGGTTTTCAAAACACTTCAAGTCAAAACAGAGCTACATTGCATTTGCACAGGCCTTACAGAGAATGGATTTTTCAGATCTTCTCCCCCAACTTTTAAGGAAGGGCAGAGGGAGTGAAAATGCCTGTCTATCAGTAACCTGCAGAAAGCAAAGTCCCACGGCCAGCGGGGGACACAATGCCAAGGTGCAGCTTCAGGTACAGGCAGCAGGTAACAGTGTACAGCGAGCACTGATAATGTGCTCCCAGGAGAATACTTCCCCCCCCAATATGGTTGGAAACAAATTCTGCACCTTGTTAATGTTCCATTTTACACAGACATGCTTAAATACGGCTGTGACAAGGCAGAAATGCTGTGGATGCCAATATAAACCTTCCACACTCCACTTCCCTAACGAGGAAGGCTTTAGCTGTTCAATTCTGAAAAGCTCAATGACCAACTTGCTTTGAAAACCTGTTGTCCTTTCTTTATATAAATATTTAATTTATTATTTATTTTTTTTTAAACCCAACTGACCTTCTCCCACTCTTCTACACCAGAAGCATACCTGGAACTTCATAAATAAGTTAAGACATGTAAATTTTATCACCTTAAGTATATATGCCTTGAGTACTAAAATTTGTAAAACCTTTACACATTGTGTCGATAAAGAAGCAAGAACCCTGCTAACGTGCCTTTACATAACACTTCATGGTATAAGAACAGTTATCCCACAATGTAACACAGTACCTTTTTTTGTCATGGAAGTTTCATCTCTAAACAAGCCTTCCCTAATAGTTGTTCCAGTGATTACATTTATCCCTTCAGACATATTTTTAAGACAAACCTTCTAGTACCACAACCCATCGTAAAGCAAGTCAGTTAAGCTCTTACAAGGATACTGCATATATGAACCATTCTCACATGCCAGTAAATTCTAGCAGAAGAATTTTAAACCAATATTAAGATCCTATTAATAAAAAAAAAAAAAAAGATAGATTTCTTCATGAAAAGTAAGAAAGCTCAAGACAACAAACTTCTGCCTTTTTTTCCCCTGCTCCACAACAAATCTACTTTATTTGCACAGGTTACCTAAGATGTTTTTGAATCAACATTTCATTGCTGTTTCTAGTACAAATAGCTTTCAAGAGTAAGGAAGACAGTTATACACACAATAAATCAGTGTATTACTAAATAAGAATCTCAGCTTTTATCTTCTGTCAAGCTCCTTGAAAATAACAGTATATTTTAAGGATTACAAAAAATACTTTATATATGTCCTTTTCAAGGAAAACTTAAGTAGTAGTGCTATAGGTCAATTTTCAGATGTGATTAGCCACACTGTGACCTTTGTCATCTTTATAAGAGTATATGGCAGTGACCACAATTAATATTATAAGAGCATATACAGCAGTGTTTAACCATGCTCAAGATGCACTATATAAACAAATTCCTCATTTGAATATTGATAAAATTATAAGCAGTTTGAGTAATAACTCAGAGTAACACATTGTAAGAGAACTGTGAGGGGCGTTTGAAGGTCTGGGGAGTTTTTGTTTGTTTCAGTTTGGGGGTTTTTGGGGTGGGGTTGTTTTTTTTAAACAGAGCAAAAAACCAATGGGGTCTTTAACTGATCACACAATAACACTCTTATGAAAAGTCATCTGGAGATCTGTTTTCTCTGAAAATTAAATATTCGACCTACCTTGAACTGTAAGTTCTGCCTGAGCTTCAATCGTCTCGTTTCCATTATCGGCTATGCAGGTATACGTCCCGACGTCCTCTTCTGTCACATCACTGATCTCCAGGCTTCCTCCCGCAAGCAGAAGTAGTCTTTCATAGCTGCGCAAAACAGGACATACGGGTGATTTGATGGAAAAATTGCCTTAAATGAAGTGTTACCAGAGAAGCACACACGAACACTCTACCTGAAATAGCTACAAAACCCAAAGAATTGTTTACGTGTAATACTCCTGGGTGCCATTTACAAGGAGCCATGTTAGCAAGGAAATTTGAACTTGATGGTTAAATTCCATATTTGGGCTTCACATTTAAGTTCAACTAGATCAAGTCTGCAAGAGCAGCTCATCGTTTTGCACTTTCAGCTTCAGTTCTTAATTAAATGTGATCCAAGATATTTAGACAACAGGAACTAAAAGCTAAGAGAAGTGAAATAACACAACCACATCATAAAAAAACCCAAAACCCACAAACATCTTGCAGACACAGTGGGAATGACTTATACTTGAAAAGTTAACTGAATTACAACACACCAGACTTATGCCTGTACAACATAAGTAACAGCAATGTATATTCTATAATGTAGAGTTCACATATTAAACGATAACCATTTCAGTAAGATTTCAGACTAAGATATAGGTTAAACAAAATTCAAAAGATAAATTCAACAAGTTGGCAAAGTTTCTGTTTAGAATTTTCTCCCCCGACTTAGAAAGGGCGGAGAGACGGTTTACAATTCAGCCCTTATAAACTACCTGCTTTTTAGGCTAAACGTAGTAGCTAAACGTAGCATTTTCTGTTCCATGTTGCACCCGCAGCACTCTTCTCCCATTGCAGCCATCATTGTCCTTTACGTGATACAAATTTGTACAAGGGTTTTCCAAGATTCATCACCATTCCAAGCATCCACAATGAAGAGCCAGTAACACTACCAAAAACTCCAAGCTGAGACAACAAACCATGACTGGATGCTGATCCAGAACCATTCCTAATTGCAGCTGAAAAAAAAGAGCAAGTCTACCTTATGGCTTCCTTTCCGGCATTATTGAGCAATGGCTTCGCAGACAAAAATGGACTGAATTCTTTCAAAAATATCATCTGAATAGCACATTGTAACAATTAACTTTTTTGCTCTCTATAGAGTGGCCAGTGTACAAAAATCAACCTAATTGCTTTCTCCATTTGAGATTTTCCTGGAATTATATCAGTAGAACCATCTTACCTTCTTGGAAAGGTAAATTCATAGGA
This sequence comes from Chroicocephalus ridibundus, assembly GCF_963924245.1. Classification (NCBI taxonomy): domain Eukaryota; kingdom Metazoa; phylum Chordata; class Aves; order Charadriiformes; family Laridae; genus Chroicocephalus; species Chroicocephalus ridibundus. The sequence continues at coordinate 27,164,782 of NC_086292.1, forward strand.
CACAAAGACTTTTGACTCCCCTAACTAATTACCACATTAATATCAATTTATGATAGTACTATAATTGTTAATCAAATTTCTGATTCCATACATTTAAAATCTGGACAAACAAAATCATTATTGGAATTACGTGAAAGAAACCAGTCTTAAAAGGATCCAGGGAGATGTCCTACCCAGGTATAGTATAAAGAAAGGGATCCTGCTTCCATGACCTACTAACAGCAGGACTACAAAAAGTCTGGGTTCCAAGAAGTGTGAGAAATTTGAGTGAAGACAGAAGTAATTTTGAAAAAACATATTAGGAGCTTTAAAGAGAGGAACGCCTGAAGAAATAGTAGAGAAGTACATGACCAGCACTGCAAACAGGTTCTAGCCAAGAGGAAAACAGCAAGAAGTTTGTCATTAAACCTTTTTTTGGAACCACTCAACAGTGATTCAAGGACAGAAAGTAAGGAGATGGTAAGATGTATCTTGGATTACTTTGATAGAATTTTATTGTCATTGCAGCCAAAAAAGGCAGAAGCCTCCTACTGTGGATCAGATGAAAGACTAATCTGTAGGAAATAAAACAGGAGCTTTAGTGCTAACTAAAAATAGAGAAGGATGATCCATCTCACATCTCCAGCAAGAAAACTCCGTACAAAGGACATGAGAACAGAAGCTGCCAAAACCGTATTGCTTTTTTACCCCCCTCTTCTCCCACTTTTTTGTATTTTATTTACCTGTATTCTATCCAGGTAAATTCATTAGATTTAAATCACACAAATTTGTTGAAATTAGCACAAAGGAACTGAACCTAGAAGCGTTGGACCACACCACCTCCACGGCAAACCTGACCATCTGAGAAATCTCTGAGAACATCCAAAAAAATATAAGAAAACAATGCTCTTCCCAATCCTTGATCCTCTTTGTCTGCATCTGGACATTGACAGTCCACAAACACAGAAAAGCTTTCCAAACATCGTCAAGGTGAACAGTAACAACATCACCGGAGCTTATTTGTGGGAACGGCACATTAGGCATGTTAAGACTGCACTAAAACCATGCCTAAAGAAAAATAAACAACTAAGACAAGTCTGGACCTCGACACATCCACATATTGCAGTTTTGTATCTCCTTTTATTATGCAAAATAGCGTCTTTGATTATTTGTTCTAGCAGTTTTGGCACATTAAATTAATCTGAGTAGCATATAATCTGCTGAAGGCTGAGACAAATGCAGGAAGAACTGGAGCCAGCGGGTCAACGTGCCAGGTCTATGGCTGGCCATCAGGAGACAAACCAGGAAGGAAGGCTGGGCAGAAAAGATTGACGGGATGCAAGAAGCTGAGACTAGCATAACTGCAAAGGAATGACAAAAGGCTATACAGACTCAGTGTAATTTTGATGACACATAGTGCCTTTTTCTGAATATCTACCAGTTTCCACAGTTATTCATCTAAAAGGAACACGTGCCTTAACGATGCTTGTTTTTCCCAGAGCCACCCTCTGAAAAAGTGAAGTAACATGCATGGTGAGACAGGAGACTCATCGTTAATAACCAGCAATTAAGATGTTACTAAAACTATAAAAAATTACTAGATGTTGTCACGTTAGGCAACACAAATTTGTGGGATAGGATCTCACACGCTACTTGCAACGTGACAGCATTTACGGAATCCTCCTTTTTGTCAAGAAACAAGGTTATGTAGTTTTCAGCCATCTAAATTACATGCAACGTTTTTTATTCTCTTTGATTATTTTCCTCAAGAAAACCTAGAGTTGAGTTCAGAGTTTACCAACATGTGATCCAAGACAAGCTCCCTGCTGTGGAAAACAGGGAAGAAAACAATGTGTCAGCCTCCTTGGTGATCCCTTCTGCAGCAGTAGCTGCCGAAGAATTCTCGGCTTAAAGCAGAACTGCTTTTGTAATAAAGTAAAATGTCTTAATTTTGTAAGGACAATGAAGCATTTCCACAAGACTGAAGCAATCAGATTTCAGACACTGGAGACAAAGAATCGGCTTAATATAAAAGCGGTAACATAATTTAAAGTGTCATTAAAACCAGCAAAGATTGATCATTCAAATGTCAGGGAAGAGCAAAATCAAATTCAAGCCTTTTATATGCATCCTGTACAGCCCTCAGTTACACACTCCTAACGTACAATTACTTGAGCTACTTTGGATACCTAACTCGCATGGTTTTTTTAAGTTCATTATCACAAAACATAGTGAGCCTTTATTAATTTACTGGATTCAAACAGCCAGTTATACCCTGAGGTTTTGGCGCTCTTTTTTCCCCTTCTTTTAAATTACTATTCCCAAAACATCTTATAATCTATTTGCAGTCTTGGTAAAGTACAGCAGATAAAATTAGACAGCAAATTAGATTATTTTGTGGAATCTACTACCAGAAAAATCTCCGTAATTACTCGGCTATGTTTAACCTTTACCGAGTTGGGCAAGCACAATTCAGTTAATACAAATCACTCGGAGCGCCTGGCAAACAATGAGATGTAATAATTAAAAACACCACACATTTATGTGAAATATGAAGGAAAAAACCTACATTAAAAATATGTATGTGATCATATAATTAAAGGCTTTATTTGAATGCATACAGCAACAGCATAAAATTAGTGCCGCAGATGCAACCTCAGCTTTGCGATCTCCTCACTTTAGAAAATGATTAACCATACGACCGTGTCTCAGATTACTCCAGGAATTTGTCAATGACATAAAATCTTGCTAAATGGAACAGCCCAATAACACCAAAGAGTTAGCTGTTCTTCAATAGCCTTATTAAAATATAATGTTACTGTTCAGGGTCTTTTCAGTTGTTTATTTTCAGATTAACCACCTCGTTTACTGTGGTATGTGCATTTGTGATTTCTTCCATATAAGCGTCCGACTATAACTCAAGACACACAATATATGCTGTCTGAGCACATATCGATCCAACACACAGGGAAGGCTTCAAAGAAGAACTTCATCTTCCAAACATTTGAAACTCTCGGCGTATTTCCCAAGCTCCGAAAAAAAACCTCACCTCACCGAAATTTCACTTTTCAACTTCAGAATCATCAAAAGCACAAAAATACTCCTGCATTTGCTAACGAACAGACCCTAACGTGGTAGGATCCTTAGCCAGACATTGAAAAAAAAAATAAAAATGAAAGGCTCAAAGTTAGCAAAATCTGAAAACTATCCAAGCTGTATACAGCATTTCCATTATAGCCTTTTATATCAGGTGATAATGACAATGCGGTAAATTTTACTTTAGAAAGTTTTCTGTAGAGGACATAAGATTTATTCAAATAGCTTTACACTTCAGTGGCTTTCCTCACTTCCTTCCATTTCTCTATATATTTTCTACATTCCTGGCAGAGACACCACTCACTGGGAATTCCTGGAGGAAATCCAAGTGAAAAAGCAGAACACAGACGCGCGTTGCTGAACCGCCGGTACGCCGGGGTGGCTGTGAGTCGTGGTGCCAGTCCTAAAGACCTATGAGCAGCACACCCCACACCGCAAGGTACACGCACATGAACACATCCCAGTCTAGAGGCTTACTCTGTATTTTGAATTGGAGCTACAAGCACCAGCACCGTAAATCTCAACGCAGAACAGAATTTAGTCTTTTCCTTTCTATTCAAACAATGAAGTTCTGAGCAAATTACCACATATCATGAAGATTATTAGCTTGACTAGTAAGCCAATTCAATGAAATCTTTCATCACAAGTCAAATGTTTATCCCAGTGACAGGTTATTGGGTCCAATTTTCAACTTTGTGATTGCTTCCTCTCTGAAATTGTGCCTCGGGGAAGAAAGGTCCCGAGGGAGGTGAGGGAAGCCAGCCAGCAATGCTGGAGAAGGGCACACCGACGGTGCGAGCACCGAGCCTTTCTCCAAATAGACTCCTTACTCTTCAGCTCCCGAGGACTGAGACTTCCCCAAGTCCTGGTGGAATCTGGGCATTTCAGAGTCTTTGATGGACTTCTTTATGAAGAACCAAAATGTCAGCAGACTAACTGTCGCTTATATTTCTTTGAAATCTTTAAGTCAACAAGTTCTGAAAGTATTCCTTGAAGCTGCAGCAGTTTTAGTACAATGGAAACCTCTAATGTTGCATTAACTTCACCAATTTATCGCTCAACACTCAAAGCTTCCTTCTCTTTCACTCAAATTAGTTGGAAAATATTTTATCGCAGCAAGCTAATTTCACAATATACTGCATTACAGGCTGCTTGTCTGAACAAGTGCCAACGCTGCCATCATTAAATTTACTCATATTTATCCATTAACATAAATCTTATATTTGTCTTTGACAAATACTCCATCTGAATTAAACATCTTCCCTTTTTTTTTCAAGTCTTACAACAAATATTTAATTCCAAAACGCCGCTACTCCCAATCCTAAAAAAAAAAAAAGATACAGGCTCCTACACATATTCTCCTTAGCAATACAGCTTGAAAGAAAAACATTGAATCTTGTATTAGATTAATTGTCACAGTTAAAAAGACAAAAGCAAAAATACGGTTGTGCGCCTAAACCATTTAACAAGGGCTAAGACTTCGGGCCATACCTGACCATGCTATCCCAGTTCTGTTTCCTAACCCCATACCTACACACCCAGAGACATCTATCAATATATATATGTCTATACATGTGCATATACATACTTATACGTATGTTAATGTCTGTAGTATGTGTGTATAGACAAAAACCATGATTTAAGAGCATTTCTGAGGCAGAAGTTACATTAAAACCCGTCCAGATGAAAAGGATCAGTTTTTTGTTGGGACAACGAAAAGCCATGCTGATAAGAGAAGTCTTACTTTTATATCACAAGGGGATTTTAATAAAAATTAAAAGTGATCCACTTTGTAATTGAAGTAACAGAACATGCGTAACAAGCCAAGATACCTATTTTGCAGCTAACTGTAGGCTTTACATTAACAACGAATCTTAATTTTTAATTCTAGAGATTTTACATTATTCTATTCAAAAGAATAATACGACAGGTATTGAGGTAAATGGAGTTTAAGAACTTTTTGTTATGTGCTGTTTGAATCTCTTCTCAGTAAAGCCATAGTCAGGAGTAGCAGACTTAAGAGTTTCGGCACAGTTTGATTACTTTAATGAACAATGAAGGAAGCTTACTCCTACAGAATGGAAAAAAAAAGACCAAACGAAGTCTGCTCCTTTACCTACCTTAAAAGTAAATTCTATAATAAGCACATATTTCATTGTAAGAAAAAAAAAAAGCTAAGTGTTGTAACAAGAAAAACAACACTAAAGTTTTAAAAAAATCAATTTCATCAGCAAGGTAACTTGACTCACTCGTCTTTAGCCAGACCAGAAGGGTTCTGTAAGTAACAGTAAGTCAAAAGAAATACAAATTTTCATTGTTCAAACCCTTTATTTATTCCTCTTTGGTTCCATCTTTGAGCAGAAGAAAACATTTATTTCAAATGGAAGAGGAACATTTCTTTGGCTCTTCAGCGTTACCCTCCCTGGTGAATACACACACCGAGGATGCCACCACCAGCAGATTCCAGGAGCAGAGAGGTGCCTGCGGCCAGGCTGTCCCCGGGCTTGGCAGAGGCCGCGCAGAGCTCACAGGGAAACATTTAGTAAAACTGTGGACCCATTCTTCTAACAAAGGGACACAGTGCTGAGAACTAAGGGTAAATATTCTGAAATATGAGGTCCTACATGGTTCAAATTGTGCACATATAAAGATCGAATATATTTACTAACGTTATCGCTCAGCTCTCTGATAATTCTCACTGAAATTTGAAAAGAAAAAAAAACATTTGGGAAGCCCTCAGAAGTTATTGTGACAACCTGCATTGAAAAGCTCATAGGGGAATTGACAGCACTGTATTCACAGCAGGATTTGAAAATTTGGGCTCTATATCAAAAAATGAGAAGAAAATAAAAAGGAGAGATCTTTAGTAAGTGAGCTTTAACCTCTTTGTGCACTGAATGTGACATAAGCTAGAGAACCGGGGGCAAAAGTTTATAAAGGTACGACATGACAGGATTTTACAGACGAGAAAAACAAATTAAGATCTTACAGGCACATTTATGCTGACATTTCATCACATTTGATTGTGCAATTCTAATGAGTCTGTACCATCCTTTGTACGTGAATATTTCTTGTATTTACAAAAAATGAATCTAAATCATATGCCATCAGGCTGACATCACCACAATTTCTCAGTGGTGTTAGAACCGTTAGTCACTACCCACAGGAGCTTGCATTTTCCAGATAAAGACAGTTCACATTACAAGCCCCTGGATTTTTTAAATTAAGGGCTGACACAAAAAAGAGATATATTGCTATCGCTGGTACTGCAGAAAGACTTGCATATTCCTTCAGCTGCTTTCTGTATCAGCCGTGCCACCATGTAACTTTACTCATTGTTTCACGATTAACTTGTTTCTACATTAATCTCACCATCGACTTTGTGGGACATTGAGAACATTCCAGTATCCATTTGCAATTTCCTTCTTCTAGTAAGCGTGTTTATTAGATGGACAAAAAGATAGCTTTTCTTGACAAGATTTTCTTATGCATATTTTCTACCATGTTATTTTGAATGAATACACCAGCAATAACAATGTATAACAGTTTTCACTCACTGCATTCCTGAAAGCCCATAGGTTTTTATTGACCACATCTAACATTTTAATATTCCGTTTTAATGAGAAATTATTAAGTTCTGCTCTAAACGCTTATTCTTAAATTCTTACGGAACATTTAGAGGCATACTGGCCACTTTCACAGCAGAGAGAGTGATGCAATTGCAGGGCTTCGCACACCTAATGTGCCAACATGAAGAAGTCTTAGCTTTTCTGCAGTGTCCTTATTCCCTTAACTGCTTCTTTTACTCCAGTGGCAATCTAAAATATATTCTTAATAACCTTTCTGCTTCAAATCAGATTTCTTGGTTTCAGGTGTCTGTAAAAAAAAAATACCACGAGTCTCATGAACTATCTTTTTGTCATTACACTCGGTCTAGGAGCCCTCCAGCAGCCGAAAACCAGCTTCTGTTCTCCTGGTTTCAAATTAAGTAGAAAGCAAATTGTGCTCTCATCTAAAATTGTAACTGGCTGGATTCTTACCACTATATAAAAATAACACATTAGCCATTACTCACCCTTCTGTGATAAGCTCTTCTGCATTTCTTGTCCACCTGATGGATGGAGTTGGAAATCCCATGGCAACACAGGGGAAAACGGCGCTTTGCCCCGTCACCCTGGTAAGCGAAGAGGGCGGCCTCACCAACACCAACTTCTGCGCCACCTCGGGATCTGCAAACATTTTGTAAACGACAAAGCTGTTACCAGCCGCAGAATCGGAAGATCATATTAAGAAGAACGAATGAAACATCTAATTTCTTTCCTGCATCTTCACAGGACTGAGGCATCACCTTAGCTCCATAACCGGCTTTCTGTAAGAGACTCTCCCAGCCTCCCACACGAGCAGCTCTTCACTGGTTCCTCCAGACACACACAAGCGGCAAATCAGACACTGCTGGGATTCCAACTCCTCAGACTCCCTGGGAAATAGTTTCAGCTAAAAGCTATGGCCCTGAAACTGGAAATTCCACGAGCTTGCCAAGATTTAGTAAAGAAAGGTATAGGTTTGACTTCGGACAGCCAACCTCTGCAATCACCTGACTCCATCAGGTACCCGCCTGGGAAAGTGCTTTTACACAGTAAGGAATGAAATTGCTGCAGCTGAGAGTCAACCCTAAGCAAAATAAAATAACTAGATCATTTGCATGTTGAAATAACACAAGATTTCTACTAAAACAAAAATCCACCGCCGTTTCCCATCCTTATGGAAATGGTAAATCCTCTGAATTAGTTTTTGTTTTGCTTTGAATTGGGCTGGAGAGGGGTCTGGTTCTTTTTTTTCCTCCCTCCCTTAAGAACAAGCACAAGCAAAGTGCCTTTTACTATTGGAAAAGGCCATTTTGACTGCGAGAATTGAAAACATGCCCACCAATAACGGCTGTCCAGCAACCTACTCTGAACTAAACTAAAATAAGTACTCAGAACAAAAGGCTATTTTTCTACTTTACTAAAAATATCCATGACTCCTCAAAATGTAACGTTAGGAAAAAGGTTCCAAAATCAATTTTAACTAGAACTGTAACCAATTCATCAAGGGGCCCCAGTAAAACCTGGACAAAACATGCTGTTTGTACCCTTTGCCTCTACAGTAACTTCAGCACGTACCTCGCACCATAATGAGAATAAACGAGTTCCCACACACCAGCCACAGCTTTTCTACCCTGTTAGTTATCGTAGCTCTTTCTGCCAACTGCACAAATCCCCAGTATTTATGCTGCATTAATTGCTGTATTCTAAATAATCAGATCATAGAATCGTTTAGGTTGGAAAAGAACCTTAAGATCACCAAGTCCAACCATTAACCCAGTACTGTCAAGTTACCACTAACCCGTGTCCCTCAGCACCACGTCTGCCCGGCTTTTAAATACCTCCAGGGATTGCGACTCCACCATATCGTCCCTGGGCAGCCTGTTCCAATGCTTGATAACCCTATCGGTGAAGAAATTTTTCCTAATATCCGCCCTAAACCATCCCTGGTGCAACTTGAGGCCGTCTCCTCTGGTCACAAATGTGCACTTACAAGTTTGATAAGAAGCAAGCTCCAGAATTAGACAAGCTATTTTTGGCCCCCTAAATGAGGGCAGGCTATTCTGTACCTACACTACTTTTGCCCGCTGAAGCCCACTCCGTGCCTGTCACACACAGTGTCCGGCCCCTGTCTCACCTGGGGTGCAGGTCTCCCCTCACAGCAGCTTCTGAAAATTGATAGGTTCGGTATTCTTCAGCTCAAAGCACTAAAAATAATAACTGAGCGTTTACAGCACTACGCTAAGGGCATGCACGTGTCCCAAGATCTAATGCGATGACGTTGCCAAGGTATTTGAGAGAACCAGTCCCGATGGAAATCACGTTTCAGAATTGTCCCGGGCAGAGGGAGCCAAACTGAGAGCGATCCTGGATCACACCATCTGTCTGTATCGTAGCGACTCTGCCCACGTTCCCTGTCAGAGGGAACTAGTCTGCCTGCTCCAGAAATAAGACCGCGTGTGAACAGGCGGGTAACGCAGTGAGACTGACCCGCAGGGGCATATGGAGCAAGCCAAGTTGCAGAAAATGTATGTAACAGATTGCCAGCAAGCAATCATGACACTAGGGAGAGGAGTTGGTGTGATTCACCGGAGACACAACTCATTAATGCTCCAAGCTCCCAAAAAGGAGTTTAGTTCTCAGGTCAGTGGAAACTGGATTCAAAAATTAAGTGGGTTTTTTTTTTTTCCCATTGCATTCCTATATTTGAAAGCATGTGTTTTTAAGCAGCAGAGCTTGGAAAGGTATCCTCCTGCTCGGTGGCAGAGGAAAGGCAGAAGCTCACCATAAGAAAAAGTAGGCTGCTGTCTGTGGATGCAAATCTGTGCAATACACGTGTGTGTTGGGTGTATTTCAAAGATTTAGAAGGAAAGCAGGGGGGTCGCTGTCAGGCACGCATCAGATAACAATTTAAAAATGCAATAAACTGAATGAAGAACAGATTAATACAAATCCTTCTTTCAAATACATCTCAGACTAAACAATCAATTATGGGGCCACTCAAGATTAAGAGAGCTTTCCATGCAACAGTTTAATCCCACTTTAAAATATAAAAAACCACTGGGAGGGATTTCACAAAACTATCAACATTTTCAGAGTCATGATCAAGCAAGGAAGCAGCATTATTTGTATTCCCTAATAGTGTTATATTTAATCACCTTCAGCAAAACATTACAAAAGCAAGTAAATTACATCTGGAGCTAAAGAATTTGAAAGATTAACACAATATGGGACTTGATCAGCAAATCTTTAATTGCCAAGTATCAGAAAAAGTCTTAAGAATTCATTTGAGGGTGTGGAGAAAATGAACACAGACCAAACTAAAATAGTTCAATTAAGCGTCTTTTCCAAAAGTGTCCTTCTTCAAAAACTATATCCTTAGTAGAAGAAAAGATGAGCCTTTCTTTTCAGAAAGGCTAAAGAACTAAATGAAACAACTTCCCACTTTAAGCACGGTTAGTTTCCAAAGCCTAGCAAATACCGCCATTGTAAGAGAGGGAAGGCCGCAATTGTAAAATTGGGGTATTTTAAATAGAAAAGTGCCATAGTCATGAGGAACAGAGGTACTCATTGCAAGGGACCTCTGAAGACACCTAGTGCACCCACCTGTGTGAAGCCCACCTGCTGCCAAGGTGAGGTCAGGCCAAGCATGGTATCGCCCAGCCTAGCCCCAAAAACCTCCCAAGATGGAAATTCAGCAGCCTTCTCGGGCAGCTCTCCAAAAGCAGTAAAAATTGTATCAGAATTCCAACACGAAGACCAATTCAGAGGAGATGGCATAAAGTTCTGGAAATAATTAAGAAAACTCGTACAAAACACAGCCTGAATTTCCCTAGTTTGGGAAAGTGCGATTCACGTTCCTGCCTTATTCTTGGTCAATTTTCAAAACGCAGTATTAGACCATCTGGTGACACACAGCTCTGTGCAATACTGTCATTCGAAACAGAACACACTAAATGTAGAAACAGGGATGGACTTTCGTTCTTATAAAAAAAAAAATAATCTAAATGTTTCTGCACAATAGGCACAGCTAAACCTTTCGAAATAAAGAGTCATCCCACCTTCTTGGGGTCTGGAGACTTCCCAAAAGGCTCCAACGTTTGAAGAACCAGAACTTCCTAAATATTGGGAGAACTGAAAGTGCCTGAGCTTAAGCATCCCAAGAGTGAGGGACAAAGCACCAATTTCTTTTGGAAACTTCAATGGGATTTTAAACACGAGATTCAAGCCTGAGAAACTTAGAAATCCCCAAACAGTCAGTTCCCTCTTTGTAACACGTCACAGCAGAAGTGTATTACTAGTGACTCTTTAAAAGAAGTCTTTCCCAAAAAGCCCTTAAAAGCTAAACCATTAAATATGGCAAAAAATTATGTCCGCATCTCCGGCTTATCTCCAACTACTGCAGAGCTCAGACACTAATAAACTGATTTTGCTTTTCTGCTTCCCAACTGCAAGATACAGGTCAGTCTTCCCAAAGACCAAAATCCTTTAGCTTAAGTGCCTGCACTCATTTTAAGCTACATTATAAAAAAAAAAAAAAAAAACACAACAAAAAAAAAAAACAGGAAAAAAAAAAACAGAAAAAAGAAACCCCAACCACCAGCTTCCACAACACACATTACACTTAGTTCCACTTAAAATATACAAAAATGCAACAGAGCAGATTCTCACGTGTTCCCTTTTAAGTATTCTTGTTAGGTTCCCCTCCTATCACTTGACTAATTTTTTAATTATTAACTTTTTAAAAAGAGAAACAGATTAGTACCTGGAAGAATCTTGAGCTCTGCTTCATCACTGTATTTGGGGGTCCCACCACTTTCAATGACGCAGCGATAGAGTCCTCCATCCATTTCAGTAGCATTGCTAATAATTAGAGCTCCACTTGGCAACTTAAATACACGATCATCCAGAAAGACTGGCTGGCGATCCTGCTCCCACCTCACAAACGGTGCAAGGTCAACGTTGACTTCACAGTTGATGATTGCACTGTTTCCTTTATAGACAGATGAAGATTCTGGCTGACTGGTGAACCTGGGAAGGCCTGCAAATACAAAATAGCAGAGTTAGAAAAATAAAATAAAAATAGAGGCATTCTGAAGATGACACCAAAGCTCTGAAGTCCAAGTGAAGATTCATTAATCTAGTTTTAAAAAAATAAATTAGGCTGCTCTCCAACTTTTTAAAAATCCTAACAGTTGGTAGCACAATGCTAAAACATAGCTGGTGTAAGAACAAACAAAACTAGTAATAAAAGTACTGATTTAAAAACAAAAGTAGTTTGTTTTTAAGCAAGTGTCAACAACAAAACAGAAGTCTTTGGAGTCCTCAAAAACGTGAGGAGACACGCAGGTAACCTCTGCTCACTTCTCCAGTGCTGCTGCTTCAGGAGTAGCTAGCACAAGAGTGGCAAAAATCAAGACAGCGTCTCTGCCTGGTACATCCGAATAAAGAGAGTCTGAACCGTGTTCTGTTAGAGCTACCGATTCACCTGCAGCAGAACACAGATGCCCTCTAGTACTCGCTCAGGAGATAGTAACCAGGACAGCAGAAGGCTTCTGTGTACCTTCCACTCCCACCTTTACAGCCTACATGACACCTTCAGGTACTGCCTACAGGACTACTTACAGGGTTTTTTTTTCTCCTGTCAACTTAGAAAACTTCCTATTTTAAAATTAGAAGTATGGCAGTTAAGAACTTAAGCCAAAAAAGTTGAAAAAGTATTTTATACAATTTTGTCACCATGTCTAAGTAAAGGTTTAGCTTCACAGTAATTTAACTAGACCATGAAAAGGAGCCTGAAGTGTTAAAGGATCAAATCTCCCAGAAATTCAATGGAAACTGGATATCCCTTTGAAGATTCCAGCTACAAAAAGCCTTACATATAGCACCATAAGGTAAAAATTGCATTTATTCATATGCAAACATTTATCTTTCTCACGCTGGTGTACCTGAGAACCGCACTTCTCCACAGCGTAACACAAAGCTCCCGCTTCCAGTCTGGCCCAGCAGTGCCACGCAACAAACGTGTCACCTTCTGAGGGAAAACATTCTCCAGAGATACCCAAAGTCCACTGAATGGCTTCACATTGGCTTTGGGTGGCCGTGTCCCAGTGCTGGCAGTGGGGAGCTGCTGGGATGGCCTCTGTGAGAAGAGGTTCAGGACATTCTGCGCTGGACATGGTGGCTGGTTCCACCGTGGCCCCGCAGAGGCCACAGCTGAGCCAGTCAGCGAAGCTCGTGGCACCTCTGTGAAAGCATATCCAAGAAAGGGGAAGCCACTGCACAGCAATGAGGAAAGTGGGAGAACCAGCCCTTGGCAACAGCCAGGGCAGAGCAGGAGGAGGAGAGGAGGAAGAGCAGCTCTGGGTGCCACCCTGGGGAGACCAGGATGGAGCAGGAGGCAGAAGAACTGGGAATGAAGGAGGGAAGTTGAGCCTGGGGAATAGGAAGAGGGCAGGGGGAGGTGTTGTAGTTTTTGTCTTTGTTTTTTAACCACCCAACTTTAATTAAAATAATTTTCCCCAAGTCAAGGTTGTTTTCCCCTTGTAATAACTGGCAAGTGATTTCCCTGTCTTGACCCACAAAGTTTTCCTCCTTCTTTTCTGCCCCCCACCCCCCACCCCCACCAGCCCTGCTGAGGAGTGGAGTGAGGGAGCAGCTGGGTGGGCAGCCAGCAGCCAGCCAAGGTCAACCGACCACAAAGCGTTTTCCATGACAGCTTTCCGTAACAGTGTACATATTGGATCTTCCAAACAGAAATACCCAGTCCAGCTGATGACTGCACACTGAAGAACATTACTGGTGTAAGCAAATGGTTCAATAAAGGCAACAGCATACAGGAAGGAGGAGCAAAAATGACAAACATGGGACAGGAAAAATAAGAGTCCCCTTGCTCTCCATTTTCCACAGCAGTTATCTGGATTATCAGCTCTCCCTTTACAGCTTGCACAGGGGCGGTTGTGCAGTCCACGCTCGCACGGGACAAGGCACAGCTTGCTCACTGTAGTAATAGTCTCCAAGTAAAATTTTCTTTTGCTCTTATGCTTGCACTTAAAACTAATATTGTCGTAGAAACAGCCTGTCAGTACTCTTGACATCTTACCTTTCCCTCTCAACAGCGCATAGCTTCAAGTACATATTATGATTTTTTCTTTAAAGTCAGTACACTCCGTGCTTTCAATATAAAAGACGGAAAGTGGGACTCTGGGTTACACAAATTAAACCGTCCTAGTACAATTATTCAAGCATGAGAACGGAGCCTGCTGGGAAGCAGTGGGTTCCGTAACCTCTAATTCAGTGCTACTGCACACAGCCAAGACCCCAGATCAGAAAACACTTCACAGGTGATACCTCATAGTCACGATTATACACAAAAGAGGCTGTGACGGTTTAGATCAGTTCTCACCTCTTCCACTTTGCCTAGCAAGCTTAAGGGTGAAATTCCTTACTTACTATCTTCCATTTTCATAAGTTTGACCTAATTGGAAAAATTCTCATTTATCTCTTGAGAAGATGATTCTTTTACATTGTTTTTAGACACTCATTTCCAAACAGCTCAACCCAGTATTTTTATGTATCACTTAACACCTATCAAGAATGCACTGAGAATTTAACAGTAATAGGACCCATTTTTCTATATTTTTTAATTTGTTTTTTAAATACCTAGTTCAGTGCTTTGCAATCCTTTCTTCCTTCAACAAGGGATAACAAACAATCACTCAGATGAGGGACTTGAACTTGATATTGAAGTGTGCAAAATCCCCATGGCTGAAAAGTACTGCATGGCTCTTCAGTGTGAAAGGGTGGAAAAGGGATGGACGAGTTTTCTACCTCTTGTGCCTTAGCTTCCCGATAAAGTATATCGCCACGTGCAGCTTCGCAGTTACATACTGGTGCCGAAACCCCACCTCCTGTAGTTTTCTCTGTCCATATTCACTATATGTGACTGCCTAAAGAAAGAATCTATAACATGCATTTTTTTTAATTAAGTGGTACTTTCGATCATTTTCAGCCTGAATCCCTATTTACTGTCGAGAAAATTCCACAGGTTTTTGGGTTTGGTTTTTTTTGGGGGGTTTGTTTTTGTTTTGTTTTGTTTTTTTAAACTGTCTAATCTTTGCTCTCCAATTTTTGTAGTAATATTTGGAGAAGCAGCAAGAAGCAACATCTGATGCCACATGTCCAGGCTTTTCTCACTTGAATGAAAAACTTCTTTACTTGGACTGTAGAATTCTTCATTGTTAGCACCCACTTAAGTACAAATTTTAATACACACCTCTCATAAAACTTTCATATATTCCTCTATCATAGAAAAATAAGCCTGAACCAGGCCAACAGCACCAACTCCGGTGCTCTGCAAAGCCAAGCACATGGGAGATTTATTTGAGTAAACCCACAAAACATTGTCTTTGCATCCTATATTAAACATAAGACCTACAGTAAAAGACCAAAATCCACCAACTATTATGTGCCAGCACGTGAGAGATGAAGAAAGTTAATGCAACAAGAAGTGGCAGCATACCTGCTGTTAGTTGTGGCTAACCTCTGATGCTACAGAGAGAAAACAGACTGAACCTAAAACATGTATATCATTGGGGAAGGAGCACAACTCCAAAGATCTTCCCAATCCTTCAGAATAGCTGGGCTGAATTCTAACCCATTACTTCTCTCACATACAGCTCACTTCTGTTCTGTCAAGTAATTCCTTCCATAACCTTGTACAGGTCCATCTCCAACCATTACATATTTTCCTCCCCTCTTGGAGTTCTATCTAGAGGCTCCTTCCACAACTTCGTTCCTCTGAAAGTTTTTGGTTTCCCCTCCCATTGTATTTACAACCAACTTCTAGTCCTTTGATCTTGACCTTGTTTTGGTATTAATTATTTTACATCTTTGATATTTATCCATTACTCCCTCCCTCTAAGGTATTCGGATGAATAAAAATCATAGCTACTTTCAACTTTCCTTCTGCTTAGTTAATGAAGCTACAATCTTCAGTTTCCTTTCCGCATTTCCCTAACCACCCTGTCCACCTTTAAAGGCTCAGAATTGCAGAACCATTTGGGTAGGAAGGGGCCTGGTCAGAGCAGGTTACTCAGGTCTCGAAAATCACCATGGATGGAGACTGCACAACCTCTTGGGCAACCTGTTCTACCACCTGACCATCTTCATGGTGAGGAACTTCCTCCTTAATCCAGTCAGAATCTCTTTTGCTTCAACTGGTATCTATCACTTTTCACTCTCCCACCACGCACCGCCGGCAGAACAACAAAGAGGCAACAGACAAATTGAAGCACCTATTGTAATTTAAGATCACAATCATCCATGGAAATATGACAAAATCACTTCCCTGTGTCTACTGAAAATATCTTCCCAAATGATCCAAGAATCACATTAACTCTCTGCACACTGGCAGGTTACAGTCTATCCTATAATCCACCAACTACCTTTCTTTTCTCTCCTACCATACCAAGGGTAGCGCTGTACCTGCACGACTTTGCACGCTGTGCAGTCAGTTTCACCATTGTTGTGTCCATAGCACCATTTCATTCGTCCTGTAAGACCATCAAGACCTCAGTCTCCCAGATTCGCCACACTTGTTGATTTTGTAGGTATATACTTTGTTCTTTGTATTTTGCAAAATGACTGATGAAGACGACAAATGTGATCTTTCTAAAGTCTAGTCTCTGAGGCACCTTTCCATTCTGAAGATTTCCTTCTCAATATAACGCATTAAATTCTCATAATTACCTCCGATCCTTATCAATCTCAATATTCTCATTTAAATTTCTGTCATTTTGACCTTTAACAATTTCTAACGGGACAGCGTATCAGAAGGCTGTGTTGCAGCATGCCCATCGTATTACAGTGCTCTAAGACATGAACTGCTTCATCAAGAAGCTGAGACGCAAACCACAGACCAGAGTCATGTTACAGTTTAGCCTTCTTCCCACTTCCCTCCGTCTTAATTACCCTCGCCTTCACAACCCCTTTAAAAAGGGCACAGTGTTAAGATCAGACTAATTGGTCTATGATCACCCCTTGCCTTTCTGGACACGCATTCTCCATCAGTTATTCTTCAAGAAGAACATACTAGCCCCCAAATTTACAATTCATTAGAAATCTTTATTAACAGACATGCATATCAAGGCAGTTCTTTCGCCAGCCTGGAAGGGAGTCCTGGACCTCATCGTTTCGTCAGGAGCACTAGGACTTCTCTCTGCACCTCAGCTACCACTTGGAAAATCATCCTATCCACAACTTGGAGCATAAGTGAGAATGTTACTGGAGGACTAGAGCCCTGTAATTTCTAACATAAAGCTCAACTATGCTTTAATTTAAATCCCTTACCAGTGCTGTTCACTTTTTGGACAAGATAGGCATTGCATATTCTGCTGTGTGCAGGTGCCTTATTAAGGTTAAATAAGCTTTATTAGAGATGGTTTCATTACTTACTAGCAATGAAAATACAGTTCATCTTCCAGGTCATCTTTAATGCCAGTAAAACCTTTATATGATCACAGTTCTGTGTGTTTTTAAAATATATATTTTATCCTAGGCTATAATTTTGTCCTAGAGAGTAATCTTCTCTTATTCTACGATTATTTGCAATTTGCACTGCTTAAAAGCCTCCATTGTGGAGGAGGACCCTTTTGCTTTAGCCAACAGACAACCACAAAACAATAATGATGTATTACAAAAGGCGTTCTAAATATAAGCCTTAATTACTATTAATTCTGAGACCTGTTTATAAACACAGTAGCAGGTCCTGGAGTGCTGGCGCAGCTCCTGCAGCGTGTACTGCTGGAAAACCCCCTTTCATCCACCAGTCCAGAGTCTTGCCACTCACTACAGTTTGTCTTTTCCTCTTCAAATTACCAATTTACTCGTGAGCCTCCATTTCCTTAAATTTCTATAATCATTTTCAAATGCATGACCATGAAACAAATTCACAGTCTTCCTATTTAAACTACAAAACACACTTAAAACTGTTTTTCAAAGTTAAATTTTAAAAAATTTTCTCTGGTCTGTATTTCTCCAATCACTTCAGTCACCAAGACTAAGCCAGAAGATCT
This sequence comes from Chroicocephalus ridibundus, assembly GCF_963924245.1. Lineage (NCBI taxonomy): Eukaryota > Metazoa > Chordata > Aves > Charadriiformes > Laridae > Chroicocephalus > Chroicocephalus ridibundus. Next base: position 27,182,516 of record NC_086292.1, read on the forward strand.
AAAGAAAATAAGTTACATTTCTAATGAGCAAGGAGCACCCACTTTTCACCCACATGTTGCAATAAAGGTATTACCCGTCTTTTGCTAAGGAAACATAATGATAAATGATACTTTGAGGTTCTGATGATTTTTTCACGTTTGTACGTACATTAATCATTCCGTGGCAGTACAAATACATTATGTATTGATTTTAGGACACTGAAGGAAGATACTACTGACCTAGCAGGAATGCAGGTTAATAAACTCAATTTGGGAAGGATGATTTTCCACTTGGAATGTTTTCTGAACACTGGTAGGAGAACAAATAAGCAACAGCGAGATTCTCACATGCATACAATAGGAATTAGACGCACCACAAACTTCACATTTTCTGCTAGGACAAGGCAAATGAGAGGAGGAGAAAAAAAAAAGTCAACTCTGTCCCTATTTTCTCCTTCCCTTTTGTCTCTCCCCTCGCCGAAAGACCAGAGCAATGGTAGGAATGTGAATGAACAATCCACTTAACACAACTGTGTTCCGTTCAGCCGGCACCCCCAGTCTAAGCACTACTGAGATTTGTGGCCCATTGTCTCGATGTCTGAGAAAGCAAAGATGTGCCTAGAAAAGCAGTAATTCCCATGCTCCTGGGGAAAAAAAAAAAAAAACATGGTAAAAATTCTGGCTGTAGTCTGCTGCAGTCAATGGAGCCAGTGTTTCCTCTCCTCTACTTCCCAGCAGAGGAGGACTGCGCTGCACCAGATGCTGATCTACTGGAGCAGTCTCCCTGCAACCACGGCCTGTGCCAACCATTCCCAAGGAGACCGAAAGGAAAAAGTGTTCCATAATCAACAAATACTAAATAACTCGCTCATATGACTACCTTCTAAGTAACTGCAGAGTGAATGCTTGCGTTCTGCTCTAAATGCTGACTGTCAGCAGCCACTGTAAACGCTTACTTTTATTCAGTGTGGATGCTATTACCAGACACATATTTAATCCTCTTTAGAATCTTACTAATCTTTTGGCATCGAGCTTGCCAAATCAAGTCTGCAAAACAAAAATAAGAAAAGAGAATAACTTCCTCGTCTCAAAGGCAACAGAAGGCTGCAGAGGAATTCCCTTTTTCCCTGCCCAAGGCAGGGCTGTGTGCCATTACTCTACGGTCACAAGCCTGCCGAGCCATTTTGTCATGTGCCTGAGTCTCCTCTATGGCTACTCACAGACTGGAATTTAACAGAGTAACTTGTATAAGCATTAAACATCTCTAAACACACACACATATTACACATTTATGCAATTATCTCTTTCCCAAAGCTGGTTTCAGCTCTTTTGTGACATCTCAATGTGCTCAGCAAGTCTTTTCCCTGTTTTTCCCCCCCAATTATTTCTATAAAACACAGGAGTAGATCATAGTTTTTCCAAACCCGTTCCCTCCTGTACACCAGGCTCTGAAAATCCTCCATCACCCAATGTTACTCTAACACAAGTTTCTCATAACTTACCCAAGCCTACACTAACTTCTGGAGTATCATTTACAAACAATACCACCCTGCAGCTTTCACCTTCAAATCCTTCTGCATTAACCTCTTTGGGGCTAACGCTGAGAGGCTGTGAGTGGTTACACAAAAAGCTGATAGTTTTAAGACATTTTAATTTTTTCCCCATTCTTGTTTGCCTGATCGAATTTGAACTTAGGACAAATCCATAACACTATTACTGCTTTATTAAAATCGCCTCTTGGGAAGCGTGAAGATTTTAGCCATGCAAGTAGGTAAAGGAGTATAGAAACACAATACCCTATTGGTAAAAAAGCTACAACATCTGTTACCCTTCACTGAAGCAGTGGATATCAAAGATGCCGCATATTTTTTGTTAGCACATCAGCTTCTCACCCCAACCCTGTTAAAAAATTAATAAATCCAGCCATCTGTGGACACTTCATTAAATTATCACAGCTCCTTTTCTTCTCCTTTGCTTGAACATTATTCAGCATCATTTGTCTGAGTGGCAGAGGTGTGAAACACGTTTTAAAATACGATTTTGTTAATAAGACATATTTCACGAATCTCACTAGTGAACAGATTAGACTACATAATTACAAAACATTCATGGAGAACAGAAGTCCGGGATTACCTGAATTACGATAAAGCCAGATGCTTCTAGTTGTTTCTACAAATGAGAAACACAAACTATCACATAATTTTTCCCCCCTCGCTTACACAAATTAGACAGGAGAGAATGCAACCTGGCCAAAAATCTGGGCAGGAGACAACTAGTCAGGGGAGACAGAATATTCTTCAAAGGATTATAACACGGAGAGAGGAAAACCCACCACGAAAACATCCTCATTGGCTAAACTAAAGCAAGAAGTATGTGGAGGGTACAACAGGAATGAGACATTCTAGTTCATAATCAGAACCCTGACTTTGTTAAACACAGACTTGGTGGCACAATTGACATGACATATAGTGATTTAAAAAAGGTATCCCTTGATCAGAATTAAGAAGCAGAGGAAAAGGGAGAGGACGTCATTAATGCACGCACTGACATACCCACCTATATACATATAATTAACACAGAGCAGCCTGGCGTGAACTCTGAGCTGCTTTGAACGTGCAACTGAACCTGAGATCTCCTGAGGTCCCTTCCAAGTTCAATTATCTGATGACGCTATGATATGGGGAAGCTATACCGAAAACTATGGAGAGAGAGAGCAAAATATTGCACAAAATATTGTGCAAAGAGGAAGAGAATTACACTTGTCCAAACGAGCTTCTAGCAGGGAAAGCTAGGGCAAAATTGATCCTGGCCTGGAGCACAGGGTCAGACTGCATGAATTTGAGGTTGCCACCATCCCCTCTCAGACTTGGATCCGAGCTTCACCACAGAACCACAAACTAAAGACAAAACTAAGAAACCACACATGCAAAAATTTAAAAGCATGTTTGGACTAGTAAAACGCATCACAATATTCTAAAGGTTTACCTGGCAAGAAAGTTTCTCACAGAACATATTTTAAACAGAAAGTATATAGTTGTCCTTTACATACCAGTGGCAGACTTTGCAAACCTGAATGTCCTGGAAGCCCAAACTGAAATACAACAATGTAAGAACACAGACGCGTAGGAAAAACTCACAAGTTGATGAGATCAAATCTAATAGAGTATTACAGAGCAACTCTGATTTTGAACCAGGACACAGAAAGCTCAGAGTACCTGTTGAACTCAGTCCATCAACGGAAACAAATACAGAGATCCTGGCTTCTTAAGAAACTTCACTTAGCCCGGAACAACTCTTCACACCCAAATCAGGACACAAGAACCCCCTGTGAGCTTCTCTCACAAAAGCTTGATGAAAAGAAGTGAAACAAAAGTCAATAAAACAATCCTGGTGAAACAACTAGACTTGTGACTGACAGCACAGTATCGAGTAAGTCAAACATCTAAAAACAACTTTATGAGGCCACTTTGCTGAACACTGCCTTTGACAGAAGTGCCAGGAATAAGGAAGCACTAGAACAGACCAAGAAACAAAGAGCAGACTTGATGGACATCCTGATGCTGTGCCAACCGGGGTACAGGTTCCTAACCAGAAAAAAATGGAAGAGCTGAGCATATGCTCGCTATGCTCTGTGGCATCCCAAGGCTGCAGCCATGATCCAGCTCTGAGCCTGACCAGCTGCGGCTCCAGGAGAAGCTGTAGAGGAATTCCATGAAGGAGTAAGATTGGCTCTGAGAAAGGATGAATGACTGGTGCCCGGTAACTTCCAAATGAAAGATGGTTGCTCTGCAACTGCAGAACGTGTCCTGGCAGAATTTTTAATGAAGATAACTGAATGCGTACAGCTGCTCAAGTTTGGAGTGAAGCAGTTATGGAAAACCCTAACAAAGTAAGATTCAGGTATGTTTAAAAAAAAAAAAGAACTAATAATGTAGAAGGAAAAAATGCTAAGCAAGAAGTTAATCCAGCATTCCTTGATGGAAGTACCTCAGAAACAAGGGGACGAGAGGAAACGGCCTCAAGTTGCACCAGGAGAGGTTTAGGATGGACATTAGGAAAAATTTCTTCACCAAAAGGGTTATCAAGCATTGGAACAGGCTTGAATCACTATCCCTGGGGGTATTTAAAAGCCGGGTAGACATGGTGCTGAGGGACACAGTTTAGTGGTAACTTGGCAGTGCTGGGTTAACAATTGGACTTCATGATCTTAAAGATGCCTTCCAACCAAAATGATTCTATGGTTCTATGAAACCCTTTGGAGGAAACAAAAGACCGGAAAAGAAGAACTGATCTTTAATAAGGTATTGGAGGTGTTCAAAAACAACAGGACAGACCAAGGCTAAACAAACAAATCCAAACTCTAGTCAGGTGCTATCAAGAAGAGATCAATAAATTATTCCAGGAATGAAATGGGAAGAAGAAAGGTGATTCAAGGAAGATTTTCAAAAATACAGAAGTCACTGATAACAACCATAAACTACAATAAACATAATGGGAGGGGAGGTGTGGGGTTTCGTCCATGGCACAGTGGAAGGTCAGGCTCAGAATGTGCTGCAAGAAAAGGCACAGGAATACAGAAAAATAATTCTACTACTAGAGCAGGTGAAATAACAGCACCATTAAAATCAGAGACAGGACTTGCAATTAAAGGGCCAAACAAACAGGAAAGCTCCAGCACCAACAGCAGCAGCTCAAGGCGGCAGGAAGAGCTGCAACAGCCACAATGGATTTCATCTACACAGACACTGAGAACATGGTGAGCAGACATTTCTAATACCACAAAAAAGTGAACTGAGGGGGTACAAACTATGGGGTAATTTATTTGGTACCATTGAAGATCTTTCTAATAGCAAGGACAATAAAGAAAGCACTGTGGGATTTTAAGAGAAGACCTTAAGATAAGGTATGCAGATTGCTTCATCGTTTAAGAAATCTCAGGTCTCGATCAATAGACTGCCTAAAAAGAAAAGAGTTTAGACTCACAATTACTCTTCCTAAAACAAAATCAATAGCCATAACAAAAGAACAAGATCTGAGTATTCTGGTGAAAGAAAAGAGCTTGACAGGTTAAATAATTTTAGATCCAGGCGAGGCTATCACTTACAAAAGCTCACGTGAACAAGCTATTCAAAGAAGATTAATGCACAGAGGACTGTCATGATAAACTTGTCATGAAACTGGAAGAAAAGACAGATCAGAAAAACTTTTGCAGGCAACTCTATAGACAGTGAGAAAGACAGCTGGTACCTGGCAACAGACATTTAGAGATAGGAAATAACCTAAACAATTTCACAGAGAAATAATCAGAATCCAAAAATAGCAAAGAAATCCCTCAAAAATAGAGTACTTGAAGACATAACAGGATACATAAATACAGCAGGACAAAGAACATCTATAGATAGAAACGTTTAGCTGGAGGATGGTGTCTGGAGACAACGAGGACACATGGCAGAAAGGAGCAGAAACACCAGAGGCGTGTAACTAGCAACTTACTCGATAAAACTGTCCGTCCCTCAACGGGATCCCGAGAAAAACTGCTAAGGGGTGGGTTACCACACCCCGGCCCTTGAGTCATGAGCGGTTTCTAACAATTCAGCTCATCGTATCCGAGATGGTTTTTTTAATGGCATCTCCATAATGAAGCCTTTCTTGGCTTTATTTTTAATGTGTTCAATTTAAGAACAGTCACAAAAGAGCAGACTGACAGCGCACCTAATCCAGGAACGGGACTGCAGAAGATTATTAGAGAAGGAAGAGCAACAATTTCACAGAAACCTCTAAGTTATCTGAAGACATTTCCCCACGCTCCCTCCAGAAATAGGGATTTATATGTGCAAATAAGCAGGAGTTCCAGAGGTTTTGTAATAATTTTTAACATTTTTATTTCTAGTGTACTTACGTGAATGATGAGACATAGCCTATGCTTCAAGAACTAACCTCACTGAAATCAACCATAGCAAGTTTCGGAACTTAATTTTTTTTCCTTATTAAAAATAATTTTCCTCTGTTTAGTTTTCAGTGTCATTAAACTTCCTCTTGAATTTCTATTATGAAATAAATAAAGAATTTATTGCATGCACACTTCTGCCAAGGTATTTCTTACCCTTACTACTTTTGTGTCCCCTTTCATTCGGGTAGGTGTGATAGCACACGTTCCTATCATTTTCAACGTGCCGCATTCAGTTGATAAAAACTCTGAACAACGCCAGCGTGGAGACCCTTCACTTCTACACTGTCTAAAGCTGAAACGTCTTGTTGAATCCCAGACTAGAAAATGCAGTGAGACAAGACTACAGGCTGCATGTAACCAGCACTTGCCCAACAGTTTGGGATTTAGAGAGCAATCTATGTGAAAACTTGTCAAACAAAATTACAAAAGGGATTGCTGGTGCTGACATGCAGAACATAAATAAGGAAAAAAATACATATTTGAGTGAAAATATTAACAACTAGGAAAGCTAATCTAAACAAAGTTCATCCAGCTTTCTTGTTTAGGGGTGTTGATGCATCATCAATATGCTCTCACTTTCTACTTCTGCATCACCATCTAGAATCACCCATCAACAGATCCTCTACTATAAACACAAATAACTGTAGAAATCTGGCACTGAAGCTCCCTGTCACAGAATTCAGGCTTCTCTAGAGATCAACTATACTGCTTTCCATATTTTCAAAACCAAAGGTCAAAATTTGAATGTATACTGCCAAAAGCTTTGATTTTTTTGTTATGATTTACAGTAAGTTTCTGTTATGTTTTTGAAGTACATTAAGATAAAGACAACTTTTTCCATTAATCAAACACACAAAGGATACTTTCTTTGCTAATTACAGGACTTAACAATTTAAGTTGCAAACTGTTAAACTGATAAAACCTAATCTTTTTTTTTTATAACAACATGGAATGTTGCACCTAAGATAATGGCTAATTAAGAAAATTTTAACTTAACGAATGACCACAGGATTTAAATGCTTCTGTGCTGTGTGTTTGTGAATGAAGATCAGCTACCACAACCACCTGAAACAAGACAGGGCAGCAAGAAGGCAGATTCCCACTCCGTGGCAATGGGACAGCTGGTCACGGACAATCAAAAATCCGGATTTTTTCCTGCATCTAGCCACCTGAGAAAAGGATCCAAAAGCACCCCCCCACCACCTTTTCTGATTCGGCTCAGTAAGGGATGTCTCACTGCATTAAACATTAGTTCCATTCTAGAAAATACATACCAGTTAGGTTTTTTCTAAACAGTAACATTAAATTGTCACTAAAGCAGAAAGTTCAGGCACAAGTTACAGATCTACTGGTACCCCCTCTCCTATAGCTACAGGAGAGGATTCCTTACCCTCCAGTGAGCACAAACAAGCTTTAACCAGCCCACCACACAATTAGGGACAGGGATAGTATTAGCGAAAATAGGCCATTTGATTTTATTTAACATTAGGTGTAATAAACTTGAAACACAAAAGCTTAAGAAAAGCTGCAGTTTTAAATAGAAACAGTGGTTTTAACGTCATTCAACTGGCAAATTAGAATCTCTTCACCTAGGCAGTAAGTTGATCATTAGATATCGATGACAGTTTAAACAAGCAGGTCTAAAGCTCTCCTGCTCTGGACTTTCACCCAGCACCAGAATTACCAGTTCAGCCACAGCCAAACTGCACAGCTCCCAGCTTTGGATGTGGCAAGAGGCTGATCCTAAATCAGAACTTGGTATGTTGCTCTCAGACAAGCTGCTGGAGAGAACACAGCACTCGACAAGGCTGGATAAATGAACCGGGTAAACAATGACTTGAAACTGGGCTCTAGGAATTCCAGTAGCAACTCCTGGCAGGCACTCCACTAAAACAAGGGGCACCAAGCAACTGCTGCCCAAGAGGGAACAGATCCTGGAGCAGAACCAACACGTTTTCCCCCTCCAAGTCTGGAGACATTACTATGTCGACACCCTGCTACTCTCTCCAACGCCTCCAGTTCACAGACAAAACAACACAGTTTTAAGTTTGATGAGATTTCTACTGATTTCTTTTCAAAGAATTATTTCAGGCATGAGAAATTCCAAGTCCTCTCCTACCATACCTCCTAAAAAGAATTAAACTGAAACAAATTCTGGAAGAAAAATTGTACCCTAACTCTCTAATATCACACGAGAAGTATACGAGTCATTCACAATGAGAGTAAAACATCAGCATCATTTTGTTTTGGCATTTGTTTGGGTTTTGTTGGCAAGAAGGAAGGAAAGGAAATAGACGGCACGCCAGCAGCCTCCCAAAGACAAACCTTTCCAGGCTGCATATCCAGAAAGTGAAGCACTCAAGATCACAAATCACTTCAAGCACTTCAGTTCCCCTCTCCCAGATTTGTACAGTTACTACTTAAAGAAAAAGTAAATGACGACAAAGTCTAGGAATTTGTTCTTCCTAACCTTACACTGAAAATATTTATTATAGTTCCGAATCCGGACCTCTGCTTTCAGTCCAAGTACTACTGTAGATCAGTCCAAGGGCTCACATAGATTTTTTTTTTTTCCTACTTTAACTGGACAAACGTGGATTTTAAGAATTTTGAATGACATATAAGGTCGAACATTTATTGTCTTTAATGTCTAAATCTCAAGTTTTTAATAACAGCTGACAGAAACAGTACAAACCGCAGTTTTGTTAAAACCACCATTGACAAGAAACACATTTTGATCTAAGCCAATTTATGAAAAACGCAGATGCTTTTTTCATAGTAAATGGATTTTTGCAAGGAAAATTTATCACCCATGTCACTCACTCTTACTGGTTAAGTGCTCTTAAGTACCCTCCACTGAAGGATCTACGCTCTTAGGTTTTTTTCTAATTCCAAGGTACAGAAAGTTACTTATGAAGATCAGATGAAGACTTTTCTTCCCCTCGCTTTTAAAGGAAATATGCAATACCAAGTAGAAAAAGCGCTGTTATTTCTAAGCTGACTGCATCTCTGAGGAGACATAGTTTGTTCTGCTGAGCCACTGAACTAAGCTTCTCTCTTGTCCCTTAGGGATGGCACAGACACATGCAGAGACCAGTAAGAAATAAAACGCTGTTCAGGTGTAACCTTCAGAGTTAGGCAAACTTTGCAAAAGACACACAATTCCAGAACCATACAACCTGGCTACTTTTATGCAGTTCTTAATAATTATGGCAAAAAGGAAACATAAAATTTCAACACAAATTAATGTTTGAGCAAAATTCTTAACTCTTCACCACTGTTTATACACCAGTAAGTGATTTTGATATTAAATAGCTAAATCATAGAATCATAAGGTTGGAAGGGATGTCTGGAGATCATCTAGTCCAACCCCCCTGCCAGAGCAGGGTCACCCACAGCAGGTGGCACAGGAATGCGTCCAGGTGGGTTTGGAATGTCTCCAGAGACGGAGACTCCACCACCTCTCTGGGCAGCCTGTGCCAGGGCTCTGCCACCCTCACAGGAAAGAAGTTCCTCCTCATGTTTAGGTGGAACTTCCTATGCTCAAGTTGGTGCCTGTGACCTCTTGTCCTGTCCCTGGGCACCACTGAAGAGAGCCTGGCCCCATCCTCCTGACACCCACCCTTTCAGTATTTATAAGTGTTGATAAGATCCTCCCTTGGTGATCTTTTTTGCAGACTGAAGAGACCCAAATCCCTCAGCCTTTCTTCTTATGAGAGGTGTTCCAGACCCCTCAGCATCTTGGTCGCCCTTTGCAGTCCCCTCTCCAGCAGTTCCCTGTCCTTCTTGAACTGGGGAACCCAGAACTGGACACAGTGCTCCAGATGTGGCCTCCCCAGGGCAGAGCAGAGGGGGAGGATGACCTCCCTCCACCTGCTGGCCACACTTTTCTTAATGCACCCCAGGATGCCATTGGCCTTTTTGGCCACAAGGGCACATTGCTGGCTCACGGTCATCCTGTTGCCCAACAGGACTCCCAGGTCTCTTTCTACGGAGCTGCTCTCCAGCAGGTCACCCCCAATCTGTCCCAGTGCAGGGGGTTATTCCTCCCCAGGTGCAGCACCCTACACTTGCCCTTCTTGAATTTCATGAGGTTCCTCTTTGCCCAAATCTCCAACCTGTCCAGGTCTCTCTGGATAGCGGCACAGCCTTCCGGTGTGTCAGCCACCCCCCCCAGCTTTGTCTCATCGGTGAACCTTCTGAGGGTGCACTCTGTCCCCTCATCCAGGTCATTGATGAATATATTGAAGAGGACTGGGCCCAGTACTGACCCCTGGGGACACCACTTGTCACTGTCCTCCAACTAGACTCTGTGCCCCTAATCATGACCCTCTGAGCTCTGTCTTTCAACCAGTTATCTATCCACCTTACTGTCCATTCATTTAACCCACTCTTCCTAAGCTTCCCGATGAGGATGCTGTGGGAGACTGTGTCAAACGCCTTGCTGAAGTCAAGGTAGACCACGTCTACTGCCCTCCCCTCATCTATCCATCCAGTCATGCCATCATAGAAGGCTGTCAGATTAGTCAGACATGATTTTCCCTTGGTGAATTCATGTTGAGTACTTCTGACAGCTTTCTTTTCCTCCACATGCCTTGAGATGACGCCCAGAACGAGCTGTTCCATCATCTTTCCAGGGATGGAGGTGAAGCTGACTGGCCTGTAGTTCCCCAGCTCCTCCTCCTTGCCCTTTTTGAAGACTGGAGTGACATTGGCTTTCCTCCAGTCCTCAGGCACCTCGCCTGTTCTCCAGGACCTTTCAAAGATGATGGAGAGCAGCCCAGCAACGACTTCTGCCAGCTCCCTCAGCACTCTCGGGTGCATCCCACCGGGGCCCATGGGCTTGTGAATATCTAATTGATCCCTCACTCGATCCTCGTCAACCCAGGGGAAGACTTCTTCTTTCCCCGTTACTTTCCCCAAAGCCTGGGACTTCTGAGGGCTGGGCTGAGCAGTAAAGACCAAAGCAATGAAGGCATTCGGTAACTCCACCTTCTCCGCATCCTCTGTCACCATAGCTCCTGTCATTCAACAGTGGGCCCACAACTTCTCTGGTCTTCCTTTTGCTTCCAATATACTTGTAGAAGCCCTTCCTGTTGAGCTTGACATCCCTAGCCAGATTTAATTCCGAGGCGGCCTTGGCTTTCCTTTTTTCATCTCTGCACGCTCTGGTGGTATTCTTGTAATCCTCCCAAGGGGTCAGTCCATTCTTCCACTTACTGTAAACTTCCTTCTTCCACTTGAGCTTTTTCAGAAGCCCCCTGCTCAACCATGCAGGTCTCCTGTGTCTCTTGGCCGATTTCTTGCTCTTAGGGATGCACCGATCCTGAGCTTGGAGAAGTGGTATATATGCTATATAAATGCTATAACATACCAGAAATCAAGTTCTCACAACCACTACATACCTCCTTGATGATGTGCCTTGCAGAGATCATGCTTTAATTGCAAGAACACATCCACCAAGGTCCTCCTCCCTCCCACAAGCTGTGCTCAGGGAATAGTCCATTTCTTGGCCCCAACTTTGCCTACTGCACATCATCCAAGTACTGTAACGGATACAAAATTACTTATTTCTACATGGTCTTTTCTCAGTGTATTCATTTACAGCATCTTGCTACATTATAAAAAGTAATACTCTAAATTTATTGAAGATAAATCCTTTATTAGCCCACTGAGAAAAAGGCAAAACGTATAATCAGCCTGCAACAGAAGCAGGATGAGACATCAGCACCTCCTGGCTCGTAACTGATGGCTCCAAGCCACTTTACAGTAAATACCATGGTAGTTGCTCATCCAGGCCGCCTTTAATTTCAGTGGCAGTTATATGACAGCTCTTCTATTCTAGATAAACTCAAAATGCAAATAAACCTTAAAAAGGCAATCTAGTCAGCTAAAATTGGACTAATTTCTCAAGTGAAGTTCATTCTCTCCACCTGATGTGCTGACATGAAGCAAATTGCATTGGTCAAACAGCTCGAGAGGTGGCCATCCTCGTTATTGAGGGGTTCTGCGCAATGTTCTGCAGCAGGTTAGAGAACAGAGTGGACAGCCTTTGTCCTCTGGTCTTAAGTCTCCTCCTCACTAAGGAATCACCTTCACTTTTTGCATCCCCTGACCAAGGGATTACAGATCTCCCAAGCTGTACAAGACCCGAGGGAGCAATATCATGGAGCATTTCTGTCACCACACAACTCCAGCCCTGTCCCTGGCCCCCGAGTTTGATTCTGCAGCTGGATGGGGACAGGTGAGCAGAAGGGATGAAGGTGACTGTGTGCTGCACACCGCATGGATAAGACCATACCATATACAAAGGGACAGGTAACTGCGGTATCAACATGCTCTGACACTTAGCCTTCATTTCACAGCCAAAAAAAATTACTGCAGAGGTTTTCAATGAAGTTTCCTAGCTTTTGAAAAGAAAAAGCTTTTGAAGATGTGAAACAGTGGATTTTATTATAATGAAAATACAAGTCCTTCCACTGTACAACAGCCGTAGGACCCGAAGCCAGAGGCGTCACAGCCCAGGAGAGCTCAAGCTACATGATGAGCTGAATGAGGAGGATTTATTCAGGTCAGAAAAGCAGAGACCTTCAGAGGCCACCATGCCCAGGAGCAGAGCACTAGAGCATACCTGGAGCTCAAGCGCAAAGTCTCTCTTCCCAGTATGCACATGACATGGCTGAACCCACCCAAGTATCGCTGGCTGTAAGTGGAAAAATGGGAAGTCTACCAAGGTTTCAGTGTTTGTGTTTTCAACACAAAACAATACTTGAACATTCACCCCAATAGTTTTCAGAATTACTTTTCCTTAAGAAACCATGCTCCTTCTGGACAGTGCTGCACCTGCAATGCTTTCAGATGGTTCTGAATTAAATATTTTTACTAAATACAAACCTGTCTTTTCTGCTTATTGAACCCTTTTAGATTTTGATACTACATGGCAGGAATATTTCTTAACAGAAGTGACTTGCCTGTACTTTTTCTAAAAGTAACTACAAAATGAAGGTTTGAAAATAAAATTTCTATGATATATAAATGAGAAATAATAATATAAGGAGATTATTTAATCAAAATGTGAGAAAAAAAAGGTCATAAGTTATCACCCAGTGCTTTTTGAATTAACGAAATTTGGACATAAAGTTAGTATCAAGGCAGCTACCTCATCACAATCAAGCAAATTACACTTAAAGCTCAAAGCCAGGCATTGTCAAATGCAAAAATAAATGGAAGAAGAGGAAGAAAAACAGATGGATTCACTTGGGGGAAAAAAAGAAGACAAGAGGTGAAATAAATAATTTAGTGAACAGTCTTTAAATGGATGTACAGAACTGATAAATCCTTACAATGAAACTCGGTGTCACTGTCACGCTTCAGACCTTTTACATCTTCGTATATCTCTTCCCTCAATAAAAGCTTTATAAAAGCTTTAGCAAAGTAGTTCCAAATAGTGACTGGAAAAAAAATCATCTCGGGAATATTTTTCAGCTAGTATCATTATACTTTTCACTAAAATATATATACTTTTACATACAAAGATGAATTACAGCCAAAGTTCCCCAAAATTCTGTAACCTTTTTTTTTTTAATGTGTGCTTTTTACCAGCCCCTCACCCTGCTTAAGATCCAACTGGCACTTAAGTATCAAAGACAGATTTGCATTTCAAAAGCCAATTAAAAAAAAAAAACATACTGTAGTAAGGCGCAGATTAAAAAGCATTGTGGCTTTACATAAATTAGGCAGTTCTTTGACTTTCCGTAGTTCAAATCCATCATAATAATGGCAAAACCCTATAAATTATATGGACTATATGACCACCACACCACCTCCCTCAGGTTTGTGCAGTCATATTCTGGGTTCAAAGAAGGCAAGCAAAACCACTTTGAAAAATAAATGAGTTCTTTCACAAATCCAGTGTAGAGCATGATAACATGGTTACGTTTGCACAGCGAGAGGAAGCAAAGGAGGAGAGGAACACTAGAAACTGCAATCTCAGTCTTCATTTGCTAATGGAACCAAAGCACGGAAGCACACACATTTAGAAAATTAACTAATGTCTTGCTGTTTGCAGTTTCTGAAAAATCAAAGATACTACTAGAAGTCTGGTAGAACAGTAAACAACTTACTGTCAAGGTGCTGTACCATACAATTTTGAGTTACAGCCTAATTGCGCTGATTCAAGTATTCTTCATAAGGTAATACTTCATCATAACTTCTGACTTGCTTTTAAATCACATGAGAAACTAGATTAAAGAAGGAAAAGATCCACTTCCATAGGAGTCTCAGTTGCCACAGAAACTTTGATTCTCACACCTCAAAAACTCGGCTGAGTAAAGGCTTCTCATCTATTACCGCGTATGGAAAAGGTTCTTTAAAAGCACATTGTCAAACGCACTACAAACTTGCCAAATCCACGCCATCATCAATTTTCCCCTGCCATGACACATTTATAGCACTGTGTCAAAACCATAAATTGGAGCAAGAAACCAAGAAAGTAGGTGTCTAACGTAAAGCATTCAGTCACTGTCTGCAGAGCCTGGTCTGTGCCCAGGTACTGAGAGTGTGTGTTTTGGTTTGATTTTTTCATACAACGGTTGACTAAGCCCCTCTGTCACCTTGCAGCCCCTTGCGCTATCAATATCTGTCATCCGATGGCAATAAAAGAGCTTCAGTTGCTGATGTTCAAAAATTCTAGATCCGTCAAGCTGTAATACATAAAAAGTCTTTTAAATAATTTGAGAAATTTATCAAAATTTATCAGCCTGTTAAAGCTTAATGGAAGACTCACTGCAGGTGGATTGCTCAGCATCAGCTGCTAGGGAAAACACTGCAGTTGTAAGACTGAAAACTCGAAGCCTGTATTCTTTCATATATCGGATCTAACATGGCATGTTTTTACTGGATTTTCTTTGCCCTGACTTACATTACTCACCAGAATTTGTCATTTTCAGGTACTGAAGTTATTTAATGAGTAAGAAGCAGTTAAAACATGCAAGCTACGCTTCTTAATATTCTCTTTTCAAGAAATCAGGTGCATCGCAGTACAACATTCACACCCACCATATGAATTCAACATACCACTGCTCAATTAAGAAGGGAATTAGCTGCCTCCCGCTGTTACCTTGAAGCCGAGGAGAGACCTTGCTATGCTAACTATCCCCACACTTGCCTGAAAGCTCCCAATTAAAAGGAGGGGGGGGAGGAGGGAGAAATATTAAAAACCACTGATAAAACTGAGGGATTCAAATGAGGTCAAGAAAAGCAATGCAGTTAAACCCAAATTTAAATATTTCATCTCTCATTCCAAAGCCTTCAGCAACCAAAGCTACCAGTCCTCCCAACTAAAGGATTAAGCTCTGTGGAGTCTTGCACAGCACCTGCCGCTTAACTGAGTTAATAAATAGGTTTCCACACCCCCACATTTGATAAGTCTTTCAGAGTAGCAGAACAGCTTATGCACACCGCAGCTAGAGGATGCTCCTATGCTGGTTTCTAACCTAACAGCAGGGCATAAGGCAACGCAGAACACCCGTCAAGAGCATTTCCTCTACTTCTGAACAAGAAAACCCCACAATTCTTATTGCATGGAATTGATCGACAGTCTTCTAATACAGCTGCCAGGCCAACTCGAGACAAAGGGGCAACTGTTTGTGTTGTAAACATCCATATCAGTTTGGGTTAGACTATGTTTGTTTCATTTCCTGGGACAGATTTTTTGAAAACAAAACTTACCAGAATTGCGTTGGGGTTTGTTGTTTTGCCTTTTGTTTGTTTGTTTTGTTTTTTGAATACTAAAAGGCTCTTTAAGATTCCATCATTTTAAAAACTATCCAGTAAATAGCCTCTTCTACACTGATGCTGGAAAAATGAACTGGAAATTTTGAAGACATTTTGGATTACCTTCATTTTTAACCCCATTAACCTTACTTAATGATAGTATAGACCAGAATGATAACAGCAGCAAGACACTGAATGATCTCATGTGGAAAACAGCAGAATTAATCACCACAGCAGCAATGTAAGAAGGTGGTAATTGCCTGACATAAGTGTGCAAGAACTGCTTTTATTGTCCTCATTGCCAAGAAACTTAGAAACCTATTTCTCACTCAGAGACTCTGAAAGTCACTCCTTTAAGGTATAAAACCCCAATTTTTTTTTTTATTTCTGACATTTGATGTTTCACAACAATGCTACAAGCTAACTTAATCGAAACAACATCAGAATATAAATGACAGTAAGCAGCAGCTCTGGGAGATGCTGTAGCACTAGTCAGGAAGAATTCATTACCTCGAGACATTTATTAAGCAAAGAAAAAAAAAACTGTTTGAAAAAGGCTGGCAAACATCATTAGAGAAACAAAAGAAAATTGCTTCATAGGCTTCTCTGAGTTACATTGCCTTAGTTCACTTTTTTTTTTTGCTGGTTTTTGAAGTCTCACTCTTACAAAGTAATAATAAGTCTCTTCCAGCTACATGGTTTACAAAACACTTTCAGTCTGACACTCCCGATCCCCGAAACAGAAGCAAATGGCATTCTGAAAACAGAGCACTTTCCCCAGTCACAGTCTTTATTTTTGCCCGCAAACTCCACCTGCTTCCTGCTTTCTACCCCCTAAATAAAAGCTATTACCAAGTCATGTCTAAAGGTTACTCAAAACACCCAAAGTGAGGTTATGACACGGGCTTCTTAATGTCTGTCAAGAAAGTTTTAGGCCTTTTGCTGTTTGTTACTTCTCAAACTCCCTTGTTCACACCTGATACTCGGGAAACAGCGAAATACAAAAGCCAGCACTCCTGCTTTCTCCACCACTCTTCTGGTTCTTCAGGGATCATCCACATTGCTAGCTTTTAGGAGCTTCCCAAATGTTTCACAACAAAGGGCAGATAAATCTCAACATAAGCAGACAGACAAAGTTCTTTTTAAGGGTATTTATACATAAAGAAAGTAGAACCCTGCTCTTTTTTCCCCCCCTTCTAAGCTGTGGTAAATCTTCATTGTGATTACATGCACCTGACACTTTTTTTTTTTAATCTATTCATTTCAGTTGTCCTGATCTTCAGCATTTCCTGAGAAATACCCACACGTTAAGCTGCTTAGATGAATAGAATATATGACAACATTTAGCGAGTAAAGCGAGAGATACAGCCCCAGTTTCACTGATAACTGATGAAACCATCTTTTCCTTTCTTGGAAAGCGCCTTCCTCTTTTTGCAAGGGCAGCGTATACATCTACATTCTCATGCTGTTACACTGAGCAACAAAAAAAAGGGACTTACCTGCTACTGTGAGCTTCGCTGTTCTGCTGACAATGGTCCCCAGGCTTTCCACAGTCGCCACACACTGATAATATCCTTCATCAGGTTTATTATGCTTGGAATGCACCACGCTGTTTATTAATAAAGATCCATCTGGTAGCAACTGGCGACGGTCATCTGACACCAAGTTTAGAAAAGTCCCGTCTTTTTTCCATTCAATTTTTGGAGAAGTTTCACAATGAGCTGAACAGTTCATGATGACAGAAGCGCCACGAACTGACAGAACGTCCATTGGCTCCACCAGAAAATAAAAAGGAGTGAAGGTTCTCACAAGGGATCCTGTAAAACACAGATCACATCACACAACTTTGGTGTTAGCCTTCTACAGTTTTTAAACATAAAATGCATCTTCATTTCAAAAATATTGTAATGTGCACAAGAGCTACCGCTACTTGCGGTATCGTCTCCCTGAACATATTAGAAATAGCTTGGTCTATACGACAGTATTTTCTGCTTTGGCTATTTACACTGATGGACTCTTAAATACAAAGAGGTTTTCACCCCTGCACCATATTCATCCGCTCATACGGGAATCAATATGGTTAACAGTCCTGAGCCATCCACCGCGGGCAGACGTCTGCCTCATCAAAACTTATGCAAACTAATATGTACCACATTTGTGACAAATGATATATCCTCAGAGGACTCTTTTCTTGGCCTTTTGTGGTATGGCTGCCATACCACAGCAGTGCTATAACTTGTTTAGTATAGCAAATATGAAGAAACATTAAAAATAATTCAGCCCTCGAGAAAAAGCGTCTCCAATTCTGAGCTTAACATATCATGCAAGTGCCATAAAACATTTTTTTTACATCCATTCTAGTTCAGGATAAACACGATTACTTTTCCATTTTAAGTATTCCCAGAAGACTTCTGTAATTAACCTCTACTTTCCATTAAGAAGAGAATTTTAATTACTGTATTTCTGGTGCATTTGGTCAAGCAGAAAGACTGTGTGTCAATATCACTTTGACTAGTCTTAATCATCCACAGAAAACAGAAGGAAGAAAGTCTTTCAGGGAAGAATTCAAAGCAGCATAACATGGAGTTGAGAGAAAAGGGGGTCTTTGTTTGTAAAGCCAACCTTAGAAATAAGATGAAGGCTCCCCACCTATGCTCTGACAAGCTCCACCTCTCTCCACCTGGGGACTAGGAGTGGGATGCACATACAGAACATCATGGCAACATAAACTGAAATCCTCCTAGCCGTCTACCAGCAAAGCAAAACCACAAGCGCACCAACTAAAAGCTTAACAGGGCTTTTGAATCGAGTCACTTCAACCTGGGGCCTGCAACAATTCCTCCTATCTTTATACAAAGCAAGCAAGTTGCAAGAGGAAACACTTTAAAATACCAGCTAAAAACAGACACAGCCAAACTTACCACGTCTTTTTGCAAGGCCTAGAACATGACTGGTTTTGTAGACCCAACCGCTAACTGCCAATCCTGGTGTCTAAAGCAGATTTTACAAGCTCTGCGTCTACTGATGCACCCTCAGCATGAAGTGCCAGACTCAGAGTCCCCTTCTCTAAACATTTTAACAATAACTTTTTGAAGTCACAGGCTGTTTAGAGACCAAAAAGGAGATTCTATTGATAACACTTTAAAAAAAAAAAAAAACAAAAACAAAACACAAACAGTTCAGTGGTTTCTGTCATTAAGCTCCCTGTTAGCACACGCTCCAGAGCAAACATGGGAAAACCAGTTGGTCTTTACAGCCTGTGCATAGTCCTTAAATGGGAGGGGGAAAGTCCTGAACTTAGTGGGGGCAGGCATCGTCTCCCAGTTACACGGGGTCTTTAATAGGAACACTCAGGCAACACAAGCAAGCAGTGGAGACAGACCTGCTCTGCACTGCACAGGCAGATGCTACAGTCATTTAATTTGACACTGCTGTAGCAAACCTTCCTCTGAACCAGTTTACTCCACCTGGCAGCGAGCAGCACCTGATACAGCAAGAATGCTGTTTTCCTTTTAGGCACTTCAAAGAATGTCAAGGCAATGCCTAGCTCTTGTGAAAGGTGTTGTTAGAAAAGGGTTAAAATGCATTCACAAATATAAAATGAAGCTTCTACCGCACACACTAAACCCTTCAGAAAGGCTCATAAAAACATTCATCTCAAAACTATTTAATCTTTCACAGTAAGGTCAATAATGAAATGCTGAAGTATGGCAAGAACACCTTGAAGAGGAATATGCACATAACAGCCAGATTTGTTACATTAAGTCACAGAATAATTACGAAGCCTGTGTTTTTAGAAAAAGTACAAATCTGAAGGAGACCTTTACTTGCAAAGTCTGTCCTGTAAGCATTTTAGCTTCTTCAATTGCTTGTTGGTTTTGTGTTCTGGGTTTTTGAAAAAAAAAAAAATCAGATTTACTTTTCTAAAATAGTCTTAATTAACAAACTGATATGATTCCCTCTATTGCTGAATTGCACAGAAAGTCTCCCGTCTCCAAAGAGCCCCTTCAGCATCCCCCTGGAGAGGGATCCCAGCCTTCCCGCACAAAGCCCGTTGTCTTCACTACTCAGGATTCACCGAAACTTGAAGATAAGGCAGAAGGAGCAGCGTGAAAGAAACAGATATTATGCTTTTGTAGGTTGTATCATTCAAATATTCTTCTACCTTCAAGAATTCAAAGATTAAATAAGAAAAAAAAGTATAGAAGACTGAAGTTTCCCCGGTGACAGTAACAGCCTCAGACAAGTCTGGAGACCTGTTACACTGGTATCCAAATCCTTGAGATTATGTCTTTCTTGAGGATAAAAAGAAGAGAGACAAAAAAAAACCAGAACAAATTACAAAATTTCTAGGTGCTGCTTACATTACTCCAATTTGTATAATCACACCTACATGCAGATGTACTTTATTCTCTGCATGCAGGGTACTGAGTACGTATACCAGAAAAGAAACAAGAATCATGAGCAGCATGAAGATATTGTAATCTCTTTATCAGCTCTTCCATCGCTCCAGAAAGCTAAAATTTTTTTTTTAATATTAAATATTCAGCTTTACTGTCCCTGGGTTTTCCAAGAAAAAGCATTCTAACTCAAACTATCAACCTTTTTTCCCCCCCATTTACAAACTTCTGTAAGTTTTTCCAATATAGATCCAGACTCCTACCAAAACACTCTCGAGTTTGTTTTTCTCTCCCCATCTTCTCTCACTTTTCAAATAAAACCTAGGAAACCCTTAAAAGGAGAGGTCGGCTTGTTGTTTGCCTTGTCCGGCTTTGGTGTAGGTCAGCGATGAGCAAATCCATTGATAGGATAAGATTGTTCTTACCCTGGAAGCAACAAGGTGCCCAAGGAAATAACATTACAGAGCAGAGGATGTCAAGAGCGAGCACGCCAAGAAGAAACAGCAGCACAGAAGGGATTGGAGACGTTCAGAAGGAATGGGAAGCCGATTCTCAGCCAGATTTCAGTGGTAACACAAAAAAAGCTCTTGCCAAGAGCCCTGTGAAGACACTGCACAGCCCCCTTCAACTTGGGATACTACCACGCTCCTGCACAGAAAGCAGTGGATAAAAAAAAAAAAATAAAAGCTTTGGTAAATAATTATGTCCCATCTTGAAGGAAGTTAGATTAGAATTGATGCCTTTCTAGCCCACAGTCTTGGAAAGTTTTTGCAATTTAGAGTTGGGGGCACTGTGGAGAAGTACTGGTGGGCTTCATCCACAGTCCAGCCAACTGAGTTCATACCTCACTTAAACCTTGATTCAGCATAAAAAGGCTTGCTACATATAAGACCTTAATAAACTTCTATTTGTATCAACAAGCCATTGCTCCCACTCCATCAACCTATTGATTATTGGGTTAAATGACAGCACATTAATAAAGAATTGGTGTATTTTGTGGAGGGAGTCCTCCCTCTTTCCATGTATTTGTCTTTGGGGGGGGGAGGGGATGTGCAAATACATAGATATGTACACACCAGTGGCTTGACTGGTGTTAATATTGGCCCAAGAAACAAATAAAAGCAAGACAAGTCTATCTTCCTGCTCAGCAATAGGAACAGTTAAATCTTGCTAATTCCCAACAGATTATGATTTTTTCCCCCCAGATCTGCTCTGAAAGACCAGTGACAGGGACCCAGCAGTTCCTGCGGGCATTCGGCTCCAGTGCTTCACCCTCTAGAATGAGGGCTTGCGAGCAGTACTGCTACGCCTTAATCACGTTCCTCTTTGCCACTGTGGGTGTGGAGAACAGGCTCTTCTTTCCAACAGTCTTCTATGCATTTGAAGACTTAAATCCTTCTCTAGCCTTTTACTTAGGCATAGCATTTCTAGTTCAGTACTAGGCGATAGTAGGGCTCTGATAACAAACTCGGAATCCTCTCCAACCAGCCCACGTTCTTCCGGAAGTGCCGTGACCAAAATATGATGGAGGTCCCCAGCAGACACTAGATCAGTGTTAGGTGCGGGCGCAGTGTCATTTCACACGTTTTGGAGGCTCTACGACTCCCTTCCTCATCCCTCCCAACACAGAGGCGTTAGGTTTTAGCGCAGAAGCGTAACACCCCTGACTACATTGCTCTGCAATCCCTTCACTACCCTAATCCCTAGATCCTTTTCTCAGAAACTGCCGTGAGGCTGGTTCTTTTCCATTTAATGTTTGACTAGCTGATTACTCCTGCCTAACTGTAGTAGCTTTCACTTGGCTCCTCCAAATTCTTCCTCCTTCCAAAAAAAGTGTACCAATTTGGAACTCTAATCTTGTCCTCCCTCTTGCAGAATTAAGTCATGTAAAAATTTAACAAATTAGCTTACTTTATTATCTCGGCTGTGAGTGAAAGACATCTAGAAGATTACTCAATATACAAGTGCAAAATCCCACACAAAGAAGCCTTCAATATCATCATCTTTATTTCTTCTCTCGACGTTTATCCATCCCTTTTTGTAGCCATCCTATGTCAGTTAAGACCACATTTCCTTATGTCCTTACAAGAGTGTAATGGGATGGTAGCTGTTGAGGAAAGAATAAGGGAAGGTGCGCAGTTTTTTTTCCCTATGAAACTTTTTAAACTAAGGAAATCAGGACAGTCTGAAAATATTTCCTTGACAATTCCATATCAATTAACTCTCCTACACACCTTACTTTCAGAAGTTAGGAAAAAAAAAAAAAAACAAAAACAAAACAAACCATGTTTGTTCACTCACTCCTTAATTTTTCTAGGAACTGAAGCCAAGCTGACTACTTTTATACATCCCTAGCTCCTTCTCTCCTCCCATTTAAAATACTCTGGGTTTTCCTAGTCTTCCTTGTACCTCATCTCTCCTCAAACTCTCACAATTAACCAACAGTTCTGAAATTGTTTCAGCCAAGATAAAACTCATCACAAACAACTGACTGGAAAATAGTTAACCGAGTACCTTCAGCCTGTCAGTTGCTAAGCCTAGCTGATCTCTTATCCCCTCAGTATTAGACAAAGGATCATAAGCATGCATTTCTCACTGAAAAGGGACCAACAAAAGCACATCTGAGATATGACACCAAGTTCACAAAGTTAAGTTGAATGTGCCTGAACTTCTCCTTATAGCACACTTCCCTGAAGACCATGAAAAGGCTTTTAAAGTCAAAAGAAGGAAGTTTTAAAACAAGCTTTCCAGCTACAGGAAACGCAAAACAGGTAGGTAAGACAGGAAGAGCTCATCACTCGCCCTTTCCGAATGCTGCATTTTCAAAGGGCGATATACCTCAGTGGAAAAAAGAAACCCTAGACTTCCGTTAGCCTTCTTTTTACTGCTACCATGCCTACAGAAGGACCTCTTTTATGTTTTGTACGTTCTGCTAGCTGCATCACATTTTGTGCCATGGTACATCTTTAACAAGGCTTCAGGTGAGGAAATGCCTGGAATAGTAAATGCAAAGTGGCTGCTCAAGTGGGAAGAAGCTTCCCTTCATTATTCAGTTAATTTCTGAAAGACACAAGCATTCCGATATCAAACTTAAATCATTAAAATGTGTGCTTTAACAACTGCCTGACACAAGCTCTTCAGAAATTATGGCGTTCAGGAAAATAACTTCAGACAAAACCACTCTGATCTCAGTTCTACTTAGTGCATATAAATTACCCCACGCTGGTGCACGGCAGCATGTGGCTGAAGATTTCCCTACCAGCAGTGCTACAGATTCAATTCTAATCCGCTGTTGCCACCAAAACTCTTTGGCAGTGCTGTATTCCTGATGACAACCGCCAACTGCATTCTAAGCAGAGGACTTTAATACCAGATTTCGCATAACTATTGGAACTAAACTGCATTCCGTTTTACAAGGACCAAATGCAACAGCCATCCAGAAGGAAAACGTGAAGTACAGGTATAATTTCAGAGCCATTTCTTCCAAACAGAAGGCAACCAAACACATCTTTCATCCGAAGTACCTGACTTTAGATTAGTAGTAGACAAGGACTGAGTCGTCGGAAGGAGTCACACAGGGCTCTGATGAAGAACAATTACTTCCTTTTACACATTGAGGAAAGATATGTCAATTGAGGGGCATGGGACTTGTCCTTTTAAGTTAGACTCCAAAGCAATTTAAGAGTACATATATACACCCTTGAAAACTGACGTTTAAAATAGAAGCCTTGGACAAAATCCTAATCAGATGGGCAGGAACTATTATAAAGCCTCTTTTTATGTATTGCAAGTCAATGATAAAAGATCCAAGCTCTCTTGCTGCAGGACTGATCTTTTAAAAGGCTTTTCACCAGAATTTAATTAACATTCCCAATGGCCCTTATAATCCTAAAAACAATGTGTCATGCCCTTCCTAACCTAGATCATTAAAAAAAGCTGTCTTCAAGAATTAGCCAAACGTATTTTAATTGAAGATGCTGCAAACATTGTTCTTTGCAAGCTGCCAGCAAGTGCTCACAATAAACTTGTTTTCTAGTTTTATTAAAATATTCATTACTAAGGAGAGCATTATCTATATGGATAAATGGCTACATGCATTAACCTCCAAGTAAAATCTAAGTATTAGCAGGTTGGTAATTTTTTTTCCCCTTGACAACATTGGAAACATTCTGCACTGCTCAATAAGCAATATTTCTACAAGATACATTATAATATACTACAGCAGATTAGGCAAAGATGGATTTTCTGCTTAATATTACATTTTTCCCTTATGGCAGAACACAGACCACCTGGCCAAATTAAAGTGCATATGATGGCAACATACACTTTGTCAACCAAAGATGGTTAGGATAGTACTTTTTTTTAAAAGACCATCCAAAGGCCAATCATACACGTGGTGGTTGGCAAGTTCACTCCTACTGAAAAGCCAAGGCCAAATTCTCTAAACGCCACTTCATTTCTTTGCAAAGACTCTGCAATCCATAAATTAAAGACAAAAATGACATTACACTTAAGCATCAAGGAAAAAAAAAAAAGGAAAAAGTGTAAGAGCTCGCCATGACTGTGGATGTACAATATAAATCCTCCTGGTACTTTAATAATTCCAGTGGTAGGCTGACAGCGGAACCTAGGAGAGTAAGTGAGGTAACATTGTCAGATAAGTAATGCCATGCATAAATCTAGACTTTCCCAGACTTAGTAGATTCCCTTCTCCTTTGGCACAAACAGATTTCCTCTTTTTATGATTTAACACTCTGTAACCAAGATATTAATCAAAAAGAGTAACTCATCTTCGCCCCAGAGTCATTAAGCATTGTGGGCTAGCAGTGATGTCTGAAGAACAGTAAGGTGGCTCAGATCCGTCCTGGCCTACAAGGGAAGGGGTCACGTTCTGGGATCCATAAGGGAGAAACATCCTTTTCTTTGCTATATGGAGAAAAAAGCCCTACAGAACCCCTTTACTAAAAAGCGGGCTGCTTCTGTGCTGCAGAGACAGGAAGAAAGCTGCTTCTTCAGGCAAATTCTCCCGAAAGAGCGCAGCACAAAGGCGGGTGCTTTTGCCCTTCTCTTCCCTCTAGCCGTCAATCCTGTGCACAGGTGCCTTCCTACAATACAGGCCAAGAAGACAATACTGAGTATTAACAGCCTGGGATACCACCAGAAAACTGGAATCCTCATTCTCCTCAGTAAAATGGTAACTTTAGAGAAATTATTCTTTGTGGTCCACCCTGAAGAGCAGCCATCTGAACCCCACCAGCCCTACGTGCAGGCTGTCACCAACACACAGATGGCAGCTTCCAGCGACAGGGAACTCCGCTCTGCCTTTTTCCTCCCATGTTTTTCAAAAGGCACCCACCTAGAAATATGAAGTTGTGGAAACGCTAAGTATTTCCCCATATTATTCTCTAATGCTTTAACATCACTGAGTTGAGAAGTTTTTTGACACCAGGTACTAGCAAGAACACAAATGTCAAGATACTCATAGGAATTACTATAATATAAAGAATATACATTTCAAGACTTTGCTTTTGGTAACTAAGAGTATCCTTGCACATTTCAGACAGCACAGTCAAAGAAAGAACAAAGTCAAGCAAAGCAAACTACATTTTTGCAATAAGGCTTTCATAGCTTTGTCTATACTTCCAGTTACCTTTCACTTGTTAATAACAAATTATTGTTGGCTTAATCTTAACTGACCTTCCCGACAGACCTCAAGCATGACATCATATTTAAAAAAAAAAATCAGCCCATTAAAAAGAAGTATGCATAAATAGAATTAAGAAAAAAAGTATCCAAATAGTGTACAGCATGCCTGCAGTAAAACACTGAAAAGTAAGCATCTGAGCATTTACTCTAACCACTCTTTCTGTAACCGATACCATCTCCTCATATATTATTAAATAATGGGAAGGAAAACAAGATAATGATCAAGAGCAAAATCCAAACACAGATTGTAATCTCAAATATCAAATGTCTTAGGAGATGCATTTGTCTGGTGTTTAGTTGCACAGCCTTCCTAACACCTCTAGGGAGTTAGAAATTCTTACCTGAATTTTGAACGCATGGAAGTAACTTTATTATTTACAGGGTTGCTGCTTAATTGTCTAAAGTTCTGTGACAATGTCTCCCTTACACAGCCAGCTAACAAGCACTGCCAGGCTGAGTCACAACCCTTATGTCCCTTTACTAAGGGGCTGCACAGTGCCATTACAATTTGAAAGCTGAAGGAGAAAAGATGGCACAAACTCCTCTTGGAGCAGTGTCCCCTAAAGCACAACTCACCAGAACCGTTTCTTGTGCAACCTGTCCCAAAAGAAATCCCTGCCAAGGAGATGTTCCACTCCTATCCAGCCCAGAGTCCCGCTGTCAGACGGTTACCTTCTCGCAAGGATTTATTCCTCTGCCCTAAACCTACGTTTAAGCCCAGAAAAATGTCTACCGGCCATGCTTTAAAACCAAGTTCTGTTGGACTCTCTATTCCTCCTGGTGCGGAAGGAAAAAGAATCCTTTATAACCACTTCAGATCAAAATTTGGATTTCTTTCAGATTGCTTGGGTTTTACAGAACTCACATCTAGGAGCTAAGTCCCACAAATGTCTCACCTCTGCAAGGAACATCCTTTCAAAGAGATTCTGCCTTTAACTCAAAGGAAAAGCAAGTCAGACCATCTAACACCACATATTCGAGTTAAGCCAATGAACTACTCTGAATATCCCAACTGCAAAGTCTCTTTTCATAACCATTTCAGAAAGAGAGCTTAAAGGATTTTATCCACCTTTTCCTTTTTTCGTGGAATTACCAAAGCCATTTCTCTCATTTGAGAGAAGTCTCCGTTTTCATTCAGATAGCCGATCTCTTTAACCGACACATCCCTTTAAGCCTGCACAGGATTTAAAAATGGTACAATGTTTTACTCGATACAAAGGACAAAACATTCTTGCATATGATATCCCCTTCCTATTGCTATTAATGACAGAAATAAGCCAGAACGATAATAAGGTAAAACCTTTTTGACTTCAACTGCAGGCACCAAAGTTACCTTAATCAAAATCTCTTGGGATTGCTTGTTCGATACACGATCTAACAGCAGAGCTAAGATGCTTTCAGGGTGATGACTGTCATCCGGGCAGCAAGCGCTGTGAAAACCCACATGCACTCTACCCCCAACAAAGCCTTCATCCAGCATCAAACTTCTCTCATCTGTCAGAATAAGCCAAAGTAATTACCTTTCATAGGAAATTAACAGTATACCAGGAGATTATTTTTTTTGCCCATTCCAGCCCGTTTTTGAAGGCTTTACATGGCTCTTATTGCCCTGCAATTTTCGTCCTCATACTTCAAGCAAAAAGGTAAAATTAGTTCCTTTGCTTGTAACTTCACAGCCCTGGCTGAAACCCTATTACCGCAGTACCCAATTTCCAGTTGTCAGCTCTGGTAGCTCTTACAGCAATCCGACTTCGGAGAGATGGGGCTTATAGTTTTCATATTCTTCCTGATCAAGCATAAAAAAGAAAAGAATAGCAAGCAATTTTTACTTATTTTTAATATTAGCAGTGCTCCCTTCAGAAAGCACTTCAGTTACAGGGGGACCAGAGTTCAATTATTTTATTTTTTTTTAATTCTTCCAGTGACTGTTTTCATTACTTTATCAAATTGGTCTGAGAAACGACACATCTAGCATTTCTACAAAAGATTACTAGAGGGCACTGTAAAGACACCTACAAAAGGAAGAAAATTTATTTCTGTTCATCATCATGAACAATAGTACTTTGACTTTTCCACAGAAATAGCTCCCATATGTTTGCTACTGACAATACTGCATTTGTTAGAGCAGGTGAAGAGGAATTTCCATTTTTTCCTGGAATAATGGATTTCCTTTCCTAGAGTTGCAGTCTTCTGGTCAGTCAGGCACATCATTTACCTCTTCAGGTACATGCAACAGTAAAAACAGAGGGCTTTCAAAGGGTTAAAAACCAGACAATCCAGTTATAAGACCCAAAATACCTATTGTCCCCAGTACAGGCAAGATATTAACCATCCAGCAAAGATTCCTCCATCTTCCCTTCCTTATACCCTGTTTGGGCTCCAGTTAAACCACCCAACACTCACTCCAGGCTCCGGGTGCTCAGACTGGAGTAACTGGTTTGCCCAAACCCTCACTGGGGCTAGACGGGCGGTTTAGCTCCCCATGGAGATTCCCTCTTGGTTTGCAAACTGAGCCCAGATAATCCAGGAGCAGATTCCTTGCCTCAGTCTTCTTTTTTTTCTCCCCCAGACTGGTAGATCAAAAATGGTTTGGAATATAAATAGAGAAAAAAATCCCCACACATCACAAGAGGATTATTTGCTGAAACCAATTACTTAAATATTTTCCAAGTAGTAAACACACTGCAGTATCCAAGAACTCTACATGAAGGGTAAAGTAATATTACTATTCCTCAGATGCCAACAAGGTTATAGGGCACCCAACAGAACATATTCAATGTAGCAAATTCATTTAAAGATGCAGTTCAACTGAGACAAGAGTTGCATTCCAGCGAGGCTGTGGATCTCCTCCAGCCCCCCTACTCAATTCTCTGCTCCAGACGGATTACAGAGATTATAAAGGATGCTTACAGGAGAAGGGCCAAGGGGGAATACTGTTATAAAGTCGGGGGGGCTCCAATCGCAGGCAACAGTCAAAATGGCATACAGGAAGATATATGAGGAGTAAAAGAAGAAAGCTGGTTTCTGTGGGAAGCTTAAAGTGAAAAAAGCGTTGAACACTAAAAAAAAAAAAAAGATGCAAGCAAGAACCAAACTGGAAGTTGCTGAACATCATTTCCAGTGTGTTTCTAAAGAGAGACCTCTGTTACGCTTCATAAAAGAGGAAAAAATTCTAAACAAATACCTTTAATGTTAGATCAAGCAATGACTATCTAAGAGGACCTGGAAACAGAAGAACATCCCCATCAGACAGAGCAGAAAAGATCTTTTTAACTCAGTGTCTCGTCAGAGCACAGCGGAGAGCAGGTGCCAGGGAGCACCTAGAACAGAGTTAACACGGCAAAACTCCCCCATTCCCCCTGGGAGCAGCTCGCCAGTGAGAGACTGCGGCAGCCAGAAGAGGGGTTTCTTCTTCAGCTCAGCAGCTCTTGGAGAAGCAGCACCAGCAACTTCTGCTGGCACCTCTGACCTGCCTGGGGGGAGAGGGGAGAGTTTCAGCATTCGGTTTGAGGGTCCCTAATTTAGGGCACCAATGCCGTTAATTCCGTACTCCCACCACAGCTAATTTTACAGCCTGTTTCACTCCTCTGGTTTCCTGTGCTAGTAAAGCAACCACTGTCCAATCACACTATTGATCCATAATATATAAAATTATAACAACCTTAGCAACTTATAAATGACGATTTTATTGATCCTTTGGTATACTAGCAAAAAAATGGGAACAGTAGAAAGGTAAGGAAAAGGTGCACATGACAAACACTACTATAAACATATTGCAACGTTTTCAAGAACCACATTTTAAAGAACATATTTACACTAGTTTTTCTATCCCATAAAATTCAACATTTGAGGCAGAGGTTCATTACATGAGTAAATTAAGTCGCAATAAAACTGACCCTTCACAAATTTAAGTCATAAGGCTACTCTTGTAAAAGCAAGCCAACGAGCTATAGAATTCAAAATAGTGACATTTTAGCAGAAAGGTAGACAGCCAGATGGGAGGCACATCATCAGTGCCATGGAGAGGGACAGAGATGCAGCACGTGCCTTCGAGTGACATGGAAAGCCACAGCCCATTCCAGCTACAACAACGCTAAGATAAAGAATGCAGCAGGAGACTGGAAGAAATAACAACCAGTAGCACCATCAATTTGTTCAGCTTTGCTATTGAGTGTAAAGGTTTGCTACACTTGTTGCTTGAGAAGCCCAAAATAAAGTCTAAAGACAAAAGCCTTCGGAGATGCCTACTGTTGTTGCAGTCAGCGAAACATGGGCCTCTGACACGGAGAGTCTGCCCACGGCGCAGCATCAGAACATCCGTGCTGAGGGAACACCATGCACAGCCTTCATCCCACTCCGCGCCGACCAAGTCCTCAATGTTTACACCCCCTCATCCATCTCTGTTTTCAAATTGAGGGTTGACTGTTCGTGCTTGAAGAGCCTGCTGGCATTATAGTAACTGAGGCAGACAAATGCCTTGGGGTAGAACATTTGGTGGTCACTGAGGAAAAGCTATTGTAATTAGAGAAAAAATTCGTTTCTCTAGGAAGAGCAACAACAACAACAAAAAAAATCACACCACTAACTGGACTACAGAAACATAACCAAGGCACTTTATACCAAAGAAACAGAAGATTAGAAATTTGCCTAGTTCTGACCCCTTGGAAAGTGTAAGAACGAACCTTGCGATTTAAAAGTTGTCTTTCTATCAAGTGAGGCAAAAGCTACCTGGATTCCGTACCCCAGTAAGACGGCCCTACCCCCCAGCACACCCACTTGCAGGCTGAAGCCTGGGGTTGCACGAGGAAACGACACCAGCGAGAAGAGCCTGTCCCATGGGAAACATCGCTGAGAAATACTACATTGGCAGGGAGAGAGGGGAAAGGGCAGCTTTAATACTGCGACCAATGTGTCTCAACTGCACAGTAAGCAGTGGCATATTTTTGAAATAAGCAGTTATGCCTAGTTTTATATTACTGTACTGCTCCATAAGAGCACCGTACAGAAAGACAAGAGGCAAATGTACTCATACCACCCCTTGTACAGACACCTCACACAGTCAGGTATGTGGACGCGAGGTCCCACTGCACCATCGCGTGAGCTGGAATGTTACGCTGATACAATCTGCAGCAAAGAACTTTAAAAGTTGAACACCTATAGTCGTAATACAGTAGCACCCATCTAGAAGTCTGCATAAACTACCTTGGTGAATTTTAAGCAACAAATCATTAAGTCATGTACTCCACACTTTTAATTATTTTTAATTTATATTTACATATACCCCTCATACATATATAAACTTTATTCATACACACAATTTTTATATAAGCTACACATATACACACACACCTGTAGTCATGTACACCTACCACTGTCCTCTATAAGATTGTTTTTCAAACCTCAATTATTTCTTCAAGACAAGCATTTAAAGATTATTAAAAAAAAAATGACAAAACCAAGCACCAAACACATCTTATAAGTACCATCTATGAATTGGCCATATAAAAAAAAAATACATAATATAGCTTACAAAACCAGAATGTCACTGAACCAGATTTCAGGAACACTTAGCAGATTTGGAACTGGGAAAAAATGAGGAGATATTTGCAGATGTAGAAATTAAAATCCGGTATCCAGATCAGCTCCAACATTAAAAAATGAGGATAACTTGTTACAAGTGAACAGCATTTTACCTGTCGCCAAGAATAAGCGAAGAAACAACACTCAACTACGTCACAGACTGGTATCCACCAGGAAAACACTTCGAGTGGTAATTCAAACACATGTTACTGAGTTAACAACTCCCTCAAGTTACTACTATTACTTCCCCCCCCCCTTTTTTTTTTTGTTTTTTTACTGTGAGCAGTGGATAAAACTCTCCATTTTTGTCATCTCAACTATACACCACTTTTACAAGTTTCAAACATTTTTTCCATCCTCTCATGTGTGAGTTCTGCACATTGATCCTGTAAGCATTTAATGCCTTTGATACAATTTGGCTGGGTCGCGATCAATAACAGTTAGAGACCAGCATTGTGTTTGAAAAGCAGAATAAGGCTTTGGCTGGCCTGGCACCCCCTGCCCAAGGGGGAATACCCATCGACAACAAAATTGTTCTACAGCAAGCCTGAGTTACAGCTTTGCACCAGCAACTCCAGACTCCGGCCATGCGTTAAACAGGCTGTCCCAGGAACAGCACAGCGACCTCAGAAGCTTCAGCATTATAAATTAACTTCCCTTCGTACCCCGAGCCAAAACATGACAGAAGTATTTGTAAGTCTCACAGATCCTTTATCATGAAATGCACAAACCTGATCTGGAATAAAAAAAAAAAAAAATAATCACCAAGCCTTATTTATTGCAACTTAATTATTTCAAGTGCACTGACATACAGAGTAGAGCAAATTATTGGATTTTTGTTTATTACTTTTTTATATATGAAACCAAACAGCCATACTTCAGGAAGGCAACTGCAGAGTATTAGCAGCACATTTGTATTCAAAACAGATCTATGAAGGAAATCTAATTGCACTAATCCTTTATTATAACTTTGCAGTTGTGTTATTTTCTCCAGTTGACATTTTTCCGTAACGGATTCCTACTAAGGTGTTAGTGAGCCCTTTGTAAGCCGAGAAAAGCGAAAAGAAAACCAGCCAAATGCCTCAATTTAACTCCCGGTTCCTGATGGCTCCTTTCCCAAGGGCAGCGGGCAGTATACGGTTCCCTCACTCCTCTGCCGGGGAACTGGGAGCAGGGAAGCTCCAGGGGCAGCACTGACATTCCCGTGCCTTCCCGGAAAGCACCGGAGCTGCACCTCCAATATGGGCTGAGAACGTAAACCCTGGGATGGTGATCGGGCATGTCGAACTGCCACCGCGTTCCCTATTTGATCTCAGTTGAAAGGACAGTAAAATGAACTGAAAGACCAGTTTTAAAAGCTTTACGCAGATTCTTGTCTCCTCTGAAAGTGTATTAATGAAACGGCTTCCTGTTTCATTTTCTAAAGACAAACACAAGCTTTCATCTAGCTTGTTTACTTGCTTAACCTCCTAAATTCCCATGAAGCACTGTAGCTTTGATTGGCGCAGTTTTTGTCAGAATAAAATAAGAAGTATAACTGTAGCTTTGCAAATATATTAGCAGCAATATTTGCAAGTATTAGCTTTGCAAATGTTATATAGATGTGCAAGGAAAAAATAGATTTATCTGTTCATTTATAATACAGATTATTCCATCAAAGTGAGAAAGCAAACATGTTTAAGAAGAACTTACATAAGAGTGGAAGTACAAATATTGCATACATTGACTAGATTATCATATAGATATGGGTATTACCTGAATTACTAAATTAGTCAGAAATGCGTAAGAAAAGCAAATTTCTAGGTCATCATTAGAAGGAATTTGCTTATATCCCTTTTATTCTCATTTCCCCATAACTGTAAAAGTTCTCATCTCACTCTCACTAAATATGTAAAACCTGCTGAACAACAATTTGACTAAAGAGTGCAAGATGGGCTTAGTGCACAGCTGCTCCTTAGCTTCATCTAGGAGACATCTCCTTTCAGTTATAGCCACTCTGCCCACTTAGAAAAAGGCCCAAAAAAGAAAAGCCAGCTCAGGTCATCTGTCATTTCAGATGCTACAGACTACGGGCAGTATCAGACTGTTGACAAGGAGCTGACAGTCCGCTTCCCAGGTTTTAATTTGGGTCATTGCTTGTCCTGCGAGAAGCCTGGCTCCATCTCCTCAATGACCTCCGCACAGGTACTGGCAGGCTGCTAGGAGGTCTATCCCCACCACCCAAGACTTCTTCGGGCCAAACAGGCCTCTCCTAAAGCTTCAGCCCCCAGCCAGGCTGGTGGAGGGCCAAGCAAGCTCACTCCAGTTTAATAAAGTCTTTGACACTGACACTCTGGGGAGCCCCAAACAGGATGGAGTATTCTGGATGCAGCCTACAGAGCTTCAACCTCGCCTTCCTCAACCTGCCAACCAGCTCTGCTCCGGCTGCTCCTGTTTGCGCTCCGAATTGGCAGGCACAGACCACGTTGGATAGTCCGACAGCAACGTGCTTGGCTACCCAAAAGGTTCCACTTCATACAAAGTGGAATTTTGTATTCCACTGCTTAATACAAAGCAGAACTTTACCGCCCAAATAGTATCAAAGCAGGACCCAGATCTGAACTCTGCAGATCATGTCGGAGGACAGTACTCAATTCAAACAACTTCATTTTTAAGCTGTTAAACAAATAGACAGACCCAATGAAATATTAATTTCACTAATTATGGCAACAGAACCCCGGAAGGAACTAACAACTCCACAGAAACAGAGCAATACCTGTTTCCAGCACTGACAACCGTACAAGTTTCAGACGTGGAACAGATGGCTCAGAAAAACCTGTGCAGACTGTGTTGATATCACCCTTCGCTCGGGCTCTGCCTCCCAAGTTTTTAAGATGCAAAAGCTTACCTGACTAGGGAGAGCTGAAGCGTGAGCTACAAAACAGAACTTTAAAGTAAAGACAGGACACAAAGTATTTGTACTTCACATTTCTTCCAATTCCTGGACTGTAAACAAATTTGAATTGTTCTCGCCAGGGAAGCATTTACCTTCATATGACAAAAAGCTCTTAAACCTGCTTGGACAGCAGAATCAAACTACCTGGCAACTCACTGACCAAAATAAAATTTCAGCTGATAGCACTTCATCAAACATAATTTGGGTGCAGTTCTTTGTGGAAGGGATCTCTGGAGGTCATCTAGCCCAGGACCTGCTCCGAGCAGGTCTTGCTAGACCAGGTTGCTCACGGATCCGGCCAGCCAAGCTTTAAGCTTCTCCAAGGACATGCAGGAATAGAAGGCAAGTAAGCAAGAAGTGTACCAGCACCCAAAGCAGGAAAGCATGGGGAGAGATACCTCCTCAAACTGGCTTTCCATTATTTCATTTCTGACAGCGCAGAGAGCTATGGTTAAATATAGTCATATTAAGAGCACAGAAATCACAGGAAGCAGCACATAGCCACAATAATGACAACATTAGGAAAGATCTTTTCTGAGGAATCTAGTAATAAATGCTACACGAAGTACCTGATCCATCTGTTGCCATAGTTAGAAACAAGCAGGAAGACACAATATACCAACACGGTCTAAAAACCACAGGTTCTAGGTATTCAGCCTGGCGAGAGGAAGGAGAGAGCTGATTCTCAGCAGAGCACTGCTCAAACCTGCGCCCACCACTCGCCCCAGGAGGGCTTTGCAGAACCTATTTGAACAAAGCAACATGTTCTTGAAGGAACCATGAGGCTGTGACACCACCTCATCTAACCTGAACACAAGCACCTGACTGTTGGGCTTGCTGACGCTGCAGTGGTGGTTTTGCTTACGCTACCAGTGATGTTAACTGCACTGTTTTGGCACTAAGAACACAAGTCCAATGACCAAGAGACTCAGCAACGACTTGGACCTTGACGCAGAACTCTTAACTACCACAGTGTCCTTCAATGTCCCCAAACACCTCTTCACATCAGTCCTCAACTCCAGCTAAGCTCCAAACTGCAAAAGTTGATCCAATAATCAACTTTTGTGGTGGAAACAGGTTTGGTTGTTAGTGACTGCATGTCCATCAGCTGCGCTGACCATAACCAAAGCGCAGAGTAAGCTGCCACCGCCTGCGGATCTGCGAGGACAGTGTGCTACAGCTTCAGATGGGACTGCTCCCCCCAAAGCCACCACTAACACGGGCAAGGAACACAAGGACCTAAACACCCTTCAGCTCCAGGCTTTTTTTCATTCCCTTTCCACTATAACCTACTATATACTGCCAGGTCTAGTTCTCTCCTCTATTTTACGTCTCTAGCTAGCGTTAGGGTAAGGGTTTTGGCATATCCTTCACATTGGCATCACAGTCCATGCCTGCTCCAACAAGCTTTCTATTTTAAATAATACCTGTTGACAGAACTGCATTAAAATGTAAAGCAGTTTACCCAAATAAGTTAGCTCAAGCATCACAGCATAAAACAATTTCCAGAAGATGTTATGGCAAAGTTTTTCCCAGGTTCTTTAAGATTTTCTGCTGTAATTTGTCCCAGTCACTAAAACATTACCTTTAGGATAAAACCACAGACATTTTCAGCTGAAGGGCAGAGCTGCTCCCCACAGGCATCCACCACTGGCCACCGTCAGACACTATCGTAAAGCTAAAAATTCCTTTGGTCTCATTTTCCCTGTCCATTCTGAGGTTTTATGTAAATAGCCTGTACAACCTTCTCCTGAGAAACTTTCCTAACTCAAACACACGTTAATCACAGTATAATCAGATAATTAGACTGCAGTCCCTGGTAAGTCTACCATTAACACTTCGAAGCTATATTTAAGGGGAGGTGGAAAGCTATTTCAATCAATTCACAGCACATTATGACTATCATGAAAGGGAATCTATGGTTTTTAGTAGAGCAATTTACACTTTTTAAACAAAAATTCCCAAGAAAAAAAAATGTCTAATAATGTGTGGAGGGCTTTTTTTTGTAGGTTTTTGCTTGGTTTAAGAACTAGAACCAGAAAACAGAACTACTGAACCACCCCACTCACAGAGGGATGAAACACAGCTTTCCATGAGAGCCAAGCACTCGTGTCACTTTCAACCATGAAAAAGGCCCAGACAAGAGCACACAAAAATCGTTGCATCGGCTCCGTAACAGAAACATCCCCTGCTACGGATCTGATTATAAGAGGAAGTGGCCAAACTGAAGTCGGGAACTGGTCAAAAGATGAGGGACCTGTGAGGTGACACACTTTACAAACACCACTATTCTGTGTCTACAAATATGTTGTAAAACATTCATATGTTGTTCTCAATGTTTGTTTTTTTACTCAAAAACTAAGTTTCTGTAAGACATTGCTTATCTTAGATTTTCTGGCTTTGAACACCCAGGAACATGCATTACTCAGGTCCTCCTTCACTTACTGCACTGCTGTCCTACTTGCACATGAGAGGGGATATAAATCACAGAATATTAAGTAAAGAAAGACGCTTTGCCCTTATTTCATTACGGTTTCTTTGCAGCAGGGGTTTCTTAACAGACAATATTAAAATGTAATCACTTTGTCTCCCGAAGTTTTAGCATACATAGCTTGCATGTATTAAAAGGGGTTTTCATCTTTGTAGACATGCAGTAAAAGAGGGATGGGCAAGTTATTCACATTTTCAGACTTAACATGTTAGTTTCAGTTCCAACAGCATCTCCTTCCCAGACCAGTACGTCCAGCCACAGCAACCCACACAAGGCATCTTCAGCTGAAGAGGGGAAAGCTGGGGGCTGAGGGCAGTGTTAAATATTTGGCAGCAGTTTGTGGCAGTAAGAGAAGCCTGCAAGAGCGCCCAGCGTGACACAGCTGCTGGAGGACCCGCAAGCAAGGGAGAGAGATGGACTGGTGCTCAACGGGCCACAGGAATCTTGGGAAATAAGACATTAGATAATAATATCTAATCTGAGTGCCAGAGCCAGGGCACCTCCATTTCACTGTCTGCACACAACACAGACATCCCAAATACAAGCATGTAAAAATTTTCTTGTACCAAGTTATATATACTGACTTATTTTTAGATATTCTTATATATAAAAATATACGCATCAACATAGCTGTACAAAGGTATGTATGTAATGATTTCTGAAGCAAAAATTAAGATAGAACTATCAGTGGGGCAGATAAATCCATGGTTTTTGATAAAGCATACAATAGATTATTGGGGACTTAACCAACAATGGCATTAGATCTACCTCAGTATTCAAATTAATTTTATTGATAAAGCAGACCAAGTGCTCTTCATACACACGCTGAGTGAAGCGGGTGGTGTGCTGGCCAAGGGCAGCTCTTACACAAGGTATCGCTTCTTGTATATTTTCAGTGCCGTGCAATTTGGGGAAATGAATCTGGGCTTCATCTCATCAGTTTAACTGTTTAAGCAAAGAGAAAAAGGTAACCCTGGATACTAGTGTTACTATGTTAAACCGGTAATCTAGGTGAGCTATTTTTACCAGAATGTATTCCACCAGAGAGATGTCCTCAGAAGCTACAATTATCCAGAGGTTTCAGAAAATCTGGGGCTACACTGCAGGACCACGTGATGGAAAAAGACCAAGAAGCCTAAAAGGACGCTAATGAGAGTCCTGTCTGGAATGGGAGTGGCAAAAAGGAAGGCAAAGCAAGGTCTCACAGCCACAAAGCACAACCAAACCAAGGGACAATGATGATACTGGAAGGACCGTGTCTTTTGGGGAGCAGTTAGGACTGTTTGCAGAGACCAGAGTCAGTTTTTCAACAAGAAGCGAGCATGAATAAAACCAAACACACAAACCGGAAAACCCTCAGTTAATCTTAAAGTCTACACCTTGACAGGGACCCCAGGTAATGGTGATGTCTGGGGAACCAGCAGTGCCACTTCCCAGGTCTGCAGCACAAAGCACGGCCTGTCCCAAGTTCATCCCAGCAGTGGGTGATTCTGCACTCAAAACCAATGCCGAAAGGGCTGGTGACCAAAAACCACCCCACCAAAAGCATATCAGATGCAAAGTTCCTGTCCAAACAGCAAGCTGGGGAGAACATTACAAGAAGAGCTCTTTAAGTTTGCATAACTTGCTTTTAGTTCATAGGGGGAAAAAATTAGTATTAACACGGTCAGAACTTATTAGATTAAGATGCCTGTGATATCTCATCGATTAAATTAAATATTATTAATTTTGAATGCAAGTCGTAGATCATTCTCTAAATGCTATGCCAAAAATATAATTGAGTCTTCATTAAGTGATCAGATGGGAAATGGGAGCTCTTTCCCCACTATACAATTCAAGGTTAAGCTGCAGCTCACCAAGGATTGTTAAGAACTGCCACAGACCCTCTCCTTCAGAAACCATACAAAAAAAAAAGTCTGTATTTTATTCACTCCAGATTCCCCTCTTATCACCCAGCTCCTCCTTCCAGCTTACTGGTAACCTTGAAAGAATGACATAGGTGGAGCTACTAAATAAAGACAGACGTGCCAATGTAGTCAAAAGGGCTAAAAAAAAAAAAAAAAAAAAAAAAAAAAGGAGATTACTTCAAGCTACAATTAGAGTATACCACCAGCCTCCACTACACTATTTCAAAGTTGAAATTTAAATTAAATTCAAAATAAACGAAGCTGCATTTTCAGCGACCTGTTTATCATTTCGTCTACAGGATGACAGTGTCAGGACAAAAAACCTCCTACTCTTTCCTTAACAACCCATGGCTACGTTTGCCCACCCTTCTGTTATTTGTGTGTCATGGTGGAAGAAATCTACTTTCTAGTATTTCATAGTTAACAACTAGACTTACCAAAAAAGTGGGTGATTTAATACACAAAACACAACACCACCACAAAGCAGAAGAGGCAGGGGAGTTTATCACTGCAAACAGGGTATGCTACTACTTGCAAAGCAAATCTGGAAGATAACTTTAGATAATGATCGTAAGCAGAGTTAATTTTTCTAACAAGGAGAATCGATCAAGCCCTCAGCTACCGCCAGGCAACACAGCGAGATCACCAGGCCATGCAAGGGGTGAGAGGGGAGCACAGGCTGGCAGAGGGATGCTGCTGGCTGCCTGCCCCAGAGCCCCTGTGGCAAGGACTGGGGCAGGCGGAACAAGAGCGACTGGGCACAGAGCTCTGGGCTTTGTGAAGGCTTTTACATATCATTCTGGTGTTTTGGTTGAATGAGATCACAGCTCTGGGGCATGGACTAGCGATCTCTCAAAATGTGGTCATTTCTGGTGGTTAATGGCATGCTTCTTTATTTTATTTAAACATTAAGTTCAAGAAATGAACACCTGTCCTTCAGATCTCTCCAGAACTCTACCCATGCTTACAAATTGCATCTTTGTCTTCATTGCTAGTCTGTCGCCTTGGTTCAATCTTTTTAAGTACAGCCTTGGATTTTTGCACCCGTTCCAAACTGTGTTCCCCTTTGTGTTACACTGCAGGAGAAGGAATATTAACAAAGTCTATGTCATAAATGTTTTCCTTATCAACCCAAAGCTGTACATTAAGATTAACTTTCATCCCCCTGTCCTGCAAATATGCCTCTAGATCACAAATTTCTTATTAGACCTCTTATTCAGCATAATTGGTTTCAGTCATAAATAATTTATTTCTATGAGAAATATTTTTTAGCTGTGGTATTTTGCGTCTCCCCAAATCACTGATCCATTATTGATCCAAGACGAAAATACACTATAAATTTTTCACTGAACTATTGATCAAGCTAGGTCAAACCTAGCAAGGTCCAGAGCACCAGAAATCCACAAGTAAACAGATGGAATGAGC
Organism: Chroicocephalus ridibundus; assembly: GCF_963924245.1. Classification (NCBI taxonomy): domain Eukaryota; kingdom Metazoa; phylum Chordata; class Aves; order Charadriiformes; family Laridae; genus Chroicocephalus; species Chroicocephalus ridibundus. Next base: position 27,222,663 of record NC_086292.1, read on the forward strand.
TATGATATTTCCAATAACATATAAGGAAAGGAATTTAGAAAATAATATTTAAAGAGCTTGTTGGACTGCAGACTACTTGTAGGAGGGCTTCAGCTGATCGTGTACTGATTATAGTGAAAGAATGTGATCCCCATTTGCAGAAAAAGAAAAAAAACAAAAAACCCAAAAAATGCTTTTTGCAAAGTGTTTCTAGAGGAGGTGGCAACTTCCCCAAGCTTCTGCAGACACAAGCCTTTTTTGCTCAGGTACGTTTATCTGCTGATAGTTGCCATTCTGATACACTCACCAAAAAAGTTGGTACATTGGGGCAGACTGATGAAATCTAGTTTTTTGAAACAGCTCCATTCAAAGCTGGGCATCAAACATTTTTCTTAGATAATTACTATGGCTTATTGTCCCACAATTTCTTTTGTTTTAATTCCGAGTACTCTAGCAAAACTGCTTGCAAGATACGAAAGCAAGCCAGAGAGATGAAGAGAAGATTTCCAGCACACTGCACCACGCAGCGTACTCACAGTTCACGAAGTAGGAAGCACTGCTGCTCCATTTTTTGGCTGTACCTAGAGGTCAAGGAAACAGCTTTACTCAGAAGCTTTCTGAGGCCAAGGCCGGGTTTTCTGGGAGCCAGCCCTGCTCCAGCAGCCCCAGCGCAGAGCCCGGTAGGGCAGCGAGGGGGATGGGGCGCCCTGGGAATCCCATCCTGCCGTTTCCATGGCGACACCAGTTGAGCAGGGAGCGCTGCGCAATAACCAGGCTGCGGATGCGCCCTGGGCCCTCTTGGAAGGGAGCGCCGATGGAGTGGGGGATGACCCCCAAACAGGGAAAAATGCAGAGCGGGTCACGCAAAGCCCCACGTAAGCTGAAACAAGCTTGGAGCCTTGCATTCATTTTTCCATCACTTGAATACAAAAGAAAAATAAGCCTGGGTTATCTCAATTAAGGTGAGCCACAGAGAGCAGCACGAATTGCACAAAGTCAGGGGGAATTTAAATATTATGGGTAAGTGTCAAATACCAATTTTTGCCTTGCCAGTAAGGCATTTTCGTTTGCTGTGGCAGGAGTGGAAAAAAAAAAAAAAAACAAAAAAACAAAAACATTTTATACACACTCGTGCTTTCCCTAAAACTGGTATTCACAAAAGTTACAGTGAAGTTTTGACAAAGAACACCCGTATGGGCACGCTGATTGCTAACTGCCGCATACACAACATTCTCTGGCTCCAATCTGTGGTGTGCAGTATTTGCATTACCCAGCTGCTCTCTGAAAAAGCTTTTTTTTTTATTTTCTCATTTCCCTACAGTCTAGTTTGTGAAATGAAAATAAAAACAATAACAACTTACCCTCATAAAAATCTTGGAGATATAACTTTGGCTATTAGTTACCTTTTGAGATGTTGGTACCTGACTAGTTTTCTGCTACACTTCTTTAAAATAGACTATTATGAGATTTGTATTGAAAATCAATTTCCAAGAGCTGCAGGTAGTCCTGGCCTCCTTTTGTGTTACAAGGCACATTAGTCAACCTGAAATAAAGCATTATCATTTGACTCGCAGCCTGCACCATGTAAATTCTGGATGTGTCGTGCTACAAGTCCCGAAGACAATGACATCGCTCATCTCCGTGTGGGATTTGTTGAAGGTAAAGGCGTTATGATTCCTTTTAACTATTATTTCAAAAACTACAGCTAAAGTGTGAGTGTTGTCCTCACAGCAACAATGAAATAAAAAGAATGAAGGGAAGATGAACAGTTTTGCAGTCAATGCCACTCCAGCCGTTATGTTTTTTCCAACTAAGCTTTCAGCAGTCAAAAATGGGAAAGATTATAGACACAGAGCCTGCAATTCAATTCAAAAAGATCTTTGTTAACAGCAGCAATGAAAAGAAAAAAGCCCACAGAATTCCTCCACTTAAAACACAATCTCAAAACATATGCTTACAATCCTGGAAATCTTTGAGAGATTCAGTGTGTTAAACAGCTGCAGCTGAGCTTAGAATGAACATTGCAAATAAATGCTAATGAGATGCTTATAGATCCTGAACAAATTGATTTACTGAGATCTTGTCAAGTGTCTCTTATCAAGGGTTTGTCAGAGTAAACAACCAAATCCTTATAAACAGAAGAAGTGACTCATTCATTACAACTGGAAAAAGGCAGAAGTAATAACCTGAGCTTTAGTTCAGGAAGACAACAGAACAAGCTACATACACATATACAGACACATTATTAAAAAAAATATATATATATATACACACACACTTTTGAAACCACAACTAAATTTTCTTGCCTCTAAAGAAATGTGTCAACAAAGAAAACAGTGAAGGGTATCGGTAAAAACATACATATAGCTCACCAGAAAGTTATAGATCCGTTTGCAATGCCGTGATTACATTTAAACACTCAAGAAACAGTTATCAACATAAGAACTGCCCATACTAAAAAAATACTTCCATAAAGCTTTAGAATAAACCCATTAAACTGGATGTATAATGAGTTCATATTCATGTGCTGAATCGTTTTATTGCGCATTGTTTTAGTACAACCCTTGTGTGGAACCAATACCTTGGAAATCAAAATAGGCAGTAAGCCCATCTTCTTAAAAAGAATTTTATTGTCCAGAAGATTACATATGATTATGAACAAAAAGTTACATAGAAAGAGAAGCGAGGTAAAATTTCAGCAGCTACATATCAAAATAAGAATGAATGTTTCTAAATCAATAGAACTTGGATAATTGCATAGCATTATAAGTATGCAGGACAGAAAACCCTAGAATTTCTTTTTTGCCAGTCACCTATAAAATATAAACATTTACTAATTTTATAATGGTAGGCAGGGAAGGTGATAACACGTATCCTCTGGACAAGTACAGCCAAAGAGTTTCTCTCACAAAACACGAGACTGAGAAATTGAAATTCTCAGAACCGGAATGAAAAGAAAGGGCCAGTTTATTAACACTAATAGTCTTTGGGGAAGTTGTGCGAAAAAATATGCAGCAGGAAAAGCTAAGAAATGCAAGAAAGCTTGATCCCTTCACCCTTTTTTTCCTCCACAACTCCACTTACTGAAATCCTGGCAGCTCTTGGGGGAAAATTACCAGACTCAACCTCCTGCTCAAGCCGCAGCAACCCCAGAGTCAGAGCCCATGGCTCTGGCAGGCGACGTGCAGCAGACCCTCCTGAAAGGCCCCCGTACTCTATTGCTGGCTGCCTTGCAGTTATTCACACAAGGTACTCGGAGAAGCAGCCCCTTCCTACTAGAGGAAGGGCAGGACTTTGGGGGTTTTTTCCTGCAATCGTGCCACCGACTTTCATTGCTGACATCTCTCTGTCCCTTGCACAAAGCAGAATAACATCAGTTATCCAGAGAGCACATTCCCTTTGAACTAAACAAAGCCAACTCTTCCCAGGTTTCAGATTCTCCATTGAACCAGGAGAGTACAACCAAACTGAAGTATGAGTCTCCAGATTTTTTCTACACTCTTCATTTTAAGCAACATAAAGCAATTTCAATGTTTCTCACAGCATCATTAGGAGAAACAAAGTCAAGGTTTTTTCCCCAAAGAGACCCAAACCTCCCAAGTGAGTGATAAATGCATTTCTAGCAACTGAAAGCTGTGAAGTCGGGGGTGTGGAGAGATGAGAAATCTGTCATAGGAAGCCTCTTCTAGGGAAAATACAAAGTTCCTACTGTTCTGTGTGCAACAGAATTCTTGCCAGGAATGTTCCTTCTCACATTCAATCTCGTTCTCATGAAGGTGCACCACTGTCATGGTATGACTTGCTTCTGCATCCCCTTTCCTCTATTTTGCTAGTTTTTAAGTGCATGCTCCTATAAGTCAGTAACCACTTGCCCTCTTGTAGAGATAGTGATCGATGGAAAATAAAGATAGAGAAAATAAAGAAAGATAAAGAAAATAAAGATGGAAAATAATCTTTTCAAACTTGAGCCATTTGCAGAATCAGTACAAGGATCCTGATATAATCAGGAAGCTCTTCTATCTCCCTACAACCACTTCACAAGCCAAAAGTGCTACGCAGCAATACAACACAATAGGGATGTGCCTTTTGTGAGAAACGCCTGTATTTCTGCAAAACCGTTCTCCTGTGAAAAAAAAAATATATATATAACTGACTCCCACCCCCAGCTATGGAGCTTAAAAACAAATCAACTCTCTGTTGCAGACACAGGGCCACCTACAATGTCTGTGTACTATGCCTTGACCAGATTGATGTTGTCTTATTCTTTTGGACTCTCAAACTGAAAAACATATGGGAAAGGAGGTTATACAGATATGTACTTCCCAAAATACTCAAGACAACAAAAAAAAAAATCCATCTTCAGGCAGTGGCTCTCATTACCTCTTGCCAGGCAGGTCGCCCAGAAGTAATCCTATTTTTGAGAAAGACAAGACTAAGAGGACAAAGATAGAGATGATAGTGTCAAAACAAAACGGTTAAATAGTTTACCAAATTTCTGTCTTTCTCAACATGCAGGCAGGAGTCAAAATGAAAACTAACTGAGAATTCTAGAAGACAAAGGAAACCCAAACCCACATGCTCTAACAAAGTTACAGTCCTCCATGAAAACTGGCACAGTTCAGAGCAGTTTCCAACCCCAGGAAGCAAAATGGTTCACCACCCTAAGGGGATGCATTCAGACAGTAAGGGTGGTAAGAGCAAAGCTGGCTCTGTGAGATCAGGGCATCCACAAAACCACTTCATTTTAGAATGAGTTTTTGCTCACCCCCATTCTCCTTGGTTGAGAGTTGTCTCAGCATGTACCAAGGCCAGTAAGACAGAATACAGACTCATGAGATGCATCCCAATTAGTATTACAAAAGGCTACTACTTTACCCTGTTTAAAAACCAATCCACCCTTCCGAATGCCAGACAATAATCTTTTTCTCCAAGGTGTGAGCGGAAATAGAACATGTATTCATTGTTGACATGGTTGGCTTCCTGCAGCTACCAACCTAAAATGCCCATTTCTGCCTGTATTGGTTTTTTTCCACTCCACCTGCTTCATCTGGTTTATGTGTCTGTTCCTCTTTGGTCACATTTCCCAGTACAGATGGAACGGGGCAGACGTGAAGGTGTGCAGCACAAGCAAAAGCTGGACCACTGCAACCGCCTCAGTCTGTCTGCAACTGGGGTCAAAGACAAGAAGTAAGAGACAGTGGCTCCCAGAACACAAGTGTCAAACATTAAGACTAAGTAAGTCTACTTTCTTCTTTCAATGAACCCATATATTATTGACTGTAATAACTACCAAAAAAGGCACCGAGTAGCATTTCAAATGGAGTTCTACGCTCTGGAAAAACAGCAGACCACTAACAGGTGAAAAGAGACCAGAGGAAATTATGAGATGATCCCAAACCAAATAATTGGGTTTGGCTTTAGTGTTCAGGTTTGTGGTTTTTTGTTGTTGGTGGTTTGTTGTTTTCTTTTGGTTTTGTTTTTTTTTAAAAAAGCCATGGGAAAAAGACTGAGAATAAAACATAAACTACAGTAAGAAAACATCCGTGAAAAACAGATAAAGCTTAGAGAATTTTCCATTTGAAGTTACAGACATTCATAACGATATCTAGCAAGCTCAACAGGTTTTTATAATTTAAATAGTATTTTATAAAACAGAGTTAAGCTGTGCAATTTCAAAAAATGAAAGGACGTACAGATTAGGAGATATCAGCAGTAACCTTTTGGTGATAGGAGTTTCAATAATGGTGTTTTGGATAGTTTACTTCCATCCTCCACAGCACAGTAATGGGATTGTAACTGTACACAAAAGAGAACTGCCAGATCTGGATTAACAACGCCACACCACACTCAAAGGAAAGCCATTTCTTAACTCCTTGCATGCAAACTGACAGCTACTGTGAGCTGCTCGTTTCCCCAGGATGCCATTTTGCCTTTAAAAAATAAAAACTCATTGAAAAAGCTGCAACTATTATTTAATGAATTGTAACAAAAATAAAATGGAACCAAACATGCAAGTGCTCTCAAACAAGCAAGCAACCTGCAAAGATGGGGATCACTAATACAGACAGCATTAGTTTTCCACATTCGGGAAATAAGTATTCTTGAAAGTTGAGCATTTTGCAAAATAAAGTAGCTTTGCAGTGCCAGAGTCAGTAAATTAATCCCATATCAGCTAGAAAGACATTGCTGGAAGCCACATTTTTTCAGCTGTCTCCAAACCCAAGCTTTCCTTCCCCAGAAGAAAACCTCTTCTCTGATCTCAACTAGATGCGCACCTGAAAGATGTGCTTGCGTTAGTCCCCCAAACCAAACCTTCAAACTGCAGTTAGCTTATAGCTCCTTTTCTCGCATTTGAACCACTTCAGTATGCTGCTTTGTCCTTTAAGTGCATTAGAATAAATAAATTCCGCCCCACACCAGAACTTAAGCAATATATTAGTGAATATATTGAAAGTACGCTTCCAATCCCACGAGTCTACAGCTCCAACTTTCTCTCCTGCATTCAGACTTTCCCATTCTTTTGTTCCTGCAAGAACAGAATTCACAAAAGCCTAATAACGAGCTCGTCAAGAGCAGCACTCCACAGCAATATGCAGCATAGGAATGGTTCAAAGCTTGTGGTTTTTTCATTTTAATTTGCGTCTCCAGGGAAAATTTAAATAAAAGCAACAAATGCAATAACCATGAAGCAGCAACAGTAAAGACAGAACGTCCAGATGTTTACTTATTCCACAAAAACACTGGCATTTTTCCAGACACAAAAGGACAAGATATGGGTGTTAAGCCTATGCAGAATTCTACTATATAACTCCAATGCCTCTCCCATGTCCTATCCTTTCCATATTTAACTCTTTAAAAGTTACCCATAAGCTCTTTGGCAGAGATACACGTGTGCATATGCAGGACCCCATTTGACATGACCCAAGCCCTAACTGCAATTCTTAAACATCACTTCAAAACACGTACGTCATTTGGTTTTCTTGAAAAGGAGACTGCACAAACATCAAAGAGGTGGTATTTCAGTGAAGTTGGACAACGGGTAATTCTGATATTCAGACTCCTATTTTCTCCCTCGTAAAACGGCATGCGCGGAGCTCCAGATGATTTACAGCTGAAGTGCGTGCAAGCGGTAATGCACCGCCTGTCACTCAGGTACTTGGTAAAGCATTTGTGTATGGAGCACAATAAACACAAGGTACTTCCAGAAAATAAGTTTCTTTTCATCCTAGTCTAGATTTAGAAGCCCCATTTCAAGTTCACCATATTATTACCACCAATCACTTGAAATTTATCTCATGCTTTCAAAGACACTGTGTAGTAAGCACTGCTTCAAGCCTGAAAGGTTCAGATGAAACAGCGTCATTTCAGATGTACCCAACGTCAATGTCCTGCGATGCGCATGCAGCACCACTGGCACACCTTCCCGGCTCCCAAGAAAAACCTTATGGCAGGCACTTCAGCCTAAGGAAATCTGCAGTCTGCTGGTGAGAGAGGTGATCGCGTACCCTGATGCGTTTCCAGTAACTTCAATGGATAACCTTACTCATTTCATAGCTTTTGCTAATCTACTTCTCATTCCTTACACATGGGAGTTGTCTGTGATCCGCTTGGCAGTGAGAGGCTCCAGTGACTTCAGACACCTCAAAAAGGGCACAAAATATAAGGTTTATTTGCAATTAAGACAAACACAGGTTTCAAAATTTTAAATGAAAAATACAGCAAACATATTCCATGTCTCCCCTATAACATTAACTTTGAAAATACTGGCATTATGCTGCTAATGCTCAAGAAAACTCAAATCCTGAGCAATCAATAGAATCATTTAGGTTGGAATAGACATTTAAGATCATTGAGTCCAACCATAAACCTACCACTGCCAAGTCCACCACTAAACCACATCCCTAAGTGCCACGTACTCCAGTGCTGCCAGTACAAATGGAAAAGTGTGTGCCATATTTCCCTCTACAGTCAGAGCATCACACAAATTTAACATGAACTATGAATTCTGCCATTGATAAGAACTTATTAGAATTCATCATTAAGAACTTATTAGAAATCTACATTCAGATCCAACACCTACAGCATAGGCCAAACTTACAAACTGAGAAGACGACTACAGCAGAAGCCTACAAAAGTAAGCGATGTAGAAAGTGCCTCCGGAAGATCTCATAGGACCTAATTTTTATTGAGGAAATTAGAAGGCAACTCAAGAGGAGCAGTTACTTTCACAAAATGATACCATAGAACAGAAGAAGGTACTTCAATTCCTTGTGTTGCCTCCGTCCACAAGCTCTAACTACTGGAGATGTCACTTTTTAAGACAAGTAACTGACCACTTGACTGGATGACCAGCAAGTGTGGAAAACTCCCCATTACTTCGACTCTTCTGATCAAACATGGAAGATTCTCAAGGATATATTTGCTATCACAGAACACCCTGCAGTGTAGAGACACACTTGTTTAAATGTCTTTAGCAGTCATATACAAATCCTGTAACTGTTGGTTAACAGGTACTGAATGTAAGATTGTAAACTTGATAGCATATCAACAGTTCACGTTTCTAGTCATGAGAATGAAGAAGTCACACTCCTGTTTCTTAACTGATAGGGCACAGCAGTGTACTAATAAAAAAGAAAACATTCCTTGCAGCAGAGATCCTGCACAGTGTGTCATGAGAGCTACAGGATTTGCAAAATACAAGACTCAGTGAATGAAGAGGTGTAGAAGCAGGATCATAAAAGGAAGGAGAGAAATGCATCATGACAATCAGCTGGAAGCTTAATTTTTGTTTAAGCAGGATGCATTTCCTAGAGTTGTCACCACTTTGGTTAAGAAAAGATACATAATACAACTGGGTGAAACCTACAGTTCAGTTTCCAGAAATTGCAACAGCTACTTAGACTTTTGCTGTCCTGTTGTTCATCAACACACCTAACCCCTTTCTGAATCTGCTGTCTGCCTCCAGCCTCCTGCGGCAGAGAGTCCCAGCAGTCCAACCCCCACTGTGTAACATGGTTCTCTCTACAATCTGTTTCTAACTAAGCTATTTGTATCACGAAGTTACCCGTAGCTGTAACTTCAGGGTTTGGTGAGGAGCATTGCACACTCACTTCACCCACTGCCTTCCTGAGTTGGCAAACCTCAGATTACTCTCCAGCCTCAGCCTTCTCCACCACAGACTTCACTGCTTCTTTCCTGAGCTGCAGAGAAAAGACGAGAGCTGCACGCACCGCCAGTGTTTTACAGAGCAGCAAACGATGTTCTCAATACCCTCTCCCTAGTGAATGAGGGACTACGCTCCATCCACTTGTCTGGCTGCCACTCCATACCGAGCTAATGCCATTGGAGGACCACTAGCCGTGACTCCAGGAGCTGGGAACTGCCACCGTTGAGCACGGCAGCAGGCAGGTTCAGTCTGGATCATTTCTCCCCTCAAAGCTTTATGTACGCTGAAGCTACACTGATGCTCCCCTGCTGCCCTTTCCTCACTGCCACGGTGCTGTGAGGTCCTTCTGAAGCTCCTCACCATCAGCACAGCCTGTGACCGCCCTGATCCACAGCCTGGCACATTTCACTACACAACAACACAGCAGAACACCACACTTAACTCTTTTCCTGTACATTTTTACAGCAGATAAATATATCCATCTCAAACCACTGATATTGGTTTGCATTGGATTCTGCGTGGTAAAAGAAATACAGTAAAGTTTTACGTAAGAGATTATTCTCTGTTATGTACCCCAACATGTGTATCCACAACACGGATACCCACTGGGACCACGTTTTCTGCCACTCAATCACTAAAGCAATAGGTTTAAAAAAGCTACAGTGTTATGCCCAAGGCAAAAAAAAAAAACTTAAGATAAACTAACAGGACAAAAGCTTTCTAACCACTGAAACTGTCTTTTAGGACCATCACAGTAACTAAATATTGACGCTATTATCTTTTGTATAACATAAAGCAAGCTACAATTGCAAGTCATAGTAACAGTGAAAAGTAAAAGCGCTATTGAGATGACTGAGATGTCGCAAAGTGCTCATTTAGGAACCAGCCAGGAAACCCTAACACTTCGGTACCCCTTCCCCTAAGCAAGGCCAATACTGCTTCCCCTCATGTGCTGTCCTTGCAAAAGGGTGGATGCTTTTAAACATCTTTACTATCTTTTCAAAGACAAATTCCCCATCTACCTTCACGGTGTGTTCTTCTCAGTGTTTCAGTGCCTTGACACAAACTGTCTGTGGAATAAAGCTGGACATTTTCATGAACTAAATCTGTGGCCTAAAGAAAAGCGGTTATTTACCATCAACAAGTCCAGAAGGATGGTCCAAGATGAAAAAAACCAACAAAAACAAAAAACCCCAAAGACAGACAAGATGGAGAGCAAGACAGAATTTACCTATTTATATACGTATATATGCCTTTGCCTCTCAGATAATTGCTAAAATGAGGGAAAGAATATAATTTCACACTTTTTCCAAATTACAAAGAAAACACATTTTTGAAAAATAGCGAGACATAAATGTGATAGCAGCAATCAACACCACAGACTTGAGGGGTCTAGAGAAGTTTAGGTGTTTGGCTTGTGGGGTTTGTTTTGTTCTTTAATGAAACTGACATCTTGTAACTTCAAAATTACCTAGTTTGAAGATACTGCTTCCTAAGTGTATGAAAGTATCACAAATTATATCTTATAAACAGTACAAAATTGCACTTTATGTAAGTGACTGTCTAAAAAACAGCCTGCATTAACAAAGTACACATATGAATCCTTTTAAATAGGACCCACCTACAGTATTTACCATTACTGTGTGAGTTTTTATGAAACTTTTAATTGGTTTTGAAACCACTAGTTCTAAAATGCAAAATAATTTATTGAAAATTAAAATGTAACTTAGTATGCAGCAATTTTACTCGACTTCAGCCACGGAAGAGAATTTTTAAGTGAAGCTGCATTAATTCCTGAACATTGAAAATGAACAGCATATGAATAATTTATTGATGGCTTTTGCTTCATGTCAGCAGCTTTGCTGGAGGAAGTGATATTTATGAAGTCCCCGAGGACACCAAGAAGTTAAACACGGGCAAAGAAACAGCAGGATAACATTACTACCTCCACAGAACGACACTTCAGGTAGGTAGGCGTCACAGGTTTCTGAACATGAAAGAGCTATACAGTGCCAAAATTCACAGGGCTGGCAGAGGAGATCAATGAGCTCATCCCAAGAAAGCTGGTACCTTTCAAACCATTGATAAGTAGAAACACGATCAGTTATGCGTAACAGGTATTACAGGAAGGCATTATCATTTTGAGAGGCTTTTAACTTCCACTTTAAGCACGCTCCTGCAAGATACACCTCATAGGCCAGGTTCAGGAGCTTCTGTAAACATGGTGCTGTGGAACGTGTCTTGGGGTTTGGAAGCTCGGAAAGGTGCCAGGTGAAGAGGAGGAAATGGGGCTAGAGGAAAGTGTCTACGACAGAGCTAGGAAACAGAATGGAACAAGGCAAAAAAAATGTAACCAGGGAGGAAGACTGAGTGTAAAGAGCTCAAGGTTAAGAAATGCATTGCCATCTCTAAAGCACGATCACAGAACAGCACAATCACGATGAAGAGATGCAGCAACAGTTCCCAACATCCATTTTTCTCCTCTTCACGCTTCCTGGCAGAAACTTACTGTTACCATTATTATTGCATTACATCTTCTTCCCTAGCGAATTCCTCCCCATGCTATTCCCTGTCCAACCAGATGCATCTCCTGAGCAGCACACCTCCTACTGGGTAATAAGTTCTTTGCCCTCTGAGTTTGAGGGTGATCTAAGTAAGAATCTCTTCAGGCACCTGCAAACAACACCCCACAGCTCTTCCTGAAAGCACCTGCCAGTTCTACATTACCACCAGTTCCAGAACCAGAGTTTTCATTAAAAAAAAAAAAAAAAAAAATCTACATTTGTAGCTGAACTGTGGTACAAACACAACGCTCCATCATATGCTACATCAAGCAATGTTTCTGGCTTCAAAAATACAGTTCCCATATATAGAAAGAATCAATTTGGATTTTTTTTCTTCCTCACACCAGGCTAAATTAATGTCTCAGACTACAGTGACTTTGGATTACGCTGGTCTTGTCAATAATTAATACACCTCTATGGTGCAAAAGCATAGCAACAGGCTAGATTAACAAAAATCCCTTCCGCTGTAACACCATTTTTTTCCCCCTCCCTTTGAATGAGTATACTCAAAATTGCTAAAGAAGGACAAGACTCTTTATGACCTTGATGTAAGAGTTATGAACACCAGAGCTGGGGTTCCCCCCCCCGCTGTCCTTTCATTTAGAGAAGTGCTTTATAAAATAAACATTTTTATTGTAGCAATTCAATAAATTGGAATCGTATCCAATATTACCATCTTTAAGTTGGTCCCAAAAACTTATCCAAGATCTTTATTATGCAAGTTCTCTTCAAGTCTTGGGGATTTCAGAATCCTAATGCAACAAATAAAAAGCAATGAACAAAGACAGCAGCAATGCCGTTCCATCGGCTCGGGCACAGTGATCAGTCATCCTAAAAAACAACAGATGAAGCAATAACAGACCCTCCTTATATAGAAGCTTTAGCAGTCATCCTCCACGGATAGATTAACCATTCCACTAAAACAGTTATGAATTACAGAACTCACATTAAAGTTTGAATTGTGACTCATTAGAGTCAAGCCGCAGACAGTGTTTATGCATATTCACACTGTCCTCTCTGTATTTTTACATTCCTCTAACAGCAAAATGAAAGTACTGAAGGTATTAAATCTGCAAAAGGCTTGAAAGCGGAAAAAATCAGTTTGCAATTTAGCAGATCATAAAGAAAATGTTTTAACAATTTTAAGTATCAAACTATGAAATAAAATACAGAAATTTAATCAGTTGTAGCCTAAATTAATTTCTTTGTAAGAACATTTTGCTTAAATAAAAACCTCTCCCCGATAATCCTGGATTTCGGCTGTTTTGATCATCATGCAATCTTAACGAGGCCACTGCTATTGAAGGACATGACCTGATTTCTTCTGAGGTCAACGGTTATCAGTAGAATTTGAACACTACAAATTTCTATCCTGACACTCAAGAAAAGCACTGAATCAGCATACTTTTTGTGAATTTTCACATCTGACACTTTATTTCGCCAGGAAGTTCTTACAGTGACATAGCCCTCAATTTCTGCATTACAGCAAGTGGTTGCATTTGGTTAATTCACATACTGATTTTGGAAAATATGCTTGAAGATTCAAGGAATATAAGAGATGCTGCGTGTTAGTCATGGACCTTGCAACCGTTACAAAGTGATACATAAAAGTCCATTAGGGGTTTTCTTTGTCTTCTTCAAAACAGGTGCCCAGAGTGTTTTTCTTTTCCTAGACAAAGGCAGCCTTGTTGTGAAGAGTGCAACAAATTTTGGTAATGACAGAGTTCTGGTACTTGTGGCTGGGCAACAAAAGCATTAACTCTATTACTCAACTCACATATGTAAATAAATAGCAATTTAAACACATTTATATTTTAATGCCTAAAGCTGTCAAGTGACTCAGCTCTAGCTGTCCTTCTAGATGTGTTCTCAGCAACCCCATCTCTAAGCTAAGGTTTTCTTCCCCTTAGCATCACCTACAGGAGTAAGGTGCAGGCTCAGACCTCTTGTCATCCGATCATGAAAGATGAACCAGCTCTTCTCAATTAGTCTCAGGTGAGCCGAACTTGGACAGGAAGGAGGGTGGTGAACTGTTAAGGACTGTTAAAGGCAAATAATTCGTGTTCTTCATTCAAGCAATCGTCTACGCTTCCACACAAAATAAGGGTGATTAAAAATAGTACCTATAAGTAAGTAGTGATCGTATATGATCTGAAGGAAAGCCATTGTTTCAGGGACAATCACAGTAAAGATCCTTTAAAAAAGCTGCATCGCTTCTGGACATTTTAGTCAGTGAATTATGCTGTAAATAAACAGTTCAAAGTAACTGACTACATCTGCCTTTGGTACAGCTCATAGGCAGCTACTGCTATTGCTCAAGGTTTTACAAAACACACCTTTGAAGTGGAAAGGATTTCCTGAGGACCCAGGCACACACGTTCGATGAGATACTACTGTGTGAGGAGACAGTCTCTCGGACCTTTCTGGCACGGAGACAAAGAATGAGGTCCTAATGAGAATCTCTAGTACTTTCAAACACAAACTACAACAAACAATAGGGGCTTCCAAAGAAGCAGCATAAAGCTCAGAGAAAAACAGCAGAATAAACTTTTACAGGAACAGGTAGGAATTAGAAGCTATTTTGGGTAAAAATTTTGGAAACCCACTAAAGGTTATCTCATCCTCATGAAAAGCCTCCCATAAAAGTGACCGATGCTGGCACTATTGGGAACTCAGTGTGCATCAAACCTTAAGGACAGTGGTAATTTATAATAAATCCTGCAGAGCAGGTAGTCCTACCTGTACACCACTGGAGATTTTGTTTAAACACACCTAGATCCTACATTTAAAGTTTCCCTTTGGCTCAAATTTGTCTTTTCACTCAAAGGACTTACCGCCTGCCCCAAACTACAGTTAGTCAATATTTACTAGACTAACATGCAGTTTAATAAATCAAAATCTTTTTTCTTGTCCATTCGCTTCCACATACAGAGGTTTTACCAACAAAATCTGCTACAACATTGGTCCACACAGGCTTTAAGCTGGTGGAGCCAGTACGCTGCAAAGAAATTCGATACATAACCACAAGTGCCACATCAAAGTAATTTAGCATAACCAGAAAACATGCTAAGTCAAATTAAAACCCAATCCTTTCATTAGTGGATGGGGAAGTCTATTTATGTTCAGGCATTCTCTACTTAAAAATTACCAAAAATAGTCCTTAAAAAATTTGCTGCCCATTTCCTTAGAGCTTGACTAGCATTAGCACTGTTGTTACAGTACCCAATATATCTTGTGCTTGTAATACAGCCAAAATGTAAGTCATGTAAGGACACCAGGACGAGCATGGACCAACAGTTTGCACTGCCAGGGTCTGGAGAAACAAAGTGTTTTCATGTAGCATGGCTGACATCAAGATCAGTATGTCCTAGGCAGTCTTTGCTGAGATTCAGCAATTTCTCAAGCATTTGAGTGATCAACTTGGCTAGCTCGCTAACTGATGGGTTCTTCTCAAAACTGGATTTTCTTTTCCTTTCCAAATCTGTAGATATGGGCGCCAGTTGCTGAATTCTACACGAACCTAGGCTCAACACATCACAAGTTCAATTCAAACAGATGCCAACTCCCCAGATACTGGGTAACCCAAAGGAAACCGTGGATAAAAGTGTGGTAAGAACACTCTCCCACACCTGCTTAGGGCTCTTAAGTGAGTTTAGGAGAGTTGAAGTCCCCACAGCAGACCCTCTATTGCCTTCTGCCCTAGCACCACTCCCTCCTCTTCTTCAAGCAGGCTTCACAAAGCTACATTCATTAACACAAGAAATTTCAGCCCTGCACAAAATGTAGATGGACTGTCCTTTGTAATATTTTTTTAAGCAAGCCTATAGTTTCTTCCCCTGAAATCCAGTGTTTCAGGGTGTTGTGGTTTAGCCTCAGATGGCAACAAAGAACCACGTGCCGCTCGCACGTGCCTTCCTAATACAGGAAGGATCGTAAGAAAAGGCAAGACTCTTGGGTTGGGACAAAGGCAGTTTAACAGAACAGCAAAGGGAACAGGCAAACAACAACAACAACAACAACACGGATAGGGGAATATACAAACGCGATTACGGAACCGCCGCTCCCCACCGCTCGCCAACAGGCCGGACCCGGGACGCCCCAGCCCGCTTTTAAGCAGCAACTTCCTGCCCCCTCCCCCGGCAGCTCAGGGTGGGCGTGGCTCACATGGCATGGAATACCAGGAAAAAATTAACCCTATCCCCACCGGAACCAGGACACAGGGAGATGAGTGGAAAATGCTTAGCAAATTACAATGGTGAGAACATCGTTATCTCCCAAGCAGCACGCTGGGGATCGATCGGGTGAGGGTTCTCACAGTAGCCACTCCTTGACTGAGAAACAGAGCCACAGGAAGGGGAATCCACACTTCAACTGAAAACAGACTGCTTGAGACATCTGCATTCTTCCTACACAAGTCCTCCTCAAGAAGGGTAACAAGCACATAACAGCTCCTATAAAGAACACGACTAAGATATTTCAAGAAACAATTACAGTTAAGATACATTAGAACTTCCTTACTTTTAGACTATAGTGGTATCGACACAACAGCAATATAACAAAAGTACGTGGCATCTGTAATCACTAAACTAACACAGCAGCTGGATAAAATCTCTAATTGCTATCAAAGAAAAGGCTAAGCGAGAGACATCAACACACAATACAGATTAAAAGACAGGGCAGACGGGTTTTGATAAATACAAGAGTTCTGAGCTGAAAGTCTCCCCGGTTCCGTTAACACCACAGTTACGTTCTCTGAGGATTATCTTGCAGGACTAATAGCAAAATTCTGAAGATGGGGAAGACAAGCATTTCCAGCAATAACAGAAAGTAGAAGAAACGGACAGTGCAGGAACATGCAGAACTCTTCCTAACTGAATTCTTTCCAAAGCTCTTCTGGAGGGCTCCACCATTCTTTCAGCTTTAAGAGATTATTAAAAATGGGAATTTTAAACTGTCCTCATGACGCTGTTCTAACTCTTGCACAGCAGAATATATAAATATTGGATCAAATTCTAGCACCACTTCTTATATTAGTAATTCCAGAATAAAATAAATTTCCAAGTTCTTTTCCTTTATCAAATAACTTTCTAAACGCAGCAGAGGGGCAGGGAGGGGTGAGATGAACCCTGCACATTCATGCTTAAGTACTACTTACATTGCACCATGCCTGAACATCTCAAAAGTCTGGGTATCACTGAATTTGGTGCTGCCCAAACCTACTTCATTGTAAATCCCACAAATTTTCCAGTTTAAACATGAAGATGTGCAGAAGGAAAAGAAACAAGTTAAATAACCTTTTAGAGTTCATTAATGACATACTTAGATTTCTGTTCTCTTCAGAAGTAAATCAGTTTAATCACAGCCCAATTAGTTCAGTTCAAGCAAGCATGGCCAGCCACTGCACAGAAAAACAGACTGAGTTTTGCTAACTCATTCTACAAGCTGCTTAAAACATCGAAACCCACTGAGAGGCCAAAGCTAAAAAAGAACATAAAAACTATGTCAAGCTATAATTTAGCTGAGCAGTAAAAACTATCTCCAGGTCAGAGATAGAAAGAGCAAGCAAGTCCAAAATCCTTCTGTCCACCAAAAATCAGCTGCACTTATATCACCATTTCTAGCTGCTTTTAAGGAAACAAGGCAAATTTTGTACACATGTGCATATATATGTGTTCATATGTGCACACACAGTCCTGACTTGCAGAGACTCTTGAGTCTATATTAGCAAATTTTAAGCAAATTTGACAGAGATAATGATTTCCAAGAGGTCACACGAAGTTAATAAAATCAAGGAGGAAGATTTACTGCTCAAGAGGAAAAAGGCTGCATCAAACTCAAACTTTTTAAGACTACCAAAAAACCCTCATAGTACTTTATTGCTAATTACAAATATATCGGAAGAATTATTCATTACATTGCTTGCAGAACTATCCATTCCTTCCCTCCTGCATCCCAGATTTATGTTATAGAAACAAAACAAAGCAATAGAAATACTGAATGCTCCTTTTTGAAACTGTGAAAAGACACTTGTAGTTCCACAGCAGTGCTGCTCCCTTCAGCAGCAGTGCCGACTGCAAGGGGATGATACACAGAGATACGGTGTACCATCTAATTTCCTGAGGAGGTGGACAGCAAGCCTGCAGTCCATGACTAGCTAGGACAGCTTTCCTTCAGATAAGGACCCAACCACAGCACCATTCCATACTCCTGTTCCAGGTGTCGTCTACAGCTCACTGTATTTACAACTGAGCTTGAAGAAAACCTTTAATAAACACCGAACACAGCTGTCCTCTCCCTCCCAAGGCAGAAGGTGACAAAGGAACAGCAACTGACTGCAGCTTCTTTCACCTGCTCGGCCAACTTCCAGCATCAGTCTAGGAACCGGTTATGATTTTCAAAGCAGCTGCTGGATAAAGCCCTTGCTACAAAGACGGAATTGCAATTTGTGAAGCACCATTACAGGGACATACCTCTGTGATAACACAGGTATCACAGTACAAGTACACCAGAGACACAGAATTACTTCTAGAAGGAGAATCCACAAACTAAGTCTGACCATATTTAAAGACAGTTGGTCTCTCTGACTTCATGTGGCCTACCTCCTTCCGTAGACGGGTGTCTCATCGTGTCGGGCTAAGCTTTAAGGAGAGGAAAGAAGATGAAGCAGCTGGACAGGGTTTTTAGCAGCATGGTCTGTGCAGCAGTAAACAACCGTGAAACAGACTACAAAATTAACATGACAAATATGGCACTTTGCAGCTTCAAAAACAGGCTTCAGCTCCCTCAATAACATTCTGCCAGAGTCTGTTAATAAAACAAGTTAACAGCATCTGTGCCAAATGGTAAAAGTACTGCCACAAAATATACATTACATTCCATGTTAACGTTTTTCCTTCACACCCTGAAAACTAGAGAAATTTCTCACATTTTTCAGTTCTCCTCAAGAACATTCTCAAATTCTAGAGACACTTTTATACGTTATCAGATTTAGGAAAAATCTGAACTCAAACTTGCTCAAGTTTCAAAATGGTCCTGTTCAAATACAAAAAAAAGCTATTCTTCATCTACACTATCATAAGGAAGGAGGACAGACTGATTTTATACTTTTGTAACGCTTGCAGTTAGTTAACCAATCATTATTCCACCTGAGACTATGCACTTACATGCTGAACAGTTCTGATTTACATTAAGACAACAAAAACAAAGAAATCACGCCTATTATAGCAGCCAAAGAACACACCTAATCATCTAAAGTTTTCTTTATCCTCTTAGTAAAAGAAAAAAGAGAGATATAAAGGATGTTTAATCATATGAAAGAGATACTGCTTTCTTTTAAAATCAGTCTAACGTAGCGAGGACAAAGCACAGAGGAATGGCAGTGCCACAGCACAGCAACTCCCAGCCTGCACCAGACTAACCAGGTCTGGCCGGTAGGTGAGAGCCAAGGCAGGGGGGAACAAACAAAAAAGCACATTATGTCACTGCCACTAATAAAAAGTGTTACTAGAGAAAGCACAATACAGGCACCAACTACAAGGCTGTTTCCAGACGAGGTTAAAGTTTAAATAAAGAAAACCAGGGGGGCCCCTATGAAACTAGATGGTAATATACAGAAATCCAAGTGCATCTGCTGTTATGCCTCCTTTTTCAGGCCTGACTCTTGTTAGGCTTTCCTTCTCTGTCTTTTCTATTCCTCCCTATTCTTCCCAGACACAAGTATAGTGAAGTTGACAGGCTGGCATTCAGAACTAAAACTGGAGCAATAAGAAAAATAATGAAAATTAGATCTATTTCTATCAGCAGTGGAGAGTTACTGCACATCGCAGAGAACTGCCACAAACCATTTTTCTCAGGGCAGTTAAGAACCTTTCTAAAAGCCCGAGCTTTAACATTACTTGATGTTACGTCTCTGACATCTAGTCTACAAAAAAGTTTCCTATTACTGAAGAACAAGTCCATGTTTTTCAAGTTCTACAGCGCGCAGGCTGGTGCCTTATAAAATGTGAGCACTTCATATAGTTACCAGACAGGAGCAGGAGTTCGCATTTCCTAATAGCTTCCTGGATATTTTATAATTGCTTCCCCTCAGGAAGTTTATTCAGTCTTTGCAGCTCCAACACCAACAATTCTTGTTGAGAGGTAAGTTGTCCAAGAATATTAAAAGCACATTCCTAAAACGCAGACACAGACCTGTTTCTGGCTCGCTAACAATAGGTTTTTCTTTTGGCCAAACCTGTGGCTATAAAGGAGGAGGAGAATAAGAATGAACTGGTCAGGTAATGCCCAATGTCTCAGGCTTTTCATAATTCATCTGTAAGCAGTACAGTCTGCGAGCACAAATGGCAGAGTGAGCTGGGGAACAAGTCTGAAAGAAGAAAAGTAGTATGTAGTAAATCATCACAAACATTTCATGATTCATTTAACTTGATGCTTCTTCATGCTCCAAAACCTACATTTTCCCCCATCTTTAAGGTAACAAACAATTCCTTCTGTAACAGTAACGTGTCTTCACATGCAACAGATCCTTTTTGTTCCATTTTTACACAATAAAATTTTACCTGCAACTGATCTTAATGTGTAATGTACTAGTTACTTGCTAAAAATCTGTCAGACTTATTTTCTATAGAAGTGCTGTCCTTGAAATTAAAAAAGTTAGGTCATCAGAACTTTTCAGTCAGGAGTTTGTCAGGTGGTGGCCTTCCAGTACTCAGTCAGACCAAAGGGAAAAACAGGAAAGATACACAATCTATCAATTCTATTACTCTGAAGAACAAGAAAACAGAGTTTTATTGTGTCACCCCATCCCCTGACTGTTCTAAAAGTAATTATTTTATTCTTATAAACCTTCCCTCCCCCAAAACCAGACTGATAATTTTCAAGACGATACCCTGTAATCACAACACCAAACCTTAATTTTGGGACTTTGAATAATATTTTATGTATATCATCAGGCAATCATACTACTTCAAAGCCATCTGCATTACTTTTTACACATTACTACATTAGAAAGAAATATTTATCACATAAAATTACTTAATATCAGTGTCAAGCTGCTTTTCTAAAGAATTAACTTGAATGCTGTAAACATATGGAAAAGTTGTTTTGGTGGTGTTTGGGTTTGGTTGGTTGGCTGTTTTTTTTACTCAATAGATATTAAATGCTCTTGACTTACAAGTTTATAACGTTCAGCACATTTAAGATCTATCTGTTGAACAAAAGCCTCTATAGTTGGTGAGCTGAACAGCTTTGATCATAAGGGCCTACGATCTCTGCTTCTCACGCGCACTTCTTAATTTTCAGACTGAAACAGAAGACACAGATGCCCTGCCCTGATTTTTCTATTCCTTATTAATATTTTAAGGTTGCATGAAGTATCTACTGAACTTTCATCGAAGTGACTGTTCCTCGCACTAGGATAAAGCCTGATATCTGTCAGAATCCAGCTGATCACTCAAACTCTACTTCCAGCACTTAGCTAGTGACCTCCCCCTCCTACTTTCTTTTAAATGTCAGGCTTGTACTGCCAGAATATTTAGTTACATATTAATACAAGGGTTGATTTTAAAGTAGGTAAAACTTTAAATATTTAGCTTTAAAAGAATAAAAAAATCAGCTTTAAATGTTACCCTATGTTTAAATAGTATCTTAACCACCTTGCCAGAAAATATTCAGATAGGATTAAACAAAATTTGCAGGAGTTAATGGGTCAGGAATTGCTTGAAAATGAGATCTCAGATCTTGTGAAAAGGGAGAACAGTGATAATTTCTAATAATTTTTTTCCTAACTTGTTATTAGTAACCAAATCCGCAAGGGAAAAACATCATAACTAAAAGTATTTCAGCGAATAGCTATAAACAATTTTGCCATAGATGTTACCCGTATCTGCCATCTCCTCTGTGTGTTCATCAGTTTGATTAACTCTGCCTCAGAATGAAGACTGCTTCTCACTTTTGCAGCACTTGACATTTTCAAAGCTCCTTAACAACCTTCACTAGTCAGCAGTAACAAGATTATTCTGGAGTCCCAGGTCTGAGTACTACAAATACAGTAGTTTCACCATCTCGTAAATGTGGACGGCCGGCTCTGCTAAAACAGCACTAGGAAGGATACACATGTATTAATACATCCTACTTACTTATCTCTCTGAAATTGCAGAGAGATACCAACTTATAACCCTGTTCTCCACTCAAAAAAAATTAAGCAGGGAGACTTAACATGGCTGGCTAACAGAATGAAACACAGCAAGTACACCTGAGCAACAAACTGGAGAAACCAGGACAAAGGCAACCGGGAGAAAGAGATTTTAAGAGAATGCACGTGCAAGAGTTCTGCGCCCAGAGCTCTTAACCTTAAATAGATTAATGGAAACTACCTAAGTTGCATTCTAAGCCTGAAAGTGGCTAAGTAGGGAGCAGAGGGAACATTAGTGCCAAGTTTCAGTAATTGATTGTATATGCTTGCACGCTGTATCTTTCCCCTCAAACTACATTTTGCCTGCATATGGTTTCTCTTTCTGCCACTTTTAAAGTGATTTATTCTCTTCAGAAGGGGAATTAGGTCTTATTTTGATCAAATATTTAGGACCTTTTAGACATTAAAAGCCACAGATTACAAAGAAGGAAAGTCAAAAACAGTAAAGTAAGATTAAAATTGAAGATAAGCCACAAATATTGAAGTAAGGAATGAACAAACAACCAGCAAAACAAGATTCAAAGAACTAAAAGGCTTATGAATCCTCCTTGCAATGTCTGGCTCCCTTGTGCTAAATAACTACCATGAAGATCTTAAGCACACAGAAGCTGATGAAAGGGGTCTGAATATAGGTCAGCAAAAGGCTTTTGGATCCAGCTACAGATACTAATTAGATCACTTTCAGTTATTAAAAACAAGAGAAAAGAAAAAAAAGTCTCCAAAACAAAGGGTTTATCCCTCCAAACATTTTGAACTTTTTTCTTTTCTCTAATTGTCAGTGGCCTTTGGTTTCAAAGCAGCTGGTTACTGCCCCAGATTTGAAATTTTCACCAGAAGAGGCAAAACACGTCAGTGACCACACTGAACAAGAACCTCCAGCAAAAGTAAGACTGAACAACATTTGCAACAACGCACAAAGATCGAGCAGGGGGGTGGAGAGGTGTCTTTAAAGATGTTTTCAAGATATAAAAGAATTCTTTAGTTTTTCTAGGAGAACATTGACTGTTTTGTCTGACACTGCCAAAAGCCATAAGGCCAAAAAAAAAAAATCTGACTTTTTTTCCCCTGAAGTATACAGTATAGCTCAGTTCATACAGCATTCCTTGTACCAGCTTGTTTATGCCTTCTCTTCTGTGAAACAAGCCTTTATGTCTCCATAGCGGAAAAACCCACCGGTTTATATCCTTTTCGAGATGTATGCAGCCAATTAAACTGTAAAGTAATACCTGTTTGAAAGTAACTCAAAGAAACGATACATTCCTGGACTGGGACCAGAGCCAAAGAGGTCACCTTACACCCTGCGGTCACGTGAGAATATTCAGGTTTGGGAATTTGGTATTTTGATTTCCATATACAGTAAAATTGGAGGCTGAAAGGATGAAATATCGTGCATTCTGTGCACACAAATTGTGCTTGTTTCTCAAGTGATAAAGTTAATATTCTGAGGAACAAGAAAAGACAGTTCAAGAGTTCATAGTGATTTCAAGCCCTTCAGAAAGGCTCAGGAAAGTGACAACGGCTTGTAGCTTTGCACTTCTGCAAAATAATTTTTAGTCATGAATAAACTATTATGTGACCAGCCTATATGCATAAGAATGGTATAATCTGCACAAAACAACAATGAAACAACACATTACAATAAGATCCACTTGTCAAAGTAACAAGCCAAGTAGATTTATTTCCATATGAAAACCATTATGAAAAGACTGACACATTTTATTTCAATTTCTAGTTTTCTTCAAAATAAACAGCATGCACACGAAGTGCCTAGTGCCACTAGACAGAGCTACTGGGGCCGGGGGCAGGCGGTGGAGGACAGTGCCCAGCCAATTGCTAATGCGCTTCCATGTCAACAGGGTTCCTTCACAGTCACACCACAGCCAAAATATGTAAAGATCTACAGGAAACATACACTACAAAAGGTAGCAAAAACCTGCTGAATAAAACAAGAAGTGCATACAAGTATAAATCGATTAAGAATTGCCCGTGTGACAGGCAGTGTGGCTTAGCCTCATCATCAGGCCCTCGTCATTAACAAGGACCAGTTCCCCAAATAAAGCAGTACCAAGGCCCCATCATCCATTGCCTGTGCCAGACATCCCAACATTCAACAACTACACCTTTACACGAATTCAAAGAACCCAGTAATGCCTAAAATAACTTGTGTATTTCAGAGAGCAAGAGAGCAGTACGGCACCAACAATGAAATGCAATGGCTACTACCAGCACACAACACCTTCTCAATTCACAGGCTCGTTAAATGACGCAATGAAGGAAGCAGATTAGCAGTTTTTTACCTTCCCTGCAGCAGTTACTTCAGGACAACAATCATATTTTCAATTTTTTGTGCTGCACTGCTCTTCAAGCTCTGGCCCAGGAGGAACCATCACCCTTCCAGCGTCCTGGGCCCAATACAGATGTCCTGCCTTACACCTTTACTGCACATGGAGAACCAACCACCTTTGAGATGTGAGGGGTCTCACCACTCGCTGAGTCCCCACCTGGTGAGCCTGGCTGTACTGCTCTATAGCACCAGACAAGTACGCATTTTAAACTGTTTTTAAGTAGGTCTTTGAGCTAAATATTATGCTTTACATCTAAATTTAGCAGCGTAAAACTGTATGCATGGTACCCTCTACCTCCAACTGATGCAAATAAGAAATGTATCCTAAAGTTCTCATGCCATGGAGATTTTTTGGATGGACGCTAGAAGTCTAGTAAATTCACCAAAACAAGTACTTATATGTTCTGGCAACATCTGTGTCTGATAGAAGCTGTCGAGTCAAATTCATAGGTTGTATTCTTCTGAATTACTGAAGCGAATGTAATCGCAGTGCTTTCTTTGGAGCTTTCAAGATAAGGCAGCTAGCTGTGTTGTGTCCCATAAACCTCTCTGTTTTAATATATTAAAAACTATATTGTTTAGCCCACATGAAAAATCCTTGCAATGACAATATACATTTCATTACTTTGCCAGGTCCACACCATGCCACAAAACCGACTCTCGTGTAGAAGACACTTCTCCACCTGTTTGTTAAAATAATGTTCTGGGGACCCAGGAAAGCTCAAGACAGATAAGTAGTGTTAAAATCAATTTTTGGCACAAAAAATATTTCTATATATTGATTAGCTACTCAGTTTTCAGAGAAAGAATTGACTTAATACTGGCATCATTAACATCTAATGGTGAGATTCATAACACCTTTCAAGCAAAGGATACATCAAAGGGCTGCGCCATTGACTAATGTTTGCATAAACAACATCAAGAACACACAGCTACATCTCCATGTAACCTGTCCATACCTCTGTATTTTGTAATGTTCCAGAATAATATTTTAACTGTTTAACCTCAGACATCAAAAAAGTCAATTTTTATGTTTAAGTCATGTGTGAAATCAATTGTGTTGACAGAAATATAATTTGAACATATTTACTTCTTAGAAGCTTTTCTGCATTTGTCCTCAGGGTAATGAAATTCACTTAGCTGTCATAGTATATGTATTTTTCTTGCCAAGAGGTAAAACTCAGGATTTATATCTCTGAGTAAGTCTACAGAGTAGCTCCTCGCCATGAAAACATTTGCAGTGCAAGCGTGAATGAAGAACAATAAGCCATCTTGACAAACTGCCACAACAGATTGTGAAAGGCTTTGTCTTTGATATCCATCACATTAGAAGTAACGGTTTAAGTTCTTAGTCTCTCTTGAATTCATCACCACTAAAAATTGGTATCATTTTGTTTCAACTATTAGCCAAAGCTGGTACCCGAGAGGCAGGGCAGGGCAAGAGTCACTCCAGGTATAAAGCAGTTAGTTGCACTCCTGGTCCTTAGTGACCCTAGTTACAGAAAGGCATTTAATTTGTCGAGCAAATAAAGCTGCATCAGTTCAGCCTTCATCCCTCCCAACACCACAAGCCTGCTGGGCCCTGTGTACATGACTCCTCCTCACCCCGAGAAGGAAAATCCACTGGGTTTCAACCACATCATTTCCAAGGCAGGGCAGCCCGGCCGCCTCTCCCGGTCCCAGCTGGGTCCCCGCTGCCATTGCTGGCTCCCAACAATCCCTGGCCCCTGCGGCGGCCTCCGGCATTCCTCTGCTCGCTCAAGCAGCGAGCGCAGCAGCAGCATCACAGCCAGCCTCGGAAGGAAAGGCTGGCGCTCCAACATCCCACACCTGGGAAAGAACACGGCCTTCACAACACTGGTAACGACTATACATCACAACCGTTAATGGCAGTTTTTTGAGCTTCAGACAAATTAAGACATCTAAAAATTCTGTGATACTTTTGCATCAATAAAAAGCCTTATATTCCTGCAGAATGCAACCAAAGTTTGTAAGCGTACATTAAGCAAGGCAGACTTCTGCTCCTGCACTAATATGTACCAGAAAAAAAAAAAAGAGAACAAGCAAAATTAGAAAAGCAAAACTTCTCTTCCTATTTCAAATCTTGGTACGGCCACACACAGCTACTCTATTCTTCTATTCAACTTCATACCAGAGTGGTCAAGGGTTAAAGCAGTTTAAAAAAAAAAAGTACTAAGAAAGAAAAAATATTTTTTTCTACAATGAGGAACAAGAGGAACACTTGAGAAAGGCTCTGAGCACCACACTAATTGAAAGAAAACAATCCTGAGGAAGGAGGCCATCACTACAGTATTCAGGCTGTATTCTCCTACTTAGCCAAGTAAATCTATCTAAATAAAATTATTCAATCACAGTGCGGCTTCCAGGCCACATTAAGGTACTAAGAACCTCATAATTATACTCCTCTTCACAGATTTAAAAATCCTTACAATGTTTACTTGAAAAGCTAATTGCTGACAGCTAGAAATGAGTGTAAACTCTATCCTTCCCAACTCTGGGCTGGAGGGGAGAGTATTGTCCCCCTCCCACCCCAGTTCTCAGGAGCCCAATTCACCTTGCAGCCCTGCCGAGCAGCTTCCACATCCATAGAGGGCCCCACGGCTTCACAGCACGTCACAAAGTAAATACAGCAATCTCCCTTAAAAAACAAATTATATTTCTGTAACTTTATCATGTGGAATCCTACTTCTACAAAGCACGTACACATTTATGCATTACACTGGCATTAAAGATGCACAAGTTTTATATTTTTTAAATGTAGGTAACGCCCTCAGTTTGCAAATCCAGTGAAGGTGTAAGGGGACACACATGTACAAACACGTTACTCACCCACATAACATCCAAAGCTAAGCACAACATCCAAGGTGGATTTGCACAGAAAAGAGGGAGACACTAAGAGATCTGTCAAACTCTTTTCCTACCATCATCTGATGCACTGTGCATGTCAGTGCTGCTGCCTAACAAGCATCTGTGGCACTTCATAGCTCAGCTCACCACCACCTTGCCTCCCTTACACATCCACATTGCAGCCAACTGACCTTTTTTTTTTTTCTTTTATTGTTTCTGTGTTTCTCCCTTACCTCTATCTGTGTGTACATTATCCATCTCGTGCAGCTTCCCACAGACACTGTGGTGTGGGAAGATGCAAAAGGAAACCTAGAATTTTCTCAGGGTTGGAAAAAAAAAAAAATACATCAGCAGATTCACACAAAGGATTTTTCATTAAAATACCAACTGGGATTTTAACTACAAGACTTGCACACAGTTTCCTAATTGTTATTTAAGTTTTGCCTTGTAGATGACACAAACCAGGTTATGTCCACATTCCAGAAGTATATTCTAAAAATCTTTATTTTTGTACACCAAAAATCGTGAAGCAACTTCAGAAAGATTTTACGTGATACTACAGCGGTGCTCAAAAATATCTTCAAGTTACCCATACAGTTTCTCAAAAATGTACAATCTTCATTTAAGATGACTGTCCTACTGCCTAGAGCAGGTTAGATTTTCTGTGACAGTTATGATCACCAGATTTCTTTTTTAGTCAAGTATAGTAAGATAAAGAATGATGCCAGATGTCACCAAGTTTTAAACAGACTTCCATGATAAACATTTTTATTGATTGTTTTCTGTAAAGCAAAGTTTGAAAGTGCAAAAACATCTGTAAAGGAGAAAAATTAAATCAGGTCCAGTTCTTTAGAGAGACAAGAAAGTTAGACATAGGGATGACAAAGCCACAGCAATTTAACACTTATCACAGAAATATGTTTCTAATTTTATCAAAAAGTTGTGAAGTCCAGCTTAGTAGTAACTTTGGAGGCAAATGGTGAGGAAATGCACTACAGAGTTTACACCAAGGTGAGGGGTGGGAGGAGCTAACCTGAGAGAAACAGCAGCCACCGCACCCCACAACAGCTGATTAAAGCAAGAACTCCCGCATCAAAGCATACAATAAATAATTAACATGCAATGCCTTTGTGATAAGTTACCAAACTTAAGACTTCTGGTAAGCTAAACGATACATAAATGCAGAGTTCCACAGTTGCTTTTTTTCCTGCCTCAAAAGCCTGCTAAGAAAAGGAACACAGAGACTACATTTATCAGCTATTTTTGCCAAATATTTATACCATCTCAATTTCATTCCAACTCATGCATACGCTCATTGGCACACTAAAACGATGATCAGTTACAATTACAAAAATTAGAGAGGTTTTTTTTTTTTAAAGGTGATTTTTGCCCAACTGGTCTATTCAAGTTCATGCTTTCATTTTCACCTCGTTTACAGCAGGCAGTAATGCACCTGCAGAGTACATTACAGCTACCTCCTTCAATCAATTTTTTCCCCCTACATGCAAATCAGAAGACTTGAAAACAAGTATTATATTTTTTATTCTAAAAACATTTAGGAAACGGCACCTCAAAATGAAATTACTTCTACACAGACACCACTGAAAGCTGCGTTATAGCTTTGGAAGAGTATATAAGCAATTACAGAACAAGCATGGATGTTTCCAATTCAAACTGATGTAGGAGACTGCATAAAATTTAACAGTTGCTATCATAAAAGGTAGAAGAATGAATCAAACTTGGATCTGCTTTTACAGTGATACCCAGATACCATTTGGTCAACATCTAAAGCCCTTCTATCAATCTCTTAGAAAATCACCTGAAGAGAAATTTTCCAAAAGATGAAGCAAAAGGTGCTCTCATTACTAGAATTACAAAATGTTACCTAAAAAACTGTAACAGCTTCCACAATTAAAAGAACAGCATAGCACTAACAGAAGTATTTCTGCTTACTTGCAAAGAATAGGTAATAATTCTCCACCCACACAGCATCTTTGGAAGCCCTGAAAGACAATGAAGACCAGTTTCTGAAACCACTAATAAGAATGTTATTTAAAAAATCATCAGTAACATCCATGACAATTTCCTGGCCACTGGGGAACAGTCTATTACCCCGTTTTACCATTAGAGATGGGGAGGGACTCTGGATCAGGGAGTGGAATGACAGGACAAAGGGGAATGGTTTTAAACTGGAAGAGGAGAAATTTAGATTGCATACTAGGAAGAAATCCTTTGCGGTGAGGGTGGTGAGCCCCTGGCCCAAGTTGCCCAGAGAAGCTGTGGCTGCCCCATCCCTGGAGGGGTTCAAGGCCAGGTTGGACGGGGCTTGGAGCAGCCTGGTCTGGTGGGAGGTGTCCCTGCCCAGGGCAGGGGGTTGGAAATAGATGAGCTTTCAGGTCCCTTCCAACTCAAAACATTCTGGGATTCCATGGTTACCTTTCAGGCGTCTTGAGCAGTAACATGACCTTTAACCTTCAGTTTTCCAAAGATACATGGTAACAGGTAACACCAGACAATAACCATACAGCTACAAAAAAGTAATTATGACACATGCATCAACCTCTCACTAGTTGAAACCAAACTCTACCTTTTTCTGACACTGCAGGACAAAGTTAAAACCGTCTGAACCTCTCAAGTGCATTTCCTATCTTAAAACCATTTCTTGATTTAGTTCTGTGACAAGAGTTGTACATTTTTTTAAAAAATATATGTATTTCCAATCTTTGCACTACCGATACAAACCATCAACTCACCCTACAATCCACTTGCCTTTCTTAATACACCTGTCAGCAGCAAGACTGCACAAGTTACAAGAAATTAGATGCTAGCAACATAGGTAGTTCACCGAATGTGTTGTGATTTGAGGTTCAGTTTGCCAATTCAATCCAGCTGCTCTGTTTCCCAAGGGAATCCAGTCAAGACAGGCCAGCAAATCTAGCTTTGCATTTAGTAATAATTCAGCAAGGCACTTGATACCACCAGAGGCTGTGAGGCAGAATCTACAAAGGCCAATTATTATTATTTTACTTTCTTTTTTATTAATTTTTTTTTTAAATGAACACCATCACCCCCATCACACCTTCTCTTCAGTGCACTCACGATAACCAACAGCCCTTCAGCATGCAAGTTAAGAATGATAAAGTTACTCATATTACAGGAGCTAAACTAGAATTAAGCCATCAATATGCTCCATATATTAATCTGTACTCAGAAACAATCAGTTGATAATCTTTCAAGGCTTCTGCAGAAACAGGAATGACATGTGTATAGGCTAAACTGGGGAAAAACGTTTAAGATCACACAAGATAAAAATAAAGGCAAAAATCTCTTACAGGTCCTTTTAATTTTAATAAATAAGCAAAGTGCATGCTTGAAAATACTATGCTAAAGTAACAAAGGCTGTGCATGATGAACGTGAATGCAGAGAAGATGAAACACCAAAGCATAGGCTCAGCCTCTGCTATGGAGTCACAACCAGTGGTGCCTCCACAGTATATTCCGGAGAGAACAAAAAATAACAGCGATCAAAATGCACACGCAGATCAGGTCTAGTATAGACAGATACTTCCAGCTACCATGAATGCTAACTTTTTTCTTTAGATTGACTTCCACAGTAAAATGAAAAGCTGGCAACAACTGCAAACAAAGAAACAACTGGAAAACACTACTTTAAAAGGTAACACTTTGGATTTTGGGCTGATAATACTGTTACCACGCACACAAGATATTCCAATTGGGTTGAACCAGAACAAGCCTTTAACTAGCACTATCCAGCAGTCAGAATATATCAGATCCTGCTCTGGATGCATTTGATGACTGCCTTCTCCTTCCACATTCAGAAATTGACTCCTCTCCCCTCCCCTCCGGAAGCCTCAAATTTGAAATATGAAAACCTCTATACACTTGCTGTTGTGTTACTTTGCAGACTCTGTCTCCTTACTTTAGACTAGACCTACAATATTTACATCAGCTATAAGTAATACTACTTGTCTGTAGTCAAAGACAACACATTGAAAAGTGAAGGACACTGATTTACACTCAATAACACAATTGAAAAAAACCTCTGTGGTTCCAATATGACACTACATTTCCTGTACCCGTGGTTTGCGTGTGCTTTCTTTCATCCGCATCTCAAAAAAGTTACATGAAACCACAACACAGAAATGGTTGCCAAATCACTGCAGATATCTAAACCATTTCTGACCTCTTAAGAATTTTTCAAAACTACAACTTCGAATAAGGAGATAAGTAAGAAGAACACATAACAAAAGAAAAACTATGGAACATAAAATTAAGGCCCCCAAGACCTGAAGTAGGTATAAGCAAACAACTACATGTGATTATTAGGATAAATAAGCTATTTTACACTTCAAAGAGAAGACAAGCCATGTCAGATTCTACAAAAGGAAGCAACCTGCAACTATTATGGAGAGCTGTCACACACAAAATTTGCAGTATACTCTCTAATAGTTCTTAATGCTAATAAAAATAGCTTGTCCCACGAAATGTGTTCAAATTTGCCCTTGCAAATGAATAATATACTCCTGTAATTTCAGATACAATCCCCGAGACTGTCGCTTTATCAGCATCTAAACAAGCATCGCACCACTGCACTGGTTGGTAGAGGCAGGTCTATCAGCATAACAATGATTTCTGCCTCTGCATTACTGCTGTCTCCATAAGCAAAAAGGAGTAATTAAGTCATTTCATAAAACCCTCCCCTTAACCGCTCTGCGGAACCACCAAAAATATATCGAGATAGGCCACACTGCAGGAAAGGAACAGTCTCCATCTCCCCCACCTGCCTCGGCCACACAGCCCCCGTACACCTCGCCTTCACGCCAGCCTCCCAGTATGTGCACATCCCTGACAATTTGCAACATTAATTTTTTTCCTGAGAAAAATGGAGCAATGTCATCCTTAGCCATTAAATTGGCTGGAAGTCTCCACACACTGGGGGTTGCTTTGGCTGCCAAGTTTGTGTCCCAAGCACCTTCGCTGGCATCTTGTCACATCATACAACATCTATAAGCTTCTCCTACGGTCCAGACCAGGTCTCAATTCGGCGTTATCCTCACAGGATTTCATTATCGGTACAGGGATGATTGTCAAAGTCCTGGCCTCACAAAGCCACGAGACAACTGTCAGTACGTGACAGATTCAAAGCGACACCTGAAATGATACGCTACGCAATGTAATCATCATTAAATGAAGGTTCCTCTGGACTTTAAGCAAGTAAGCGGCTTTTTTTCCCCTCAAAGAATTACCAGGCCACTATCCTTTTCTGAAAGCGTAGCCTATTTGGTAGTTTTAAATTTCTTTTCCTCAAGGCTAAGTATTTTCCGATGAAGCTCATAGCTTTATTCCCACTTAGGAACCAGTCAAACAAATGAGATTTCAGTGCAGGGGAAAAAAAATAACAAATGAAAACAGTAATTAAAGCTGAACTGAGAATTCATTACCAATCTAGAGAAGAACTTTTATGAAACATTTTATTAGCAAATTCATTTGAAAACAGTAATGCACACTTCCTGACAAAAGTCTAGTCTACAGATCCGAAATCGATGTGCTATAATACATCATAATATTAAAGATTAACGTGGTGACAGAAGACTCGGGATATATTTTGCTCCTAGAGCTTTTCGTGTTCGAATACTGAGCCGATCTCTACCCCCACTGGAAAAAGCAGCCTCCCTTTCCTGCAGCACCGTTCCCAGGTGCTCACATCCCCCTCTCCCTCCTGCTAGCCCAGCTACTGGTGCAGGATGTGGGACAGCAGACCAGGGAACCAACCCAACTCCCCACGGCCGCCACGCACGTCTGTGAAGGCAAGTGGAAGGGCATAGCATGCAGGTCCTCCTCCTTTTAGTGGCAGTGCCAGCCTGAAACTAAACACATGGAAATAGGATTAACGTTTGGCAACGACTTCATATCTGCTGCATTTCGTATCTGCCCAGACGCATTTCTAATAAAAGATTCGCAAACCGATAACAAAATACCTGGGGTTTCTGCAATGTGAGCACTGACACCAAAAAAGGCCAATTCCAACTGCAAGGGAGTATCCTGCAAACTGCTTCAGTGTCTTAACACATTAAAAAACATCTCTGGGTGCAGTTTTACTTTATTTCCAGTTCTCTTATACTTCCTTCCGTGCCTGTTTTCAAACAGGAACATTTGGCTTTATAAATTACTTTTGGAAATATTCCGTCTTCTTGTTAATACCCAGCTTTTCTCTCTGCTATGTACAACAATGCAACAACCATTGGTTTCAAGCAGTTACTCATTTTTTAACCAATGTGACAGTAACCCCTTAAAATTTAGAGAGCAAGCTATACTCCCCTTCTCAATAGACTCAAGAGATTTTAAAAGTCATGACAAGTCTAATGACTTAAATGACTTTTGGCAGCCTGTTCTACTTTTAGAATATCCAAACACCTCTATTTGTGGCACTCTCTACAGTTACATTATAAGGTTTCAATGCATGAATGGCAGAGCAGAGTTAAGAAGGGATGTTCAGGTTCATTAACTACAGGGGAAAACTGAGAAAGATGAAGCTTATACAGAAGGACTTGACTCCATCTCAGCCCAAGTGGAAGCAAGCTGCTGGACCATTACACTGAAAACTGAGCTGAAAAAAAAAAGCTGGAAGCTGCCTCCGAGTGCTTAAGTGTGGTGCCGATGTCTGTAATACAAAGGTGTCCCTGCCAAAAGTAAAATAAAAATCAACGGGGCCAAAATTATCAGAGATACAACTTCTACATCCAAGACCATGTAGTGGAAAGTGCTATGTCACAGACATAAAAAATATTATATGCAATCACAGAGTCACATAAATGCAAAGACAAACTAAGATTTTCCATGGCACAAGTTACCTTAGTAAAGAAAACACTAAATAAAGCAAAACTTTTATAGAAAAACACTCATTATTACCTGGCTGTAAACTACACACAGAACATTAAATAAATCAAAACTGCAGAAAAGCACTGTCTCTTCCAAATGATACAAAGTCTAAAACATCAGTTAAAGATATATTGGCACAAACCTCAAACTACAGAATACCATACACATACTAGCAGCACTGCATTATTCACCTCTAGGTCAACATCAACATTAGACATATGTCGAAAAAAGCTAAAAGCACATCAAACAAGCTAAATTTATCCAAGTATAATAATAATGGAAGACAACTGTGCTGGCTACTGACGCATGCTCTGACCCAGTGTCACAAAACGTGACAGCTTCAAGACACGTAGAAAAGACATCAAATAAAAACAAAGGTAAAATATTAAAAGCCCACACATACATGAGAGCAGAAAAAGCTAGAATCAAAAAAACTCAGAAGTTGTCCAAAGAAAAAGATAAAAAACATAAATGGGGGCAAAGTTCGACAGAGTTATATTGATGAAGCAGAAATAGAACCCCCACTGAAACCCAGAAGGATATAAAGCACATAGGTGACTAGAAAACCAGGAGAGAAAGTGAAATGTGGAGGGAGCAGTGGACAGAACTACAAAACCACAAGAATTACTAATCATACAAAACAAGACAGCAAAGACATTCAGGCCTTCAGGGGCAGTTAGACACAGGTAAGGGACTTCCTTGGCGTGGCTCTCCCATCATCACATGGCAAAAACACAGTGGGTGATGTGAAGGGCTGAAACACCTGATGGACCTGTAAGTGGGTCCTCTACCTCCAAAAACTAAACACACTTTCTAAGCTTTTGTAGTAGATAAACGAAAAATTTTTAAAAAAAGTATACAGTTTGGGGTTTTTTAAGGCAATAGTAAAAAAAAAAAAATTAACAAAACCACAGTAAGACTCACGCCTGAATGGGTAACTTAATTAAAATCTTACCTAACTACACTACAAAGGGCAGTAGTATATTCAAATTCTTTGAACAGATGAAGTAGTGGGCAATTTAATCACAGAACAGTTTTTCCACTTCTAAAAGACCTCTGGACAAAACTACATGACCAGAGGATACCAAAAATTATCAAGCTGCTATGCTTTGATGAAACACAAAATAACTGAATCATCAGAATCAAAAATTATCAAAAAGTGAGTCATTCATATGAGCCAACACCTATACAATGCATTAAGAAAAAGAAGATCAACAGATTAAATTCTGCAAATGAAGAAATTCAACATAAGCAGAGCCTGTGAATTTCTTCAATGGTAACCACTACGATGTCAGCTGCACAAACTACTTCACAGCAAAGAAAATTCACTGCTAATGTATGCAGAACAACGCATTTTGAAGGAAAAAAGCTCTCTCTAACATGCAATTCACTGTTTCTAGATCAACTTATCAACTCAAGAGAAGATCTCTTACTGAGTAACTATGAAAACTAGAATGCAAGTGGAATAGGAAACATAAAACATGGTCACATCAT
The DNA here is from genome assembly GCF_963924245.1 of Chroicocephalus ridibundus. Taxonomy (NCBI): domain Eukaryota; kingdom Metazoa; phylum Chordata; class Aves; order Charadriiformes; family Laridae; genus Chroicocephalus; species Chroicocephalus ridibundus. Next base: position 27,258,170 of record NC_086292.1, read on the forward strand.
AAATTACCAGTACCTTCCTAAAAAAGCCATACCCAGTTCTGGTCATTTCACTATAGCAAATCAAAGCTGAACCAAGAAAGTTCAAAGACTGGCAATGAGAATCAGTGAACGCCATAAAAAAAAAATAAAATACATAAGTTTAGGTATTTGGAGGCCAGTGGGTTCCCCAGTTGGACAGTCCCTTCTGAACAGCACCTTCAGGGATATGGTTGGGATTTTGTTTTCCCAAAACACCCAGAGGCAATGAGTGGGTGCTATTGTTTGGTCACATGTAAAAAAATAAACTCTTTTTGCTTTGTAGTAATTAACTTCTTAAGCAGACTGTTAAAGAGACATTAAATAGTTTTCATTAAAATTAAACATTAAATCTCTTCACGTCGTACACAACTCAAACATCTCTTGGCTGTCACGTACTCCAGGGAATTACCCAAACTCCCAAGAAAGTTCAGCAGCAGAACGTTGCCAATTCCTTCACTCCCTTTAATAAGGCAGCTTTCACAGAAAATAAAAGCTATTTTAACTGATGCAAAAAGGGTTTATCATAATAGTCCGCTTACTTTGTAAAATTAAGATGCTCTCTTCAGCATGAATACTAAATGGTAAAACACCCACTTAAAATTAAAGGATCTGAAATACCACATAGAGTTTCAGTTTTCCTGAAGAGCTCCACAACTATACACATACAAACTGTACTTATCTATTTATATGGCATTAATCAGGATTACTACTTTCATCTTGGCAATTTAACTGGAGAACTAGATCAATAGCATCCAATCAGTAAAATATGACTGTTGTTTCCACAGTGCTGAGACATTTTCTCTATTAAGAGCTGTTTTGCCTTTTAAGATCGATAGCCCCAGAGCATTGTATTTAACTATTGAAGGCCCAGAAATCTATTTCAGGACAACAGTCTGAAGTGGCACCTCTCCTGATACCTGGGGGCAGTACCTCTCCACCTGGAAATTCTGCATATATAAAAATACGGCATGTTTAGAAAAGTTAGCTACAAACATATCAGCATACATGCAAATTTTTTTATACACGAAATTATTTCCATGCCAAACTAGCAAAGGTACAAAAATTTGCTTTCAAACCCTATATCAAACTCAGCTGACGTTGCACAAGTTAAATGCTTTCATAGTTTGAAAGTAAAGGTTGAGAAACATATCGTATTTCTCTTTGTGTAGTTTTCTTAAACTCCCACGCCATTTCCATGCTCGCTCCTTATCACTCTCCTCTTGGCAACCCAGCAAGCGCCTACAGAGTTTTCAGACCTCTCTGAGAATCTCTGTTTGAAGGTTAACGTCTTGCAAATCACAACACTTTATCATCAGGAATAACCAAATACTCTTATTTATATAAAGAAAAATCGACTGTATGTAATTTCCTTACTTAAATTGCACCAATAAGCTAGTGGGAGGTAACTAAGCCTAGTCATTTTTAAAAAAAAAATTACAATTTTTGTTCACTGTTTTTCACTGTGATAAGTATTAGGTGAAGGTGTGTACACACCTCTTATAATTTTTAAATGGAAGTGTTACTTTATTAGGATAGCTTCATAAGCAAGTCAGATCATTTTCTTTGGTGACTAATAAAACAAATAAACACTGCAAAAGCCGTGTGCAACTTAGGCACTTCTAGTGGAGGACAAGCGACAATACATCACCAGAGCCACAGTGAAAGGCAGCCCGATTCACAGATTATTAGAATAGTTCACCCTCACAAGAAATACACTCCACCATCAACAGACCTTTTCACTGTTGCCCATATATACGTGTGGCACCGGTGTTTTCATCTCTCAGGAGCCATAAGCAATCAAATCGTTTCTATCAGCTCATACGCGACACCCGGAACACACGTGGCTGGCACATACCATGTTTACATGAAATGGGAATATCAACCAGAGACCTGTGATTAAGTGTCTTGGGATGTAACTGAGACCTGAATATTTCTACTCTATTTTTAACCTGCGATATATATTTAGAAATAATCAAGAAGTGCACACAAAACAGAAACAAATTATAACCTTACGTTTCTAAGGAACTCGGATGATCTGTGCTCCCATCTTCTTCAGCTTTCAGTACACTACTCTCACCCTAGAAGGAGCATCCTATAGAGCAGCACATGTTGTGCCAACAATCTCTAATCAACACGTTGCTAAAAAGACCTGCTCAGTTCTGGGAGTCTCCCTGCAGTTTTCATGCCCACCAGTTTCTAATTGCATTTGGTTGTGGACTTCCAGAATTGCCAGTTTGCCCTTTAACAACAAAATACACATCGATTCCAAGGACTTCAAGAATACCAGGGAGAGACAGAACAAATTTCCTGCTTCTGAATAATCTAATTTGCAACCTCAATGGTGTATATATAGGTTATCACAGCTTTTCTATTAAAAATTAAAAGTTATACCAACTTCAATTTTATTTTTAATAATGCAATCCTATATAGATCAAAGTTTTTATGCTAATCTCCAGTCAGTTTCAACCAGTTACAAGAGGCACGATTTCGCTTCAGTTGATGCTTGTTCAGTACTACTGATATTTTTTTATTTTATTCCCTTACCTAAGTGAAATGTCCTCATTCTAGAACCAGTAGCTCATTTTACCTTATTTGCAAAGCAACCAAACAGACTAGGAAACACACTAACATTTACAGATACACAAATAAATGAAGTTATACACTTTTTTTTTTTCTAAAATAATCCAGCTACACTCTTTTCTTCTTCAGAGAGCAATGACTGGCTATTAATAGATGGGATCAAATGTCACTCTAACATCCACAGCTACATACAAAGAATATGGGCTTCCAAATCTATAACTTCTGCTCATTGATGTCAATTTTATCAACACCAAAAGGCCAGCGTGTTTTGGGGTTGTTATTTTTGCATTTAAAACCTACTGTTCTGGACACAGCAAGAAGCACTTCAGTCTTGACAAGCAGAGCCCCAAGCCTCCCAGCTAAACCTCCATCTGGACCTGGAAACCAGGTGTTCCTCTGCCTCTCCAGCCCTTTACACCAACCTAACAAGACTCTTCCAACCATGCCAAAGAGACCAAGCTTCACACAAAACATGGGAGAGAAGACAGCACTACCACCCCTGCATCTGAAACACAAAGGGGAGCGCTCTCATTGCATGGAGTGAAACATCTGCACCCAATTCCCTCTCCTTTGAGCAGGAAGGGTCTTGAATGTCCTGCCACTTATAAGGGCATGTGGAACATCATCTGCTTAAGAAAAAAAACAACAATAATCAGGTAGAAAACAGTGTGAATCAAGATAAAGTTCGTTCACTATGTGTGAAGTATCTCATCTTCATCGAGACAAAGAATCAAGAAAGCCCCTTCCTTCTCAGTTACTCACTCCCTCTAAGTAACACCCTCAGGGTTAGTGCAAGCCTGCTTCTGGTCCTCACCAGGGATACAATGGGACAGCACACATTGACACAGCATAAAAGTACATTCCGCAAAAGAGAGAGAGGAGAAAGTAGGGGTTCACCAGAACTTCCAAGATTTCCAAACTATTACTTCTAAATTCCCACTCCAATCAATGGTCAGCTTCAATGGAGGTTTTATTTGGCATGTTTTCAGCACATCGCTCCCCCTTTGCTGACTTATTTCACATATTTGACTTCAACAGATAAAACTTCACCTATCGATCTCACCTCCTCAAACCATAAAGGATTTTTCAAAGTAGCAAAGAGCAACCAACATGACGGTAACTACGGTGAGCTGTCAGTAAAGCAGTAAATACTAAAAAAGAATCACCACGTGGTAAGATTTTACACATCAAAAAACGTAACTTATCTATTACACATACTTGGAAGATCTTTGAATCCAAGTATAAAATTTTTTCAAAAGGGGAAAAAGAAAAAAAGCCTGCTTCAGACCTGGAATCTGCAAAGCCTGTCCTGTGCAAGAGAATAAATACGTTCTCTGTCAACAGGAGTCAGCATACGTGGTTACGCCTGTAGTATCTAAAATGAGAACTACCACAGACATTTCTGCCTCATGTGATTTGCGATAGGACAATTACACCATTTAATATCAGTGCAACCACTCTCACTTTTCCAAGTTGCTAAAACCCACTCATTTAAACAGCAGTTTTTTCCAAAATACCACTCGCACAGAGCCTTCTGTTAAAATATTAGGGTTCAATTTATAGGGGAGTATTTAAAAAAAAATCCCAGCATTCAACATTCAAGAACAGATTTTTTTCAAGCTTTCTACTAGTTTGTTACTGACAAGGAGGGGGGAAAAAAAGTTACTTTCTAAAGCCAGCATTTTGCAAAAAGAGCTGAAAACACTGCTGCAAAACTAAGGAGCCTTCTACAGTATTAGCGGTCTTCCGCAAGGGCCTTTTTAGACAGCCTTCTCGTATGCACACCGTGCTTCATCTGGATGAGATTACGTTTTGCGCAGCCTATAAAGATGCAGGATCCAATAATGGATCATTAAAGGTAACAATGGTAAAAGGTGTGAGAACTACAGCCGCTGAAACGCTGCCAGACCCCTCATTTCTGGGCTACTGCGGCACAGTTTCCAGTCGAAGTTCCCCCCCCTCCCCTCCACAGGTTGTCTGTCACCTCCTCTCCGCTAACGAGTCCCCACCGGTGCGAGGAAGGCTGCCCGGCTCGCCCAGCTCGGACCGAGCCCTCCCGGCACAGCCCGGCAGGTGATTCCCGAGGCGTTCGCGCTGCGGGAGGGGGACTCAGGTGCCCGCGGTTACCGGCGGTTACCTAGGGCCGCCCGCCCGCTTGCGGAGGTGCGCAGTGGCCTCTGCTGGTGCGCCCGCCGCCGCCCGCACCGTCCCGCTCCCACCAGCGGCACCGGCCGCCGCCGCCGCCCCCCCCGGCGGCCACGCGCCCCCTCAGCGCTCCCACCGCCCCCTCACACCCCGGGCCCGCCGCGCCCCCCGTTCCTCGCGCCGCCGCCGGGCTCCGGCCCCGCTCCTTACCTGTGAGGAGGCTCTGTGAGCCGCTGCGAGCGGCGGCGCCGGCCGGCTCCGGCTGCCCGAGGAGAAGGGCGATCCAGAGGGAGCTGAGGAGCCGTCGGGCTCTCCCCGCCGCCATCTCTCCGCTCCCCGCGCCCGGCAGCCGGGCACCCAGCGGCAGCCCCTCCCCCGGGGGGCTCCTCCTGCCTTCCCTGCCTGCCGGCCGGGGCGCGCTCCCCCGCTCCTCCGCCGCCGGGCTGCGCCCCTACGGCACCCCCGAGGAGGCGGCCCTCAGCCAGGCGGCGGGGCTCGGCCAGCGAGGCGGACGGGCGGGAGCGGCCAGGCTCACTCCATCGCGGGCCGGTCCCAGCGCCGGGCTCCGCCGCTCCCTCGCACGGAGCCAGAGGGGCGCTCGCCGTGCGCTCCTCCCCTCGCGCCCTCACCGCCCCCGCCCCGCCCCCCCCCCGCCCCGCGCGCAGGCGCATGCGCCCGCGCGCTCCTCCCTCCCCCCGCCCGCCGCCGACCCCCGCGCCAGGTGTGCGCGCGCCCGGCTGCCCGCCACCGCGCCTGCGCGCGAGCGTGCGCCGCGCCCCCGCCCGCGGGGAAGGGCGGCACGAGGCGGCAGCGGCGGGGCGGGGCGAGACACACACCCCATCCCCCCCACGTTCTCGGGCCGGCACCGTCGGACCCCCGGGGCCGCTGAACGTTGCAGGGCGACACCGCTTCCCCCTCGGGCTGGCGCCGCCGAACCCCTCAGGGCGGCACCGCTCTGCCCTCAGGCCGGTGCTGCCGAATTCCCTCAGGGTGACACCGTTCCCCCCTCAAGCCGGCGCCGCCGAACCCCTCGGGGCCGCACTGCTCCCCCCTGAGGCCCGCGCCGCCGAACGCCTCAGGCTGGTACCGCTCCCGCCTCAGGGCGGCACCGCCGAACCCCTGAGGCCGGCACTGCTCCCCCTTCAGGCCGGTGCCGCCGAGCCCCTCAGGCCGACGCCGCTCCCCCTTCAGGCCGACGCGGCCCCCTCAGCCCTGAGGGGCGCCCCGCGGGGGGGGGGGAGGCGGCACGGCGGGCCCCGGGGGACGGTGCGGGGCCGAACTCTGCGTCTCGGCGGCACTTCGCTCCTGACGCTCTTCCCGCCGGTGTCAGAGCGCTGCGATAAAGTTACGTCTTTGAGTGAAATAAACTTTTATTTTCCCCCCTCTGAGCCAAAGCCCGGCGTGACTGCAAAAGCTGCACGTGTGGCGTGCACGAAGACGTGCCAAAACAAATTAAAAAGCGCCAATCTGGTTATCCTTGCGCATTCGGCGAGTCGGGGAGTAGCTGCGAAGCGAGGAGTCGCTGCGCTGTGTGTCGCTGGAATCCGGCAGGGAGATGCGGCAATCCTGCCTCCAGAGCTACCGAGAGAACAGAAATCACACTAATCGTGTAAAAATAACTTGCAGAAACTTGTTTTCTTTGGGGGGGGGGGATGGTTAGGACACCTCTGCTGCTCAATTTGGGATGTCGACTTTCGTAACAGGCATGTTTCTCAACAAACCAAAGGATAAATAGATGTGAAGAAAAGACCAAACATACTTTGAAAAGGCAAATGAAATGTATTTTCATCCTCCTGGGGGTAATTAGTTTTATACAGCATTTGCCATTCAAATCCAAATCATTTGAATGCTGCATGGTTACCAGGCGGTTTTAGTTGTACTGTTGGATCCCGTATCCTTACAAAGGACACAATAAGAGCTATAAATATACATTCCTCCTTCATTAATCATATGAAGTCTACCCTTATATTTTTTTGTATCTCAGCTTGTTGCCCACTAAACTGTGTTTTTACAATGTGCACGTTATCCTTGCTCATTTTATGATTGACTAATTGAATTGTCTCTTTCAGTACATAAATCACGGAGCGCCAGGGCTCAAGAAGTGGTAACCATGAGATAACCGTACCCCTGGGGCACCACGAGATGGGAAAGACGGGTACATGCCCAAAAACATGTGTTTGTATCGCAAAATGTTTTAAAACTAGCTTAAAATAATTTGTTCCAGAAAGAAACGGGGTTTTACAGCGGGAAGTGACACTTCTGCTAAGGAGTTGAGGACTAATTTCAGGAAAGTTTACTTTGATAACCTCTGTGCATGTGGCAAAGGTGTCCCTCTTGCTGTAGGCACCTCCGTCTTCCCATGAAATTATCCCTTAACCAGCGGGATTTGCAGATTTGCTTGTTTAGAGGCTTTTCAGCGAGGCAGACGCCGACACATTTTGCAGCACACCAGAACGCAGGTGTGCGTTTTGCTGTACATAGGGATGCAGAGACGTGCGTGACTAATTAAACATTGACGTGACTACAAAGTCTCAGCCAATACAGGTGTCTGAAGTGTTTCTCATCATGAAACTTGCTTCATTATTTTACAATTTTGTTCGGTGTTTCTGTCAGGAAACAGGGGGTTTGTCCTCCACTAAAAATATCCCGGAGCCTTTTGGCAATGATGAATAATTACCTCCCCAGAAGGATGTTTGGGTTTCTCCGTATTACGCTTGCCGAGTTACGCTGATATCTGATCTGCCAGAAGGACTACCAGCTACAAACTGTAATTTATACTGAAAATGGAAGCACTGATTAAAAGGCAGGACTGGTAGTATAACTCCTATTAAAGCTGGTTAGCAATTCCCGTCATAAAATCCTACCTCCAGTCACTTTTAATAGTGCCAGACTAACCACTGTGCTGAAATTTAACCATCCTAAGTTCATACCTTGGGTTAAATTATAAACATTTCTTCTTTCGTTTCTTCTGTCAGGGTTCTTGGAGTCTGAAAAGGAGAATGGTCACTTCGTCAGAGGCGTTCCCTCCAAACCTGCCATGAAAAACCCTACTGAAAATTCCGCTTGTGCTCAGCGGGGGCTTAGCAGCGCTCCCCAGTGTGGTTCTCCAGCGGTTCCATCCTCCCCCAGCGCCTCACAGCCCCAGGCTGTGGGAGTCGGAGCTGGACCTGTAGTTCCAGTTCCCGGCTGCTCTGGACCATGCCAAGTCTGAAGGTAGGAAGGGCGAGCGGGGAACCTGTCCTTCCAGTCGTCTCGGGCAACACGAGCGGGAAGCTCCTTGAATAACACGTGGTGAGGACAAGAACTGGGTCGGGGCAGAGTATGTTGGCAGGCACAGAGGGTCTGGAGAAAGACAGGTTCTCCGGGACGGTGAACGGGAACGGGGAGTTGGAAGGGGAAACTGGGACTGCCTGGAGGGAGGGATAAAGCAAAGCTCATAAGCAAGAGTCTGGAAGCCAGCCTATTGGAAGAAGACTTGAAAACAGGCTGGGAATGGGGGAAAATTGCCAGGAAAATGACATGCTGGGGCTATCAACACCAGTACAATCTCTGGCTAAGGGCTGAAGGAGAACTCGCTGGGCAAAAGGGATCAGACAGGTGAGCTGGAGCAGGGAGAGGGAGGAGGATGTGCGACCCCGAGGCTGAGTGTGGGATGCAGCAAGGGCAACGGGAAGAGGGAATTCACTAGAAACAGTGGTATAGAAATGGGATTGACAGGGACTGAGGAAGGGAGGCAGGGCAGGAAGGCCGAGGATTTAGGAAGGGGAGTGAAGACCACCTGGAAATCTCTCACATCTTTACTGGCAGCTCCAGCAAAGGGCTTCAGCCCCAGGACTCCTGTGGGACGCAAAGCACAGTGCTTAAGCAGAGACTTCACAGCAATGCACTAATTGTGTAGTCTTCCCTTCCTAGGTGCCTGATTTGACATTTTGAAGTTTGATTTGCAGAAGTGAAGAGCACTTGCAGATATATCTGCAGTAAATAAGAACTTACTCGACTTCTGACTAAATTATATGCTTTGCCATGTTATATCTTCTGACAAAATCAGGCCATGAGTATTTCTAATTGGTTATCTAAAATTAAAAGATATTTTTTACTATTCTGTCTGTATGCCTAAGTTTCTCATCTGTTAAATAAGGGTAACGCCAGTTCTCGCAACACTGTTGAGAAAATAAATTAGAGTTTGTGCAGCACTTGGATACCATAGTGATGAGTACCATGGAAAAGCCCAGGAGGAAATGAATAAATCTGTCTTCAGAACAATATTTGAATAGTGTGCAGTAAATAAAGCATGGGCCACATAGTGAACAGCGAGGAGAAAATAAAATTATTACTTAGTGAGCACAGTCTATTCTGTACAATGAGTGAGGCCGGGAACCTGTCGAAAGAACAGCGTGTGATCTAATTACAATTAAATAGTTGTATCATAATGCAAATGCACAAAAGGGACAAATTACAGTTGCACAGGCCACCTTCATGTCGGCATTTCTAAACTTTTAAACTCTTGAATTAAAAAAAACCCAACACCTTTAGGCTGCAAACATGTAATATACATGTATGAATGATTCCCTCGGCCTTTAATAGATGGAGACAATAAATTTACCTCATCTACCTCAGCCACTGCTACATGGTTGAGTAGAAAAAGTGTTTTTTCTCCTCTTGGAGATATCTCAGCCTTACAGCCAAGATTTAATGCTGTCATTCACACATTGACGTTGTACAGTTCTGAATTCAAAATTTACCTTCGTTGGGAGTCTGTGCGTGCTCACTGGAGACAGACAGTTCTCTCCAGAGAGGGACCCAGAGGAGGACCTTAATTGCAGTGATTAAAATTTTATCTTTTGCTTGAGGTGCTTCATATTTCAAACCAGCCTACTGGTTTTTGGTGCAGAAGCAAGGTCATGGAACAACGACCGCTTCACGGGTCTTTTGCGACTCCTCAGTCCCGGCCAATGCTGAGCCTTTCTGACTCCTGCTGAGATTTGGAGCCGCTTCAGAGCTGCTGTAAATTGCACTGTGTTATCTGTGGCCCACAAGAAGAGTGATGAAATTAGGATTCGACTGCTCAGTGGCACTCTGGTTGTGTCCGTTTTTCTGATCATGATTTCTCTATTGCTTAGCAGGATGTGAGGTGACACTGAATCGTTACACCAATTTATTGTTATCTAGAGAATTTCCCATTACTGGGCATCCTCTAGCAGCTGGTTAAGGCAATTTTGGGATAAAAAGGGGCTGCAGCGCAAATAAAGAGCTGTCTCATTGAGTTTAAGAGGTACAGCTATGAGATAGCTTCGGTTTAATCTGCTGCGCTGCCTCCCTTGTGTACGAGGTATCGGCTGCACCCACAGACCTTCTGGCAATGGTGACCTGTCTGGTTATTCCTGCACAGGTCTCCATACTGATTCCAGCACCCCAGTGCCCAGCCAGGTAGGCTGTCTTCCATCATTCAGTAGGGACTAGTTTTTAATTTTTTTTTATTTTCATATTTATTGGTCACAAATGCGGTTTTGAAAACTGCTCTGAGGTTAAAAGTCATCCCCGCCTGACTGTGCAGAGCAAATCCTAGGTTAACGGGCCGTTTGCCAGAAACCCTCTAACCCCAGCACATATTTATGTCATTCCTGATGTCAACAGCTAGACAATTCCAGCTCCTCACTGGAGTCAGGGAGGGTCATAAATGGAGGCAGACCTTCCAATAACTAAAGTTAGTTCCCTGGGAAGTCTGAGAGAAAGATGGAGCTCCTTCGCTTGAGTCAGTGTTTAACGGACTCTGAAATACGAGTGGAGCAGTTGGTGTGAAATGCTTTTAAAAGCTTCAGTTGCTGAGTGGAGGGAGCTTTTGAGGTCTAATCCAATGTTTGTTTATTTAGGGATTTCAGAGGTAGATAGAGGGAACCTAGAATCCAAAACACAGGGTTTACCAAATCCAGTCCGCACTTTAAAGGAAAAGAATAATTTATTTGTTATTGGAACGTGCATAATAATGTGGGATGTGGCTGTCTGGGCATTCAGAAGGAGGGAAATCCAGGTAACCCCCAAGGGGAAAGCCTGGTGTTATTGCAGTCAATGGGATTTTTGCCATCCAAGTAACCAGAGTGAGATTTCATCTCTGGAAGCCTGTCATGGGATGACACTGTGCCACAGGCATTCACAGTGTTATCAGGGACACTTAGTTTGGTATTTTTCTCTCTGTTTTGGTTGTTGCCGTATAGTCTTTGTTCTCAGGTGGGATCATCACTGGAGACACACTGAAAATCGAGTCTCCATTCTTCTTCCCCACTGGCAATGCCCTCACTTTTCCAGTGTCCCGCTTCTCGCTGAGGTACCATAACTCCTCTCTGGGCTGAAAGACTTTTTGCACACCCAGTGAGAGAAGAGACAGATGGTCCGTGCCCTCTCGCGTGAACAGGATCAGCCTCCTCTGCAGCTTAAAAATCCAAGTAAGCCAGACGAGGATTCCAGGTGGTGTTTATCCCAAAGCATTTCCAACAATCCCACAAGAATGTTAATTACTGACACCAACAATCTTGTTCTCATTCACATAATGGGAGTGCCTAAAGGTCTTACCTGAGGTTGGGTCCTATTGTACTAGACTAGTGTAGGATCGCACAATAAAAGCAAGTCCTTTCCCCAGAGAGGTGATAGTCTAGAAGGCCGGCCTGGCAGGAAGCTGGAAGGAAAGCAGAACCACGGAAAGGTGGTGTGAGTCACCAAAGGTAGCGCAGCAGGTCCCCATCGCGTATCTCCTCACTCCTGTTCTTCAGTGCTATGTAAACACTACCACATTTTCTCCTGGTACCTGTGCCAGCGGAGGCAGAGAAGTGAGACTGCAGCAGACTGAGAGCAAATCAAAACAGAGAGGAAAAAAGTGGAGAGGAGGAGAGCTAAAAACCAAAGGAAGAGAACTGATACCAAGCACACAGAAACAGTCATTTGCCTCTGGGCTTGGGGAATCAAAGAAACAATCTTAGACCAGCAAAAGAGGATGGCTGGAAAATATACAGCCCATTGCCCCTTGGCACGTGACAGTTGCTCCCCATTTCCCACACACACACAGAGCCCGCACCCCCTGCGCCCACAGGACAGAAGAGGCTGAGGCACGCTCCCCGTGGCTACGCAGCATTGTCACCTCTCTCCAGCTCTGGGACCCCTCCACTGGTCAGGGGGCTGCTCAGCTGCGCTTGTGGAGGCCTGGAAGTGGGAAGAAAAAGCCACGTTACCTGCATGATCAGACGGAGTTAGATGAGCAGGTCTCAAGCATAAAACTTGGGACTAGATAGATTTGACTGTTGTCTCAACACGTACAAGTCCCACAAGTGTCCCTGGCTGCTGGCGGTCAGACGTGGCTGGCTTGTTTCTCTTGCTACTATTTTAGGTGTTTAGAAGTGAATATACACATAGAATGATTCCAGGAACCCCTGTTTGAAAACAGTGGCTAAAGTGTCCCTCTGCTTTAAATGGCAGAAACTGGAGGCACAGAGTAGTTTTAGAACCTTGTGACAGAACAGTAAATACGAATAAAATTACCTTAATCCACTCATTTAACAGTTCAAAAACAGTGGCACCCGTCATCACTATGATGTAGTGAAGACAGGGACAATGATCTGCAGAAATGGGAAATACTACTGACATTGGACAATAGGTCGGGATGTGGACGGAGTCCTGTTTGCTGTGTCTTGTTCATGCCCTTCTCAGGCAGCCCTTTAAAGTTACAGTTTTGGATCTGCTTCCTTTTGCTGCAATGCTCCTCAAAACCTCATCACCCTTTCAAATGCTGTGAAGGAATTTCCTATACATATTAATGGATTTTTCGTGGAACAGATACTGGACTTCTTAATTTTTACTATGTCATCTGAAAAAGGAACAAGCTGAAACAGCTGTAAAATTAAACCTTTCAGCGCAGATCTTCAGGTTCACGTATCATATGCTTTGAAGACTTTACTGTACGGTTTTAAACGTAAATTCATCTATGCATAAAAGCGCACAGTTCTAATTTGACTCTATCCAATAAGTTAAACATCTTGATACCTATGCCATAAAGCAGCAGATCCAAGACCTCGTTTAGACGTGGTTTCCACTCCCCAAGCTCATAAGGTGCCACTGAAGGAGCCCTGGAGGACTTCTCTTTTGCCAGTCACCTCCTGCCACATGATCTCTGGACCGTGACCATGGTGTCCCTCAAAGCCCCTTCCTGCCAAGGGGGTCACGCTGCAGCCCCTGGGCACGCTGCAGAGGTCCAGACAAGACCTTGGTCACATTGTTCTCAGAGGAGCACGCGGAGGTCTCTGAAAGAGAGCAACAACAGCGATGCAGCCCTGATTTGCTAAGGAGAGCAACAAGCTTCTGTTCCCAGTAGTTTCTAGTTTGAAAGCAGAGCTACGCCTTGAATCATTCTGCATAAATTTTATTTTTAAATCATTTCTAGTCTCTTGCAAATTTTAAGCATCTTCAAAACCAGGTCAAATTTGCCAGCGTTTCTTCCTAGTTTTCAGCTGTCCAACTTCTTAGCTCCATTCGTGCTGTCTAAATCTTTCTCAGATGCAGGACTGAGCAATTTGGAGACACAAGGACAGTTTAAAAATAAAAGAATATATTTTGTGCTGAGGAATGGTACTCTGCTGACAGCTCTAGCAGATAAAACGTGGGTAGCCTTCAAATAGGTAAAGTGTTTTACTCACTAACGCTGTCAATCTGGCACTTTTCACACACATTAATTTTACTTTCTTTTTTTGTTTAAACATCCCTTCAGGGCAACAGTTCTGGAAAAACACCACCATTCTGCCACCTTTCCATGCTCCTCCCAGGGGACCGGTGATCAAAGCTGGGAGAGCAAAACATGCAACTCCAATGGGTTATGAAATGCGGGTGATCACACCGTGAACCCTTGTATCTTCCTGACAGGTAACGCTGCACATTAAGCACATCAGGATGTATATACATTTGCTGTCACAATGCGGTTTTATCACATATTTTTATTTCCTTAATACCTGAATGGCAGCTTTAGAAATCAAATCACAGCCTGAGTGCTCCTGGCTGCAGCCCCCTGACTGGGCCACTAAATCAGACTAATTGAAACAACAAATAGGCCCAAATGGCAGTTCCTTAGGAAAATGTCGCCCTTACAACACACCGCTTTTACTCCTAACCTAACTTGACTGGACTTATTGACTGCTTGGTATTTCTGCTACTGCATTTGAAGTTTATTGATTCTAAGAAATATGAAATGAGTTTCAAAGAGGTCAGAATGTGACTTTGTGTCCAGGGGAGATACAGAGACATTCGGAGATACTAAACAGAGCCGAGGGAACTGCAGGAAACTGAAGGTTGCCAGTTCATACCAACAGAGATCAGTGGGTTTTGAAAATCACTGGCCATTGAGCAGCCTGTCCCAAAAAGAGGTGAAGGTGCAAATCCACCTTCTAGCAAACAGGTACCACCACATTGTAAATGCTACCCAGGCTCTCGATCACCTCCTCCCCCTCCAGTAATACACATTCTTTTCTGGGGAGATGCTCTTAGAAGGACCAAAGGTTGAAATGGCATCTCCTCCTCCAGTGTAGTGGAGGCACATGCTGGCAGGGAAATCACAGAGGAAAATACTCATGCTATACAGGCAGTGGACATTTTGGGTAAAAGCAAGATGCCTTCACATCCCCAAAAGAATTCAGCTAAAAAGGATCACTACCAAAAACTGGAGAGCTGTTTGGGACAAATTTACATTGCTAAAAATGGGGAATTGGTAGAGAAAAAGGTGAAGGCTATCAGAAGTACCCTTCATTTCTGGAAGTACAGAAGTGTATGCATTCAACAAGAAATCAATTTCTCAAAAAGACTCTCATTTCATGTTCAAAAACCTACAGTGAGGGCTGAGAAGAAATTGAGGTTTATGTCTATATCATCTGGAATGAACATTTACATTCTATGAAGAAAAGAAATGGCATTTTTCAGATGCGAGCCCTCTGAGGCAGGTAACAAAAAAGATATATTTGACAGAGGAAGAAAAGCTTTCTCACAAATCTAATGTTTTTCTAGCCCCAAATGGCTGCAATCTGCCTCTGAAACCCTCTTTCAGGCTGATGCTTCCTTCACGATCTGTTAGTTTTGTCTAAACCATCCTCTCAAATGGTCATCCAGCTTTTTCCTTCTGACCTCTGGCCCTGGATACTCACCAGGTATCAGGCAGCGCTCATCTGCTCTGTCTGGGGTTGTCGTTGCAGCATCTGCAGTGAGCCAGGTCATGCTAGGAAGTACTGCTTTTGGAGAAGGCAACGTAGGGGAAGACAAGGAATAGTATTACTGACATGCTTTTATGTTTACTGCTACCTCTGCTGTTAACGTGTGTTTTTACTAAAGAGCAGAGCTCGTGTATTATGCTTAGCTTAAAAAGCACCAGTGAAAGACATCGGGAAACGAAACCCCACATAACACTCCTATTCTCTTTTTCTTTTTTTTTTTTTTTTTTTTTAAGTATTGCATCCAACTTCTGGCAAATGCAGTAGTCCATGGGGCATGGTGCCCCCAGAAGGCTCCTGAAGAAGCACGTGCTGTGCACAGGCTTCTGCTGCAGGAAGCGAGCAGCGAGAGCTCCGACACCGAGCGAGGCAAATACCTCACTGTGAGCAATTGCCAAAGCAGAAAGATGAAGTTAGTCTTATTCCTGGCTACAGCCAGCTACGCATGAAAGGTTTTACTAATTTTCAGTTGACGCAGGGGAACGATGCCTACCATGCTAGAAGTGACAAATCTATGAAATCTTGCGCTTCACCTAAAAATGACAGATATAACGTATGTGAAGGAGGACTAAGCACCGAAAGCTCTGTGATTCTCTAACCTGAATAGCTTATTTGCAGTGCTGAAAGGCTAACTGAACTCAGACAAGAGATCAGGTCCTGACTGGGTTTTGGAACAAACCACTCAAAAGTAGATTTTTTTTTACTCACAATTAACACGGGCATCGATGAGTCCAGTGCTGGATCTGTTGCACCGCAGCAGCTGATTTGGAGACCACCTTGCAAACTGCGGGTCTGAGGCCAGTGAACCGATCTGTTAAAACAGCACTGGAAAGTCACCGTGTCTACGGTAAAGCCGACAGAGAGATCCAATAATCCAAAAGTCTACAGCAGAAGGGAGCAGGGTAGAGATCTGTAGTGTTCAGAAGCGGCCGGCAAAAAACCCGCGCAAACCCTGCAATGGAACAGAGCAGTGGAGCAACAGAAACCAGTTCCCACCTTTGGGACACAAGTGATGGATGATATCAAGCACGTGCGAATGCCAACACAGCCGTCAGTGTGGAGAAAACCCCCCTCCGGAGTACTTCATGGGCCAGGGCAGGGTGGGGTGACACTGTAGCAGAGGGTGAGCAAACCACGGCTTGAAAGATAAATTGGTATTAATGGCCCCTCAAAAACAGCTGCAAGCAGACTCTTGAAATTGGGTAGTGAGAGAAACTGCTCTACGTCAGCACTTACAGCGGGGATCTTCTCTCTGACCAAAGGAATCCAGTGTTAAATTTATGGGGAAACAACAGACGGCAAAAGAGACGGTCTGAAAAATTAGCAGAGTACATAGTTGTGTTGAAAAGCCTTGTTCACATTAGAACACCTTCCCCGGGGTACCTGAACAAGAGAATGAGGATTTAAAAAAAAATAGGGAAGCCTGCACAGGGTGCTGGGTAAACCCGAATAGAGCGCACCCACCTTAAAGCTCATCTCCTCTATCAAAGTGATACGTGGAGTATAGCAGACACGAGAGGCAGGGGTGGTGAAAAGGCTCACAGCTCTGTGAAAGATAAGAGGAAATGCAGAACTGACAGCAAGTGGACACTCACGGGTCACCAGAGAAAGGGGGAAAAATGCAACCCTTTGTGATTACAGCTAAGTACAAATAAATATGTAGTAAAAGAACTTTTTCTGTTTCCTGCAAGGAGTAAAGTTGGGGGGGAAATGGCCTTGCCAAATATTTTTCTCTGCTGGAGGCATCAGCAGGGTTCTGACAGGCACGTTAGGAAAACAGACCATACGTTGTGCATATTCAACAGCCCCGATGGGAGACATAATTTTCTCAGGCTGCCATTTGGGTTGTGTTTGGCACTTGAACTGTTTCTTGGGCTTTGATACCCTAGGATCTGTGTAGATGATGTTTTGTTCTGCAGGAAAAGAGGAGAAGCACATGACCAGAAGCTCTGATCAGCTTTTGAAAGGCCCAGACCAGCAGAGCTCAACCAACAAAACTCCTTTGTAATGGAAATGCCATACCTAGGCATGAAATTAGAAAAGCAATGTGTACAAGCAGATTACAATAAGATTGAAGTCATCCCCAGTATTCCTGCCCCAGCAGAAAAGGATGCAAAGTTGAGATACCTTTGAGCAGTGAACTGTCTACCCAATTTAGCTGCCCGAGCAATCAATGACAGATCTTTATGTGCAAGAGCGTTCAGGAGACCTAACATACAGATCTTCACAGCGAAACTGAAAGGAGCTAATGAATAGCCCCAGATAATGAGAATTAAGTGCAGAACTGGACATAGATCTTTACAGACCAATGCTGACCGAGCCGAATGCTCTCCTTGCACTCTCACTCGTGCTTATGACCCTAGTGAGGCATAAAGATTAATGCTTATACAAAAAGCATTTGCTTTGTACTTTTTGTAAAGCATTTGTAGGCTGCCTAGTTGAATGTTTCGTCTGGTTTCAATTAGAGAGTGTATTAATCTTTACTTACAGTCTTAGCTGGGTGTCATTTTGCTCTGGACAATTCAAGCTACTCTCCCCTGTCCCATTCCAGAGGAGACTGAGTGACACCTTTCTCTTCTTACCTCTGTGATTGCTAGGAAGTTAATTAATAGTAAGTCAGACTCTGTTTACACTCCAAATTGACCAGCTCTATTCATGTCAGCGGGGTTGCCCTGTTTGCAATGCAGTTTGAAACCCTCTAGTGCCCCGAACTCTGGAGAGGTAATGACTGTTATTCTGAGTTAGCACACAAATCACTGGGCAGGCAGGAGATGTTGAAAAGTCATGCAAATTCTCTTTGTTCCCAGGAGGCGCAGCATAAGTGGCCTCACAGGAGCTTAAGGAGGCGTTTCAAGGCTATCCTTGAACATGGAAGGCTTCCTGGGGCATCACAAATGCCAAAAAAACTTCTTTCTTTAACTATTTTGCTATGTACGGCTGCTGTGGTGCGCAAAGGGGACACCAAAGGGTAAACCCTCTGCCAGGAAGGCAAGCACTTCAGTAAGCCGAATACACTAAACCGCCCAAAAGAGCCCAGCTGCACAGGCCAGGTCACTGTGTAGGTAGCGAGTCTCTGAAGATGTCTACACTGACAGAACGCCTAGAGGGCCAGCATCTTCCTGTTTGACTCCACTCACTTTCTTCATTAGGCTTCTGGAATCATAGAATCCTCAAATCATCACACAGCAACAGGAAAAAGCTGGCTCCCTTTGGAGAAATATCGCTGTAGTGCAGAAGTGGATAATGTGTATTTTCCACCAAGGCCTATCTAATATTAGGAATGGCACCCCAACCCTTACTCTGTCCCCACAGAAGCTACGGGCAATGTACTAGGGATCATTTGGCCTCGTCTAGAAAAGGTAAAAAGACATGCATTTACTTTGAGGACTGGACTGGACATGGTGTTTTGCAGTCATGCACAGGGGACCTACCAGCACAGATGGGCAGGCCAGTGGAAGCACAGCTACTGCTCTCCTCCACCACACCAGTTCATTTTGACCCAAATATTCTAGGGAGAAATCGCAGACACGGTCTGGCCAGCAGGTCAGCATCAGGAAAGGTCTGTCTGGCAAAATATACCCCCAAGTGCCTTTGAGAAGCCACGGGAAGAAGAAACACTGAAAACAAAGTCTGCAGTGCACAGACAGCTCCTGCAGCAGGGAAAGCTGAGAGCAGGTTTTTCAGGATCATAACGTTGGACAAAGGTGCCTAAATTCTGTGCAAATTTCACTTCAGATGTCTGCTTGGATCTAGCCTTAAATCTGCCTTTATTCCCGTGGAGAAGAGCAATATTTCCATGGTGTTTCACAGTGACACTGTTAAACTCAGTAATCCCTCTTCAAGACCTAGGGGTGGAAGGTCCCAGAGAAAAAAAGCTTTTATTTTACAACTAAAAGTAAGGTAAAAGAGACATCAAATATCAGAGTCAGCCTGAAGGCACGGGGAGGATTCAGAGAGATGCAAAATGCTTGAGAAAGGTAAATCTCAGGCTGAAGGGCTGCAGCTGATCTCGGGCCCCTCCCCTCAGCGGACACGGCTGCCTCAGCCCTGTGCAGCTCCACACGTTGTTCCTCGAGCGAGGTCTCTTGGCTCCAGTTTCTCCGAGGTGCCTTGCTATAATGGAAGCTAAAGATCATTAAAATCTTCCAGAGGACAACCATGAGATCCAGCCAACATTCCTCCCTTCAATAAATAAAACAGTTGCTAGCATAGGCGGCTCTGTGAATTATTGCAGAGCACATAAAAGTCCCTGTATTTGCCTACACAATCACTGCGCTCCCCAGATCCAACTCATTACTGTGCTTAGCGAAGCGCTTTGAACTGCCTCAAGCATGAAAAGCACCATATAAGAACAAATTTTATTCTCATAAAAAGGTATTAAGGCAAGTTAGAGGCACTATTGACGCACACGATATGTTATAATTGGCAAATGTTCACAAAGGCAAAATCCAGCTTTGTGCATGGAGCTGGAGGGTACCTGTGTGCACACCGCGTCTGTCTGCGTGCATCCTCTCCTCTGCCCTGCAGCGCACCCAGCTCCCACGGACAAACTGGCTGCTGGGGAGCCGCCACTTCCTAAACACAGCCCTTTTGTTCAGGACGAGCAGCAGGGCTCTGCTTGACCTGATTTTAAAGGGAGACGTGAACCCCGCTGGCTCATATCTGGTGTTACTCAGCCCCACCTCGGTCTTTCCTCACCCATCGTTCCCCCACAGTCATTTCCGTCGCTGTCGCAACACAACCGGCCACCCCCAGGGATCTCAGCTGCATCCCCGCACCTCGACTGAAGCATGTGCCACCCTTCCCACAGCGCGGCTGTGACCTGCAGCACCCTCTGTTGTTCCCTGCCTGGAGTTCACCCAGCTCCTCCTACCTACCAGGACTCTTCTTTTCCCGTTTCATTTACTGTTGTCCAAAAAGCTACCAGGGCACCACTGTTATTCCAGTCTGTCCTGATCTGGACTCTCATTCCCTGCTTGCTAGTCTTGCCAAATTTGTTTACTTCCAACATATTATCTGTGAAACGGAAAGATGCTATAGGTATAGGACTGAGATAGCTGAAGTCCTTCTTACTAGGAATAGCTGGAATTCAAATAGCTTCTAGTAACCCAGAAGTCCCAGAAAATAAATATTTGGAAGTGTCAGGTCATTCATCTAAAGGAAAGTCTTTATATCAGTGCTGTGCTTAAGGATGTTATCAGAGAAGCCAGGAATGTTCTTGGGGTTGGAGGGTAGCAGGCAGGACATTTTTTGCAGGCCCACACAAAAATGTTGGATTGTCCGAAGCCAATGTCACATCCCAGAGGGACATCAGAGTCAGCACTTTCACTGCCGTCATTACCAGCAACCAAGATAAATACATTAAATATTAATGGGAATATTGAGAAATAACAAAAACTAATAGAGAAACCACAGTGGTATGTGCTCGCAGGCACATGTGCGAGCACGTGTGGGCAGTCTGTCCAATGGGCTCATGTGATCATCCAACATCCTGGCTCACAACCTACATTCAGTCCCTGAAACTTTCCACGGTCTTGAATTCCTTTTGTACAAAAGAAGCCTCACGGTCCATTTTAAAGCTCTAACAGCTTCATTTTGGCTAGAAAGCACACTACTTTTCAGGAGGTTTGAGCTCAGTTTCTCTTCTGGACTAACAGCTATCTGGAAAACTGCAGAGATTGCGCGTTCTTTCTGGGACAGAAAACCACATCCCTCCCATGGTCTGCTCTGTGCCCATAAACCTGCCTTTGAGACTCATGGTCCATTATGCAGCCTTGGGTCTTAAAGGCAAGAGCAGGTGATGGAAAGAGTGAGCGGAACCCCCCAAAAACCTGAAGTGCTCAAGGCTTCCTATACTATGGGGCTGAGGAAGGGGGACAGCACGTGCATTGGCACCTTCTCCAAAGGCTGCACCACCCAGGTCCCAAATCACTTCTTATTCCAGCACTCAGGAACTCAATGAAGTCAGAGCCTCGGGACTTAACTCACAATGAACCTGCACATAAATGATCCACGCAGAAGGAGAGGTCACCAGGACCTGGAAGAATCCAACTATGAGATGCAACACGGGGCCCACTGCAGCAGCCATATCGAGGGGGAACATTTCTAGAGAAAGGGTCTGGTGCGGGCAGTATCTCTGTGGTCGAGTACACACAAAACTTTGCTTGAGAGCTTTCACTTCGTGTGTGCACTGAAAAGTTTTTTATATTTCTCAGTCTGGTGAAATTTTCTTGGCTGCTCTCCACTCTGCTCACAAAGTGCTGCTGGAAAAGGAGGAAACTCTTATTTGCATGCACAAAGATTGGGAGTTTTCTTCCTCCACACAATGATCAACTGTTTGATGGAAGTTTAATCCAACAGGTCCTTTACTGTGTGTTTCCAGTGGCCTGGTCACCGCTGCTTTAGCTGAGCTCGTGGAGTGAGCTTGGTGTTAGAAGGAAGAAACCTGGACTGGTGATGTGCTCACATAGCTTCATTTTTAGATCTTTCCTGATGGGAGAAATTGAGATCCAACGATGTTCCACCAAACCTACTCATCCAATTACTGGAGCACTTTGAAAACGCGATATGGATCAGTCTAACACTCCAAGCTTCTCCCAGAACAGAACATGAGTGTGCCGACACTGCACTTTTGGGAAGCATCAAGAACCAGACAGATTAGCTTTGTGGCTTTTCTTAGTTGGTTCTGACTTGCTTTTGACTACTTGCCTGCTCACCATTAACACCCCGTGGTGCAGTTGTGTTTGACATCCCTATAACAAACCCTGATTTATATGGCCTCACACAATTCCTCCTCCTTTGTGTGGCCTTGAGAACAGCATAACAGGCATACTAAAACGGAGCCCATTTAAATCAGTCACCACCAAAGGAGCAGACATCTTCAAAGAGCGTTATCTTTGTGAATCAAACTTCACCCTTCCTGAATAATCGTGTTTTTTTAATGAAATGTAGCTTTTGGGATTTGGCAGAAGCAGACAAATACTTACTCCAGTGACTAGACTTTAAAAAAAAGGTGAAAGTATGACCAAGATTCACAGAGCTACAGAATAAAAGAGATGAAAGATGCAGAGAAAAATCAAACGTGCTACATTCATCACTCAATCATTCAGTTACAAGTATGTGAGCAGCTGTCCAGTGAAAGGAATTCAAGCTCCCTATTTTACGGCACGTTTCTGAACATCTCTGATGCTTTTCCACATGGCAATGCATCAGATGAGCCGTACTCCCTTCTATACCCACTGCCCGTAGAAAATCTGCAAACCTTTGTCATTTGTGCTCACTAATTTAGGATCCATGTTATAATATACTCTGCCTCCAAAGCATGTCCGCTACTTAACGCGCTGCTTGCTTTAGGAATGTGGTTTTTCTTTGGCACCATGTGAACACCACGATAACGTGCTGCATGTGCCAAATAGGCAGGGCTGGGTGGGGAAAGAGAAGGGAGGCTTCAGCTCAGAAATGATAGTACCTATTTTTGGCTCCCGAAGCCGAGCTGTGCTGCTCCCACTCCGTTCGGATGATCCAACACGTATCACTCTAGATGTCACCAATCCCAGGCAGTCACGACAGTTTGGGGTGCTGGGCTTCAGCATCTTGGGGGAGGGAAGATAAGCAGCAATTTTTCTGAAGTCTGTGGCAGGAACAAACTGTATCGTGGTAACGGTTATTTAACATTTATATTCAGATGAGGTTATTTTTCAGTCTGATGATATCATCACAACGCAGGAGATACTTACCTGGCTCTTCCCACCCTGACAACCCTCCACCAGAATGCAGCAGGACGTCCCCTGCCCTGAAACATCCTACGTGAAAACCTGTTGGGCAACCATGGCGATTTTTTAAGATCTGGTGAAGCATGTTGCAGCACCAAATGCCCTCTCTCTCACTGCTGCCTGGGACACACAGAATATAGTCTAAGTGGAGTAAATTCACGTCCCAAATCTGTGTTTACTGGTGGTTGCACAGTATTTTCACAGCACTCCAAGAGCTCCGGTCTCCACTTCCCTCGGAGATCTGGCTCGTGAGCAGTTTAGCACACATCTGCTTTGCAGTAAGAGCTCTGCATGCTTTTAACCTGCAAGCACTGTAAGAGAGGGTTAGCTCAGCCCTCCCTCGACAGCCCCCAGTGACAACTTATTCATGTGCCAGAATCCGCAGACAGCGCGAGCCAAAGTCTCTGCGCACCTCACCTGCTGTAGGCACCCTCAGGAGGTTGTCCCAGCCTCCCCTCTTCGTGGCTTCGCAGGGAGGCAGGCCTGCGAAGGAGAGAGCCCAAATCCTCCCTGGAAACTCAACACTCAAGCTGGGCACCCCTCTTCATGGCTGCAGGCGCTCCCCACAGCCACACCACCTTCTCCCTCCTGCCACCAGCAGCTTGTTCCTCACCTGGCACCATCCACTCCGTCCTGCTCATGCAACTGTTTGTGAAGCGGTGAGACAAATTCAACTGGGAAACTCTTCAGCATGTGGCCCCACAGCTATCGGCAAAGACAGGGAAGACAAGGCGGGGGTGAAGAAGAGCAGCTCACCTTGGCACCACTGCCAGGAGAAGCTGCTGAAGGACACAGCCTACCTTGGGCACCTCTGATGGGCAGCACCTAGAGCAGCCGGAGCCACACCAGCACTCTTCAGGAAAGCAGGGAACCAAAACGCAGTCTCATAGGCCTTCAGCTCGACTACCTGCAGGAACATCTTTTCTTTCTTCAGCTGCTTTTCTTCATTACATTATCCTGCAGTACACTGTGCTATCGAGTAATTAGAAACACATACATAACAGTTTCTCAAAACGCTGGAGCATTTATCTTTAGAAATGTAACAGTGAAAGAAAATGACACCATTTAGTCACTGTAAAAAGAAAGGGTTCACTATATTAAAAAAAAAGAAGTCACATTCTTGATCAAGGAACAAACCGGCACAAATAATCACAAACACACTTTGCAGCCATGTAACTCTTTTTATCTTCTTCTCTCCCAACAATCTGAAGAATATGAACGGACGTCTGAATCCTTTACTTGAGAACAGCTTAAACTATCACTGAGAGAAAATACGCAGCCACGTATTGATCTGTAAAGACAGAGCAAGCTCAAACCTGAGTTAACGGTCCCTGATCTTGCACGGGGGTTGGCAGAGCTCACCTCCTCCCAGGACCAGCCCCATCCTCGGTCACCAATGCCAACCGTACAGCCTGCGAGGTCTGCAGCTCCATTCTTTTAAGCAAGGGTTGGCTGAAGGAGCACGGCACCATTTTATTCAATCACGGTGGAGTTTTGGTATCCACAGGAAAAAATCCTGGAACCAGAGTGTATTTTCATGGTCGGTGACTACAGAGTGGTATAAAATGTCTGCACTGCTTCTTTCCATTCCAGCCTGCGCCTTTGAAGTCATGGTAACAGCTTTTGGATTCAAATCCTCTGATGAGACTCCTTGATTTATTAGGTAAAACATCTGGAAAAAATGAAGACTTGTGGCAGTGTAAATCCTCCAGAAGGAGCGGAGAGAGGTTTCATCTGAACAGTACTCCTGTCAAAAAGCAAGGAAACCCGAGTCCTGGCGACTCGCTTAAGGTTGCTCTGAGGTTGAAAAGCTGCGGTTCAGAATGGGCCTGTTCATGTTTCACCCACTGGCCCAGAAATGAGCAGGCAGACTTGGCGGAGGCTGCGAGCAGAGAGAGGATTGTACATCAGCTAACAGCCCTCGGTGCTGGGACCACGCCATCGCTAACTAAATGATTTTCATACGCTCCTGCAGCTTGAGCATCGGTAGCAATTCGGCCCTTGACATTAATAAGGTAGCTCCTGTTATAAATCACGGCGTACTGTGGGAGCAGTATGAAATTTAAAATACCTGCCTCTCTCCCACAAAGAAAAAGGCAACAGCAAAATACAGACAGGCCAGAAACACGTAGTTCAGGTCACCTACGCTGCTTTGTTGTGATGAAGAGGGGTGTCAGGGTGACTTTTCCGTTCCCCAGTTACCCCAGTCTGTGTGAGTAAAGGAATGTTGGCTTTGGCAGGAGAAGAAAACTGCCAGCCTTGGATGGCGCTGACTTGAAAGGAATAAAACCTGCACAGGTAACAAACAAGGAGACAAGCGTTTTATGAAGCGGATTTTTCTTTTATTTGGAACCTGCCCTGAAGTAAGGCAAAAACAAAGAGAGGAGAAAGGGAAAAGCAGGAACAGCTTGCTGTGCTTTGGAGTCACTGCTAATGGCTTCTTCTCTGAAACGTGTGTGCGGGGGCACATGTGTGTGCACATGTACATGTGCATCTGTGCTCACCGGTGTAAAATATTTGTTAGATGAGGGCAAAGCTAGAAATCACGGAGGTACTTGACTCAGAATTATTTACTCTCTCTGCCTCCTCCATACAACAACCCATGTCCCAAATTTCAGAGCTCATGCTTTTTTCCCCAGAGAGCCATCTTTTGACAGTTATTTTCCCATCTAAATCCCCCTTCCAGCAACTTGAATAATACAGTTCAAACACTAGCCTGAGTGCCAATGTTCTTTTTTGGAGGGGGCGTACGACCAGAGGAGGAGGGGGGAGTTTGGGGAGTATTTTTTTAATCAGATAAATTATTGCTGGGAAACCAGCCACTTCTCTCCATTCAATTTATACTCTATGGGGAATCCATCTAATACCCCTTCTCTTAGTGTGAAGCAGGACTGGCGAGATGCTGTATCAAACCAGGGAGGAATGCAAAAGATGGGATGGAGTGCAGGGAATGAGCAGGCGATGGGAGGAAGGGGCTATGCAAAAGCCGGCGGACAAGAAGAAAAGCCAGAGAGACATGTACGCACCTCCTCAGACCAGGGAGGAAAGGAGAAAATGGTTTTGCTCGTTTCTCTGCTGGCAAATTGGAGCAGGCTCCAGCGTGTGTGGTGTGGGCTGGGAGCGGGATGAGATGGCTCTGAGCTTCAGGGCCGACGGAAGGAGCTTTTCACCTGCAGGGAGGTGGCACAGCTCCAGGCAGGTCGGTAGCTGTGCGGGACGGAGGTTCCGATCAGGCGCTGCTTGGGTTTGCAAAATGAGTTTAGTGATTTCACACCGGTTCCCAGTGGAACTGGGAACATGCCAGTTCACCTCACCATTGTAATTGGAACTGGTTAATGCTTTGCTGGCCGGCTGAGAGAAGCCAAGGACTGGGAAGAGAGACAGCTTCCAGCACATCGGGTTTCAGACATGCTCGCACGGCAGCACGTCTGGGAAGCTTGCCTCGCTGTCTGCGCATACCTTCTATTCTTGTTTGTTCTACTCGAACACCCAAGGCCCCGACCAAGACAAGGCTCCCTTGTGCTGAGGCGTTGTACGTACACGCAGCAAGAGACGGGCTGTGTCCTGAAGAGCTCCCAGTCTAAACAGAGAGACAATTAGAGGTGGGGAGTGGAAACAGGTGCACAGAGAAGGGAAATGATTTCCCTGAGTGAGTCAGTCTCCAAACCAAAACCAGAACCCGGTGCCCCATTCCAGGCCACAGCACTTGCTTCTCTTTCATGTGCTAACACCAATTTAGTCCGTAGGCTTCCCACTGTAGCAATTCTCAGCCACTATAAATGCATATAGAGTTTTTAAAGAATTACAGGGTAATGGCACCTGAATGGGTGTCACGGCGCACGTTTCTGGCCTTTTATTCTTCTTTATAATGAAGAATGAAAAGCTTTAGTGGGAGAGTTGGCAGTAAGCTCAGGAGACAAGGAGACTTCTGAGGAAGATTTCCCAGATTCTGGGAGTGACTACAGTACAAATAATGGTGGAAAATAAAGGGATTGACTCAGTAGGAGGCAAAGGGGAACAAGTGGAAGAGTAACTCTCCTCTGGAAAACTGCAAGGAGACTATGACACACAAAGCAGAAAAGAGAAATAAGGTAAAAATAAAAAAAATCAGATGTGTATAGTCTGCATTTCAGAGCGCTTCCTTCTGACAGCCTGACTGTCAAAAAACTGCTGAACACCCATTCTCAGGCCTTACGCAGTGTCCAGTTATTTTTGGCCCAAAACAAACAAAAGAGATTCTTTTAATTCAGAGCTCATTTCCATCTGCCGTAACAGGCTATGGGCTTTTGCCAGCCCCCCCGATTTTCTGTCTGCAAATCTCAGCTGTTTGAAGGTGTTGTTCCTGATACTACAGCTTCCTTTCCCAGGCAAAATTAACGCTTAAAGCGACACTGATCTAAACACATAATTAAAAACCCCTCTAGCCCACCTACCAAATAAACTTATTTTCAGACTTCAATTAACCTCCGGGGTTATTACTTGGAATTACAGATCTCCCTAGAAATGCCAGAACTACCTGTGCCAAGACGAAGTGAGCCCACTTGTTCTGCAAGTGTCGGGTTATGGGGATTGTCTTAACCTGCAGTGGTTCTTGTCCAGCCGAGGCATTCTCAGGAAAAAAAAATAATAACTTTTTGGCATTTTCTCCCTTTCTAAGAAATGGAGAAAGTGTTATCTCGTCCTCCTCATAAGTTTTTCCTGTATTTTGAGTCCCCAGACATATGTACTTTATTAAAGCACTGCCCATTTCAGATGCTTTATCCAGGACTGAATGAACTCTGGTGGCAGGTATATTCAAGCTGCTTTGTGCATTTAGTTGTCCCTAAATGTCTTTTTTGGGGAATCTGTTCCAGATTCTAATCATTTTACATTAAGACTCGGGGACTCAGTAATCTCTCCCCTCCCAATCCCCACGAAAAATAGAAACACCAACTCTTCAACCCTAGATCAAGCACAAACCTCTGTAAAATCCCAACCTGGAACCATCTTTCATAGGTATCTTTTCTCCGTGACTCTTGCTCTCCACGGGATCTGCAGTAGTCTCCCTGTCCAAGGAAAGAAAACATGGGACATGAATCAGAACCTCTTCTTGACAAGAACAAGGTGGAGGTGCTGCTCTTTGCCAGCAGGTTCACATTAAATTGCTGTTTAAGCCCCTCCAACATTTCTGGAGAGTCACCAGGCTGTGGGAGTTTTGGGCTGCTCCATTCTTCCACACTGGCTATCATCTTTCATTCCTTTTACACCTCATACCATGTGGTTTATAGAAATCTCTCTGGGCTCAATAAACTATGGAAGTGAGCCTCCTTATTCTGTCTTTTTTCTTTTCCTGCCCCTCTTCACTCATTTCCTGGCTCTAAAGCTAAGCAACCAAATCCCCCTGGGTTCACTGCTGAGCAAAGGACAGTTAGAAATGGCAAGTAAAATGGTCCTGCCCAAGCATGAAAGAAAAGTGAGGAGTCCCCAGCCCCCTTGCAAGGGAAGAGGCTTGCCTGCTTGTTTCTCTCTTAGGCTCGATTACACAGAGGGTAAGGAAAGGACAAGAAAAAGCAGAATTTATATAGCCAGGGATCTGTGTACCTTCAAGAAACAGTTCCCGTACTGCTTCTTGGGGGCGGCTAGATGGACTGGGAGGTTTGTCAACACCTGGCCTGAAGGCCCTGACAGGTTATGTCAGCACTGGCTTTTTCTTCCTGTTTCCCTTGCGAGTGTCCCCTTGGTGCACCTGCGGGAGCAGACACGGCAGGACAGACATTGCAGCTACCC
Organism: Chroicocephalus ridibundus; assembly: GCF_963924245.1. Classification (NCBI taxonomy): domain Eukaryota; kingdom Metazoa; phylum Chordata; class Aves; order Charadriiformes; family Laridae; genus Chroicocephalus; species Chroicocephalus ridibundus. The sequence continues at coordinate 27,286,683 of NC_086292.1, forward strand.
ACGCTTCACACATGAGACTGATGCACCCTGGTTCTCTTCACTGTCGCTCCGCTAATGGAACACGTGCAGCAACACGCAGGTCCCTGAGAAGCAGAAGCACCCAAGCCGTGTTATTAGGGAATTAGATCCCATAGATCATCTTCCCCCATGCCCTTCCCCGCAGTGTTCCTGCTCACTTCCACGTCCCGTGTGGACAGCCCAGCTTGGCTGGACAAAGGGCAGCGCACGCTAGTTCGGAGCAGCACGTGTGCTGCCTGCCAGCTGGCTGCTGCTGGCTTCTCCGAAGGGATGCGTGGCTGAGGTTTCTTCCACCAGTGGGGACTCTACTTCGGGGTTTCTTTTTCCTCCGTCCAGCTGCAAGCCTTCACGGAACTTGTGGGAATTTTGCTGTCAATGAAGTTACTCACAGCTCTGGTTGACTAACAGTTTCAGAAGTAATTCAAGGGGAGGGAAGAATAACAGAAAAACAGTAGGATACCTCTTTAGAAACCAAGACTAAAACGCTAGCGCAAAAGGGCTGCTGGAAATCTTGTTTTCATCACCCACAAACTCCCTGATGCTGGAAAACGTACCCCGCTTTCCCGTATTCTCCAATTTGCTACAAGTTCTAACATGAACAGCTTCTGCTGGGAATAGCTGACTGTGCCAGAATATGATAGTTGCTGTTCCTACACTGTCCTCCCCTCCCCAGGTTATCACATTTCAGCCCAGAAAATGAAAGTTGCTCAGTGTTTACTAACCATTCTGCTCCTTTCCACTCCGCACGGACCTCTGTGGGAGAGCCAGATCTCCGCTGTTTACAAGACCATCTGCTTCTGTTGCTTTTCTTCACCTGAAGTTAGAAAGCACCGTTCAGGATATTGCTTGCGGTTGTGTTGGGAACTGCAAAGAGCAGATGAGGATTTCAGGTGGTAAGCGAGCAGCACAAAGAGAAGAATACAAATCCGTTCTCATCTAAATAGCCCTTTCTCATCTAAATAGCCCTAAAAATAATTAAAAAAAAAAAGAAAATAACAAGATGAAAGAGGAATTTCCAAAAAGCCAGCGATGGTTTCAGCAGCACAATCATTCCAAGGAGAGTTTTTCCCAGCTTTTTATCAGAATTTGAACATTTAGAACCAGAAGGGGAAAAGCACAAGCGCTCCAATGATTGTTTCCCTGAAATTACACTGATCCCTCTGGTCTCTGCATTTTAAAGTCTCTATAGGTAGAGCTACAAGACTCTGCCCAAACCTGTACTGCTGCTGTGAGCTGGTTAGTTGAGAGTTCTCCATGTATTTTAACTAAAGGACATGTGTTTCCAGGAGTAAGGGGGGACCCCTGGGAGTCAGAAAGAGACTGGAAATGTCCGTCTGCCCCTAATGCCTTCAGTGGGGTGCCCAGAGACTAACCCCAAAGCCAGAGTTGCTGTCCTAGGGCCTGAGCCTGCAAGCATGGCTGCAGGAGGGACCAGAGGGGGCTCTCCCAGAGTCTTTCGCATCTAAACACTCTCTGCAGCCCGTCTGCTGCTAGTCAGCTAAGCACACTGTGCGACGTGCCTGGGCAGGCTGCTGCAGACATCCACAAGCTCTGCAAGAGGCAGCTGCATGCATGGGAGGCAGAGAGGTTGAGGAGCACGCTGTGCTTGCAGGCACGGGACTAGATGGAGCGAATACCTGTGAGACGCATGTCTCCCTTGTGCCACAGCCGCTGCACATGGCTCGGCTGCTGGAAAGGGGCTGCACTGCTGTGTCTGGGGGTGCCTTGGCCGATGGGCTTCAGCAGGCTGCGGCAGACACTCTTTGCTCCCAGCTGCAGGCTTCCAGTCCCCAGTGTTGGTGCCTGGCTTGGAAGAGAAAACAGAAATTCCTGGCCCTTCTGAGAGTCAGTGAAAATTAGAACAACCCAAAGAGAGGAGCTGAATTGCCTCTCACCAGAAAACACAGGTGACTAAAGTATTTTTGCTCCAGCCCTTGCTGCATTTTACACCTAATTGTTGCTAATTCAGGCCAAGACCTGGCTAAAGAAAGGGAGCAGCAGCAGTATTTGGGATGATCTCTGAGCTATGCCGTTAGCTTTAAGAGGATCAGGCTATCCACAGAGACCCTCGCCATTCCGCATGGCAGAGCAGATGTGGCATTTTACAGAAAAAACATACACTGGAAGTTCACACCTTGTGTATGGACAGAGAAGGAGCAGTAAGTACTGGAAGGCAGAGAGGATGCAAGGTCTCAGGGAGGAACAGCCCACTACAGGTTCCTTCTAACCGTCCCTCTGTACCATCGGATCACAGTTTATTTGCTGCATCAGTTCAGGGCCGGAAATTTCACCAGTTTAGAGAGGAACATGATGTTCCAGTTGGCAGCTTCCTGGCCCTGCCCTACCAGCTCAGCACAACTTGCACAGATCACGTCCCAAGTCTTGAGGCTATTGAGAAAGGAGGCTGCAAGCTCCCGGGAAGGGAGGAGCTTGCCAAGGCAGCCACTCTGCTCGGACGTGCAACCTGTGGAGAACGTTTCCTTGCCTACGCAACACCAAAATCCCTTCACCAAAAGATGTGTGGGCTTGGACAACTTCTTTTTGAGGACTTCACACTGGGCCCAGTGCAGAGGGAGATCCGAAGACCTCAGACCTGCTTCAATGGTACCAAATCAAATGCTGGTTCAGCTTCCTATGGCTTAGACCCTGCACCTCTGAGATCTGCAAGTGCTTTGTTCCCAAGCTCCAGCAGAGCTCAGCTTTTTGATGGGCACTAAAGTAAACCGCTTGATTTACAAAGCCACTCACATGGGTGCTAGCAAGGTGCTGGGATGTTCTGAAAAGCTCATCTTTAGCGGGTGAGGGGAGAAAGACTGAAATTAGACTTTGCAAAAAGTTCCTGTCTCGTTCACTCCCAAGGAATCTTCTCTTTCAGCCTAACTGTTCCTCGGAATAGCTATGTGTAACACCCAGGCAGAAAACAGTGCCTTCTGCAGTGCTGCAGCTCCCAGGGCCTGGATCAGGACCTCTCGAGCACATATGCTCTTCATTAATGCTAATCCAGGAGCTGAAATGATCCGAAAGCAAAACCTCCGAGAGGATTAAGTACAGAGATACTGCCTCATCAAGCTGTGATGCGGGGAGGGATCCAACCTGAACTTCCTCCAAAACACGCAGTCAGATCTGGTTGCTCTGGTTTGGACCCAACTCTGGCAAGATGGAAAGCGGTTCAGCAAGACGCTGAGAGGAGCAGAAAGAAAGGAAAACAGTCCACTCCCTCTTCCCCCCCCAAAAAAAGCAGCGTTTCACTTCTGGGGCTGTAAGTGCGCACAATAAACTTCTCTCCCTCCCCTCACTCCGGGTTACATTGTTCGCTTTCCTGCAAATTGTTTCCACGTTCTGTATAAATAACCCCAGTGCCAGCGAGGGGGAGGGGGAGAGCAAAGGGGCGCTCAGGGAAGGGGTGGGAGGAAATCAAATGTCTTTGTTACTTTTGAAAAAGAAGGTGGTGGATGCCGAGAAGCTGTTTGGAGCTGGAGCCTTGGCAGATGGAGCAGAGAGTTGCCATCGAGCTTGCGTTCAGACCTGGAGGAAGAAGAGTAAACAAGGGGGAGATTATATATAATTATAGACAATCATGTTGCCGGGGATAAACAGGAATCAAAAGCACGGAGGCACTGAAGTCTGGCACATCCCCAAGCACAGAACAGAAGCCAGCCAGTGAGAGGCAATGTGGCTGGAAAGCGCTTCCCTTTGGGCTGTTTTCAGTTAGCTCAGGGGCTGGGTTTTTTTTCCTCTCTTTTTGGCTTGAGGCATTCCTCCATGAAGAGAGGAGCCTGTCCAATGGGAAACAGAAGCCAAACTGAAGTCAGCAGAATCCTTGTCTGCGACATTAATAGATTACTCTGTGAGAAACGTCAGAAACATTTGGAAAAGATACAGCCCGCTTAGGTCAGCAAAAACAACAACAGGAATTTCTGAACAAAAATGGCTTTAGAAAGGCTGCAGAAGCCGTGCCTGCGTGTCTTGTGGGCAGACTCTCTTCGCGGGACACAAAGGGTGAGCTGCCGCTAAGACTGGCAGGCGGGTCCTGCTCGCAGGTCCCGTGGCGCTGGGGTTGGTGACAAAAAGGTGTCGGGGTCCCTTGGCGGCACTGAGCCCGTCTGGGAGAGCCATCCATTTGGCATAGCCTTCTCAATTTGCTGCAAATCAAAGGCAAAAGGATAAGCCGTCAGCCCGTACCACAGGACAGCCCTGCGCTCCCTCCCGCCCGTCTCTGCATCCGCAGAGGGAATAAGCGGGAACCCAAGCGTGATGGGACCCTCCCTCCGCCACCTGCCTGCTCGGCAGCGGGCGCAAGGGCAGCGTCGATGGCCTTGCCAGGTGTTGGGACAGTGATCCCCCGCACCACCTGACCGCCTTTGCCGGGGAGCAGTGGGGGTGAGCAACGGGGTGCCCAGCTTCTTCTGCCTCGCTGCCAGGATTGCGCTCCCTCAGCAGAGCAGCCACAGCTTTGCTTCTGCAGATCCTGGGAGAGGGAAGGCAAAAAGACTCTGTAGGCAGCAGAGATGGCTCTGGCCACAGTGAAACAAGCAGGCTGTGATGCTACAAGTGCTGCAGACAAGAGCAGGGATGCTGAGCTGCCTCCCCGAGTGCTTAACGGTGCCCTGCAAAGGGGTGAGGAGGGGGAAATGATGAAGAAACAAAGCCAAGAAACACAACTGAAACAAAGGCAGATGGCCCATAAGGGTTGGGGTTTTTTAAAAAGAAGGACTTGGGGGATTTAAAGAAGAAAAAGAATAAGCCTTATTCGTCCTTCTTTTCCTTGCCTTGAAGGCTCTGGAGAGTTGGAGGGAAGGCGACATCATGACGAACAAAGGATGGCAACCTCAGACGGTGACAGAAGGAGGATTGTTTAGCAAGGCAGCATAAAAAGCTCTCTCCCAGGCACTATTTTAAATCCAAATAGCTTACAGCCCGCTGAATTCTTAAGCCATTTTCCTGATCTCTCAGCTGCTCTTAATTGAGAACGCAAGCAGATATTTCAAAGCCAAAAAGCAGGGAGGAAAAATAAATATTTATAAGAAATAACCAAACCTGCGTTTAGAATCAGCATAACAGCACAGGAAGCAGGGTATGCTCACAGGCTCTTTTACCTTCTCCCTTTCAGTACAGGTGCTCCCAATGTCCTTTCTCCTAAGGAAAGAAAATGGATTTTTTAAGGGCAGTGACATTTGCTCTATGAGAACAGTGTCACAGTTTGGTGAATGATATTACCTGGCTATCTGGGTATAGTATTTTGTGTATTTTCTATGAATTCATTATGGGCATTTTTCCTCCAGGACTTCTCATGCTGACAAATCCTTCACCAGTGGTGTGTACCGGTGTGTGTGCACGTGTGCATGCACCTAGGTGTAAGATCTCTTCACTGGCCATGTAGAAACCGTTGCGGTATCACAGATGAGGTCAGTCTAAACATAAAACATGAGCCGTGTTCATCTGAAAACTGCTAGAAATAGATCAGAAAGAGTGAGCAGAGAGAATAGAACTGAAGAAAAGACAGTAACAGGTTAAAAAAAGGCATTTGGGGTCCAGGTCTCATCTTCTATAAATTTACCCTGACTCTGTAAGGTATTATTTAAGCAATCTACTCCCACGTCAAGTTACAACAGCTACTTCCAAATATCCCAGACGTTAGCGTACAGAACCAAGAATAAAAACAAGATAACAGAACGATATCAAAAATAAGCTGACCGTGTCCTTTAAACACATGCCCAGATGCCACACTGGACAGAAACAGTGTCAGAAGTTTAGCAATATGGTGAGAGAGAAGAATTGAGCCAGGCTGACAGACCTGGGCAGATCGTATCCGCTTTACTTTCATTCATACCTGACCAAGAAGGGAGAAGGATACAGAGCGCTTGTCCTGACGCTCTGTCAAAAATGAAATGAGGTTACTGGTCTCCTGCAAGCGCAGATGAACATCAATCACAAAACCCTCATAAAGGCATAGAACACAGTCCCTCAGCGTTATTAGAAAGCAAGAATTAAAAGTTTATCAGGATGGAAAGAGCAGATCCTCAAGGGAGAATGGATTTCATAAGCAATCAGCAAATCCTTCTCCAGGCACCTCAGTGTGACTTGCAAGGCAGCGAGAAAATCAAAAGAGCTACTACCTAAAGAGAATATAGTGAGTGTTCCCAGCAGGCATCTTAGAAAAAGCCCTCAGTGGGATAAAGTATCAATCCTTTCTCGCCTCTTCCTGCTTTCCTGAAGCAAAGGGGGGAAAAAGAAAGAAAAAAAAAAAGAAAAAAAAGAGTACGATGTTTGCATTACTGCTTATTTTTGCCTTGCAAAACATATTTGTAAGTGCTGCAGGAAAGGTCTCCATCGGCTTGTGACATCTCTGCAGTTGGGTATGTGTATTAGTTGGCAGCCTCGGCTTAGGACAGGCTCAAGACAGGAATATCAGACTGACACATGAGTATGGAGGTGCATCCCCAGAGCTCTCCGGGGAGCCAGGGCTGGAACAGCAGCTGCTGAAGGTCAGCAGAGGCAAAACTCAACTGCATTTCACTTCTGGTAATCCCATTTTGGATATTGGAACTTAGCCATGGGGAACGAAAACATGACTGAAGCATTTCTTCAATCCAAGTCTGCCTGGCTGCCAAAGTGATGCAAGTCCCGCTTCTGGCAAATCCAACAACTGAAGGGACACAGATTTTTCCCCCAGCTCCTTGGTGGTGGCACTGGAAATCCTTGTATTCCCAGCCCTAGAGACCACTATCGTTTCCTAAAATGTCCAACCGCATAAGCAACTGCATAGAGGCATTTTATCTCTGAGTGAGAGCGGGAACTTCTCACAGGTCGGGGTTAAGACCACGGGCTGGAGGGAGACTCGAGGGAAGAGCTGCACCCATCATCAGCTACACCCTTAATCACCAGGGACCTCTGTCGAAGTCGCCGTTTCCCCGCTTAGATACTCAGGAGGGAGATCCATGAAAACGCCACAAAGAAAATGTCCCTTCGCTGTTCCTCACACCTCTGATGTTGCCGTCATCCCTTACACATCCACTTTTGAAATACATATTTCCATTGCTTATGAAATAGCTCGCGGCATTGACGGAGACGGATGAGCGCAGCCCTCCAGGCCAGAACTGCTGGGCACAGGCACCTTCCAATATGCTGCCTGTAATGAATGCAGCAGGGGGAATGCAACATTTTGTTTAATGAAAAAAAAAAAACCTGTTTTGAGCTTCTGAAGGGCTATTATAAGCTGTGGCATGATGAAACTCGAGAACATAAGCCTCTTTATATTTAATAATACATGTTATAGATTTTTCCTGCAGAGAAAGTTCAATGAACACCATTTTTTGTTTAAATCTATTGTTGCAAATATTGATTATTCATTGAAAATCTAAACCCCAAAGATTTGATCAAATGATTTTACAAAAGTTCATATTCCTGCACTGAAGCAGATATTTCCAAAAAGTAACAACCATTTTGCTGTACAGTGGTGGTTAGCAGAAAAGCAACTCTGATGGTAAGTTTTTAATTAGCCCATATAAATGTGTATGCAAATGTCCCTAACTGCATTTCAGCTGAAATGACTTACCCCCTAAAACAAAAACGCATCCACAATAGACGCTACAGAAAAGCAGCAAGCAAAATTATTCTGATCTTAGCATATAATAAAAGCAGATTAATAAGGTCAATTTATCTGCCACACCAGGCAAACTGTCCAGAAAAAAGCCTCCCACACCATCACTTCAAGAGCTGTGACACATGAGCCGCGTTCACTGAAGAGGTACCATTCCCCGAGTTTGTTATTAAATTGCTTTCTTGAAGAGAAGATACACCAGTTAATCTGACTCGAAGTGTGTATAACCGATGCAACATGAAAGTATCATCGTTTGGAACATATATTTGTATGTCACATTCTTTAAAGTATCAGATCACCTCCTGAATACCGGCTCTAGTGCATGTTTGATTGGCTTTTATTCTCCAAACTGGAGGGGGGCTGGCAGGAGAGGTGGAGCAGCCATCAGAAGAAGGTGATTGAGATGCACCTGAGACAGAAGGAAGGCAAAGAGAAAGAAGGAAGATCAATTAACGATCTGATCCTGGTGAGAAAACAAGTACAAATGTGGTCCCTAAAGTTAACACCGTTGGTTGCAGCGAGGAGCCTGATCGATAGATGTTAGCGATGGCGTGGGGAGGAATGCAGCTCTGTGTGGCAGGAGCCCAGCACCGGGTTACGGCGGACAGGGTGAAAAGTCCCCAGATTACAATAAAGCAGCTTGAAGGTGACAGATTTCATTGTTGAAGGTGATAAAATTCCACGTGGCGCACTGCAAAACAAGGGCTGGAGCTCAGCCCGCAGAAAGGGAGGCAGCACCCCAGACAATGTGGTGGGTGGTTTCTCCTCCTCTCCTTTCCCTGGAAATCAGCGGAGAAGCGCTCGAGTGCCCGAGGTAGGTGACAGGTTTCCTCTTGCCTGACACAGGGCAGGCAGAGCTGCCGCTTGTGAGACGAACCACAGGATTTCCAGCTGTGTGGTGGAAGTGCGACGGTGCTGCCACAGAGCAGCATCTCCCGTGGGTGGGCACTGCAGCGCACAACACCCAGCAGGAAAAAGTAAGGCCTGTCGCCTGTAGAGACACTCCTGCGGCAAGCAGGATCCTGCAGGATGCGTGTCAGCCTCAGCAAATTGGGTCACGGCACCTTGTCCTGTTCCTGCTTCCTTTAACTGGTCTCCCCCAGTTGGCTAACACTATCTCTGATGAGGACACACCAGCACGGGCCCAGGAGGAACAAGGTGTCCCAAAAGCTTCAGGCTTTGTTTTCCAAAATACCCCCCCCCATGCTGTTAGACGTGCAGCAAATGTCTGACCTTCACTGCCTTTAACTCACACCCACTTTGCTCAAACGCTTTGTGGACGGGTTCAGTAAGGACAGGTATCACTTTTTTGGTCTAACCGAGGTTCAGTTTGGTCGGGAGACTGCCGCCAGTCAGCCTGCTTGAAATGCAGGAAAGACTCGGCAGCAGAGATGTGAAAGCAACAGGAAAATCAAAGCCTGAGACTAAACTAGCAATTAGACCAGCCTCAGAATATATTTAAGTCAAATCAATCCATACAAGAATTTCAGTCACGGTGCGCTCGTGCCCACACTTCTCTCTCCCTCCCTCTCTCCCTCCCTCCCTCCCTTCCTCTCCCGCAACCCAGGGCTGAGATCCAGCATTACTGTCTGCTTCATCAGAATATGCAAGAAGTGTAGTGACAACACATCTCCTAAGATGCTTTATCAGTTTTGCAAAGTCCCAGTTCATCCTCCTCGTGTGGATCTATTTACATATTGATGTATTTATTCGACTCTCTCCACCAGGCATGCCCCATGAGATCAAACCATTTTATTTACAAAGACATTGGGGTTGCAGCTCCTAACAATTAAGTCAGCCAAGATATAACTTTGCATGTGCTTTCAGATTGATGTGTGAACAGACAAATCGGCCTTGTCAGCGATTCAGGAGCAGCTGGGGGGGAGGACTGGTTAAACCCCATCTATATAAACCAGTCAATAGCTGCTGTAACTGGGAAAAATGAATTGGGGTGGTGGGAGGCACAAATATGCAGAAGGGAAAGATAATGAGCCAGTGGAAGGAGTGATGGATAAAACCCGGAGAAAAAACTTTGCCAACGGGGCTCACCTTAAAAGGTTGGTGCTTCAGAGTATTTGTGCTTCACGGGAACTTGCAGGCTCTTGGGAGATGCCCCTGCTCCATCTTGCCCATCGGAGTCACCTGTTACAAAAGAGCAAAGCTGTATCCCACGGAGGGCTACGCTTGGAGGAAAAGAAGGGTGGGGGGAGAAGAGAGAAATAGAGAAATACCTTGTGAGATGAAAGTCATCAAAAGGTCATTTAAGAGAGGCAAACTGCCACCCTGTCACTGACGTGGTGCTCCAGGAAAGGTACTAAAGCCCTTTCCAGAGAGAGCTTTTCCCAGTGGAACATCTCTCATCCTTCTTCTCTCCATTAGCATCTGATCAGGCCACATCCATCAACACCGTGTTCTCCGTACCCGCTCCCTTCTCATTCACACTCGGTGGTATCTCTGAGGAGGAAACATCGAGGTGACATTCATACACTGATGTCATTCGCAGTGTGCTAGGCTGTGGATGGGGGACCCATCATTACGGGGGAACAACATACTGGGTTCTGCTTAAAGCCCCACAATTCCTGTCCTGGCCCTTGTAGCCATCACACCTAAACACTGGCGCTCGCCCACCCGTCGTTAGCGCTGGATCACAGTTAAAACAGCTTTAATCCAAGCATGTGGCTGCCGCAGGGATCAGCAATAGACACCTACAGGTGTACACACCTCTAGCACATGTTCCTCTTGGTTCCTCTGCCTCCCACCAGATGAAGGACATCCATCAGAGCATTTTAGGCTGCCTTGCACACAAGAGCTGAAGTCACCTGCGTATTTAGACCAGTATAAATCTGGCACGCTATTGCCTCTTCCTGACAGCAGTCTCATCCGGTGCCAGCATTCTTCTTAGCATCTCTGACATTTCAAAATTATATTTAGAGACCTGGATGGGAATTTAATTTTGACGTTTTCTACAGAACACTGTTATATAAATATTCTGCACCACCTGCCTATGGGTCTACTGGTGCATAGCCAGCCTGTGCCATTGCCTTTAATTAAACGGGCAGAGGCAGCCCAAGGAAGGAGCACTAAATAGTAGTCCAACCATCTTAAAAGTCAGCACTTGTCTCCCTATTAATTCTCACCCTGATCTTTTGCATAGCGCTATCGCCAGGCTAATTAATCACAGGTGCAAGCTCAAGCATTAATTGCAACAATGAATCATTTTTTTTTTGGTCTGTGCCTGACCATTTCTAGCCTATAGGAATGCAGCTACTCCCGTTACTTTTATAATTATTATAAATATGGAGCCAGCAACATGCACTACATTTTGTAGGCATTAAAAAAGACATGGTATTTGGCCCGAAGCATTAACAATCTGGTGCATATTCACGGGAGTGATTAATGCATCTCACTGACAGTCTGAAAATGTGTTTCCTGAATCATTTTAATTCAGGAAACTTTATGAAGGTGCTAGGAAAAGCACAGGTCTTAGGAATCCAGTGTCTGCAGCTCTCCTGGTCACCGTACTTTAGCAGGTCTTGGCCACTCATGGCATGTTGGGACTTCCAAGGCGCACGGCAGTCTCCAGTTCTCAATGCCCAGCCTGTCTCTTCCCCGCTGGAAAATCATACGAGACAGGATGATTCTGGAGTGCAGATGGTTGGGGGGTAAAAAGCTCCGTAACCTCTGTGCCTCCAGGCTCAGACTCAGCTTGAGGGAGACGGACGGAAAGCCTTGACGTCTGGATGAAAAGAAGAGATGCTGAGCACCTTCAAGGGCCTGGCACATGCTGGGGACTCCCGGTGCAGCTGGAGCTGTCAGGAGGACGCTTGGGTCTGACGCCGGTGAAGAGGCCGTGGGCTCCAGGGGCTCACAGGACAGACGGTCGCCCTTCAGGACGTGGGTCCTGCCTCGCCAGGGCAGGCAGAGGCGCAGGCAGGAGGCAGCACGGGGGGGCCGCCGCTGCCGGAGCTTTTGCTGAAGGGAACTGGGAGCCATCCACGCCGGCGCTGGGTGAGCCAGTACCTCCTCCTGGCATGGGCACAGGGATGGAAACACGTCTTGATGTACTGCACAAGGGGTAAGAAAAAACTGCCGACGCTGCTGCTGTGAGAGATTAGATTATAAATGTATTAAATGACTAACGTGCATTATGCGTCCTTCCCAGGCCAAACCACCTGCATACACAATGCATGGCTATGATGTGGGGTTGACAGGTTCAGGCAAATGGTTCAGGACTAATTTTCAGCATCAGACTGACAGAACGCACTCCAGGCAAAGGCTTTTGATGCTGGGGAAGACAAAGCCAAAGCTACGAAAACAGAGCTTTTTAGGGAGAAAACAAAAGCTAAAATTTGAACAGCTATAAAAACCCAATTTGTCACCCAAACTACATTAAACATTTCCTTTCTTTGCTAGCACAGGGGCTGGGGAGAAGAAGAAGTGGCTGAAGGAGAGCTCAAGGTGAGCGCCCGTTATTTACTGCTGCTGATGAATAAGCAAACCCCCACATCGTGTTTTCCTACAGGACAGCAAAAGCTCCGGACTGCTTAACAGTCTGGTTAGTTGTTATTTTTTCCCCTCCTGGGGTGTGTATTACATGCTGTTCCAGTGAAACGCAGTACCACTATTAATTGTTCGCAAACACATAAAACACATGGTATTCTCCTTCGCCACCACTGCAGTCCCAGCAGATCAAATGGGGGAGAGCTGGAAAAGTCACCTACCGAGACAGAGGTTGGGAGAATAATGCAAAAGAGATCCTAAAGAATTTGTGTGGTTTTATTTTTTTTTAAATATAATATATTTCTTCCGCCTGTTTAAAAGCATAGGCTTGTTTGAACTTCCTAGGGAAGTCGGGAGCATTGAAGAGAAATTGGCAGGCTCCAATCTGGCTGCTTTTCCTTATTATGAGAAAATACACTCTCGTCTCCTTGTCTAAGGGTATGAATTCTTCATCTCATATTGTGTTTGCACAGAAGCGTGAAATGTATCCTGAACATTGGTCTTCGTCCACACTTCACAATGCGGGAACAACGAGGGCAGTGAGACATGCAATGAGAACGGGGATGCCACAAAAGTAGGGGAGCGGGTGGTCGCTTCTGTTCCAAGGCCTGGACTCTGGCGCGGCATTCACCATATCCATGGTATTTAAAAGGAAAACCCCAGGCACGTATTTCCTCCGAGATGCTCGGGGGCCCTGGTTTGTGCACTGTCGTCCCTGTGGGAAGCTCCCGCCTCCCTTTCCGTAAATGTTCCCCCTGCTGCCGCTGAATCACCAAATAATCTGGAGACCCGTGGGAAGGGAATTAAATGGTGGTTATCACGCTGCCGTGTTCTGCTCACTTTATTTGTTTTAAATGACCATGAAAGCAAAGGGAGGAAAAAGAAAACACACAAGTGGAAACTTAATTGAGCTGCTGAAATGTCTTTAAAGGAGCATTATGGGCTGGATTATGATGCCTCAGCTCCCACTGGTGGCATTTGCTCACATGAGTGGGCATCTGATTAGGCAGTTCAGCCGGGCCCCTTTCTCTAAATGATCTGTATCTCTCACAGTGGACTTGGAGTTGAGGACAACCAAAGATAGCCAGCTCTGGGGACTTGACAGGGTATTTGAGAAGGTTGCATGCTTCAAAAATGGTGAGGAAGGGACCAGGCTGCAGGCACCTGACATCATTGAGGGCTACAAGGGTTTGTGTCCTTGTTTCACGGCAGGGTTTGCTACTCCAAGACCAAGAGGGCAGTTGGCTCAGCTGGGCTCTGGCAGCAGAAGGGAAAAGCTGTACCTCCATCTGCCCTTGCTGCCTTCTCCCCAGGAAGCTCCACTTCTGGGCCGGAGGAAGGGGGAACCTGCTCTGCTCTCTTCATGGGCACCGAAGTGTAAAGGCCCCTCAGGCACTAGGTGACAAAAAGAGTTGAAGCCACAAAGCGGATTTGGTAAGATGCTGTCTCAGGACAGAGGTGTGGGAAGAGCCCGTAGACAGGCTGCAGAGCGCAAGGAGGATGCGTGGGCAGAAGAGCACATAACAGAGCTGGGCAGCAGCCGGCCTGGGAGAGGAGAACAACCAGAGGGACAAGAGTGCCACAGGAACAAGAGGGAACTTCCCACTGAGATGGTCAGTGAAAAAAGACCAAAATGTGGGGAGAAGATTCTGGCAAAGAGGAAGGAACTGCTCTGACCGCCTGGCTGGAGCTTGGATCTAGGAGATAGGGAGCAAAGAAATCCCAAGATGTGGAAAGGCAGGTACCACAATTCATCACAAACCAAGCCACCCACACCTGAGGGAGAAGCAGGGCGGGACCGTGTGGGAAAAGGGGGCTCAAGAGATCCACTGTGGGAGCCCAGGGATCTGACAGGGAACCTGCTGGACCTGCTGGAGCAGCTGCACATGGGCTAATCTCCGAATAGAACAGAACTTGCCTCTGGCTTGTTACACCTGAATTTTATTATGAGTCCAATACGCACTGAAGTAAATAGAAATGTGTTCCTCTCTAGTCAATCTTCTCCTAGGTCTTAAAATCCTCTAACCTGCAGGAAACTCAATCAAAAACCTTTCAGGAACGGTCCCTGCATTTTTATGCATAGGTTCTGAGTCCTGTGCAAATCCAAACGAAGGCATATGGGAGGAGGGAGAACTGAGCTCCTCTGCCCTGCCATGTGCATCCCTCTTACACTGGCCAGGCACTGCACATCGTCCACAGCTCCTTTCTGATCCATTTGTCAAATCTCCTTCCCATGCAGAGGCCTACCCCAGCCCTGGGAAAGGATGCAGTCCCCACTATCAGCTCTACGGGACCCAGGAGCAGTTTTCAGGATGCCATCTCCTGCTCAGCTGCACTGCCCCCCTCCTCCATGCCCTAGATGTTTTCTCAGGTACCTTCCAACCACAGCTGAAGATTTCCAGCACCTCTTCCAGGGGATGCCCAAGGCATCCTTGGTCTTTGCTACAGCTTCATCTACCTGCCATGAAGCCTCTGATCTGTTTTGTTCCCCATTAGTTAGTGCTTCTACAGGACGACAGCTAATCGGCATGGGAAAGTGAGCTGGTGGAAACTCAACCAGGGATAAACTACAGCAGTGGTACCATTTAACTCTCCACGTGGACACAAATGGCAGACTGAGCATGGACAAAACTATAACAGGTTAAATGTTCCTGGGCAAGGCGGCCAGCCCAACTAGGAACAACTGGCTAGAAATGAGCCCTGAGATTCATTATCCTTTACTTTAAAGGAAGAAACAAAACCAGAAAATGGTCTCCAGTCTCTGCCGCTGTTCTCAGGACCACTTGAGATGGGCAGACTTCCCCAGCACTGGCACCTCCTGTAAGCCTGCCAGGGACCTCGAGCACCGTGAGAGCTTCACATCCACACACCCCGGGGGAACTCCCATGACCCTGGTGCTCTGAAATGCAGGCAGGTAGCAAGGGTGAGGAGGGCTACACATCCTACTTCAGCTAGGAAGATAATTAAAAGAGCAGTCAGGGATGGGAGAGGGGATGGAGACCTTCCTCAGCACCTTCTGCTCCACTGGGTCGCACTAGGTCAGCACTTCCTGGGAACTGCTGTATTGCCAGATGTTGATTGGGCATCTGACAGGAGATGAATAAAGCCCATAAAGTTCTTATTTCTGGCTATAAAAAATAATAACGAAAAGCAGACAGAGATGGGGGATAGGCTGCCCAAAGCTTTCGCAGGCTGCGCTGAGCTGAATGTAGCAGGAGCTACCTTCAGTTGCTTTCCCTTTTTATTTTCTCCTGCCTGTATGCCACGAGCAATAGGCCTGAAATTAAGCAGTTGGGTGATATTTGTGTACAGTCAGAAGTATTCCTCAATTCTTGTCAAAGGGATGCTCTTCTATTTATTTTGCATGACCCTTTCCAGCTGTCCGTGCCAGACCTCCCCAGACATAACCCTCCTTCAGAGTCTGCTGCGCTCAGCCAAACCCATCGCAAGTTCAGGACTCAAGACCCAGGGGTCTGCAAACCAGAGCTGCTCAAATGTCACCACGAAGGCCAAGTCACCTTCTTTTAATAACAACTATTCTGACTCCAGCTCTGCAAGGGACAACTCCTGTTACCATGTCAAAGGCTGCCCTGCTTCCTCATACCTCTCTCCCCAGAGGTCCAAACATGCCCACGCTTTCAGGTCCTGTGTAGCTAAAGAACAAGTTCTGAATATCAACAACTTCTTTCGTGCTCTGCTGTATCAGCCTGGGGATATTTGGCTGGGGCGCTCTGAGCAGTTCTGAGATTTTAAGATGCATTTCTGTAAAGAGATTTGCTACACTGCTGCTGTCAGAAGAGCTGCTTTTGTCTCTACCTGCAAGAGTGACACCTCTCCTCTTAGGAAGCTCTGCAAAAGGCACAGATCCTACCATGCCAACACCTCCCAAAGTCAGGGGACAGCTGCTCTGAGTCTAGATTTAGAGGGTAAGGGGATATTTATAAACAATTTCCTGGATTTACAAGCCTCATAACGTGGGATCTAAATGAGCTCCTGGGCTGCATCCATGAGAGGTCCTGAACAATCCACAAAATTTGAGGGAGGGCAAAGGCATCTCTCTGCCACATCGGTGCCTTCCCCATTCAGAGCTGTTACAGAGGCTGAAAATCCCTTAGTTTCAGCGCCAGAACAGGTCACAGCAGTGCTGTGCTGAGAACGCAGGCACATACCTGTGGACACCTCGACTGGCTCCGGATAAGCTTGCAGATCCAGCTCACTCCACGGCAATCAGAGCAGCCCTGTTTCCCACTGAGATCCAGGTTGGTAACTGAAAAGAAACATTCAGCTGTGTATTAACACCATTTTACGAGGTGGGCACCACCACAAGGAGAATGTCCAGCATGGCTGTCACTTCCTCTCCACGTGATGGCATGACGCAAAGTTGCATTATTGTGGTGAGCTTCCAGCCAGAAGCTAACTCCTAGACATCTCATAAAGTTCTTCTGAAACAATAACGCCTTCAGCCCAGAAACCGCCGCAATCTGCACAGGCAAACCTTCTGCTAGACCTCTGAAGGCTGAAGAGTTAATTGCTGATCTACAAACCAGCAAGTTGCCTAGATACCACAGGGTACGATCTGGTTACACTTGTGCAAACAATCTGGCACCAGGCAGTGACGCACACACCTATGCATTTAACATTTCTATTTTCCCAAGCCTTAACGTCAGTTGCCGGTATAATGGACTGGGAATATACATTTAAGGTGGAAAACATTTCTGGAAACTGGCTATTCTTCAAAGGCATACTTATTGCATGTTCCAATAGCCACAATTCAATAAATGCACAGCAATATTACACTGGGTAAAAATATCTGGGATAAAAGAAGAGTGAAACTCCCATTACCATTTTATTCAATATTTTTATCAATGATCTAAATGGCGCTATAAAAATCCTTGTTGTGGCAAAGTTTGCAGATGCCAACAAGACTGGCGGTAGGCAAACAACAAGCAGGACTGGACTATCAATACCCAGCGATCTGAAATAACTGAGAGTTGGCCACGCTCCAGCGAAACATGATTTAAAAAGTCAAATGCAAGGTAAGACATCTGAAACCAGAAAGGCAGGTTACACTTACAGGACGCTGCCTCAGAAAGGAGTTGCTTTGAAAAGGACTTAGAAGACATTGCAGAGACCTGCCATAGCCCTAAAGCTGCCATAAAGGGACTCCTCCGATCCCTCGGTGTTCCAAAAGCACAATGGCAGACCCCGGCAGGAAGCACTCCGACAATCTGCTGGAAAGCCATGTCCAAGCTATGTTCCTTCCATCATGGAGAAGGAGAAAATACAGAAGTGATTCAGGCAAAACCAAAAAATGACCCTGGAGCCGGGAAACAGAAGCTGTCCAGTGTGCTTCTGTTGAGCCCAAGCCTGTCAGCTTACCAACGACGTGACTGAGACAGGATCTGATTACTGCTACAGGCACCAATATGGGGGAAGACAATTGTGGGAGAGGGCTTTTGGGTACCATGATGCCTCTTCCAAGGCAACTGCAAAAGCCAGCAATTAGAAATTTAACCTTGAAATCAAACATTACAGAAACAGCAGTGAAGGCCGCTCCGTACCAGAAAAGCTTGCCAGAGAACTAGGTGAAATTGCGAGATTAGCTGATTTTGAGAAGGTGCTCTTTAACTCACCTTCTGGGAGAAATTATGTAGGTAGGTAGACTAAACATGGCTGCTGGAATCCCTAGATTACTAGACCGGAGTCTCGTTCTTGCACAAACTGTTCAGAGCAGGCATTTCTTTGTACTTGAAGGAATGGAGAAAGCATTGTGGAAAGGCTCAGGCAGCCTGAAAGACTTTTCCTAGCCGCCTCGAACTCTACACTATGCTCAGGGGGATACTTCCACTGCTTAAGCTTTACATACTGTAAGTTATATGACTGTCTCTTCCCAAATTAAGCAAACACAGATTCCCTCCTGCCGAGCTGAAAATCTCAGTATCAGTTTCTCCAGTCCTCACCAAATCCTCACCAGTCTGGCTCTGGAGAAAATGCATAAAGAACCCCTGTCTGCTGCTAGTTACAGCTGGGGAGCTGTACAGATATCAGCGAGCTTTCAGGGTGTAACAGAGCAGAAACCAGCTCAGCATGCTCATCTTCTCAAGCTAAGTCTGTCCTTCTGTTTCGATAGATTAGCTCTTCGCCTGCATTTCCCCCTGCACAGTGATGCCAGCCTGGCCACAGCAACAGCGAGCAGCGAACAGCGGGAGGCCCCGCTTCATCCAACACCAACTCCCAGATCTCTAACAGTGGCGGCTTTTGTTCTCCTGGTTCCTCTCTGATCTCTCCAGCCCCGTCTTACAGCACTCTACATTCCTCCTTCAGGGCCCCCTCCTGAAGTAACTCCATAAGATAGTATATTACTTTTCTATTTCAAATCCAGACCTGGCATCTGAGCAAAAATAAAAAGTGATCAATCACCACGCTGACGCAGAAGGGTGTTTTTTCCATCTCTCCCTTGGTTCTGCAAGCTGAACTGTCAGAAGTGAAAATTCACCTTCTGTTTGAATATGCAGGGAACACACAGACTTGGGCGGTGTGATACAAGGAGCGTATTTTCTTGATAAAAAATGAATGCATTGCAGAGGATAAACTGATAAAGGCAACCTTACCTGTACATCTTCCTGCCAAACGGAGGCTGGAAACTCATGTCCCAGCGAGTTGGTGACCTACACTTCTCACCACTCTGATGTGATGCTGTGCCCCACACAGCTCACCATCTCTTGGCTCCTAAATCCAAAGTCATCAGCAGGAACCAGGCAACTTTTCCACCTGTAGACTGGATCCGGGGTGGAGTACCAGATGCAAGTTTTCTCAGCAATTCAAAGTCTGTCCAGACAGTGCCATCCCTTCCCTCGGGGACAACAGCAAGGCTAATCACGAAACAAGCAACTTCCTGATTGCAAAGTATTGCTTCCTTGGAACAAAAGCATTTCAGAGTGAATATGTTATAAACACACTAAAACAGGCCGTGCGTGTTCAGATTAACTCTCATTAGCTATTTCCGGCAGTGAGAGGCTGGTTTGACCAGCTTCCTGCAGACTCTTCTGCAGCTGGATCGGTGTTTGTTTTATTTTGGAGCAGGACAGCCCTTTTGAGGCAACTCTCCTGACCTTCCCCACTTACTGCATTTAGGTCCACGCTGCAGAACTGGATTCCTTTCAGACAAAACTAAATGACACGCTGAGCTCCAGAGACCCACACAACATGTCCCAGCTGCTATTGAATGTTCCAAGCCATGGGGCCAGATCAGACCTATCCCAAGCAAATACATTGGACCAGCACCAAACATTTCACTCCCCAGATCCGCTCCTACCACACCTTGCTGCTTCCTAATGCAGGTGTAACCTCTCTCTGCATCTGCTTATCTCCCTGCAAGACCTCATGATACTTCCCAGCCAGCCCTTTGCAAGAATTAGCTGAAATTTTCCCCCGTTCCACTCTGTTCTAGTTTAGCTAGACAAGATTTCCTCTAGCAGGAGACAGAAGGTGGCATGCTTGGAGCTAGTGGCTAACCCTGCTGTCTTGTGAGCGTAGCTTTCAGAGGTCTTTTCCCTGGCAGCCCGGCTGGCCTAGCAAACCCTGGGGCTTCTCTAACTCACTGGCAGGCTCTGAATAAAAAAAAAAAGCTGATGTTCAGGTAGGGAACCATGTGTTCTCATGCCAGAGGCACTGAAGGCAACAGAAGGTCAGGTGAATTCCTGTAAAGAAATTACCAGGATCATTAAGGATTAATAATTATTTTTGCATCTGATAAGTTATTGTAGCGTTAATTTCCTGCAACAGTTTTTTCTTAGCTGTTACATGCATGACCAGATTCTTTGCGAGCTCACTTCTGGTACGTTACCTGACATGCTCAGATGACAGCTTGTTTAAGACATGCTCGTTCACTAGTTATTTTCCAATTAGCATGTAGCTGCGGTGTGATGAGTAATCTTGTACGGAGAGAGGGAATCTTAATTTGCCTGCCCTTAAAACAGGTTACTGTGATTTCTAATGAGTGTCAAACAATTGTAAATCCTAACCAACCAAAATAAAGGGGAACTGGTTAGTGTCAAGTCTAATTTCACTAAACAATGGTATCATTAAATTCTCCTGCTACGGTTGATTTTGAACTGGCAGTAAGAATGAGTTATACCTACTACATGCAGAATTTCAGATGTCTTTCCTCAGTTCTATCTTTGATTTATTTAACGGATTTATTTTGTGGTTTACATTTTAATATTTTTGCCCTTCCGTTAATGATAACAGCTGTTTGAAAATTTGCAGTTCAGCTTCTCAATGGTGAAGAAATTAGAAGCGTGGCATCTGGGTGTGCTGTAAGGGTAACTGGCTACCTTTAAGCATCTACACTAACTCTGAAATACAGGTGTTTGCCACCCCAAAAGATTGCTCCCATGGCAGAAATCTCAATCCACAAGCATCACTCTTCTCCCAGAAATGAATGCTGCCTCATAAGCTGATTTAAGTCAGAGCCCAAAATAGAGGAAAAACCGCTCTCCTGTTATTTTCATTCTTGCCCTACTCAGAATCTCATGCCACAAATCAGCTGCTAGTTATAGTACATCTTCCAAAGACTGAACATTTTTTATCCTAGAGTGGCAGAAAGAGGAACGTACGTAACACTGTCACCGCAGTAGCACAGTCGTCACATCGCTCTTAAAAATTGGTAGAAAAGCTGCCGGGAAGCACCGAGTGTTGCCTGCTGGGCAGCTCAGCTGTCTCGCACTCCACGGGAGCAGAAGCCGAGGAAGCGCCTTTTCTTGCCTGGACTGGCAAGATGTTGCCCAGACGTTGTGTAATGAAGAGCGCCTAAAACCAGAAACCCAGATGAACATGAAGTTCGGTAGCTTAGATGATAGCTATGATAAGAGCAATATTTACACAGCGAAATGCGGCTGGGATACGGCTACACTTCAACATTGCTGTGTGCTATGACAGAATAGGGCTAGAAGTGGAGTATCTGCTCCCGGTTAATTCTTCAGTGTGTGGACACATGAGAACAAGGACGTTTTGGTCCTATCCAGGTCCCCCTCCTCCCGCTGCAGGTAGTCAGGAACAGGGAAGTCCTTACTCAGAGACATAAATACAAGCTCTCCCAGATATAATTGCAACATCAGCTACAAACAGAATATATATTTTATATGCTCTAATAAAACATGGCCAAACAGAATACATAATATTTTATATACTATAACAACACATGACCACCCCCAGTACTTTCTATCAAACACTGTTGTGCAAATGTTTATGGTGAGAGTGTATTAAGGACTCAAAAAATTAAAAAATGAAGGAAGAATCTCTCTCTGTCCTTCTGCTGGTGATTCCTCTCACTCCCATACCTCCACCACACCTCATGATATAAAACCTCCCCATCTCCGCTGAAAAGACTCCAGTTCGTACCTCCAGTTCTCTGTTAAAGGTACTGTAACTGCCATGGAGCACCTTGGTCCAGTCAAGACCATACTGCAGTTTTGAGTCTCTTTACATAATTTAACAAGATTGTACTGCCAAAAAGGAATTTCTTTGCAAAGAGAGACCAATAAGTCTTGCCTGATCCCTTTAGCTCTGTATCATCTGCAAATTTAGTGATACTACATGCTGCGGTGTTGCATAAATCTTTAATAAAAATATTAGAGAGCCCCAGCAGAGGATCTGCTCCTCAGTCACCTCCTCATTGCCGCTCACCCTTAGCTCCAAGCCATGACTCTCTCTTCTTGCCAGTATTTTACCCTTTTCAATAATAGATTATTTCAACCTACATTTAGGGAGTTTGTACCCTAATCCATCACGCAAAATTTTCTTAAAACCTTCTGGACAACCAGATAGATTTATGCTATCTAGACTGATAGTTATTTCATTAGCATAAGTGATCAAATTAGTTTGATGTGATTTATCTGCAATATATCCATGCTGACTCACTTCTATTACAGTAAATTTATTCTTTGTTTAAAAAAAAAAAGCTGCAAACCAACTGTAAATGAAGATTTCACAAGAACAATGTTCATCTTGTATCTTTGCCTCCTGTTGTTATTTCTGTTGTGATGGAGCGTACACATTTTTGCATCATTTTGGGAATGGGCCAGACTACGAGAAAGCCAGAGAATACAGGTACAAGTGGCAGTACAAAAGAACTATCTCAAGAGAGAGGGATGCTACAGTCAAGGACACTTGACTTGTTTCACAGAGAGACATCGCACAAGGAATTAAGCCTGGCACGAGACACTCAAAATAGGATTTCATCTGATCTGATTTTCTATGGACCCTGACAAAGCACGTTGGGTAAGAGAAAGTGCAAAGCAGAAACAACAGTAAGCTCTACCTTGGTAGCTTCCAACCACAGACAGCATCACCACCTTCTCCATCTAATAAAGCTACTAAAAAAACACAAAACAAAACTAAAAAAGCAATTACATGGCCAAACTATCCTTGCTACAGGAAGAATTTCCTGACATGTAATCTAAAACTTTCCCACTGCAAGCCAAATCCATTATTTCTTGTCCTACCCTGGCCTGACAGGAGAGTCAAGTCCAATGAATCTGGTTTTGGAGACCAGGCAGGAAGATCTTCCCTCAGGGCGATTGAGAATTTTCTCTCAAACTGGAACCTCCATTTCCTGTGCTCCACTGTCTGGTTGCGCCCTGTAGTCTGAGCACCCAGACCCCTGAACTAGAAGACAGGGATGGGGAGCAGAATGAAGCCCCCGTAATCCAAAGGGAAACGGTGAGGGACCTGCTTCAGCACCTGGAGGTGCACAAATCTATGGGGCCGGATGGGATCCACCCAAGGGTATTGAAAGAGCTGGCGGAGGTGCTCGCCAGGCCACTTGGTATCATTTATGAGCAGTCCTGGACAACCGGGGAGGTCCCAGCTGACTGGAGGTTAGCAAATGTGACACCCATCCACAAGAAGGGCCGGAAGGAGGATCCGGGGAACTACAGGCCAGTCAGTCTGACCTCGGTGCCTGGGAAGGTCATGGAACAGATCCTCCTCAGTGCCATTACACGGCACATGCAGGAGAACAGGGTGATCAGGCCCAGTCAGCATGGGTTTGTGAAGGGCAGGTCATGCCTATCAAACCTAATATCCTTCTATGATAAGGTGACCCACTTAGTGGATGAGGGAAAAGCTGTGGATGTTATCTACTTGGATTTTTGCAAAGCTTTTGACACTGTTTCCCACAGCATTCTCCTGGAGAAACTGGCTGCTCATGGCCTGGACAGGTATACTCTTCGCTGGGTAAAAAACTGGCTGGATGGCCGTGCCCAGAGAGTGGTGGTAAATGGAGTTAAATCCAGTTGGTGTCCAGTCACAAGTGGTGTCCCCCAGGGTTCGGTGCTGGGGCCGGTTCTCTTTAATATCTTTATCAATGATCTGGATGAAGGGATTGAATGCACCCTCAGTAAGTTCGCAGATGACACTAAACTGGGCGGGCGTGTTGATCTGCTTGAGGGTAGGTTGGCTCTGCAGAGGGATCTGGACAGGCTGGACCGATGGGCTGAGACCAATGGTATGAGGTTCAACAAGGCCAAGTGCCGGGTCCTGCACTTGGGTCACAACAACCCCATGCAGCGCTACAGGACTGGGGCAGAATGGCTTGAAAGCAGCTCGACAGAAAAGGACTTGGGAGTGTTGGTTGATAGCCGGCTGAATATGAGCCAGCAGTGTGCCCAGGTGGCCAAGAAGGCCAACAGCATCCTAGCCTGTATCAGGAATAGTGTGGTGAGCCAGACTAGGGAAGTGATCATCCCCCTGTACTCGGCACTGGTGAGGCCCCACCTCGAGTACTGCATTCAGTTTTGGGCCCCTCGCTACAAGAGGGACATTGAGGTGTTGGAGCGTGTCCAGAGAAGGGCTACAAAGCTGGTGAGGGGCCTGGAGGACAAACCTTATGAAGAACGACTGAGGGAGCTGGGGTTGTTTAGCCTGGAAAAGAGGAGGCTGAGGGGAGACCTTATCACCCTCTACAACTACCTGAAAGGAGGTTGTAGAGAGATGGGGGCTGACCTCTTCTCCCTGGTGACAAGTGATAGGACGAGGGGAAACGGGTTCAAGTTACGTCAGGGGAGGTTTAGATTAGATATTAGGAGACATTTTTTCACTGAAAGGGTTATTAAACATTGGAATAGGCTGCCCAGGGAGGTGGTGGATTCACTATCTCTGGAGGTGTTTAAAAAAAGGGTAGATGGGGCACTGAGGGACATGGTTTAGAAGTGGCTCTTGTCAGGGTAGGCTAAAGGTTGGACTCGATGATCTTAAAGGTCCCTTCCAACCTCAACAATTCTATGATTCTATGATTCTATGACTAGATAGACATTACAATGATGTTGAGAGATCTTTCTCCAATGAAACAAGGCTTTGGGGGAATTTGCTAGCTTGGGGGTTTGGATAGAAAGATCTCCTTGCAAGAACCGAGCTGAAGTCCAGAAAACTAAAGACGTGGATATATTCAGTCAAAACATGCTTTCTCTTCTTTTTCTTGACCGCTGTGTCCCAGCCCATGGCTGTCAGCTATCTGCCTCCTCCAGGTACCTCCTCTCCCAAGCTGAAGAGGAGCTCAGGAGGCCACCTCAATTATTCTGGGTATGCAAAATTGCTTCTTACAGTTTCTTTACCCACCGTGATGGCTTGTAAATAATAACGTCCTTCCGTATAGGGTTTGCCCACATGAGGATGCAGTTGTCAAACCTCAAGGAGCAGCCAAAGCCTGCAAGGATTGCTGTTGACAGCGCACAGGCTCTGGCTGCACTGGGGGCCTGCGGCATAATTCCAGCTCTGCTACTGTCCTCTTGTGCCACCTTTAGGCATGTCATCTTCCTCTCGGAACTGGGTACCCCTCCCACCTCCACTCTGACTTGTGTGTTTAAATCCTGAACTCTTCAGAGAAGAGACCAACTCACATATTTCCCAGGGTCCTCTGTACAAAGATAGCTAAATCCACTTCCCAAGTAAAGGTATGAACCATTCTTTTTGTTAAAGAAGAGAATTTTCTTTCCATTTGCTATTGGCTAATTATTCAGTAGAGATTTTTCACATGGGATTTAGAGACTGCAGGTGACATGACTTGGGAACTTACCATATAACATCTGTAAGTTAATTTTTGTCTAGGGAAGCATTCTTGTATAGAAGGATGCTTACCGCAGTCCACTCCACAGGCAGGTAATCTGTCTGTTACCAACTGAATCATTAAATGACACTTTTAATTTTGACTGTGTACTTCAACACAGTGAAGCTATGTGCAACATCCTGCTGAGGGCAAAGTGTGTCAAGTAGTTATTAAATGGTCACAGTTAAAAGGCAGAACAAAGGTCCAGTCATTAAAGCACTCACAGAAAACCAAGCCTCTTCCACTATACAGTGACCCTCTGTAAGGCTTCCCCACTGGTTGGCATAGTAAAATAATATAGCCAGAGATGATATTTTTTTCCTCCTACATATACTCTCATTTTGTTTCTTGGCGAAAAAACTTTTCAAGCTCTTAGGGGTTTGCCTATTGTGTTTAAAAAGAAATAAAGTTAACCGTGACAGTCACCGAGGCGTTTCAAGCCTGCTGTTGGATCGGTTAATCAAGGGGATTAGATGTGTCCTTGGGGAAGAAGAGGTACCAGTGAGGCTTCATCCCTAACCAGCCAGCGGGCTCAATTCATAAAATTCTCAAGTGTGTAACTAAAGCTGAAGCACATACTTAAGTGTCGTTGACTTCAAAAGGTTTTAAGCACATATTTAAAATTAAGAGGAGGCTTTGATAACTTGGGACCTCAGTCAAATCTAAGGACCTCTAGGAAAGCGGAAGATGCTGGCTATGTTCAGGGTGTGTCTCCAAGCACAGGATACACATGCCTCTCCATGAAAACCCCTTAATTAGCACATAATCTGTAGACTACCAGGAAATCTATGCCTCTTCTCGATCAGCACCATCAAAGTCATGACAGTGCTGCAGAAACCATTCCCCTTTAATTACATGTGATCATTGAAGCTAACCACGTACTGTATAATTAGTAAGAAAAATGAATTATTTAAGTAACTCACATTTAACAAATAGTACTGCCATTCTGATTGCAATTCAGTATTCAGTCACCAAAAAAGACCTTCCTCTTATGCAGGAAACAGATTTTCCTGCTTCTAAGGTATTGCAGAGGTGAGAGTTTTTCCAGGGGTTTCAAACATAAAGTCCTACATCCTTACATAGATTTGAGGGTCAGTAGCGACAAGGCAGCTTATCAGGCAGACTGATCTCTGGAGCAGGTTCCTGGCTGGATTAAGCACAGCTATGCACTGCTGTGAATGGAGGAAAACAAACAAAAAAAAAAGGGGGGAAAATTATAGCTTTTCTCTCATTTGATGGAGATCTTGCTTTTCCCTATTTTTTTCCTTGTACATTTTCACAGTTTTGTAGACAGGTAATTACACGCCTGATGTAAAGACCAGCCCTCATAGTTCATGCTTCAGAGCTGACAGAATTTAGTTGCAATTTTATGACAGTAATCACAGATTCAGTAGAAATGCAGCTGGGATGCAGCTGGGGTGGAGGAGGAAGAAGAGCTCGCTTGACCACCCAATCGAGGTTTGGGAATGGGAGATGCAGAATCAGCCATCGAGTTACCGCTCTTACCTTTAGCTTCATCTTCTAAGCATGGGAGAGAGAGACCCGAAGCAATGCAGAGCTAAGGACACAGAACAGGGTTGGAAGACCATCCCACCTCACTCCCAGGAGCAGGTTAACACACCTCAGCAGAACTGCACCCAAGCCAGTGAATCTGCTCTCTCAGAAAGGCTAATTAAGTGGGGTAAGCCTAGACAGTCCTAAACTTGAGCCAATTTTCTACCAGCCGACTCAGCATCTCAGCCCTGCAGTTCCTGGCACTTCCATTCCGGCAGTAGCAATGGCAGAGCCAGCTCAGTCTGCCTGTCCTCCCCGTCCAGACATGCCCTTCATATCCCATGGAGCCCCACAGCTACATTCGCTTGGACTGACAAACTTAAACCAGCTAATGGCCGGTAGCCATGTGGGCTAGTGAGCACATGTCATTTGAGGAGGACAGGAGCAAGAAACATCTCTCTGAATTTATGGCATCATAGACCAATCTTTCAGCTTCCTCTGAAGCATGGAGTGGAGTCTTCTGGGGAGGAGAGGAGAGGACACTGGTGTAGAAGGACTACACAGATATTTTCATAAGGACATCGGCCCAGAAACTCTGCTCCATTGTCATTAGCGGGTCTGGGGAGCTCAGACCGAGAGCTACACTGCAGGGGCTGCCAAGATCAGGTGTAAACAAACAAATGAGACAATGAGAGAAATAAGCAGGAGTGAATAAACATTT
Organism: Chroicocephalus ridibundus; assembly: GCF_963924245.1. NCBI lineage: Eukaryota > Metazoa > Chordata > Aves > Charadriiformes > Laridae > Chroicocephalus > Chroicocephalus ridibundus. The sequence continues at coordinate 27,314,121 of NC_086292.1, forward strand.
GGTTTAACAGCAGCTTCCACTCACCTGGCACTGGATCTTGTCAAAACATCTTTATCTCATCACCAGCACTGCTCGGCAACATGCCATCCATGGGCCTGTAGGGCAAATAAACCTTTTTGCAAGAAAAAGGAAAGAGTGAAAACAGCTTTGCTGGTTTTCTGGTGACAGAATGGCCAGTAGGGAAAACTGATATTCCCCGTACAGAACCCAGTGTCAAAGACTGGATAGGAAATGAGTCCTGAAATTACCATCAAACATTTCCCCATCTAACACACGCTTGTTCTTGAGGCCTTCGGTCATTATTATTTCGACAGGGTTGTGCCTGGAAGCACGTCTTTCTGACACACACACTCACAGAACAAACCAGGCACGTATCCAAAACTGCTCCTAAGAAGCTGCAGCACTGGAGACTCTCCCTCTCCAGCCCAGGAACTCTGCTCACACCATTATTATTATTACCACTTTCCCAGCGTCTACACTGAACATCCCTCATTGTACGTTAAGTCCATTTTTGCCCTCCTGCTACCTCGCGGATGTGAACAACAGATCCATCCCTCCCGCTTTGCCAGAGCATCACCAGGTATCCTCTAAGTTATGTCTTGCCCAGACACTGACAGTTCCTTCAGTCTGCTCCCCGGGCCAGCATTCTCTAGATTTATGATTGTTCCAGTCTCTCTTCGGCGTGTGTACCTCCTGTCTTCCCACTGAGGCTTTGCTCACGCTGAACAAGCAGGGACTGTTTTACATATCTCACAGGTGCGATTTCTATTTCATAGAGCCGGTAAGACATGAAAAGATCCAGTCAATCCGAGATGCAGGAAAAAGACACAAGAGCCCTGACTGCGCTCTAACCACGAGCCTACACCCACTTGAAGAGTGACAGTCTAAAACACGCTTTGGATGAGAAGGCAAAATCGGGAGCATCACAACTAAATTGGGATGTCTGGTCACTTTAGCCATATCACAACTGTGCTCTGCTGGTGCTATTGAATTCTCTTAAGCTGCCCTTTAGCAGCACGTCCCTTTCTAAAGCTGCCAGCGCCTTTGTTCTTCTCGAGAATAGCTGCCCGCTCGTGCACACAGAGGCAGGGAAAGGTTGGACACTGCGTGTTGCATTGTACTGTCAGGCTAAATAGAAGCTGATGGGATAATAATTAATTGCAGTCTCCCTGTAATAAAAGACAAGACAAAGCAAGAGATATAAATAAAATCATCAAAGGAACACACAGAATAGGAGCTGTGTCTGCATTTTGTGGGCAATTTACAAGCCAAAGGAAGGTTGGGAACCCAAGGACTGAAAAGCAATAAAAATCTATGGAGCCCTCACAAAACCGTGACAGCGTCTCACTGATCTGTCTTGTTACCAGGCAGAGGTATAAATTCCCTCAACACCTTTGTTGTTTAAGGAGCTGGAAAGGGAAGGGGAAAAAAGGGTTGAAGTGGGAGTGACCCCCAGCTGACTCAGACCCGAACAGCGGGGAGGTGCCCTCGGAGAGAATAGAGGAGACAGAAGGCACCCAGCTCCGCTCTGAGGGCAACAGGCTGCCAGCAAGTGCCGCCAGCCTGAAAATATGGTCTGGAGAGCTCTGGGCAGCCGGGACTGCTTTAATGGAGACATTTTTAACTCTCTTTGTACCAGGAGGGCTCCTTTCCTTATGGCCTGCACAAAAGCAAACCCTGCCCTGACCTATGACTTGCCAAACCCCAGCTGCCTGTCCCTGCTCTCTGGCTGTTGTCATGACCGTCACCTTCCAGCTCAGGGGGAAGACGCGGTGACGAGGCAGAGCCAGAGCTGAAAGGGCCCCTGACGCCGCCCCAACCTCACGGGCAGCTGCAATGTGGAGACACGGGCGGGAGAACAGAGAGGGGAATCCTCCTCCCGCTCCCTCCCCATGAGGCTGCGAGAGAGGAAAACGGATATAAAAGAGGATGGATGTGAAGTGAGGGGTGAGGAAGATCCTGGATTCAACTCCTATTTAATGCCTAATTCTTGCTAAAGTCAGATAAACAGGTGCCTAAATACCCTTGCAGAAAGAGAGAGTTACATGATAGTCTCCCTGCTCAGCAGCCTGCCCTGCTCCCCAGCCTGGGGAGCTTCTCATTCAACTCAATCTCAAGGGCAGAAGAACTGAAAGAAAAAATTATCGGGTGTGCTCATAAAATAGAAAAAGATACAGCCCTCATAGACATCTGGGCCAAACTGCTGCTGGTATAGGCCCCTTCTCTGGGGAAATGGGCCATTATACATTCAGCTCATCTCCATATTGCCATCAATCCCACCACAGAGACACAGAGACTCCCCTCATTCGTTCCCTCAAGTGAATGGAGAGGCTAGGAAGAGAGGGAAAGCAATGAGGCACATCCTCTGCCTCTTTGGTAAAAGCTTTTCTTGTTAAGTGGGTACACATTAGGGACGAGCTGGAAGCACAGATCCCACATCCCAGCCCCAATCTGGCCTTTGTTTTGTGGGTTTTTTTTCTCCCTCTCTTTTTAAAATTCTACTTTCAGAAATTTCTTCGCTGGTTAAAGGAAGCCAAGGTAAAGAAACAGCAACTAATTAAAATGAACTGCTGTTGCACAATATCCCCCCCAAAGGCAAACACAATCTTCTTCCCTGAAAGAACAAATAAACCCTCAACTAAACAATAACTTCCTTAACATAGCCAGCAAAGTCTTTCTTCCACCCGTTACCTAAACAACAAACAAAGCAACCAAGAGAAAAAAAAGTCACCTCCCTTTCCCTGCGTCTGCCTTGCCAGAACTTCGCATCTCTGCAGCAGCGATGCCGGGCAGGAAGGGCATCGTCTCCTCCCCACCTGCATCTCAGAGGGCTCTGCCTTGCTCGGGGTGCTGCCTTCCCGCAGGAGCTGGGGACCGGGTGGATGGTCACCAGAGAGAAGGGATCACTGCACATCACTCCCTGCCTTGTGCCTCCTTGCGGACCGGGCTTGTCATGAAGAAGAGGTGATATGGCCCTGGCTGGCCCTGTAGGCAGCAGAGCTCTTGCCAGCCCAGGAGCTTTGGTCTGCCAGAGGCGCTACGACTTACTCATTTGCTTCTGTGCCAGGAAGCGAACCACTGCCAGGTTGGTTGGCTTTAGGGACCAAGTCTTGGATCTAAAAGCAGAAGCCTGGGCTGCCTGAGCTAAGGGTCAGTTCCATCTTACCGGGCTTCAGCTGATCAACTCTCTGTGGTCTGGCCGGCACGAGACGAGAGCCGAGCACATGCAGAGCGAGAGCAGCTCCCCCTGCCCAGCAGTAAGGGATGATCCAAGGATCTGGAGGCACAATACTGAGCAAGCTCAGCAGTGCAGCATCCCCCACTTGGCTCAAGAGAACTAAAAATGGTAGACGTGGTGCTTAGTGACATGGTTTAGTGGTTGTTTTTGTCAGTGTTAGGTTGATGGTTCGACTTGATTATGTGAAAGGTCCCTTCTGACATAGACAATTCTATGATATTGTGAATATTTCTATCACCAAAAAGGCCAGAGAAGGCTCCCACCTCTCTGCAGGTAACCTGCACTTACTGCCTAGGCAGAGCACGTCTCCGTCAGACTGCAGAGCCAGAGCTCATGCGCTGTGTGTGGGAGAGAAAGACAGACAGCGAGTTAATCTATGTCCTTGACTTCAAGCAAGTTGAGAGCTGTTACAGAGAGTAGGAGAGATATGGAAAACACCCAAATGTTTGTGGGGGCTGCCACCAGATTCTCCCTCTAGCTTGCAAGCAATCCTGTGGGTAGGGAGAAGGGATGTAGGCTCCAAGCCACTGCCAAGGGAAGAGTGCACTGCGGGGCAAGCAAGCAAGCAGAAAAATCCCAGCTCAGCTGCAGCTGCGCCAGCTCTTGCTGAGACTGCTTCTCACGCCTTGTCACCGTCCCACTCCCTCAGACCACCAGCTCAGCCAGCTGGGGTACGCTTGTGATTGCTCCCTAATTCAGTTCAGTCAAGATGAGCTGTCTTTTTCCATACTCTAAATGTGTATAAACACTTTGCTTCTGCCTCCTTGTCCTTCTGCGGGAGGGATGAACATTTTGGGATAAATTAGTACTTAGCAGGTATACTACTCGTGTTTCATATTTCACGTCCACAGTCCCCACAGGTTTTAGAAGACAACCACAGCCCATCTTGCTCCTCATGAGCATTCCCAGTTCAGACCTATATCAAACATAGCTTAGCCAAGGCCATTTTGAGAGGGATTCACTTTGCGGTCTTTGGGGTAGTTGACGATATAATGAAGCCACAGGGCAAAGGCATCGTGGACCCATAAAGTCACTGGAGACTGCATCTTGATGAGGAAGGTTGTGACAATCCTTATTCCCTCACGGCTCTCAAGGCTGAATTCACTCTCTGATTCACAAAACTCATCGTGAACCTCGGAAGTGGGGAAGAGCATTTGGCCCAGGTCTTTGGTGCAGCCTGCTCTCTGCCCTAGGAGGACACAGCCCTGGTCAGATCAGCCCCCTAGCTCTGACATCAGACATCTGTTACGGCACTCGGCCTGGAAGAGAGCCTCTTTGCCCAAAAGGTACAAGGTCCAGAAGCCTCTTCTGTCCAGTGGACAGTCCCAGTTGTGATCTCTGACCTGAAAATCAAAATTCTTCCTGAAGTTTACACACGAACCCAGGGGCTCACCTCCCCAGAAAGCCCCAACTCCATCCTTTCATCCCAGCTACAGTTGACTGGATGGACAGAAGTGCCTGCTGAGGCTGGGAGTGTCACGGGGCAACTGCCATGACCGCAGGGCATGCACAGTGAAGCTGACTCCTGCGAAAGGTCAGATCCCTGACTTCATCATACCCAGAACAAGAAGAGCGCATCAGCAGGGCTTTCACACAAACCTGCTTTACTTTCTGGACAGAACAGAAGCACGAACAGAATTACTTACCCGAGCTGCAGGAAGAGACCTTACAGCAGAGGGGCAGTAACCTTTAGCTGAAATATAGTAACTTTTCATAAAAAAAGATTCTAAAGATGGAACAGACGCTCATCTGATCACATCTTCAGCTGTAAGATAAGATATCCCCTTCCTACCAGAAGCCTTTTTTTTTTTTTTTACCTGCATCCAGGCAACGGGGACTACGTTCACTGATACAGTCATTATTACACACACGGCTACGACCTGCTCGAGACAATTCCTACTCACGGGCAAGGGAGAGGGAAAGCGACAGTATTTGGAACGGCTCCTGTTCAATTGTCTGGAAGGTGATTGAATGCTGTAGCGCTTAGATCCATACCGGCAGCCAGGCAGGAATGGGTCAGAGGTGACAGAGAGGATCTTGCCATGTGAATATAGAGTTTAAAGAGAAATATTTCACTCTGATCCCATTTAAAGCCCCTTATGCAGTGTGAGCAGTAGGAACGTGTCCAAAGAGAAGTGTCTGTGCTGCGCTGCCACCCACAGCAACATCCAGAAAGGGGGTGATTTGGTCCCAAGGCTTAGAAACTACTCCAACCTTTGCACCAGAGGAGGGGAAGGGTGCAGGCATCTCCTCTGCCCACCCTCAACATGGATCCCAAGCTATTGCTCCTTTGATCTTGGCTGCTGGCTCACAGCCTTGGGTGGCTGATCAGCCAGATGCAAGGTACGGCCAGGACCTTGAACCTCCTGCATTTATTGTATCTGAACCACCTTGCCTGCCATGCACTTTAGGAAATATGACAGAGATTCTGCATGGGTGAGAGCACGCTCACATACAGAACCAAAGGCAACTCCAGCCTTTTTATCAGTAAGTGATAACAGCTGGACTTTGAGTATATATTCAGATTAGTTTAGCAATTAGTTAATATTCTCGGTGATAGGATGCGTGAAATGCAAGCAAGAGGCTTTTTTGATCTTCTGTCCTCATGCTCTTGGATCCTGGACTGCAAGGAACGAGGAACCAAATGACTACAGCCACGGTGCATGAAGAATGCTGCAGTCCCGTCTTCATGCTTCGTGCTCCAAGATCTGCTGTCTTGTACAGGCTTGCTAGACTATTTGGAAGGAGGCAGTCAGGGGACAACTCAACTCATGGATTTTAAATAAAAATGATCACATGAGGGATCCTGTTGAATATGGCATGCACGTGGGGAACCAGCCCATTCCGAGGGCTGGACAGGCCCTTGAGCCCTGTGAGAAGCTGAACAATAAGACAGAAGAGTTGGAGGCAGTGAGCCTGCTTGGGACAGCTGCACCGCAGTGACAGGCTTGGGCTGGGCAAATGCTTCCGAAAAACACTGGTTCTTGGCTCCTCAGACAAGGATACAGTTGTTTGCACCCACAGACCCATCAAGGGAAGGAAGAGCAAGAGACAAAGCATACAGGATGGCTGTGACGACCTCATCAGGCTGTACTGCTAATGCTCCTAGGAAAGAAACACTGTACCCTGTAGTTTATTTCTGCTTTGCTTTCCTGTATGTGCCCTAACAGAAAAACCAGACATCAGCAACTCTCACTGCCGTAGGATTCTGGGAAGAGAAAACGCTCCATCCAGCTGAGCTCCCAGTGGGCTGAGCTCCTGCAGGCAAGTGAGGGCTGGATCAGGACTAAGCAGGTGTATTAAACCTCTCCCTCTGAGTTTTTACAGCACCTTAGGGGCCGCAGGCCTTATGTTAATGCCCCACTTGACTCCCTGAGCTCTTTCCTTCACTCACGGCCTCATGTGATGCAGAGTTGAATCCCCCTGTTCCTATAGCAGCATGCAGAGGGCACAAAGCCATTTTCTTGAACTCCTCCTCTCAGGCAGATCAGATTTACCTGCTGCAGCCACGAAGCAGCTCACAGATAGCAACAGCATCCTAAGAGGCTGTTGAAGGGCAGGATGGCAGAGAGCTGCTAAGTCCTGAGGGGATTTGTCAGCTGAAACTTTATCTGCTCAAGACCTGCGAGCCCTGAGCTTGTACTTGCAGAGTGTTATGCTCGCAGAACAGCTCCTGCACTTCTACAGTAGTTTCTCTGTTCTTCACAAGAGTGATCTTCCTTCGCAAAGGTTTTGTTTTACAAGCATTTTCTTTCTCATGAAGTCTCCGCTGCAGTGTGTCTGCGGTGCTGCTGAGCTGCTGCATGGACATGACATTACTTTCTGGCCATAGTCCTGTGAACTGGTTAAGGAGAACAGCCACATGCTCTGAACCCAAGGGAGCTCCCATCCTCGCAGCCCTCCGGGGTGTCAGGGATGGACAAACCTTATCATACCAAGGCCCGGAAGCTCCATAAACCTGGTGCATCGTGGTGCAACCATGCAGCCACATGGATCAGAGCTGTGTGGAAGACACTGGATTGCCATTGAGGACTGTGGGAGCAGAGGTACTCGGTTCACTGAGTAAAAGATTAAACTGCCCTGACTCTAGGGACCCTACTCCAGGGTCTAGGACAAACCTCTTCTCAGGGCTCAACATGGGGTTGACAGCCAGGGGCCGGCTTGACGGCTGCTTGCACACCAGGGGTCATGGCTCCGGCTCAGCAGGAGCATTTGTTCTCTGCCTTGATCTTCATCCCTTGGCTGTACTGAAAGGAAGTTTGTCCGAGACAAACATGTATGGCACACAATGTCAGCTTCAGAGCAAGCTGTGAGGAAACAGATTGAGTTCTCTCTGCAAACCAACAGCGAAACCATTCCTTGGTGGCTTCTCTTGTGGGACACTTCAAAGGCACCACGCATCCACAACGCAGCTGCTGCCCTGGGGAAGGAGTCGTTGAATACCCTCCATGAATGAGAAGTAAAAATTAAGCCGTGGGATTTGGCACGTGCATCACAATAAAGATCCCCGAATGCTCAGCTTCTTATTGAACCTAAGGCGGGCTGTTAATTCGTTATTCACTTCCTAGCCTGGAAGGAAAGCATGTTATACCCGAGGGCCAGAACTGATGAACAGAGCCATAAATCAAGCAGTTTACAAGACCAGCAATTAGGAAACAAGCCGACAGAAGGGAGAACTCTGTCAGTAATAAAGCAGACGCACCACAGGATCTGCTGAGAGCTCACAGCAACCGGGGACACACAGTCCTTTCCACACTCCATCTCTAATTCTTTTCGTCATTCACTGCCTTTTCGCTCTGTCTTCTACTTCCCTTTATTTCCCCCTGCCCTTCTCCCGCCCCCAGTTTTTCCTCTGTTCTCTTCCCCCTCTCTTCTGAAAAGCCTGTTCTTCCAGAGAATATAAGAACACACCTGCTGAGAAAATGGATTCAGCAGCTGCTGTCAAGGAGCAGAGGCACGTGCTGGGTACCAGCACCCAGGGGACGGTGGACATACACAGCCCTGCGAGCACAAGGTGTGACGGAGGGAGCAGTGTGCTGCTCTCCTGTCAAAGGACTGCAACAGGACTGCAACAGGGGACAGCCCTGTAGGTCCCAGGGTGGTGTTGCTGGGGGGGCAAGTGGCAGTGGGGAGGGCTGCTCAAGTAAGGAATGGCTGGGATGACTCTAACCACCTCACCTGTTTTCTGCCCTACTCAGCTCTTCTGATCTGTTTTCCAGCGCAAGTCAGATCCGTCTCCCTTGGCTTTGACAGCAATTTTCAACACCCTTCCAACATCTCCTGCTCAATTTCTAGTTCTCTCTCCTTACTTGTCATTGCAAATCCTGCCCTTGCTTTCCATACTCAAAATGAGCTCCTGGAGTTGAGTCACTGGGTGGCCAAGGGGGCATAGATCCACTGTCGGTCCTGGTCCCCTACGCAGCTGTGCACCATGTTGCCCTCATACAACCCCTCCAGAGAAGGGCAGCTATCCCTGTCTGAGACTCATTCCTAGATGCTGCATTCCTGTTGCTGCAGAGCTCCGTGCCACTCGGGATGCCGGCAAAGCCAGGCCTGAGCAGCTGTTCTCCACATGCAGCGCAGGCACACGCACGTGAAATCTGAGTGCAGGACACGGGTATTTAACCAGGCTCTCCTGCTCTCTCACATATCCCTCCTGCTCAGTGCACTACCACATCTCTAGGACATCACATATTTGGGAAATCACAGCCAGCAGTGATATATTTTGTCTACATTCACCTTTGGCACTTGGTATGTGCACCAGTCTCCCTGCCGCAGAAGTATGGCTATTTATGAGCCTTACTTTGTCAAGGTAGGAGGGAGACCAGACAATTCTCCAATCATCCCAAGACCGAATGGATCCAGTTATGTCAAGAATTAAGTATGTGATATTCTAGCACAGCCTCAAGGGCCAGGAGGAATCTCAGATTTGTAAGTCCGCTCTGTGTAAACACTCACTGTTACCACCCATCAGACACCTTCATAGCAGCAGATGCTGAGGGTGAGAGCAAAAGAAACAAGATCAGTAGAGTTACCGAGCACGTGCTCAGCCTCTGACATTGCCACACGTCTCAGCTCACTGTGCCAACGCTTTCCATGAGGTGGGGTCACAGCCCAGGGAGCTTCCAAAGTAACAGACCAACCTCAGCTGCAGAAGCGTTTTCCTTTCGACGTTCATCCTCCCTAAAGCCAAGGCTGACAATTGCACGACATTTGGCACAGGCAAACCCTCTGGAAGAACTGTGAGCTGCCCCTTGTCCAGGCAGGCACGAGCAGAGATGACCCAGCAAAGGTCCTGCCGGCCCCCTGCTGGGGAGGGCAGGAGGAACGTGGGTGCCCCAGGGTTCTCAGGACAAGGCCACATGTCACTAGTGACCACAGCCACTTCCCAGACAGGCTGCTCTCCTCTGCTCTGGCCCAGGGTGTGAGGCAGAGGGGTGAGGTCAGTTTGTCTTCAGCACATCAGAGGCAGGGCTCATAGTCACTTAAAGGAAACAAAGTGCCGCCTTTGGATGAGCATCACTCTAATGCCCTTCCCAGCTGCCTGCAGTTTTAATCTTGAATGGGGAGGCTAAAGATTTGTCTGGAAGAGTTGCTACTCCACAAGAGGAGGAAACATCTCCTCTAACCTTGAACACAGAGAGACTAATAATCCGCCTCCCCCAGCGCCGGGGCAGGGACGCTTTGATGAGCTCTTTGGCAAGTGCTGTAGGAAGAGGCTGCAACAGAAAGTTAACTAATTAGGTTGCTGCAGAGCAAAAGGAAAATAAAGTAGAAATCTTTTCTGTGCAAAGCAGATTCCAGAGAAGGAGCAAACAACTGCATTACTGGAGAAAGGCTACAGCAAACTCCACAAGGAGTCGGGGAGGGGAACAGGTTTCAAGGTCTTGAGAAAAGCAAATCCCAGACACGAGGCCATGGCAACAAAGAAAGCTGAGCAGCTGGGGACTCCTTGTGAGAAGACGGGAAAACCCTCTTCAAAGGGAGGTTTTTCCCACACAGATCTTGGCAAGCCAGTGTGAGCAGTTACATTTTGCTTATCCAAGGTCTCTCTCAGGCTGGCCAGCCAGCCACAGATTTCACACCCAGAATGGCTGGACAGTTTCTGAACTCCTGCGCCTCACCCCAAATGTGGTTTTTCCTTTGATGACAGGCAAGATCCCAAGAGACCAGGTGTGTAGCTGGCAGAAGTGTGCCCTCGGGTATCCCAATCTGTTATCTTGCAGTACTCTGGATTCACAGAGCCATGCAAGGGACACCCATAGCCAGTAGGCCCACATCAGAGAGCATCCATGGAGCTATGCTGCTGTTTACCACCTTTGAGCATGGAGCCCTGCGGAGAATATTTCATAGATGCTCTTCTCCTACTGCATGACCAAAAGCTTCTTAGCTGTCCATATTGTAGAATAAGGAATAATATGAGCAAGTAGCAATTGCTGGAACTTCGCCCATGGGTTTATTCTCCCAGAAATGACACAGAGGCTTTCCATGGCATCAGGTAGGCTTTTGAGTGGCACTTGAAGGAAATTCCATCCGCTTGGCTTTGCCCCAGTTCACTGGCATTCTGGGAAGGTCAGAGCTCCACAATCAGCCATATGTTCAAATCTTGGCTTCCCCTCACAATGCCAAGACGTGTCTGCAAGGAATAAAGCCAGAGGGAATGTTAACTGATCGCCACTGAAACAGAGCCTCTCCTTGGCTTTCACCCTAATTAACTATCAAGAGGCGGTGCCGGAAGGCCCCTGCATTGCCAATAAAGAATGTGGGGTTGGTAATTAATTAGTTGCCTATTGGGATCCCAGCACCTCTTGCCCACAGCCGAGCTCTACAGATTGATACAAAGGGGATTTAATGGAAACACAGCAGTTTCCCCATTATGGCCTAAAGCAAAATAGAACTAGTTTTTGAAGGAACCTCATTTACAGTCCTCTCACATAACTGATGCTTGGCACCTAACCCTGCAGGTACAGGATTATATTGGAAAGGAACCTGCCTGCAGAATACAGGAGTAAGAGAGAGAGCCCCTTAAGTAATTTGGTGAGCTATTTATGTTCACCATCCTCCGTGTATAAGAAAACTTCAAGAGCAGAAGGATGACAGAGAACGGCCTTGAACATCAGTGTACAGTTGACAGCACTCCTGGACACTCAGACCTGGCAACTCATATCTCTGCCTAGAAAACAAGACAGCCCCACTAAAACAGAACATGCTGCGAGCCAAGCATCAAGACATCCTGTTTGGAGGGGTCTGGAAGGGGTTGGGATTGAGCGGGGCACAGGCATCTGGCCAGGGGCTCTGCTAAGGCACCAACTATGGAGGAGGATCTAGTCTGAAACTCCTCCAAGAAGAAGCCAGGGCTCCCAAATCATCTCTGCATCCCACATCATCATTAGCTTCAAAAGAAACTTCTGGGTTTTCTCATGTTTCTTTAGTAATTAACCAAAACAGTTATACCAGTTAATATTCCAGGTAATCCTAGATTTACCATGGACCCCATGTTATGTCAGACTTTGCTTCTGTACATCATTTTATTCTTCCATCCCACTAGCTGCTCTCACTTTCAGACAGGACTAGGACAGGGCAATGGAAATTTTCTCCTGTCAATGGGAAGTAGATTTGGTTACTCTAGTTATGTGAGATTCCTGTTTTCTGGCTAATAGTTTCACTGGGCTGCTAGGCCATGAGGCCAACCACAATTCTTTCCTACAGTAGGAACCTGGAGATGAAAGGTGTCCAAGGGCTGGAACAGAGTCAGCAAACAAAACATCAGGTGGTTCTTTTCACCGCTCATGAAGGGAGCCGTGATGATGGGTGACATCTAAGCACCAAGTTGTCAGGCCCAGGGGAAAGAGGAAGGTCAAAAAGAGCATCAGGAAATCACATCAAGGCAGTCCAAGGTACCCTTAAAAGATGCTCAGAAGACAAGAGAAGGAGCAGCTGCCAGAGGTCAAGGGATGATCTCCCTGGGCTGGGATGGAATAAGACTTTTCTAAGGGTACTGAGGGTCTGGCACCATATATGAATACCCTCTCTGCCTACATCCCATACTGAACCACACACAAATCCAAATCAGAGCCACTGTGGCACCATAGCATAGGTGCACTGAACATGCACGGCGGTGAGACAAAGCCAGCACCAGGCTGCTGGCACAGTGTTGGATCTCGAGGCTGGATTCATAGGCCCAATGAGTAACAGAGCTCTGGATGGCAAAGAGTACAGACAAAGAGGTCACCCTGCTGAGAACAAGGTATTCTTGGGTATCAGAGCCTGAGAGAGCACTGTATCTCACTGGCAGCAGTGGGACAGGCCAGAACACCCCTGCACACCAGGAGAAAGGAGCCAGAGCAAAGCCTGACATGATCAACAGGAAGCCACCTGGACTTCGCTTCTCCCTATGAAGGGAAAAGATGACCCCCACACAGCCAAAAGGTGCCAGAACCACATAAACAGTTGCTCCAGTCCGCAGTTTTATTCCCTTATCCTAAAGAGTAGAACAGGCCACTTGCAAGTTATCACATCCTGATCTTCCTCCAACTCTAGCCACTGGTGCTGCAGACTTCAGCTCTCTGTTACAGCTATGTTCATCCTACACACCAAATGTGTGCACATTAAGCCTGTTCCTTTCATCCACCCAACGCTATGCTTTCTTCACACATCTCACCCTCCAAGAAGCTCTATGGGCCAAATCTTCCCCCTTGGACTCCCAGGTCCGGGTGAGCAGGACCATCTGACCCATAAGCTTAACTTGGCAACCAGGGATGCTCCTTCTGTGTAGCCCACTTTATTGCAAACCCCTCACAGTTGTTGCTGTACATCCTCTGCCCAAATTTGCAGTTGCCCTGTCTTCCTAACAAGCTTTATGGCTCATTAACCTTTCATTTTGCTTCTCTTCATCTCCTCTATTCAAGCTGGAGCCTATCCAGCTCCCTCTCCTGGCTTCGTTTTTCTCTCCCTTGTAGTCTTGCTCGAAGAGGCGGTCTGCCATGCTTGCTCTTATATGTCTACCACCAAGTTACAGCATCTTCCTGACACCATCAACTTCATGCTGGCCTCTCTCCCAGGTGGCCTCCATGCTGGGAGCTGCTGTAGCCTTTCCCTTCAGACTCCATGATATTCCCCATCCAAACAATCTTGAAAAGATTGGGATTTTCCTCTCCAACAGACATCATTTTCACTCTTCTCCATAGGCCCTCATTTTTTCACATAAAGCTGTCAGTTCCGTGAAAATGTCAGCTTAGTGCTCAGTAACCATCAAGAAACAGATCAAGTGGTATGAATCATTTGCAAAGAAAAAAAAGAACAGAACAGAAAAATCTATGATTCATCCACACCTTGGATACTGCGTGCACTTGTGGTCCCTTCATCTCAAAGGGGATATCAGAACTGAAACAGATTCTGAAAAGAGCACAACAGATGGTCAAAGACACAGAGCAAAATTAAAAGCACAATTACTGAAGCACAATGAAGTGGGCTCAGACTCGTTAGTGTGCAAGGGAAAAGGCTTGCAGAAAAAAAACAGGGGTGTGAAATCATTATTGGGCTGAAGGGGGACTGGCTCCTCACCTCCTCTTCCAAAACAAGAGCTTAGGGCCACGGGTGACACTAGCAGGAGGTAGACCAGCCCCATGCAGCCTACCCTCTCTAAGACCAGGGAGGCCATCCTCTCTGCTTTGAGGCTGGTACAGGGTCTTTGCTTCAAGTGTCTCAGGAACAGAGGACCAACCAAATTCATTTCCACAATTCCCATTATTCCAATACTCTCAGTCAAATAGCCTCTCTTTTCTCTTTCGTATGAGGAAAAAAGCCCATCCCAATGTTCTCAGAAGTAAGTTAATTATACTAGTGCTGAAGGCCTTTCCTTGCTGTTCCCCATCTGTCATCTTTCATTCATTATGAAGGAATCAGCCCCCATCTTCTACCAGCTCATAGCACCAGTCCACCCACCAGATTTGCAAGGAAGCACTGTCGTGCTTTTCTTTATTCATGCTTCTAGAAGGGAAGAAACACCCACAAAGCTCCTTACTTGACTTCTTCAAAATCTTTTGCTCTGATTCCTACAGTGAGTTTGACAGTGCAGTGCCAAGATCATAGTCAGTATCATTTCACTGCTCCTCTGTTCACTTCCACCAGTCTCACACTTTGGTAGGGAGTTCTCTGGGACAAGCCTTCTCCTTTTACCTTGTACAGTTCCAGACTGCGAAGCTTTGTTTTGCAGCTCGCATGCTGAGGGTCTACAGGAGCTCCCCCCACTGCATCACTGGTTCAGCATTTTCCTTTTTTCTTCCATTTCTTCCCCTTGAAGGACCATGGGAGGGACATTCAGGTCCGTCGCTACACAGGTCCCATTTGTTTCTTAGACTGGTTGAGCTGAAGAAATGAAGGTCCAGAGGTTTTGCCTCACGGCTCCAGAAGTTCCCCAATTCCAGCAAGCAGCAGCCATCAGCCCTGGAGGGGTGACCCACAGGAGCCAGCCTTCATCCCCAGCCAAGGACATCCCACCCCAAAATCTGTTTTAGAACACAACTCTACTACTGACCAATGCAAAGCACAGGCAAACACACCATCAAAGCAACTCCTCTACCCACCCAGGGTCACCACTTTCTAAGTCTCCTTCCTTTCACTGTCCTGCTCCAGGCTCTACAGCTACAACAGAAGCCCCTGGTTGACCCCCATAGTCTCGTTTTCCTTTCACCAGCTGGGCTAGGGGATCCAACAGTGTAGTCTGGCCACAAGTTCTCTGTGCCAGTAACAGAACAGCCACCCTAGGTACGCACTGAGATGGGAGCAAGCATTATCCTTTCTGCACTTGGAAAAGTTCAAGGAAGAGGTTGGAGGAGGTTTAAGAGCAGAGGGGAAGTCGAGTGGGTGTTAAGTTAGTGATAAACCTGGTTTGCAAGCAGAACCTGTCCTAGCAATGCTTTGTGGCTGTGCTTAACTCTACTACACCCCAAAACCAAGAACAGAGTAGGATGCACAGTATCTGCATGACTCGAGGTACTCACAGGACATGCAGAAAGAAAGGGCCTACGACATTCCATGCAGTATACTCAGACTGACAGAAAACACACAGACAGAGGACAATTGTGACTATCGTTCTTTGGGCAGAAGCTAGGAATAAGAGAAGGACTTGGGATAAGAAGGAAGGAATACCTAGAAATATATGCATTGCTTGCCTTGCCGTTCCAAGGTCCAGTCAGTTTGGATGGACACTGCCAAATGAACCAAGATGTGTTCGGGCCTCCTTCTGTCTCCTGGGGCACAGAAAAAAGCAAAGATTTTGGAAAACATTTCACACTCAGCTACTGAGCACTCAGCTCCAGGAAAACCCCAATTATCCTGAACAGGGGGCCAGAGAGGCGGTAGAGTCCCTGTTCTTGAAGATACACAAAACCTGACTGGATGAGGTGCAGTTGGTCTGGACCTCACTTTGAAGTCAGCTGTGCTTTGAGCAGGGACCCAGACCGAAGACTCCCTGGGGCTCTTTTCATCCAACATTATCCTGTGATCGCACGATTATATGTCCCTGAAACAGCAGGCAGAATCTCACTTGCACAGTTAACAGCAGGGCTCTTCTGACCAAGCACGGAGCACACCATGGAGCTCCTTTCTCCTCCTTGGCTCACTGGCATAAGATATCCACACAACAGAAGTATCTGGCTCAGTTCCTAAGCTGGTTGCCCTTTAGATACAGGAGAACGGCTCCTGTCTTGACAGCATTCCCACAGTCTTGCAGATAAGCCAGAAGGAGAGGGTGCCCCTGGAAAAAAACAAACTGCAGGAAAATTGAAGTGCTGGCATGAAATGCTGATCGGTTTGCATTTGAATTTTAGTAAAAATGCACTCACATCAATGTTGGCTCTAAAAAAAAAGCCTTCCAGGTTTGAAAGTAGTTCATAACAGCCTTGCTAAAGCAGAGCTCTCAGCAGTGGGGTGGTGTCTGCAGGAGAAATACCAGTTCTCATTGACAGATACTGAGAGGATGAGAAATATCCCTCCTTTACACAGAGACACCTCAGGACTTGCGTCCTGTAAGGAGGGATTTTACATCCTCATCTGGAGATCATCACAGAAAACCAGGGTTTTAGAAAGCCACTTTATAAGCCAGAACATTGGAGTAAGTAAACGTGCAGCATCTCAGATGTTTTGCTGAAGAGATGAAGTGTCACGCACTTTTGATGGGATTCCAACTAATTCCACTACACATACAAATCTGGCTTTAACTCTTCCTGTGCTCTCAGCTTTAAGACTTTTACTTCCAAGCAGACTGTTACTAAGACTTTCCACCAAACGGCTAAACGCAGTAATTGACTGTACTTGTTTAGGCCAAGACTTTCTTTGGCCCTATCTCCCTTGCTCCAAAGCCTGGCTCTCCCTAACAGAGCAGCATGAGGAGAGAGAGGACTAAGCCGCAAGGATATGGGTTGAAGAATGTTGAGTTTCATTGATTGCAAATGTTTTTAGGAGCCTTTTCTGAGCTGAGATCAGTTGAATTTGCTCAGACATTTCTGCCCAGTGCCCTCAGACTGTGTAGCATTGTGATGAAGGATAGTTCTGCCAGCAGGGAACTCAGTCCTAAAATCCTCGTTCAGGGCTATGTATTTCAGGACTGGCACGAAATTAGGGAGGAGCAGACAGAGCCACAAGAGGAAACATCAGAGACTTTCTTTGGAATAATCCCTTCCATAGAGAGGGGTTCGAGTAACCGTAGGCTCTTCCAGATTATACTTTCCAAATCCCTGGGATCAGTCAGAAAGGGGCTGAGTTGTTATTTCCATAGCGTGATTCTGGAAACTACACCCACTAACAGAGAGAGATGGGTTCAGTACTGGATATGCCCTTGTTTTCCACATATGTAATAAACAGGGGCACTTGCAGTCCAGAGAATCCCCCGCCGCACTGCTCAGCAGCTGGCTAGTATCCTTTTAAATAATCAGTGAACCCTCTAACAACACTGCCTGCATTCTGCGCTCCTGAAAGCAGCCTGCTAGAAGTGCTTATGTGCAGTTAGACCATGTGTGATGATTATAGATGATAAACATAATTATTTTGGATGCTGATTGCCTCTGCTTTCTTCATTCTGCTGCTGATGTGTAAACCCATCTCAGTGCTATCAGTTCTATGGGCTGTGAAGATACAGACTTCCTCCTGAAGGAAGAGCCAAACCTTCAGGGAAAGGCACCACCCGAGGCACAGAGCTACAGCTGTGACAGACTCCTGCCTCTTGTAACAAGAAGTCTAAGATGCACTGGAACACTCTGCAAAACCAAGGTCAGAGAGCGATGGGAAGTGGGTTTCATTACCCAGCTGTAAAATCAACAGACAGGAAAGCATTAGTGACGAAGCAGTTTGACTGACTTCTGCTCCAAGCAGTGCTGTCATGCAGATATCGCCTAACTCGAGATTTTAGGAAGCTGCATAAAATCAAGTATCCTAAAGCAGCAAAACGGCCCGTTAGACCTGTCGGTACCACATGTGAAGCTGGGGGTGGGGGATCCCTTTCCCACTGCAGCCAGGAGTTGATTGCCTTCAGATTAGGACCAGGAGATTCCTCAGGTAGGGATCCCGCGCACAGACCTGTTGTTTTAAAACACTCACTAACCCATCAGTCAAAAGAGTGTGGTTGCTTCCCAGCCATGCGAATAAACAGACAACACTGCTAACCCCTATAGGATGTCACTGTCCCTCATAGAAGATGGGATAAGGCCACTGAAGCTCTCCAGCCTCACCTGGTCTTTCCCTTTACTTTGGCCAGGGTGAGGTCATTTCCTCATTCCTATCTTCCTTCCTGATATCTCCAATGAAGATAATCCATCTTCCATAACCATCCTCACTTCCCTTTGCTGCCTGTCTCGTCTTCCCATGATGCTCAGTTCTCTCCCATTATGGTTCTCCTTGCACAATCTCAGTATCGTGTGCTATCCCAACCTGTAGAACAGGATGAGCAATCCATGAGACTCTCATGTTGGACTCCCACTGGGATGGAACCCACCAGCAGTGCTGTGCAGGGAGGCTCTGTTCTGCCTCAGGAGCCCAGATCTGCACAGCCAAACCTGGGTTCTGGGAGATCCTCCAGGTGCTGAGCAGCCACACTCGGACATGTGCTCATAGGGCGGGTAAGAGACAGCAAGCACGTGCTGTGACACCTAGTAGGGAGCTGCACAGGAGAAATAACTGATGGAAGGCCCACTCCTTGTCTTCTGTCGTCCTATCTCCGCTGTCATATTGTCCCATTTGTAGACTTGGGCTGTGAGCTCCCTTTTACATGATCCCTGCTACATCCTGAGAGAGATGGAACTGGCAAGGTCTGGACAGCCTGAACTGCATCGTAAATGCTCCTGCCAGTTCAGGAGGAGGGGGGTTACCGGGAGAAGGCCGAGAAGCAGAAGGAACAGCAGGATTGGCAGAGTTGAGGCTCACCAAGCAGCCCTGCTTCCTCCACACTAACCCCATCATGACCTGGCTCCTCAGAGACAGCCACTGCCCGGAATGGAGCAATATGGAAAACAACCAGTTCTTTAAGTTTTATTATTAAATAAATCAATCAGTCCAGCTATCATGAGGCCCTGAAGCCAAAGTGGCCAAGTAAAGGATAGGAGAAGCCAGAAAAACTTCAGTGAGAACAGGTAACAAGAGACGTGTTTACCACAGAAGAGAGACAAGGCTGCTAATACAAGTAGGCTGCTGCACCACAAACATTCCCTATGGCCTGGTACGGCTGTACAGAGATATTTACACGTACAGGCAGGGAGACGCCGATTGCTGGCTGGTGAACAATCAACTTTTATTCTCTCCAGACCAGCAAAGCCAAGATTTTAGTAAACACGCAACCCCAAAAATGCGCCTGCGGATTGGGTAGAGCAGAGCCTGTGCTCTCCCTGCCAAACAACAAAGCCATTCTCCTGTGGGTGGTTTCATGGTGAGGTTTCTGTGGGGAGGAAGTGTTTCTAGTGGTCAAGGCGGAGACCAGGGGTTCAGGAGATCTGGCTCCCATCCCTGGCTCTAGGAATCAGGAAAGTTCTGATTGCAGCAAACGCACACACTTGCAGGAGTCACTAGTCCTCTGCTCACCTCTCCTTGTTCAGGCGCAAATTGTTCCTCTGAGGAGCAATGCAGAGACACAGACTTCTCCCCCATCTATAACACCTACTGACCTTGAAGGGTTGCAGTGGAGCTTGTGTGATTGATGTCTGAAAGGCTGTCAGAGCTCTTTGGATGAAAATCTCTCTGGAAGTTATTGGAAGAGGGCAGACGCATGAGAGAGAGACATGCAACTCACACACTCTCTGCTTGCCTCCAGCTCACAGATCTCCACACAGACTTGCTGGTTCTGCTACTCACGCGTTTAAATATTTACAAGATGGGTCTGTAGAAAACCTGTGTTTTAAAGCAGAGTAGCCAACACTATAGCTTAACAGATGCCCTGACAAATACCCAACCCACGGCCCTGGTTGCCCAGACTCAGCCCCGAGTCTCTGCATTTTACTGATAAAATCAGGACGATGTGAAGCCAGACTGAAAGGCCATGGCAGACACAACCCAGCCCTACTCATTTCTGTTGGACTGCCACCAGTAGCCTCCCCTGGCCCTTTGCATTGTTCTCTCTTCTTTTCATCCTAGATGTCATTAACACGGTGTTTACCTGCCTTCCAGCTCATTAATGAAGACACTAAAGAAGACCAGACCTAACCCTGATCCCCATGGTGTGCCATTAGATAAACACCTCCTTGAAAAGTTCCCATCAACCTCGTAGGTATGAAGGACTGTTGTCTTGAGGTGTGCATAGCTATTAGAGCTAATGCATTCACCTGTCACAGTTCATTTGCAGTGAACCCCATGGGGAGAACCCACCAACTGCACCAACAGTTTTTAAAGAAAAAAAAAAAAAAGAAAGAAGGAAGGAATGTCACACAAGATGGTTCTGCGTTTAGCAGGCATGTTGGATTTGTCTGTTTACAAGGTTTTATCCAACTTTTGTTTTTACTTCCTGCCCTAAATTGATCTGGATGCTGTTAAGTTTTCTAGATCTTCTCTTACCTTGTTGGCTGCATTTCAGAAATAGGTGGCATGAGTCAATCGCAGTGGACCAGTGTAAAACATTGTAAGATACTTCCCTCAAGTGGAGGGAATAAAAATCACTCAACCGTGTGTCACAGGCTCTGTAGCATACCTCAGGTAGCAGAAAGATAATGGGAGATGGACACCTACATGAGGTAGAATCTACCAACCTACTTGAAAGGTGTTAGGAGCATAGAAAAATACAAGCATACAAGAAGACACCCAGTCACCTTTTGTGTCAGATACTAAAGGGGCTTGCTCTCTGACAAACCTGTCAAGTGACTACATGGACAGCTAATGTATAACCATGACCAGGTTTTGAAAACAGCTTGAACGCAAGCTGAGATGAGTGCTCCTACATGATATTTCAGCAGAAATGGAAGAGGTTGCTTAGAAGCAGCTTGAGGGGTAAAATACCTGAGTCCTGTAGAACAAGGCTTCTACACCTACCAGAGCCTGCAGCAGGGCTGCAAGGGATAGACAAGAATGGAGAGAACCAGATACAGACTGCAGTGTGTTGGTAGAGCTGGTGTGGGTGGTATCTACACTCACCCTGAGGCTGATGTCTGATCTCATCATCGCTGTTTTCCTCAAAGCAGGCAATGGAACATGAACAAAGAATTCCGATTTCACTGTGGTTTTACTGTTACGGAGATAGCAGTTCTGCTCCAGTCTCTTCCATATACACTGAATAGGAGAACATTTCATCTCCTGCAAATGAAAAGAGATAAGAGGGGCTTAGCATGAGGCAGGATTTGTCTCTGTAACTGATCAGTGCAACAAAGGGACACACAAACCGTTTATTACTGAAAATGAATTGTGCCATCAAGGCAGATGCCTGCAATTACTTCTGTTAAATATTATCTTTCATTAACTGTAAAATATATAATTAATAAACTTGCCCCCTCGTTTTTGTTAAGTTTCACTGCAAAGACCTTATTACTGAAATAAATCTTTCTAGCAGTGCACGTCGACAGAACAGAGGAAGGTGCACGCCTCTCTGTGTGTGATAATTTCCTTATGGGAAAGTGAATTATTAGGGAGGAATAATCACCTCTCTTCATGGCTAAGACTGTAGAAACACCCCACTCTGAGACCAGTTGTTTAAGCTCATGCCTCTTGGAAGCAGACAAGAAGAATCTGCTTTGGCTGGCAAAGATGACTTGATCTGAAAGCAGTCAGGCAGATGCAAGCTCTTCTTTCACTGGCAAGCCTGGAGAAACAAAAAATAAAATTCATTTTTTGATTTACAGCCCATTAAAGAAGTCTTCTGACTATAAAGCTGCTCAGAAAGACCTCAGTGGTTAGGCTGATTCTTTTATAAGCCCCGTGTTCATCCACCTCACAATACTCTGTTAGAGCTGCACAACTGTGATTTACTTTCCATCAGAACTGTTTTGATTTGGGGATGTTTGGTGATGGCTGTTAAACCATACGAATTAGGACTGCTTCAAAAATGTTGCTGAAATTTGACTCCAAGCATAAAATTCCCCTTAGACTTTGTCTCCACTTGTGATCTTTACCTCAAGTTAGTTGATTGCCAGTTCAGCCAGGGGTAATTAAAATATTTCCAAAGGCTGTTCAGGGCAACACTTTTTGCCTTGCTGCAGGCCACGAATGTTCGTGGTTTGCCCTAGGCTGGTGTTCATTCCTGCCTGAGTTGGCAGAAGCAGCAACGCATGCCAAACGAGGAGCAACGCCTGCTCCATCATGATTCTCCCCACCTGGGGAAGGCGGCAGAGGGACCGAGAGACCAGTGGCAGAAGGAAGGAGTGTACAAGCACACACTGGTTTGACAGTAATATAACTTCTGGGTATAGAGAAAGCAGCACAGAGGAGCAGAAAAGAAAAGTATGTATTTTAATGAAACCCTATGATTTCACTGCTTTTTCAAGATGTCTTGGATGCCCCTGGCAGAGCCAACAGGTTGCAGAGACGCTCGCCCACAGACTGCCAGTTTCACTACCGATGAGCTTAGCAGAGAAGCAGGGTTCTCATCTTACCTGGCGTTTGGAGCTTTTTACAATGAGATGGGCTTGGGGAGGGAGAGGGTGTCATTTTCTGGCCATCCGCTACCTATTTGTCACCCCATTTTGTGGTTGTTGGCAGAATGGAAAGGGAGGGCAAGAGCTCCATGGGTTGTGCACGATGGGAAATGCACAACCCCTGGCTCCAAGAAGGTCCTGTGTCAAAAAACTGTATTAGAGAACCTTACCCTGCTGCTGCTCTGAATCTAAAGAAAGGGGTCCGTTCTCCACATCATTTTAACTAGCACTTAAGAACATTAAAACAGCCAGCCAATTTGACTACACAAAACTTTTAGAGTCAGCAAATTATCTAGTTAAATGATGCGTATAGAAATGTTAATTCAACAGCAACTGAAGCCTTCTTACATCTAAAGACCATAATCCTATACAAAGAAGAAAAGAGAGGGGCTGAGCATACTGTACTTGCAGAAGAAATCATAAAAATCTTTTAGCTACTGCCGACAATGTAACCTGTATGCAGTTACACAAATAGCAGATGCTGAGAGTGAGTGTAGAAGTGAGTTTGGAATGGAAGTTCGTAAATCATATTATACAACTCTTTGCCCTGGTTTTGCTGTAGGGGAGAGGCTTGTATATCAGCCCACTTCCACCACTGTGCCTCTGCATAAACTTTCTGCACAAAATTTTACTTTTCTGTACAAAAGCATAATGATAATTCACTGTGCGACATGCACACTCCTGTCCCTCAATAGTCAGGAATCCTTTTGTGCACACGCGCTGACTCTGCCCACTACCAGGCATGATTTCATTCCTCAGGATCCCCGCTGGGTCAGACCAGGAACACTGGAGAACAAAGATGGAAAAGTTAAGCAACTTAACTCCTTGGCTTTTGGGCCGCAGAATGGGGAGGGAGCAGGGAGGCAAAGCATCTGGTTTCCCTGCTTCTCTAACAGCCTGGCGGGAAGGCTGCTGTCAATTCCGCCTTCTGCCTTGTTGGAAGAAAGTAGAAGTGACAAGAGGCCCTCCAGGCAGGCAGCCAGGAACCAGAAATTCAATTGAGTTACCTCCTGAAACTGGACTTTTTTGGAGACCCCTTCGCTGAAATTGTTTTGCCTTTAAAAAAAAAATTTCAGCATGGTTCAGGGCCAATTCATCACCCCTGGTCTCCTGGCTCTCCTTTCCTCCAAGAAAGCATGATTTGCACAAAAGGATTTATATGTTCTGGACGGCTCCACAACCAACCTCACCCATAATAAATACATCGACACATAAATATGCACACATAGACACATGCACAGATACAAACAATGTTATTTATAGATATAGGCATTGCCATAGACAGATAAATACACAGGTGCATTTCTTTGCTATACAACATGCAGAGAGAGAAGGGATATGGCAGCTGAATTTACTCTACGTTCGCAGATTAGGAAACAGAGTGTGGGACATACGGTCTGTCTCTAGGGCTTAGACCAACTGGTTATTGGCTGGTGCTGTTGTTCCTCTAACAAGCCCCTGGATATATCACTGTGGCTGTAGAGAAATGCAGCTGAAAGAGCCTTTCACTGTCAGCAGCAATCTGTCACTTCATGTATCTTACCCTGCCTCTTACAGCACAAAAGCTTTTGAGCTGCAAGTCGGAGAAAGGTCATTTTGCAGGTAGGCTGTGGTATTTTTCTTTATTTCTGGGAATGCGCAGCCAGCTTGAGGCACCGTCTGGATGCTGCAGCATGAATTTCAGCTCCACATATGCCCAGTTATAATTTAAGACAAGGGAGCATTTCCATTACAAACCCCATTTTTTTCCCATGGATTTATACCTTAGCTATTCGGCTTCACTTTGGGGAGGACCTTCACTGAATATATTCACAGCCAGGGAGAAACTATTTTTCTTGTTCAATGTTTAAATCCAGCTCAGCCTCTTTTGGTTGTAAGATGGTGAAGGAAATTACGTATGCACACAAACACTCACAAGCACATACAAAAAGCTTACACAAACACATGCCTGCAGAGAGATCTGTTACCAAAAAAAAGACAAGCCAATGCAAATAAGCTCAATTTTAGGAGTGAATTAATTTGACTGACTTTATTATTCTAAATTATTAACAAGTTCTAGCAACCTTAGAATGTCATAACCACACTCAGGCTTTCATCTAGGTTAACTGGAAACAGATAACTTATACTGATATAAATGATATCAGTACAAATCTGTGACAACGAACTTGGAGGCAGAAACCTGACACATAAGGAGCCCCTCTCTTTGCAGCGGTGTGTTAACAACTCCTGTACGATTCTCCTCCCCTGAAATATTCCAGTGCAATGAATCACCCTCCAACGACGCCAGAACCCCCCTATTTTCATGAATGCCAGCTGAAACCTGACCTCCACAGCACTCTAATCTGTTTACGACTTGGTCTGGCTTAGTAAGCCCTTTTTTGGGTTTTTTTTTTAACTCTTTATCGATTCTACTTTGATGTAGTCCAATAAAGCACATTGACAGAAGCAATTCATGTTGGCTAGTGCCTCTGCTTCAGGAAAGCCTCCATGGCTTATATGAGGAGAAATTAAGCACCTTGCAAGTAACATACAGGTTACCTACCCAGTTATCCCACGCTTACCAGTTTCATTCAACCCATCTCCATGACTGAGATTAGGAACGATCTCCTGTTTCTCCTGCTCACAAGCAGAAATAGGTGTGATTCTCCCTATGTATCACTTCCTAATGCCACAGGGAAAAGTTGGGAAATATGAAAAGGATTTCCTCAACCTTAAGAGGAAAATGCTGCAAGTGGCCACCGAAAGGAGACAAGCGTTTCCCCACTTCTGATGGCACAAACCCCATCTTTTGGCATCAGAGCTGGCACAGTGGGCACCAGTACCAGGAGGGCTCAAGCACCTGGAAATGTAAGATGCCCCTACTCATACCTGTTGCACAGGTGTGTAAATGCATATTGTTCCACTGCCTCAAAAAATCCATCTTAGGCAGCTAGGAATATTATGGATTTATCCTATCAGTTGGAGATGTTGCAGATATCCTCACGATACGCTGTATTAGCTCTTCCTTTCTTGGTTTCACACCCAGATCTTCCCCCCAAGGCTAGGGAAACATTGACTAAGAACATCACTCAGGGAAGATGTTTAGTAAAACCCATGGTGCTCAGTGGCTCCTAAGTGCAACATAATCGTTTTCTTGCTTCTTGCTAAGAGGGCATGGCACGAGGGCTGAGGAGGATAGCTGAGACCTGCAGGGACTGGAAAACCGAACTCAATTTAGCCATGGAGCAGTTTAAAGTTCCTGTTGCATTTTTCATCTAAGTACAGCAAATCCCCCCCGCTAAGCAACAGCCCAGGTGGCTGTAAATACTGAAATGCTAACTGCACGCGTGGCGTGCGGGTATCAGAGAGGGCGTGCGGACAGGCATAGCGGGAGAGCAGCTGAAAGCGAAGCAGAGTGTCCTAATGCCACCTGTTAGCAGCGCTGGGAGCTGGGCCCTGCTGTGGGACGGCTTTGGAAGCATGTGAGAGCTGCTGGATTCTCATTCATTCAAAACTTCCTGCAGTTATGAAGCACTGATAGAGTATCACTCTTCACCAGCTGGAGCCCCAGGCAGGGGACTCTCTTCAGAGAAGGAGCTCAGGAGCTCCACCCCAGGGAGGAAGATGAGGGGTGGTCTAGAGAGGGTTGCACATCATGAGCGACGCAGCAGAGCAGGCCATCGGGCACCTCCTACGCCAATGGGAGTCTTCTGTGGCGAAAATGCAGTTCATCACTTATCAAAGGAAAAGAATATATAAGAAAACATGGCCTTTAAACCTACCTGGATCTGCTGCCTCTGCTCAGTCAAGACACTACAGCTCAGTCTGCCTCCTTGCAAGGCTCCCAGGGAGCCCCCGCTGCAAGAAGAGGGACAGGGGCACATTTAATTTAAGCAGGGGGCACAGCATATTTAATTACCATCAGACCATGGGCACCTAACTTCAAGTTCTTCATTTATAAAAAAAACAGCTGAAAAGCCTCCCATCTCCTCACACAGAACCTTGCATAGCACCAAAAGGAGGAGGATTTCCTCCCTCATTCATTCCACGAGCTCTACGGGTAGGTGGCTATGCACAAGGATGATGGACAGGCGGATGGATGGCTGTAGGCGTGGCAGACAGGATGGAGCACAGGCGGACAGCTTGCTGAGTGCTTTAGGAATGGGGACTGCTCGAACTGGGGAGCCTTAGAGGTACTGGATGAGTCCTGGGTGATATGTGATGGACACAGGAGCCTGCACTACCTCATATCTCGCCACAGTGAAGGCTCAGCCTGTGACCCCCCAGCACGTGCCTCGCTGAGTATCTACCAGAGTTCCCATATGGCAGTTGCCGAGGGATCTGGACCACTGGGGCCTGTCAGGACAAACACACCAGGCTTCCTGGCATTTCACCCAGGAGTTATGAAGCCGTCACTCGCTCAGGCTGTTGCCAAACAGTGCCAGCACGCCTTGGTACACTGCCCGCTTTTCACCTGATTGTCATTTTTGGATGCTATTACTGAGAGGCATTTTTGGAGCTTCAGGACCTGCTGGGGAGAATGAGGCTAAATTCCCAGCCTTTCTGCCTCCCCACTTCTCCCCTGCTTTCTCTTTTCTGGAAAGTTTTCCCATGCTAAGTATAGTTCCTAACAGGTGCACGACCAGAGGGGACTGTCAGGGACGCAGCTGTCCCCACAGAGGCCTGGATCCATCTCCATCTGTCTCACTGGAGTTACCCATGCTGTCTAGCTGAGCTCTTTGGACACAGGATGGGGCAGCATCAGAGATGCAGACAGGGAGGAGATGATACGTGTACACAGACACACAGACACAGAGGGAGGATGATTATTCCAGGGAATGCCACAAACAAAACCTCTGACATCAAACTAATGCGTCCTTTGAGGCTTTAAAGAGCCCTTGCCACACACAGGCAGCCTGCCAGCTAACTCATCTCTCTTCCTTGCCATGCTAACAGCCTGATGCCAAGGTCAGGCTTTAAACGAAAGCTGACTGCTCTGTAATCCCCTGTGCCTCATTTGGAGATGCCACAAGACTGGTAAGAATCAGTGGCAGAAAATATTTGACTGGGGCCAACTCCAGTGCAATGACTGAAATGGTTCGCTTGCCCAGCCGGCTGCCAGTCCTGGCTTCCACCCTCCCAGCCCCACATCAAAGCCCTTCCAAGCTGGGAAAACAGGACTGGGGGCGCAGGCAATATAAAGACAATGACACAGGTAGCTGACATCCCTCTAACGCACCTCAGAGTATGCACGTGTACCAAGCACTCACACATCACTGACCTTCAGACGCACAATGGTGACAAGGTGTCCTAACTCAGAGCTGTGGGGACGAGCTGCTGGGGTAACCTTCCTGGGCACCAAGTTGTCTCATCGCTGTGTAGGGAATATAGATATGTGAAAAACAGATAAGCGGCAACCATGCTCGCAAACTAAGGGTGCTTCCTACCCCTAAAGTGTCCTGGCATAATTTCAGGCCAGTACGACATGAGGAAATAATCATTTTGCAACACACCACTGCTCCCTGCCACTGCATGTTGCAGCAAGAACAGCTGATCTGCTTTACAAATCTGGGTCCTGGGATGTGTACTGTGTTAACAAACTGGCTTAGCTTAATAGGACGGTGATGAAAACCATATGCAGGGAATAGGATGGTACCTTGACATCACCACCACCATCGCCGAAAGAACAAAAAACGAGGTTTCTGCCTTCACACTGTGCCACCGCAGAATGTGCTCCATGCCGTGCTTCAGCCACAAAGTCCAAGGTCTGAACTCACGGAACCCAAAGCCCAACTAATTGCCAAAGGTCAGTGTCTTAACCTGCAGGAAACTGAGCTGCAACCAGCTCTCAACAGCCTGCCTGGGGCTCAGAGGAGAAGTGGGATGGTCTGGGTGAGACATGTATAAATCTTTGGCAGAGGGAAAATTCATTTCCCTTCTTTTATTTCTTTGTTAAAATGAAACGATGCTGCAGCTAGCAAGCCTCTGCCCAGTCACACTCTCCCAAAGGAAGAACCACGAGTCCCTGGGTCTGGGGCGCTGCAGGGACAATCTCTGAAGATGGGCAGGTGTCACAAGGCAGTGGGCCTAAACAACAGTGCCATCAGCACTGCCTGGATATCCCTTGCCTCCTAAGGGGTTCCTCAGCAGGGCTGAGTGCCCGCAACAGCAATGTTTGGGGCCTCCCTGCTCCCAGCACACACATTTTACCAGGGCACTACTCTAACACCTTCAGATGTGGACACCAGCAGGAGTTTCATCGGTAGGGAAAACAGGATCAAGTCCAGATTTACTAATGCCAGCACTTATGGAGATGGCATTGCCTTAACCTTTTTCTTAAGCTGCCTTACTCTTTTACGTCTCAGTTTCTGTCCCCTCCTCCAGGTTTTCAGGGCTTTGTACGGTTGCTTTCCTTTAGTCCTTTTACAACAACTCTTTTCAGAAAGAAGCGCTGACTGAAGCTCTTTGGGTCTCCAAAGACTATTCCATCACATCGCTGCTGACGGGGCTGGAGCTGCCAGACTGAGTTATCACAGGTCTTGCCCTCCTCCACCGCTAATACCTACTCACCAAGGGAGCATTGGTCCAGCCCAAGCAGAGAAGGTCAACCCCAAGCTGAGAAGTCTCCAACAATTAGGGAAGAGGTACTAAAGGGAAAGAGGAGGAAAACAAATATATTCCAGGCATCTCTTTCTAGACATCTCTGGAAAATCATAATCGAGCTCAGAGGGCCCCAGGGAGTGAATGAGTTACAGGCAGTCACAAACTTTTCCATGATCAGCTCACCTTGCCTCAAGGAGACTCCAGCCACACACCGTCCCCAGCCCTGAGCTCGGTGTCTCACAAAACCCCTGCCACACTGTCTGGCACCTCTTTCCATCCCAATTCAATCCCTTCCTGCCCAGTGGAGGGTCACAGGACCTATGCAACTGTGCAAGCAAAGTGGTGATGCTGATTCAGAAGCAATATAGGAAAGTGAGCTGGGACTAGTGGGAGATGTCCCTGCCCATGGCAGGGGAGTTGGAACTAGATGATCTTTAAGGTCCCTTTCAACCCTAACAATTCTATGATTCTATGACTACACTTACTGAGGAAAGGAGGCGCATCCCACCATTCTAGTGACAGTAAAAACACTGTAGGTGTTCTCACACACTAGCATCATTTACTCCAATTCAGGAGCGCTGCACTATTCAGGAAGGATGATGGGAGAAATATCATCTGAATGCTGAATCACTAGCTCTAAAGCATATCCAAGCTCAGGAAATGGGGACAGCTCTTACCAGCTCCGGTCAGTCCTGTGTGTCATGCAGCAGAGGACTGTTAGGCCAAGAAAATACGCAGCTAACACTTCTAAGTCATTGTTCTACCACAGCCTGGTAGCCCAAAGCCCAGAGTAAACCAGAAGCAACACCAGCAGAATCATCAGCACTTGAACAGCACAGCTGGAACATCTGCGGCATTATGCAAGCCCCTGTCTGGCCAGACATGGGATTGAGAAAGGGGTTTTCTACCCTTCTATGTCCTCTGCCCAGCTGAAAAAGAGCTGAAAATCTCAAGCCAATAGAGAGGTAAAAGTCTCTTTATCTTTGCTCTTAATCCCAGTTTAAGACTGCCTCAAGCTCCATGACTCCTGCCAGCAACCCAGCAATAAGCACGTTCACGCCCTGAACATCTTGGTGCTGAACAGGACCTGGTCACCAAAAACAGGACACGGGCTTTGCCCCTGACCAGGGCCACCCAGCGCCACAAGCCCAACATCAGATCTAAGCAGCCCTGATGAAACCTCGCATCTGTCCTTTACAGTATGAATGACAATTTGGCAGGCTCTGATATGCTCCACAGGAATAGAGTTGGTGAATTAAGAATCTATAAAGATGTTGTCCAGAAGGGTATTAGCCCTGGAAGCCCCAAACTGCCCAGAGCCTGGACTTTACTGTGAAGCTTTCAGAAACAGGGTGTTGTTCTTCAGTCCCCTGATCTTGAGGCCCTGCATCTGCATGCAAAAATCCACTTTTTTTAATTGGAAAAACGGCACTCTCAGCTCTCACAGCTGAAAAGTCTGAGAATGCAGCTCAAGGATTAAACCCCTCCTCCCCAGACCTACAGTAAATAAAAAGAGTTAAAGCCAGATTTGTAGACTATAAGGATTTTAAGCCAATTTTGTGACTCTCTCAGGCAGTTCTGGCATGCTTTGTAGTTGACGACTGAGACTCACAAGGAGATGTGGGTCAGAATAAAGGTGGCTTGACCACAAGGATTGGGATGGTTCCCTGCGGTGCGGAGATTTCTGGAGGTGGAAGGGTTGGCAGAGAGGAGGCACAGGAAACAAAAGCAGACATTTGAGAGACATTTGCAAACGATTCCTGAGCCAAAATTTCCTCCCAGTTACGCCCGCACATCTCTGTAAACCTATCTGGCCTCTGCACCATGGTTTGAGAACAATTTGACCTGGAGTCTGAACAATAGGATTAAGCACTGGATCAGCAGAAAAATGATTGCTTGCTATTGGAGACTTATTGTTACTACAGAACGTTTGTTTCCTTGAGCCACATTGTGTAAGTGTCGGTGCCTTTGCAAGATTTAATGGTCCAATTATCACAGGCTGTGTCACCTCCTCCCCGTTCTACATGACGAGACCTGCTCTCCTGCCTTCATTCCCCTCTCCTGTTTTGCTAGCAGGCAAACACACCTTTGCCGCTCCTTCATGGGTAGTCTTCTTTTTAACTTCTCCCATGCTCAGGGCTGGTGGGGGCTGGGGGAAGCTAGACAAGTGGAACAGGCAGTCTGTGGGCTGGGTATCTGACCCTAAAGATGGCTAATTGGGAATGGGTCTTCTTCCCTGGGTGAAAATCTAGATTTTTACTTACTTAGTGAAAATCTAACCAAAAGTTCTCATTAGAGTTGAAGTCATGTCAAGCTCTCCTCCCAAACATTGCAGTTAGCCACTGTCCTGGTCTCCAACTGCTCCGGCCCCTGTGATACACTGCC
This sequence comes from Chroicocephalus ridibundus, assembly GCF_963924245.1. Lineage (NCBI taxonomy): Eukaryota > Metazoa > Chordata > Aves > Charadriiformes > Laridae > Chroicocephalus > Chroicocephalus ridibundus. Next base: position 27,345,426 of record NC_086292.1, read on the forward strand.
TGCTTAGCTCCCCAGGTTGTCCAAGGCAAAAAGAGTTGACAGGGCACTGCCAGACAAAAAAATGCTTCCATCACCTGAAGCAGTTGTGAGGAGGTTACACCTGTCCATAGATCAACCAGTCTCCTGTTTGCCCCACAATCCCTCTCTAAGGAATACCCTACAAGAAAATGCCTGAGGGTGGAGAGGCACTGGAACAGGTCGCCCAGAGAAGCTGTGGCTGCCCTGTCCTTGGAGGTGTTCAAGAACAGGCTGGATGGAGCTTAGAGCAACCTGGTCTAGTGGGAGGTGTCCCTGCCTATGGCATGGGGGTTGGAACTAAATGATCTTTAAGGTCCCTTCCAACCTAAATCATTCTCTGATTCTATGATCCTGCAAATATTTCAGAGGCAAAAAAAACCCTATCTTTGGTACCTGGCTGCCTGTAGAGCAACAGCTGAGCCAAAAACTAATACAGGCACAGGAACGATCAGTGCTGTGCCTCACCACCATGGTCACTCTACAGCAGGGCCACGGGGAGACTTAATATTAAATAAAGAGCACAAGAAGGGTTAGGGACTGGCTGGGGTGGTGGGGAAGGGGCTAAGGTCCTCTTCTGCTCTCCTAAGAGCAGCCTGCAGCAGGTTGCCCAGGACCTACCCTGAACGCTGTATCTGAGAACATCAGCTCCTCACCAGGATATCAAAAAAGCAGTATTACAAACAGCATTAGAGAGTTTCACAACAGGACCAGACATTTATGTGAATAAGAACAGCATCCACAGCGACACTAGCTCAAATGAAAATCATAACAGCTATTGATTCTCCTGCTTCAGGGTATAAGCTGCCTGCCAGCTGGGGTCAGGGTGAAATCTCCCCCCATAGGGTAGTATTGCACAATTATAGGCATTATGGGATTTTTATGCCTTCAAGGCATCCGGCCTTGGCTTCTGGTGGAGACAGGATACTGGGCTGGAAGGACTATTGGTCTGTTCAGCTCAAACAGTTTTTATGTCCTAATACAAAATTCATGGTTCTCTCTCTGAGACTCCAAGAGGCAAAGCTGCCTGCTCTGTACATTGCAATTGGCAGAGCAAAAGTGGGTCTGAAAACTCGTTTCTTCCCAATGCTCCTCGATGCAACACAACCTTCAGACCCTACCCAGGCTCACTGTCTCACCTATGCTAGCTAAAGTCACCCCACGCTCTCTGGGGATCAACACGTTGATGCCGGACGCTAACGGGCACAGCGTGCTGCAGTCCTGAGCTCTTACACTCAAGAGATCATTCAGCCTCCTGCCCCCTGTGCTAGGGATACCAGATCCACAAATCTTGGCAGCAGCAGCTACAATGCAGGTGGGTTTTAGGCACTCGTGTCCTTTAAACCAAGCCTTCCAACTGTACCACCTCTATGACGGCCTCTCTCACTGTCAAAGGACTGTCTGTCAGCTTAGGCAGGCTACGGAAGCAGAAACAGCTGTCTTAAAAACTGTCTTTCAGGATGCACATGGAGATCCCTTCTGCTTGTATGGAACAACACCTCATTTGTCATTCAGATAGCCAGACAGAGCCACTCATCTTCATTTGATGACACCTTTTATCTACAAACACCTAGATTAAGACTCACAACCAGCCTGTGAACTGGTTAGGATCTTTCTACCAAGCTAGGGGCACGCTTTCTTGGCTCACATCCAGCATGGGGATGGAGGCTGAAGGAACTGCTTGCTCCAATCATGACTTTTACAGCAGGACTTTTCTGAAAAGTCGCTGTGCCCCCAGTGACTGGAGCAAGCAGTTCTTGTTGAGCTGATTATTTTGGTGTCTAAGTGGAAGCCGAGATGTGCAATTGCAGTGCCTGCGGTTGACTTGTGGCTTGCCCTAAGGGAGCAAACAGCACTGCTGGGAATCCTGACCCAGGAGTCCTGACTCAGGCATTCTGTAAAACCACAGGGCCTGCTGTTTCCATGCCCATCTGTGCTCCTGTATCTCTGCTGGGGCCAGCACAGCACTGGAAAGGGCAGGATTTGAACTGCTTTTGCAGAGGCATAAGGGGATCTTGCTGCTGCCATGTGCTTGGGCAGGCAGGGGCAGGGAGGGCTTTAACCCCTCTTTAGCACTGACCATACGGCAGCTGGCCCTGCCTGCTGGACCCACAGCAAGGAGAGGTTTTAGCAGCAGCTGTCTACATGCAGTGGAGCTCCAGAAGCTTCCTCCCTTTGGCTTTGTGTCCAGCTGTAAAACTGCAACAACTTCCACCTTTCTCATCTTCCTGCTTCCCACCAGATCCTCTTGAACACCTCTCCATTCCACTGAAGGCTGCCCCAGAGCTCCTCTGCCTCCTCCACGCCACTGCCATTCCCAGATTGCTGTCCCACTCTCTGCATGGCAATGCCCCCAGCCCCTTCCCACATCCCCTGCCCACCTTGTCTCACCAGCTGGCCGGGTGAGAGCCAGCCCATCTGGCAGGTCCAAGGATCCCCACACCATGTGTGCCCCACCAGCCTGTCCAGACAGACTGGCTGCCCAGCCATTAAACTCGCTGCTCGGGTTGAACAAACAGCTTTGGTGGCTGCACGTTTCAGGCCTGCGGTCTGACACCAGACACCTCTGCCCACGTGTTGGATTGGGCTGAATCTGTCAATGTCCACAAGAACGACTGGAGGAAAGCTGGGACTGATAGGCATCCTCACCACATATGCTGGGTTGCCTTAATGGATGGTGTAAATATCCCATAAAGCTAATAATTGTGCAATACTATATTATGGGAGGAGCTTTCACCCTGACCCCAGATGGCAAGCAGCTTATTTCACTAGGAAAAAGACTGAAAAATTAGGACCTGACTCTGAAGCAGTGAATTTCTCTTGGTGGTACTTAGACCCCAATGACAAACTGACCATGCAGAACGATGAGGTAGAGAACCAGAGCCCAAGCCAGAGCCCCTAAGCCCATCCTGTGCCATTAAACATTACTGCAGCCCCTGCTCTGCTCCCCTCTAATCACAGCACCAGGATAAATTCTTCCTTCACCCCCTTGCCTCTATCCAGGGGAACAATGTCCTTACTCATATAGGGATGTTGACCAAATCATAAAGAAGATGTAATGACATTGTCTTGGCTGACCCACTGATCAATACTTTTCATGCAAAATTATGCTTTCTGTGACTAATAAATATTGATCTTTTTGTTCCTGGGTAGCACTGCAATAAAGAATGACTTAAATATCTGCCAGCACTGAGCATCCTCCAACGCTTTCCAACCCCCAGCTCCCCTGCAGCCATCCAGCAGCACCCATTTGCTTTTGTTACTGTTCTTACATCTCTCTGATGCCAGAGCACTGTGCCTGATCCCAACGAGGGCACAGCACCTCTGTGAACATCCACCTCCCTTTATTTTTCTGTCCTTTGAACAGTACTTAGGTTACAGTAGTTCATAGGAAGAAGCAGATATTAAGTGTAGTTGGAATGAGCGCTGGGGAGGGAGTGCAGGGTCACATCCCGGGCACATTTAGGATAATAAACAGGAGAAACTGGGCCAATTGCAGAACGAATGGAAACATTTACAACTACTTGGCAGGGGAGTTGTGTAAGCACTAATGGGCATGGTCAGACTGTTTGAAACTCCTTAAATCAAAGCTACAGAGCTTGGTAGCAAGTGCCTGGCGACAGGCTTTGGTGGACACAAGGCCTCCCATTCAGCCCTGCTGAAAGGCTGGGGTCCATGTGGCAGCGGTCCTGCTCTACTCACTCCTCTGCTGGAGAGGGGTCAAGCAGCGCTCTGCATTTCACACCCACTTGGCTCCTGCAGCGCCACACCGAAGTGCAAAGTGGTGGTGGCTCAGGCCAACTCCTGTACACAGAAGGGATCACAGAGTGATGTGGTGGTAACTCTTGGGTTGGGTTCCTGAGTTCTTATGGTGCTATGGGACTCTCTTTTCTCCAGGTGTCACTTCATTGCCTCTTCTCCTTCCATCTCCCCCAGCATGGGAAGAAGAGCATTTCCGTGTCTCCCAAGAGCCCAGAAAAGGGAGCTGCACCCGAGAACATAAAGTGTGAACTCAGATACGGGACTGCAAATAGATTGATGATGGCAGGCAGAGGCCTGGGTTCAGTCACTCCTGCCTGGCAGACACACAATGATTGAATTTGTTCACCACACATATTTTGGGAGTAGATTGCTTTCCTTTGCTGAAGGGACCAGATTCATATCCACCGTGAGCAAAGGAGTTAAGTTGCAACAGTGAACCAGAAAGCAGGAAAGGTCAAAGGTCTCTGGCACTCTGTACAGTCTCAGGAATTCCCATACGTGCTGCACACTTATATACACACATACACACCGACTGTAGCAGATGATCCTGCTCACCACTCCCCTTTCTACCATTGATCTGTCATTACTTCCCTGTTCTGGGGGAGCTGCTGTAACACACCCTGCTCCTTTTCTTTCTGGGGCTGCTCAGTCGGGCAGGGACCTGCTCTGCCTTTGACGACCTGTGTCAGTGTCCAAATAGTGTTCACGGTGACCCAAGACTTGGGATTGTGCCCCACTCCCCATCCTTCAGCACAAAACTTGCTTTCACCAGCAGTTTTAACGTGTCCTGTTTCCCCCTTCCCCACACAGACAGCCGAGTGCTGAGAAGGCACTTAAGGCAAAAAACCTACATATCAAAAGACATTGCCTCAGGACTATGGAGTTTAAAATATGACGGCATCTCCCCCAGACTGTGAATGGGTTCACTGAAGAGCTCCCCTAGTTCTGAGACCCTCCCCTTTCCCACCCCCCTCCTGGGAAAATTGGAGAGGCAAAGGGCTGCTGTTCCAGCAGATTTGCAGGAGTGGGAGTTGAAGAATCAATGAAGCTCTGAAAGCCAGTGGGAAAAGTCATTCTGCACCTTCCTGACACCAGGAATAAATGATTCAGTGGGAAAGAAAAAAAAATACAACAACCCTCAAATGAGGCTGGAATTACCCACTGGAGAGATATTTCATCTTGAGGAATTGTGTTTGCTGCAGCGTTCATCTCACTGAGCCACAGCAAGGCTTTAATATCCAGCAAAAGGTCAAACCTAAATGGGAATTGTTACAGCTTACTGGAGCCCCTGACGCCAGCCCGCCTGCATACACACGACGAGCTCGCAGCTCCTCACACAGGGCAGGCTGGGAGAGAGAACTGATCTTGCTTGGAAACGCTCCATGGATGTTAACAGCACCCAAGGTACTCACAGATCTTTGAGTGGCTCTATGTTCATCAGCCCTTCCCACCCCTGCAAAGTATTATCACACCCAATTTATTATCATCCTCCCTATTAATTAGTCAGCACTTGCCACTTCGCGAGGCTGCTCCCAACTCTACCTTTGTCGTCTCTTGTCACCTCAAAGTCACAGGGCCTGCAGATGAAACCTGCAGGGCTCAGCGCACAGGTGCTGCTCCAGTCACAAGACATGCTCCCTCGCCGATGTCCCTGCAGCACAAGGATTGGCAGAGTTAGCTCTCAGAGGCAAGACAGAAAGCATCGCGGGGATGGAGGCACTCTCTGTGCCAGTGCTCTGCCACCCGAAAGCAATATTGCACGACTGGGGGCACTGCTTTGACCCAAAGGCAGAATTTTTCAGCGCTTCTCTGCAGTCTCGCTTGGTCTTAGTCTGTGAACCTTTGCTCACCCCCTCTGCAGTTCGAGAGATGGCAGCACTGCCTGCCTTGAGCACCCAGGCAGCAGGACCTCATTTGTGGTGGAAGGCACCGGGATTCACAGAGGCTTTGCCATCCTCTTTCACTTGCCTCTTCTCTACATCCATATATAAAAAAGGATAATAAACATAAGGAGCGTGGTTATACATCCTTCCCTTCATGCCGGTTTGTATGGGGTGCTCTGGCGCGGCCTCTCTCACTCCCACGGCAGAAGGGGCAATCAGCAGTGGGTTGGTGATACCGCCAAGCTCAGCCAGTGTCACAGAGCTACCAACTGGTCACAGCAAACTCAGTAGCCCTCCCTTCCAAAAAAGAGGACCCCAAGATCAGCTGGGCCCATGCAGCACCCGGGGAGGCAGAGGATGTGTCCAGGAGCCTGAAGATCTGTGTGCAAAAGCTTTATCATAAGGCCTAAGCCTTGCTGCTAAGGGCACTCTGCTGCTTCAGGGGACGAATCCTGCAGAGCAGGGCTTTCTCCTGCCAGAGGGAATGGCAAGAACAGAAGACACAGCAGGCGTGGGTCCCTATGCTGAAGCCAAGGCCCGAAACAGGGAGGGGGGCTGAGCTGGGTCACAAAAGACCGTGTCCCTCCCCGACACAGTTCAACCCACAGAAAACATGTGAGCACAGCCCAACAATGTCCTGTGCTCACTCCCTTTGGAAGAGGGACTGGGTACAAAAAGAACAGACCCTAGGTGTCTCAAACAGGGTGAATTTGGGGTGAATGCTGGGAGCTTCCAGATGTTTCCACTCAAGGGATCTAGCTGAGCAAGGCACCTGTTTATCGTAAAGGAAGGTGGGATTTCAAGGCACTTGAGGGCTGCAGGGCGCAGCTGTCAGCTCCTCCTCATTTGGAATCATCAATGCTTGAAATATCTTTTCTCAGCAGAACCGCAGAGACTTTCTGCCAGTGGTCCTGACCTGCTGCCCCAGCAGCTGGCTCTGCCGCTTGCTCCTGACCTGTCCTCCCTTCCCTGATCACCTCCTGCACCGCTAATGCTGCCCGCTCTGAAGAACCCCAGCCCGCTCAGACTTACTTAAGGAAGATGTTTTTATGAGGACCTCATTGCATGTTTGGTTCTGCTTGAGCGTGTTTGAATCTCCAGCATGTATGAATCCAGGGTGGTCCTCTGGGGCTGTGGGAGCACCCTCTCTCCTCATGCCCGCCTCCCTCATGGCCCCCAAGGCCATTTTGTTCTTCCCTCTTCTGCTTTTGGTATGGCTACTGTCTCCCTCCATCACACATCAGCTCTGCCCTCTGGGAGTTCGTCATCCCTACCCCAGGTCACAGCAGAGTTCTCCAGGAATGAATTAGGCAGACAGGAGGTGGAGGTAGAGATTCCCAGGGAGCCTCCTGCCTCCTCTTCACCACCCTCTTGCATGACAAAGGTGAGAGTCCAAGAGAAGAAAGGAGTGAACTGAGCCCTTCCTCTAACATCCACTGTCCTGCCAACGCAGGTCAGTGAGCTGCGCAGAGGGGAATTTTACCTAAAGCAGAGATGAAAATCTGCTTGAGCTTTGGGGTTTACATCAAAACTGGTCCCAAGCTACAGGCAAACTCCCAGTCCTGCAACGGAACAGAAAAATGTGAGAACTAGCAACTCTCCTGACAGCCCCGTGCCTTCCACCTTCTGTGTCTCAGCTATCCATCATGACCTGAAGCCCTCATGCTTTCCTGTTCGAGGCCATATTAAACTCAGCCAACGCACCTCCATCCTGCCCAGCCATCCCAGCTGCCCTTTCAGCCCCTCCTGATGAACAATCTGCCATCCATGATGTGCAACATGCTGGTTTCCATGCTGATGTGGACAAACACCCACTGGGGAATCACCTGAAACTACCACTCTCAGTTATGACTTAAGCCAGATTTCACTATGTACAGGAAGATTAAATTTTGCTAAGGTTAAGACAAGATAATTTTTTGTTCAAATATTTACACTTAAAGCTCACCAGAAAGTCAACAGGATTCTGCTGGACAACGCTCAACTATCTACATCCCCAAAGGAAAACAAGTTTTTTACGTGGTATTTAAAGAATCCAGAGACATCCAAAATTCAGCCCTCCCGATTGTTCCTGGGCCAGGCTGGGTCCAGCCTCTGCCTACATCCATGCCTCTGAGGTAAGCAGGAAGAACCTGACGGCCTTTTCTTCCTAATAACGGTAAACATGTGGACATGGACAGAGTGGGTCACAAGCCTCTCACAAGTCACTCTTACACAGGACGTGGAGACCGTCTCTAAGTTGCAACCAGCAGCCACATACTTGGGAAGGCAATGCTGTGGAAAATGGGGTCAGATTGCTTCTCCCCATGTTTGGCTTTGTTGAGCTGTTTGGATGCAAGACTTCCCTGGCAACGAACTGGAGGTGTCATTTGGAGATCTCATCCTTTCTATTCAGGATGTTTAAAATCAAGACTCAAACTTGTGGTTGGCAGGGAACAGGGGCAAACAAACAGCTGAATCTGCTGTCAGCTCCTGACAGCCCAGCATAGGGCAGCCAGGCTGGCCTGCAACAGTTATCCCTCCTGTTGGTGGGGGATCTTTGAGCACAGAGGTAACAGGCTGAGGGCCCGTCACAGATTTAAGCTCCTCAGGCTTAAGCACAACAACAGAAAAACAAAAAAAACAACAGACAATAAGTGTACTGTAACATTCAGGCCATGCTCCCTCTATAGGGTCTGCTGGCCATCCCCAGGTGCTTCTTGAAAGTGGGGCTCTCCTATGCTCTCCTGTTGGGGTATGTGCCTCTCACAGTTACATTGCAGAAGCAATGCTTCACTAGCAGGAGGAAGGCTGAATTCACCCACAGCTGCACTAGACATCTGGGCGCTTGAGGAATGTCCCCCCACTCACCCAGTGGCTCCTGACTGCTTCTACACATTTCTGTTTGCTGCTCCCCCCACCCCTGGACCCTCTTTTTTGGCATGTCAACCTCTAGTTCAAGTTCCACTCTTCCACTCCTGCGACTGTTCACATCTTTAGGTTTAATGGTTATCGGGGAGTTAAGCACAGCTCAAATTTGACAAAGCTTCTGTGGCAGATGCAGAAACTCAGGTAGAAATCATTCTCTCCCTTCTCAGCTCCTTTACAAAGGTCAAGGGGTGCGGAGGGAAGCTGACCTCCTCCTGATGAGCACAGGCTGAATGTCTGTGTGAGGACCTCCAGAGGGAGAACAGACATCTTCAGATGTTACTCCCACGGGATGAAGGCCGAGTTGATTTAGAGCCTCCTTTCTCTGGGTGGACAATCAGCTTCCCCAGGGAGTCAACGACTTTCTGAGACTTTTCAAATAGGCAGTGCTTTTCTGAAATGAAGCTCCTACCTTTGAAGATTTATCATTTATCTCCCAGTGCCCCGGGCACTGCGTAAGCAGGCTCTCTGTTCACCATACACTATGTTCTCTCACGCCACTGCATCCTGCAAAGGGCTCAGCTGCATCCCATGCCAGCTTTCCTCTCTGCTGGATACAGGAACATTTCCCTGCAGCTGCGGTGTGTGCGTGTGACCCTGGTGTGATCCCCCAAATCCACCAGGCTCACAGGGAATGCAGGAGCGTACACAACTCTGTCCTCTTGGTCGTCACCATCTTCCCCTCCCACAATGCAAGCCGCAGACCTACAGCGGGCGGGCCAGCGGATCCCCTTTCCTGCTGAATACGGAAACGCTGAGGCGGGAATGCAGACAATATCCTAAACAAATCTGCTGTTTACAAAGTCCCCTGTAAACTGTTTACATTGCTGGGGAGAAACCATGGAGGAACAGCAGCTGGAGCATGTTCTTCCCAGTGCTCCTGTGGGTGTGCATCTGACGCATGTCTGGAAAGGGTGCAAACGTATGAGGGAAAAGAAGAGGCAGCAAAATCCCAGCAGCACCCACTCCCCCAGCCTGCCAGGACCTCTGGCTACCACAGCACTGTCTCCGTGAGCACACTCCAAGGGACATGGTATGTCCCTAGGGTGCAAAGTAGCTAGTCATGTCAGCCCCCCAGGCTCCAGAGCAGCGCCTGGGGCAGTGAGGCTGGCCAGGGGCTGCTGGGTGAGCTGCCTCCCCACCACTAGAGGAAGCAGACCTGAAGGAGCCAGTCCTGAACCTCCTCTGGAGCTCCTTGACTCTCCCATGCATGTGAAATGCCTTGTGACTCTCATCCCCCACGAAGACACAGTGTGTGGCTCACAGAGGCCAGCCTCCTGCTATATCATATACGTGTATTAAAAGTGGTTAAAAGTGCGGCCTCAGAAATACAAGCGAGAACATTTTGAAGTCCTGCCATAAAACAAAAGCCTCAGCCTGCCTCTAATGTGCCCTGCTTCCTGTCGGTGGAAACCTCTTTGAAGTGCCTGTGCAGACAGCAATGCGTCAGCACAGCGTAGTGAGCTCAGCTGAAACACCCATGACCCCCACTACCGCCTCCCCCCAGGGCAACCATGGGCTGCTGAGACAGTGTGACTGCCCAGTCTGGGGGCTGAATGCCCGGCATGAAAGGCTTTGGTAGAAGAAACAGAAGGGTTAAATGCAAAACACACCCTTTTTTAGTCCCCTTCATACTCACAAACCCGCTCACAGCAGAAAAGGTTGGTTACGTTACTTGAATGGCTGAGCAAGATGTGAGAAAATATCGCCTTCACTCAAGGAAGGTGATAAGTGCTTTGAGCCCAGAAATAGTGTCAGAGAGGGGTACGTGGGGATGGGCAGCCAGCTGGAACAGCAAGGACAGTGAAAACATACTCCCTACACAAGATACGGCAACTCTGACCCAGCAGTTGGAAAGGAATACAGGTACGAGGATTAGGAAAAAAAGAAAGCGGACAAACTCACCCATTTGGTGTTGAAGGGTAGGCAGAGAGAGGCAAGGAAACCGCGTTGCTCCATCAGCAGGGGGGAAGTGATGTTCATCTATATTTCCTCTCAACTGTATCGCCAGAAGGAGTCCACTCTCGGAGCCAGTCCTGCCTTCACTCTGCACCCAGTTGGTCTTCCAGGTCCCAGTTGTGTCCCTTTCCTGACCAGAAAGAGGATGGAGGGGTCTCCCAACAGAGCTGAACATCTCAGGCAGCAGGAATGTCAGAGGAATCTGAAGGACCTCTCAAAAACTGAACTAAAAGAAAAGGCACAGAGGAAAAAAACCCCAACCCATAACGAAAGATTGTCAGGTTCCTACGCTGAAGGAAAAAAACCCAAATCTAAAAACATTTTTTAGAGCCAACCACGCAGACTGGCAAACACAAAAGAATTTTTTTTTGGTTTTGATTTCAAGAGATTTTGTGTGGTTAAAAAAACGCCAGCCAGCCAAATTTCCAAAAAAAATGGCTCTTCAAAATGAAAACTTGAGCAATTTTAAAAAAAAAAAAGTCAAAAATGACTGAAGCTCTAATGCCACACAAGTGCTGGGTGGGTTTCCCTGGCTGAAATGACCCGCTGAATTTGACCAGAATTTTGCAAATAGTTTTGCTTGACCCCATACATGGCTCAGTCCCAGTGACAAAGCACCCTCAGATTCAAGTCTTTCCGAGGTGCAACAACCCATAGGGACATCCCAGTGCTCCCTGAGCCTTGAGAAACCCACTCTGGAGGTAGGCAGACACAGTTTGAAATTCATGCTAGCTTCTTTCAGCTTCCTTCTGGTGACTCGGTGTGCACCAGTGCCCAGCTGTGTGTCTCCTAGCAGTGCCTCCTCGCCTCCACATCCATTATTTCACTGCGAGATGGGCGATAAAGCCATTGGGCTTTAACTGTTTCTGAGCGGTCAGGTTATGATTTATCATAAGCCTTTAAAAATTGGAAAGTGAAACAATTCTCCCTTCCAAAAAGCATTTATGCTCCCCCCTTGCACCCATATGGGCTTGTTATGTTAAGGCTGCTCATAAAACCTGCGTGGACCAGCCCAGCACTTAACCTTGATTTCTGAAACGATGCTGAACATAGTTTGTCTTTGTCTGTGCTTGGAGCGAGGCTGCGTTAGCACCAGTTCTGCAGCTCTTACCGCTGACACCCATTGTCCAAAATGAGTCTTTTCTTTGTTATGCAGCAGGGCTCTGATGGATGTAAAACAACAGCCCTGACCACTCATGTTTGTTTGCAAAGGCTTTCTAAAAGGAACTCCAGATGCCAGCCCAAGTGTCTCCTCCATTTTCCACTTCAGTTTTAATTGTTGGTACTGCAGATCACTTCTTTTCATAAAATAAGCTGCCACTTCTGCCCTAGAACCAGCTGCCTTTCACAGCACAGGCAGGGGGAAGAGATTCCTTTATGCAACATCTCTGGTGTGATCATCTTGCCCAAAAGATCCCACAGGCAAAGGCGGAGAGACAGTACAGCAAATTCATCTACCACAAATTCACTTATGCTTGATGTGATAAGCTGATCAGAAAGCATGTGTGTCCTGTTAATGGCAAAGGTCTCTCTCGAATCAGTTAAGCATCTCTTCTCTTCCTGTTCCCAGGCTTTTTATTACTACGATCCATTAAAACACTGCCAAGATGGCCACAAATTAAAACACAAATTTTCTCAGCATGAAGCTCCAGTCCCATATGTTTGGCGATGCCCCAAAATCATCTCCTGTAACGCTTTCACAGACATCTACCTAGACCAGCCCTATACTCTCAGCCTCCTCCCACACCTCTGAGGTGCGTTCCCATCCCTCCCTTTGTATCAAGAGGGGACACTGACACAGAAATGCCTTGACAAGATAAGCAGGAGATTCCGTACCAGGATGGCTGGGATATGGTCTGTCCTGCTGAGAGCCATGGGGATGCTGCCCCCCGGGGAAGGGCTTTTAAGCACAGCTGAGAGGTGGCAGTGGGGTAGATCGCTGCCTATTTATTTGGGTGGGGGTCAGAGTCAGAGCCCACTGTGGTGTGCCCAAGGTCAGGGAGGAGTGGGAGCCTGCCCTCCACCATCCGCACCTCTGCACCAACCGGTCTGTCTACACAATCCTCCCTGCTGGACAGCTGAGGACCCCAAGGGCTCTTCCGTGCATGGAAGTATTCAGGAATTCCTCTTGCAATTAATTCTCCGTCATCCCGCAAAATAGCATTCCTGTGCAGAGGAGCTCAGAAAGCGGAGTGCCGCGGATCAGCAATTAAGGGGCAAAGACAGACTACAAAGGGAGGCATTGCAGGTCACACCTGCGCTGCATCAGAGCTGCGCTGGGAGAAAGCCCTTACCAAGCTCCAGAGGGAACGGCAGCTCCTAAGTCAAACCCAAGTAATAAGATGATCTTGTAGGGGGAAAGATTAATCATTATTGGCATCCAAGAATGTGCAAGTCTAACAAAAGCCAAAGGTTTTTTTATTACAGTCCAACTGCAGCTGGGAAGACAACGTTAGCTAAGAATCATTAAACCTATTGCAAAAATAAATTTTCTTTGAACCAAACCATAAAATGGGAGTAAAATCCTCTTAAGCCAGCGACAGCTTCTAATGGAACAGACATTATTATTTTTTTGCAAACCAAAAATGAATTAATAAAATTGCTTTAGATTATTAAGTGAATAGATTAGGCTCCAAAATGGAAAATATTTACTCAAGCAAAACCTGCTTAATTTGATACCTGCCTCAATTAATTTTTAAGTTTGGGATTATAATTTTACAGAATAACGACATTTTCTGCTTGTACAAATAGGGATTTGTGAACCCTATTTGCCCAGAATTCAGGCAGGAGAAGAAGTGTCTAGGAAAACTTTACCTTGCTAACCCCCAGGTAACATCAGTGCTGCTGCACATGCCAGTAATGAGTTTGGCAGCTTATGCAAGCCTGGAAGATAGAAGGTGAAGCCAAGGTCCCTTCTCACAGCTGGTCATTAAATTTCCTGAAATGTCTGACCAGGAGGTCACAACTGACATTATAAAATACGAAAAATATTACAGAAAAATGGAAGTCATTTCCTTCGTGAATGTGGAGGCAGAACACCAAGTTAAGAGCAAGATGAACTTGAACATTTCTTCAGCACACAGGGGATATCTATTGGCAGAGTGGGCTTTGATCCACCTGCCAGACCTGGGATGGATGAAGAGAGTTCAACAGCTCCCTGCAAAGGTCTGTCAGTTTGCTCCTGAATAAAGACCTCAGCTGGACGTGCTGGTTCCAAAGTCGAAGCACAGGTGATCCCTCCTTTTACACACCAACACAACTGGCTGGAGCTCTCAGTCTGAGAGCTGCTGACAGCAATCATATTTAATTACTGCTTTTAGGGCAAGCTTGGTGTACCCCTCTCTCAGTGCTTTTCCCTCTCTGCCAAAGAGCAGGAGACACGGGTAGGGAACGGAACATTGAACTCCAGCATTCACACTGGCTCTGTACACCCAGGTGGGAAAATAAAACTGAGCAATCACTTCTCTGGGGCAGGCACAGTGCAAAGAGAGAGCTGTGCCCTGTGGTCAGGAAGCTTTTTGCACAGCCAGACACCTTCTCCTCTAAGCCCTCTACTTGTGAGAAGCGCATCATCCTCTAATTTTAATCTATAAGCCATCACTTCTGTTAGACCCAATTCCCAGGACCTCATGGTGGTTCTGCCTGCTAGCAGCTTGGTAGGGTATGTAGTGGTCACACAGTATTCATAAAGCAAATCTTGTATATTCTGAGAGAAAGAGCTTCAAAGTAAAAGCATGTAAACACACATGTCCTTCACAAAGCTTACCATCCTCTGCAGGTCAGGGTACATCAAACTTCTTTGAACAATATTTCGGACAATCTCTTACTCAGCCTTCCTTGGCTGCTCTCCCTTCCCTCTATCCAGAGGGCATGCTTACGTACTCAGACCTTTCAGGCCTCTAAAAAGTTGCCTGATCTAGACGTGGCCTCTGCACAGTGGATTTGAGCCCATTGAAAATACAGAAGTCATCCATGGCACAAGGGCTAGAAATCACTGCCGACGCACTGTCTTTCTCCTTGCTGTCTTTTTTCTAAAAATCCCTACTCAAGGCTGAACTAATATCTACAAACACATTGAAGTGCCAGTAAGCTCCATCCACAACCATTCACTAGCCCCATCGCTTGCACGATGCATGGTTTTCCTATAGATGAGGATTCCCGGAGCAGTTCCACACCACACTGGCATTGCTTGGGAGCAGGGGGCATCTCACCACGAGGGTCTGCCCTGGGAAGAAGAACACAGCCATTGGCTTGCAGCTGGCAGCCAACTCCAATACCCATTTCCCCTGGTGTCGGAAGTACACACTGCATAATAAGTCAGGAAAAAGAGAAATATTTGATTAAATAGCTTCCTGTCTGGAAGCAATTCTGATCCTGGCTTGACCGGCTCAAACTCAGCCCCTAGAGTGTACATTTCAATGTATGTATAAAGTCTTTCCGGGAAGAAGATGAGAAAGCATAAGGGTTTTAATTGACATAGACCTTGCTGGCATGTCAGAGCTCTTGTGTTTTCAAGACAGGAACCTTGTTAACAAGCAGTGGTGAGAACAGCAGGCTCTTGCAGGCTCCCCACCCGAGTTACTGGTGCAGGTCTGGTTGTATCTTGTGCAGAAGGGTCAGCAGGGACAAAAATGAAAGTGAGAGAAGTGGATTCAATATTGAAATCTTCCTTAGTTTAAAGTGAAAATGCAGAAGGTCAGACAACAGCAACAGAGAAGACGAGGAGTATTTAGGCCCAAATAGCACTTAAAAAGGAAACAGGAAGTCTGTGGCAATAGCAGAATGAGAGTCCATGAGAAATAGTCATTAATCACAAGTCAGGAGCAAGTAAAGTCCAGAGCTTGTCAGGCAACGACATGTCACTAGGATTATGGGCAAATCTTACAAGGTACCTGTAATTCTGAAGGCCTGAGGAGTCAAATTGTGATCAAAGAGCCATGCAGGTGCAAGAGAAAACAGCATGGAAACCAGAATCCTCCTCCTAACGGCAAACAGAGGTGAATTACAGCACAACAGATCCTTCCCAAATCACCCCCCAGGTCCCAAAAGCAATTGATGGAGGACTGCGCACGTGATGCTGACTGACAAGCCTGCAAAATTGTCTGTGGGAAAGGAACAAGAGGGGTAATTTTATTGTCATGTACCACAGGGGGGTGTAAGTAAAATCACAGCATGAGAAAATGACAGTGTATCTGTCTTAGGTCATTTACATGCCCAGATAATCTGTGGGAGGAGAGCCAAAGTTGCTACATTTGACAGAGGAACACAACGGCAATGTGCCTGGGAAACAGCAGTTTATACAGATTTGCAAACCCTAAAACCAATCTCAGGTTCGCTGCTCACAGAAACCAAAATGACCAGACTTAATAATTTAGGCTTCCAAATGATTATGCTTTCCTCCCTCATTATAGGCTGTATAATGGCCTCATCTTGCTGAGCACGCTGCAAGAATGCTGCAGAGGGACAGTCCCACACTCAGAAGTGTAAGTACATCCCAAGGACAGGCTTAGAGGCCACGAAGACACCGTACGCCAGTGAAGGAACACCAACAGGCATGAAGGCAGATGCTGGGTAGCAGCTGCAGGCATCACAAATGTTGCTGTCGGTAGGCAGTGTAGCACAGTAGTTTTTAGGAGGGATGTGGAAGAAGGAGAAAATGCTTTGTTAGTGTTTACAGGTTGCTCCTCGGCTGCAGAGGGAGGAACTCGGGAGAAACATGCAGTGACGTGTTGGAACTGGCATGGCTGGCAGACAGGCAGACTCGGTATCTCTGCAGCGGAAAATTTTTACTAGATGGTTGGATGGAGCGGGGCCAAAATAGGCCATCTGCACAAGACACACGCACCTTACAGCTCACGTGAGGGAGATGATTACAGGATCGGTGAGACACGCTCTGCAGGACCCTTTAACATTCCACTGCCAGAGGTTCCCAGTGAAAATCCCGATGACAAGGGTGTGCGGTACTCTGCACAGAACTGATAAGTACGGCAAAAATCTGAGGGCTCAGAAAACCTGGGCGTCCCAAAGGGATTCCAGCTGGGTTAGACAGGGAGTAGGAGTTGGATCTTAGAGATATTCTTCAGGAAGAACTAGCTAGTTTTCAGCAGGGCTCAGATATGGGTATTTAGGGAGAGGTCATGTCAAAGACGACCAAGGGGCTGAGCGGATTGTAAAAGAGACATCAAGAAAGGCAGCAGGGAAGAGCAAGCACAAGAAGATTTAAAACTCTGTTTTGATTGTGTTGAGCTGAAGCCAGTAGGTGGATGTCCATGAAACGCTGTCAGAAAGACAGACTGTGAATTAATTTGGACAGCACAGGACAGGCTAGGAGGAAAGCGACCACTTGGTTAGTCATCAGCAGGGGATTATATATGCAAAATTTGTAAATAAGGTCACCCAGAGAGGAAATGCAGAGGAGTAAAAGAGGAGGGCTGGGCAAATGGCCAAGGATGGAGCAGGTGAAATAGTCGGCAGCACTTGAAGATTGTCAAGCAGGACAGGCACTGCTTTAGATACATCACTGTGGGGGTAACCCTGTCCTATTCTGTGAGCGGAGGGGAATAAACACACCTCCACTGACTGATCTGTTCCTTGGGGGCAAATGTGTTGTACCAGCTACTGATTAGGAACCTAGATAGGGCTTGGGAAGCTGCTGGGTCCTGGTTCTCCAAGGGTGAATTTCTGCCCCAGTTTCCCTGGAGCTGCCTGCAGGTGCAGGCCCAGACCTGGCTCTTGCAACTGCAGAGACCTCATCTGGGGGGCAGAGCTTCCCCATGGAGAGATAGAACCTTCCAGTGGTTAGGGGCTGTATTCTCATTTGAGCTTTTGGCAAAAAGGGGCAGTGAAGCCCCCCACAGACACAGCTACAAAGTCACCACCAAACCTAAACAGAGGGCAAAACGCCTTGTTGGTAGCCATAGATTGGAAAAGACGCCACACAGCTGTAGCTGGCAGGGAGTTGTGCCGGGAAACTGGGCCTACTCAGCTGCTGCCCAGGCACTGGAAGAGACAGAGCTCGTGTTTGTGACGTGCACGGGCAGGAACAGTGGGATCCTGAAAGTCGCAATTGACCCTAGATTACACAGCCAGCTGGCCAGACGCTGCCTTTTGAAATTGCCCATTTACCTGAGAGCACTGGCTGGAAAGCATAAGGCAGCATGCAGAGAATGTCCAGGTTAACTTGTCACTGGCAACGACCTCTCATTTGTCAGGAAGGGATTCATGCAATTTACAGAGGGATGTGGGGTTTTTGCAGTCACCTGGAGAGCTCAAGACAGAAAAGAGATTCTGAGAAAAAGAGGATCCATTTCTAACCGCAGAGAGGCTCTTAGCAAGTCCAGCAAGCCACAGAGTGAGGGGAAGCAGGGGCTGGGAATGGACCAGTGGGACAACAGTTGGTCGCAAGAACAAAAGGGCTGTATTAAGAGGGCCTATTCTGGCACTTCAACCAGGTTTAAGCAACTTTGCTGCTGCCTAATCTGAGGATAATAATGAGTCAGATGTCTTACAATCTGGAAATGCCTGGCCAAGTCAGTGGAGGTGAGACACTTAACCCATGGTCTCGATGTTACTCTGTTTCTGTCCGCGTGTGCACGACAAGGGCAAACTGCCTTTAGGTTTAAGGTACACAAACCCTGATGGAAGCAAGACGGCCCTGATTCATAAATAAACCGTGCCAAAAAGTGCTTGTCTCCCTCCCAGCCTTGCAAGCCAGTAAATGTAAACTTCTCAGAAAGCGTCCCTCGCTGACTGACAGGTACTCTGCGGTGGCATGTGGTGGGTGACCAGCGTTAACATCTCTTTCTGGCACAAACCCCACTTGCAAAATTAAGTGAGCTGGTTCCAGGGGGGAGTAGCAGAGGTTATCTGAAAGTCAGGCTCCATTAAGTGCAGAGTTAAGTCATGACAAGGTGGCCTGGTCTCTCCAGGCTGCCTGCTTACCTGCCCCAGCAATTCGGAGATTTTTTTACACAGCTTCATTTACGAAGAGAAATGAGTTTGCAAAGCACAGCTTTGTGCAAATTTCCGCTACAAGACTTCATCAGATCACTCCAGACTCTGAGAATACTCTCTCTGCACAGTAATAGCCATTATCCCCAAGCTTTGTGTGTGTTTATGTTACCCTTCCATTTTCCCTTCAGATATGACAAGCAATTCTTAGAAAATATGTTATAAACTCTTCTGCTCTGGAGTTCTGTCACCTTTGATTGCACTCATTTGAGGCTGAGGATGTAGTTTCAAAGTAAATCAATAAACAACACTTTAAAGGGTCCTACAGACACAAGCTGGGTGCAGTACTGCAGCCCTCCTCTCTCCCCGGTTTCCTCTGCTTTGCTCCTCCAACCCAAATCATTGTTTTAGACAGGATGAGTGCAACCCAACCAAATAAATGGGAAAAATGCAAACAGCAAAATACTTTCCAAAGCCCCCAGTGCTGCTTTACAGTATGGAAGTATGGGCTAGGGCCCGCCTTGCAGTTGGAAGGGCACCTCCAGAGTTCAGAAGTCCCTGGAGTCACCAAATCAGCGTGACTGCTCGCCGCAGAGCTGATCTGGGCCAGTGTGAGGGTCTCTCACACCACATCAACACCTCATGAGCAGTCTGCTGCACCCATGGGTGGGCTGCAGCCAGGGTCTCCTGGTTGCTACAAATGGCGCTGGAAACACCTGAGGAATTATCCCAACCCTAGCAAGGGATTGGAATAGCAAATCTGGAAAGCCTGGATTCAGAAAGGGGCCATACGCCTCCCAGTCTTCCTGAAGACACTTCGGGCCCCTCAGGCTTGCTATCACAAAGAGGGTGCTGCATCCAAGTAGAGCATATCTAGGGTAGATTTACTTGGGAACCCCAGGGGAGTACGCATTTACGCCTACCCCTCATTTACACTGCCTGTGGTTCCTCGTACTCCCCACCGCTCCAATAGCCGTAGTACAGACACAGGATCTGGTCCTTGGGAGCCTTCCAAGAAGCTAACAAGGTTGTACCTCCTCAAGCAGCTCCTCCAAGCTGAATTATACCAGAGCCCATCAGCGCAGTATGGACTGCTGGCTAAACACCTCATTAAGGAACAGCGGAGAGGGAGGATATTCATCACTGGAGCTGTCCCGCTCTCCAGGATCAATGCGGCACACAGGGTGAGGGTAAACGACTGGAGAAACCCCTGACAGAGAGCCTACCTGAATGCACTTGCAGAAGGATATACAGAGCAAATTAACCGGACTGGTTGAATTATTCGGATTTGGGGGTTTTAATTTCAAAAATCTCCAAAGGCTGTGTTGACACCCTGTGATGCTGAGGCAGCAATGCTGACAAGTCAGCCAGAGAGGGGGGCTGCTGCCTGCACACTACGAGGATAACCCCTTCCCTCTCCCACCTAACAACTGTTGGTTTTTTTAACCCAGCTGCATTTTGGATTGACATCTCCATTACCTGCTTCAGTGTGCTGATGGTTATATTGGTGTGTCTGTCTGGAGTTCCTTGGGCTGACTCAGGACATCTGCTTGCTGTTCCCAGCTCTGCTGCTTTCTCTCACTGTAAAATAATGGAAATTATTCAGGGTGGAAATGATCGCTTATTATGTATGTCTTCATGTTTTGGCCTCTGTTCAGTACCTGGGTACTTGCTTCCAAATCCAGCATTGTCTGTGCAGAGCCAGATTAGGGGAATTTACACCTGCAAAATACATTCCTATATGCACAGCTCTGGCTAAGATAGCTTTGAAAGAGTCTCCCATGCAACATACTGGCATGGTGAAGCACCTCCTAGGGAGATGCGAGACAAGCAGCCCCCACATCTCCTGTACAATGGGCTTACTCAGCCCCAGAGTATTGCAAGACCTTGCTCTAAGCAACATTTTCTTGTAGCTCAGGGAGAGGTCCTACAGACTCTGCTTCTCTTTGTAGTGTGGTCTGTCCTCCCTCCTCAGCATCTCCATGCTGGGTCCCTGAAACTGGCAGACAGAGCTATTACTCCTTGCATGTAAGACTGGGTGCCATGTTTTATATCACAGAAGAGCTTTGAGATATCACAGCCCGGAAAGAAGGTTTCTCTGAGCTGAACTGAGTGACACAACTGCCAGAGGCCATACTCATGACATTCCTGTGTGTTCAGATCCTCCCTCGCTTCACAGCAGGCAACTGAACTGCGCACAACACTTGGTGCCTCAGTCTCTCTGTGTGCCCCCAGTGCAGGGTTCCCTGCGCCTCATTCAGGCAAACCCCAAATTCAAAAAGGCCAAATCCTTCCCAGTTTCCACTCAAAGCAGCACTTTGTCCCAGTACGCCCCTGCGGAGCAAGGGGAACCCATCACAGCCTGCCCAGGTTATGTGGACCCAGTGCCACATCTCCCACCAGAGCCCGTTTTCCTGCTGTCCCAGGTGCCTGCAGCGCTGAGCACCGTTAGGGGTGCTCAACCATAGGGTAATTAATTAACACAAGTGATCTTTTATATTATCTGCAACTTGAATGCAACTCTTAGCAAGTCAGTGTTGGAGATGCACTCGTTCAGGGCATAGATAGCTATAGCCTCTAGGGCTTGAGACCTTTGCATGCTCGTTCTCTCCAGCTGTTAAGAGAGTCAGGTGGTGTTGTTCCTAGAAGGTGAATAAATTATTATTGCAAATTACTCTGATGAAGTGGCTTTTATTAGAAAGCCAGACACAAAGGAAGCTTGCTGATTGGCTACGAGTGATGTCATACCCAGCACAGCACTCAAATGCAGAGATACAAATTTTCTCGTCTATATTTCGTGCAGAATTTTCATTTTCTACTGGTAATAAAGCCTCACCAGCAGAGCCTTTCACCCTGTGAGTGTGGTAGGGGGTCTGTACTTCTCAAGTGGCTGAGGAAAGCAAAGCGGCCTTTGTTCCTCTCTCTTGCAATGAACCTAAGGCTAACAGTTTTCACCCACAAAGGCACTGTGTTCTACTGCTTCATTACAAACCCCACCACTCAATTTTCTTAGGTGGGTAGCAGCGAAATAGGCACTTTTTTGGCTTGCACGTACCTAAAATCATTCTGATCACAGAGATTTTGCTATTTACAAGCTGAAGCTTAAAGTGCAGATAAAATAAGAGCCTGGGTATCATTCTGATCCTCAGCAAAAGGTGAGAACAGGGTTTTGGAAACAGCCAGGCAGCAAAATCCCAACTAATTATTTATTTCGCCCGTTTCACATCTTGGTTTTTCCTCCCTGCAAAGCCACTGTGAAATTCTCAGTGAGCTCTGTCGGTGAGACAGACTCAGCGACCAGCACACTGCACTCAGTCATTTCTCTTCCCTAATTGAACAGCCTATCAAACTTACAAAATTTGCCTAGCAAACGTTCCAGCTTTAATCATTTCTGGATGCAAACAGGCATGCTGGTACAGCTCGAATACTAGAACCCTGTGCCGACAGCAAGCGTGAAAGCACCACTTGCCTCACTGAACTGGAATGAACTTTCAAATCCAAGCAGCTATGTGAAGCCTCTCCAGGCTGTGGTCAGCTCTGCACTTCCCTCAAGCAATGCAACTGCGGCTCTGGGCTCCAGCCCCTGCTGAATATGGACATGGGCAGAGTGGGAGGTTTTACGTACCTGCTGCTTCCTCCCTCCGTTATGTACCACTGAAGTGCAAATTTTGCCGGGAAGGCCAAGCCTAACATTTCCAGCACTGGCAACAAGCTCCTGCTTGGGCTGTACAAACACTCCTCTCTCCTCTGACACACACAGCACAAATCCTGAGCTGACCTACACAGCTTGCCTATTCCCCTTTGATTATGACTCTAAAGTAATTTGTCCTACAAGGGCAGAAAACAAAACACGTCTATCATTTGGAAGATGTCCTGGAAACCCCCAGATAGTTGCACTGATGAAATTGGACACTGAGGACTGCTGGAGAGCTCAAGCATAGTTAGATTTGCTGTTCCCAGTCCTGGCTGGGGTCATGACTCTCTGCAACAGCATCAGCTCCACTTTATTCCAGGTGGCTTGCAGTTGGAAATCATTGTCTCTTATCGCCTGAAGATTTGCTGAGCTGCCTGCCCTTTGTGGATAACAGTGGCTGCCCTTAGACTCCTAGATGTTAGATCCGAGGCTTTTGAAGTCCTGAGGGTGAAGGTGCAAAGGACAGGCATCCGGGAAAGAGCGAGCCTGACTGTGAATCAGAGTTAAAAAAGAATATGAAGGCTGAAATCCTAGGAGAGGATGCTGTCTGGCTGAGACACATGGTCAGCATCAGCAAAAAGGGTACAGGCTCTCAGGTTTAAGACCTGGAACAGATTCAAATCACCCCTTTTAGATCTGACCTCCTTTCGTGTTTGAGGGAGATGGCAAAGAGGAGAGGGAGCCATGAATCTTGGATCCAGTCGCTGCATTGTATGGCTTGGCCTGACATCCCTCTTTGCTTTTACCCCTCCATATGCAGAATGGAGGGTTATTAAAAGCATCAGAGGAATCTCAAGTAAAACATTTTTATTGTTTTTAAGAACTTTGTTACAGCATCTCTGGAGTTCTGGCTTGGACCACCACAGACTAGAGCCAGGAAGCTCGGAACAGCTTTTGGTATTGAATTACCATTCAGAACCATATCAAATTCCAAAATTGCAACTGCTGGCCAAAAAAAGAAGCCACTGTAGAACAGCATACACCCACGCAGACAGTGCAGACATCAAAGTGATCATGCTGGGCCTAACTCTGTTTCCCTTCCTCACACAGAGTAATACCCTTGCTCCCATCTTTGATTTCAGCAGCATTATTTTCCCGTATGAAGCAGCCAGGCTCTAGAGCAGAATAGGATCCCACCTACTTATCACTTGCCTTACAATGAGAGTTCCTGTATTGCTTGGCTTTTTAACGAAGTTGGGGTTTGATGTATCAGTCAGCCCCTCCCTATCACTTGAGGACAGTATTAGAAGCACATCTGGATTATAATACGCAGTAAGGTGTTCTGGGGTGATATGAATCAAAGCCCTGAAAGTGGGATTCCGTTTAATTAATCGTGGCTGACAGATGAAGGTATTGATCGTAGACTGAGAGGTTCAGGATTGGCCCAGGGGATAATTATGGTAGGCCACACTGTGTTAGCTGATATTTTTGAATTTCTAGCAATGTGGGAGGGAAGCAGGGAGGAAGTAAATGAATACTTGCAGAGAACTTGTGTGTGCATCCCAAATTAATTTGTTTGAATTATCAACCACCACCAGCAGCCTGATCCAAAAGTAAAAGGATTGTCCAGAGAGATCTAGATTGCTCCCATAAATTTTTCAGTCCCATCTCTGGGACAAATGTTTTCTGGAACCTGGGCCCTAAATACAGAAGGGGAGATGGACAAGATTATTGAGTGGGAACGCTTGCTTTTGCCTAAGTTGAAAGATAAATAAAAGTGGCAAGCCAAAGCTGAAGGATGGCAGAGAGTGCAGGATAGCGGATGATGCTCTTGCCTTAACCTTCTTCGTATCCATTCGCAACACGCTGCCTCCCGCTGGACTCCCGGCAGCCTGCCCGCCACCACCTTCACAGGTGGGACATCAAATCTGCCAACGGGGAGATACGGGGTGGCTGTAGGGGGATCAGACATGCAACTGCTGTCGCTGCAGAGATAATAAATGGTACCTAGGCTAGCAGAGAGGGCAGATGGAGGCAAAGCTGTGGCTAGCAATCTGTGTGCACACACCGACCAACCCACTGCTCCCTGTCCACGGGATCCCCATAATCTCCTAAGGCAGACCTGCTGTTACAAACACTCTCATCACTAACGCAGCGGGGGCAGCTAAGCAGAGAGAGTGAATGATCTAGCAGGGGGTTAATAAAAGGACTGACGCAGAACAAAAAAGCCTGTCAGTCGCCATAAGATGTGCTCTCCACCCCTTCCACCCCCCAGGAAATTAAAAATTGTTGCCTGTGGTGTACACTGCTTTCTCAGCGGGACTGAACGGGGCAATGGGATGAGGAAGGACAGGATGGAAAGGGAAAAGTTGGGAGTCAAATGTTTCTCCCAGCTGTTGTTTCTGATGCAATACATCAAGTGCTGTTATTCTAAAGGACCAGGTTACCCGGTCTCTCCAAAGCTGACGAGACCAAGCCACATTTCTGTGTGCTGTTTCCAGCAGCTCCTCCTGGAGAGAGTCCACTAGATTCTCCATGCTAGGGGGCCGGCTGCTCTGCCTGACACACTGAAGTCCATGCTAGCATGTTTCCATGGAAATGGGAAGAGAACAAATGCCTGTGACATGATACACCTTTTCCAATGTAGATTTGGATTATTTCTAATGTCCCTTCCTACTGACAGCCTTCAGGACTGGATATTTTATGGGCACAACCAAAACAGAACAAGAAGGGGGGAAAAAAAAAAAATCCGATCGTTTGAAACAAAACTCAGCATCCTTTCTGGTGATCAGCAGCTGAACTCAAAAGCACGTTAATCCACCAAAAACACCCTTCAAGGCAAACAGAGATCTCTGCACTAAATGTAATCTGGCAGTTCACAGGTTCCTTTTTTCTCACAAGTGGTTAAAGATGATCTGTTCCCTCCTCTCTTTGGGCTGTTACGCATAAAGTTTCCAGCACCGTTCTTCCCCCTCCAAAGGAATGAAATCTCTCAGCTCCGAGGTGAATCCCCCGCTGCCTGTTATTGTCTGCTTTGCCGGGTGCATTGTCTGCAGCCGGGCTGCGCAGCGCGGGCCCGCAGCGCCCTCTCCCGCGGGCAAAACACAGACCTGGACCGTTCGGTGCCGCACCGCCGGACGAGGCCCACTGGGCTACCGCCAGCTTCTATGGCCAGGGCACCCCACTTGCCTTTGGGGTGCTGGCCTACCCGCCAGCCTGGCGGTCCCAGCCTCCTGCCAGCTACTCAAGCAGCCAGGCATCGCCCAGAGCGCGGAGATGGTGTTTCACAAGGACTAAACCCAGCAGCACCCAAAATAGCCGTAACTTCTATGCACCTTGAGCCAAGGCCAGTGGC
Source organism: Chroicocephalus ridibundus (assembly GCF_963924245.1). Lineage (NCBI taxonomy): Eukaryota > Metazoa > Chordata > Aves > Charadriiformes > Laridae > Chroicocephalus > Chroicocephalus ridibundus. Next base: position 27,370,888 of record NC_086292.1, read on the forward strand.
ATTTTGACAAGCAGAAATCTATGTCTGTCTACTGCTTTCTATCAACTGCTGGGCACTTCAGATAAAGGCGAGTTCTGTACACGGAGGTTTTGCTGGGGGGCTGAGCTTGGCATCCACCAGAAAGTGTGGAGTAAATTATCCCTCTCTTGGACCCCAGTCTCTGCTTATCGCCAAAGGTCTGACTGCATCTCGCGGTGTACTGAGCAGACAGAATAACTCACTGGTCTGTTCTTGCACCATCACCACGGAGGATTTCTCAAGCCCCTCTCACCAGGAGCCTCTCAGCAGCTAGCTCCTGTCTCACCCTGCCCTGGACATCTCCATGCCCACACCACAGAGCAACCTGCCCTGGGACCTTACTCCTCAGCCCATCGTTGCAGGAGCGTCACACACTTTAGGAGAAGGACTGTGAGAGATCTTTTGTGAAGTCAAAGGCAAAGCAATGACAAGGTTTGTTTCTGTAGGGAGTTTGCTTGATTTGCTTGGGATTATTGTCATTTTAAAGGACAAGTTACTCCTCCTTATGGTGGGAGCCAAGGATACGAATGAAGGAGCTTTATGAATACAGGTATGTTCCATGGATAGAATAAATGAAGCTCATCTACAGTTGTCATTTTACCTTCCAAATGGGTGAAAACAAGGTGTCCCATCAGGTACCTTTGTTAGACACAAAGGAGGCTGGGCATTAAACACTGCGTGAGATGCCAGGCCTAGCTGAGTGCTTCCATGCTGTCAGGAGAGCGATGTGTTAGAGAAGTTAGCCTTCCTCCACAGGGAACGCCACTCCCAGGAAGTAAAGGTTTCCTGGCTGCCATGAAAACACCTGAAAAGTGGTAACACTTCTGCCCTTCCTCAGTGCAAGGGACAGCAGAAGGCCCCCAGCATCACAGCAAGTCAGGTCCCAGACCCAGATACACCCACAGGACATTCAGCACCATACTACGGTTGCTAGAATAAAGTCAGAAAAAAAAAATTACAAATTAAATAAAAGGAGATTTTGATTGACCAGAACATTTCATTTGTCCCAAAAGAAAATGAGAAGCCCAGGGCTCTCTATGAGCAAGAAACAGCAACACTGTGCCATGTCCCAGCCCAGCTCTCTCCAGTGTGGACACTCGCAGCATCTGGCCAGATGTGCCCTCAGGCCCTGCCCTGGCTCATGTGCCATCACCTGCAGCTGGAAAACATTTTTTTTGCAATATTCCTTCCTGCCACATTCAGCTCAGACAACAAAGACAAGCATCATGTCTCTTACATCATGTTACATATTCTTACAGATTGGTCCCGTTGCACTCTCAGTGCAGCCAAGCCACATCAGCCTTGCTTTCCACACCACCTGAACTCAGCTGGTTTGGCACCACAGGGATTTTCTCCGGACTTGGGAAGATTGTTCCCTCTTTTCCTACCATTGTGAAAAATCTTGGGCGTGCTGTGAGGGAGGATAGATGTGGGTCAATGCAAGCCCATCCTGTGATGACAGGAGGCTGGTTTACGCGGGGTTGCAATGGGTCTGCTCCATGATCTACAGCAGGCTGGCAGGCCTGCATTCCTCCTGCGTGCTGCTGAGCAAGCCCCGGGAGACTTCGCATTTCACTATCCTCCAAGTCTCATTCATCTTACACTTGCAGTGAGTGTACATATTCATGGTTTCAGTGAAATACATGACTCCACTGCTAGGCTGTATGAGTGAGACTTTATCCGCTCAACAGATTCTGCCAGCATGATGTATCCTGAAAAAAAACCCAACAGTCTAACACTGACAGGATCTCCTGGTGGTAGTTACAGGTGGTCTTTTGTGTTCTGGTGATAGGAGGGTTTGGGTTTTCTTAGCACTTTTCCCCTTTGTCTTAGTTCTTTCACCAGTGCTGGCTGTGTTAACACTGAGAGCAGCAGCTTCAGGGCATGCAGATACCAAAAAGAGAGTAAATTCCCATTTTGAAGCTCTAGGATGAGGAACAGGTCAAGTCCATATTGCACAAAGGAGACATGGGCCATGTCCACATGCCCCTGACTCTTATCACTGAATGTATACACACACTGTGACATTAAAAACTGTGCCAGGCTGCCATGTCCAGCTGTGACAATCCCAAAGCTTCTCCTGTGTTCACTTTGTCTCCTGCAGCTGTGTTTAAGAGAGCCGTGGTCATCTCATCTGCTGGACTGGCGCTACCACGGCATTAATTTCAGGAGGGTGATGGTGACCCTGTCCTGACAGAGCTCTCCTAGCTGAACCATCACCAGTGCACCCACCTACTCACTCACTTTGATCTGGAAAGGCTCCAAAACTGTCTCCTCCACAGCTACTCACAGCTCCCCTCCTAAGCACAGACCGTTATTCCATCAAAGAAGTGAATCCCAGTAATGTGAGGACACTTGTAGAGCCCCAGCTTTTTGGGTACTGAATTTACAGTTTATCTCTCCAGGGTGACGCTGCAGATGAAAAACAAAAAGCACAGAACTGAAAAAAGGAACCTTGAAAAAGTATTTTCTGCCTTAGGCAGCTGATCTAAGCCCAGATCTAGAGTCACTGAGCTTAGGTCAGTCTTGTCTGAGGTACACAGGTCCTTTGCCTTGCTGTGTCCTTCCGACTTTCTCCTTCTCAAAAACACCTTATCACAGTATTCTGCCACACACCTCCCAGGTCAGTCTTTCCAGGGCACTGTGCTATCTTACTTGTTTAAGTATCTGTAGGCAGTAAAGGGGACTTCTCTGCTATCCCTCAATCTTGACAGAGTAGCAAATATTTGCAAATGTAAATCTGTCTTGCACAGTTTCTTCTCAGATTCCTCCTAACCGCACCCAAAGCGGGCACACAGTTTGTTCAATGCTCTCTTTTTCTGCGTTTTCTTTTAGTCAGAATAAAGATCTCATTTTACTCTTATCTTGCTGTATTTATAATCTGCAAGACTGCTCAGGGTCACACCTAGGTACCCTTGGTCCTTTTCTTGTCATTTAGATATAAGCTGCAGCATGTCATTTCAGCAAAATAAGGCGAAGGCATTTGGGGAGCACTAACAGTGGCACTTTACAACTGCTTCTCAGGCATTTGATCTCCTTTTTCTCAGAAGACCTTCTGGCCTTGAAATACAGTTTGAACTTTTCACATGAGATCACAATTGCTAAACATTCCTGTGCTATTTAGAGGTATCTTTTCTGTGTTGATAGTGGTGACATGAACAGGAAAGCCATTGCTCTCCTGCCACTCCATTTACTGGCAACAGATGACACTGTCACCTCTCAGTTCGTATCACTGTAGTGTGTACTGAGGGATAAGACCTGCTGTGGGCCAGGTGCATCATGTTGATGTAAATGCCTCTGTAAGAGTTGTTTCTTTAGTAAAGCGACCTCAAGATTTGCAAACATTTGAAAGATTTGGAAGGAGTCTGGAGTTTACACATCCTAACGGTCTCTAAACCGGCTTATTATCAGCAGGTAGGCAACACGCACCCTTCCAGGGCCAAGTCCCAACCTCAGGAAGCCAGCAGGTGTCTGCCGCATGCTATTACAGCAAACTAGAATTTCATTTTAGGTTTATTCCCCCAGCTCTTGTTAGCAGACTAATGAGTTTGTGATTATGATCTGCCGCAGCTTCTGTCTTGAAGATGTCTCTGCACCTGCCTGCAGAATGTCATTGGGTACGACACTGACTGCTGCGCGTCCTATTAATGTGGCTTGCTGCAGCGGTGAGATATTGAATAAACTGAATGAGAAATTCTTCCCTTGGGGTGAAGGATAGCAACGCTCCCCTCATTTTACAAAAGGGTCGAGGGGAAAATTCCTAAAGTCTTCTTCTGGCTGGCCTGGGAAATGAACCTACACCCCTGCTCAGAGGGATTCCAGTTTAGCTCCCGTTCATATCACGTGCCGAACAGGATGTACAGCACGTGCCAGCCCTGTCTGAAGCAGGCCAGAACCTAGCCCTGCCTCTCCCTGGTTCTCTCCTACCTGTTACCCATGAGCAGCACAGGGCTCACAACTGTTACTCGCTGCCCCACGAGGCAAAAGCTGCTATTTCAGTTGAAACGTTGAAGGCTGATGGGAATCTGACAGTCCATGGTTAAACTGCACGAGAGTGCCAGCTGGGAAGTGGGTGGAAATGAATCTTTTGTCAAATAGTTAAACTCCATTTTCTCCAAATTAATTAATTCACAAAGAACGTATCCCTTCATGGATTTCACAGCTGAAAACAAAGCCAGTCTCACCTCCCCCTACATTATCTGTCAGTCGTACCACAAAGAACAGAAGAGCTCACTCAGTTGTTCCTCATGTGATTGTATCATGGTGGAAAAAAAGAAAAGCCCCTGTCTTGACTTTCAATTTACCTAAGGTTCTGAGCTGCCCCACATCTATTTTTCTGCATTTACACCCAAACATCTGGTTCTGCCTTTTGCGAGGAGCTGATCTACAGGGCTATGACCCCAGCCTTCAGGGAGCAGTCAGAAGCCCCACCACAGGCTCACTTGCCCAGCAGTCAAAGCACAACCCAGTTCTATTTTCAGACTGAATTTACCTCAGTTTGTATTAAATGCCAGGTGTCTGTTTGATATCTCTGCCATGGTGGCAACTCTCAGATCACATTTGGTTTCCCACGGACAAGATCCAAGGAGTGACGGATGGCTGGACGGGTGCCCAGCTGAAAGCTCGAGAGCCGAACAACGAGAAGCATCTCTGCACCTGCGTCTCCAGCTGAACCTGACGGAGACAGTAACATGCACCACCATGGAAAACCCAGCTGTCCTCAGGCTCCTGCTTCTCATCTGGCAGCACGGCCATAGTCAGGCTCATCTACTTTGATAATCTCTAAGTCTGGTCATCAGGTGCTTAGCGCATAGCTGTGCCCTTTCCCAGTTGAGTGTGCTGAGCAGCTGCCCAGACCTGTCTTTCTCACCTTCGGCTGCCAGCTAAGTGCTAAATCCGTAGCAGTCTCCAAAGAGTTATCAGCTCCTTTCCCGAAAGGGAGCTCTGTTTGGGAAAGGTTTCCTCACACACCTCCCTCTTTGGCATCTCAGGACTTCACTGGAAGTAAAAACCATGCTCAGTAACACCTCTCCTCTCTAGAGGAGAGCATAAGACAGTCATGGCACGTCAGACTACAGACCCACACTGCCCATTATCTCATCTCTGACAGCAGTGAGTGGTGTGATGCCTGGGGAAAAAAAGAGCAAGCCATCATTCATTAGTCACCCTCTAGTGACAGAGGACTTCATAGCCCTCTACAGCATTGCTCTGGAGCATCTCTGCTCAAGGCTGAAGCGTTTCTGTTTATTCAGCATCTCCTTGTACAGAAGCTCCTTGTCCAGATCGACAATCACCCCTGTTGCTCTTCCCTGGATGTTTTTTATACCATATAGTTTTTGAGGTTGATGGGCAACCAAAACCGCTCTTGTAAGTCTGTGTTTGGCTAAAGCGAGTGTTCTGTCAAAGGGGGTTTAGCAACTGACTTACTCAGGAGCCGGTCACTGAAAAGTCTAAGCGATTCCACCAGAGATGAATGACCTCCTCTATAGTCAGCAGATGGAGTAGCCATTCGCTGTTGAGGTTGTCTTCTGCGGACCTGATGTTTCAGCTAGAGCCAAAGCAGGGAAGAATAAAGCAATGTGATAATCTGTCTTGGTCACTACTGAGAAGTACTAGAATTTCACAGAAATAATTTCTGAAATCCAGAAAGCAACAGAGGTAGAAAAGGACTGGTTTGCTTTCTGCTATACTTTTGTAAACATGAAGAAGAAGGACTCTTTCTCAGAATGGAGAGTCTTTCAGTGCCTTCTCTCTTCACTTTAGTGCATTTGCCTACTGGTCCTTATCTTCTAGAGCACTATGTTGTGGGCCATCAGTGCTATGGGCAGAACAACCATTTCTACAGGAGGGATGAGCTTTGCTCTAAGGCAGTGAGAACAACAGCCCAACCACTCAAATCAGCCTGAAGATACCACAGCATTCAACCCTGCAGCACTAACGAAGCATCATCTCTGAGCTCATAAAATGAAGATAGCATAAATCATACACAAACTTTCAAAAGGAAGTCTCTGGAGCCTCATCTGGTTGGTCACCCATACAACCACAAAGCAGTTTCCCTGGGAATCTATCTGGTTTTCAGTTCAATCTCTTTTGGTTAGCTACCTTTCCTTGTCAGACACATTGTCTAGCCTAGAGGCAATACATCCTCGGAAGACTTACAGGTGCTGCAAAGCTACAAAGGAAAAAGGAATTTCACGCTCACAGAGTCTCAGCAATATCTATACGCTCCCATAAGTAAAAACAGACCTCAAATAATATTTATAATAGGACAGATTGTGTTCTGGATTTCTGCGATTTGCAGTGTTTTACAGTTTTATTTCCAGAGCCCAAGACATTTTCTTTGAAATCTTGTTCAAGCCCTTCCCCATACAGTCAGTTTCACCACCACCCCGATTCTCCACCTCCTCTTTGTTTTAGAAAACATCTTCTGGGTGTTCTGCCTGCATACCACTTTTCTCAGCCACATGTCTTCTAGAGACATTTCTACTTCTCTGCTCATTGCATCTTTGTGGAAGAGACTAGAGACCTCTTCTGCCAATTGAGACAAATCTGGTTCCATGTGCAGCCACAATTACTACCACTAGCTTAATTTTATACCAACTACTCCACGTCTTATGCCTCCTGTCATTCACACAGGAGGAAAAGACCAGGGACAACTCTGTCAAAGGAAGTTCTGTAGCTAAAACCTCTGTAGACGGATCTACGGAAGACAGCTTTGCTAGGCACCGCTATTTATGAGTTCTGTCAGTTAATACATGACATGGGGATGCATGCGAGTAGTTTACAATATGAACTATGAAATACACAAATCATTTTGGCAGTTTTACCAGTGAAATTCGGAAACCAACTGCCTCTCAGTAGACCAATATTGCAAACTCTGATTCAGGGCTTCAGTTAGCATGCTAAAATGTGCCTAGCTTACGATATTGCATAAGGCACATCCTGTCAGTCAGCAGATCAGCCATCCATAAGAAAGCAGAACCGTACGCCCAGTTGCTACAGCCTTGAGTTCCTGTTCTTTGAGTTGTAGCCTTACTGGAAGGTGCTAATGAAGAGAGGGAGCTCAGGAGGGTGGAGCAAAGGCAGCCCTGAAGCTATTCTGATTAAGTAGACTCTGTGGTAAGGGCCCACCCAGGGCCATGATGTAAGGCAGGACCTACAAGGATGAGCAGCACATAGCTGATGTAACCATCACCTTATGTTGTCCCCACCCAACATAATTCTTCTACAGTTGTGTGTGTGATTGGAATGGCAAAACGGCAGCTGAGCCAGCAGGAGACAACTGCTCCTCACAAAGACATATCCTGTACCCAAGATCCAGACTGTGGCTATTCCAGACACGCATAGAATCATAGAATTGTTTTGGTTGGAAGAGACCTTTAAGATCATTGAGTCCAACTGTAAACCTAGCACTGCCAAGTTACCATTAAACTATGTCCTTAAGTGCCACATCTACCTGTCTTTTAAATACCTCTGGGGATAGTGACTCAACCACTTCCCTGGGCAGCCTGTTCAAATGCTTGATAACCCTTTCAGTGAAGAAATTTTTCCTAATATCCAATCTAAACTTCCCCTGGCACAACCTGAGGCTGTTTCCTCTTGTCCTATTGCCTGTTACCTGGGAGAAAACACCAACCCCCTCCTCGCTACACCCTCCTTTCAGGGAGTTGTAGAGAGCAAGAAGGTCTCCCCTCAGCCTCCTTTTCTCCAGGCTGAACACCCCCAGCTCCCTCAGCCGCTCCTCATGAGACTTGTGCTCCAGACCCCTCACCAGCTTTGTTGCCCTTTTCTGGACACACTCCAGCACCTCAATGTCTTCTTTGCAGTGATGGACCCAAAACTGAACACAGTATTCAAGGCAGGGCCACACCAGTGCCGAGTACAGGGGGACAACCACTGCCACAGTCCTGCTGGCCACGCTATTTCTGCTACAGGACAGGATGCTGTTGGCCTCCTTGGCCACCTGGGCTTACTGGTGGCTCATATTCAGCCAGCTGTCGACCAACACCCCCAGGTCCTTTTCCACCGTGCAGCTCTCCAGCCACTCTGCCCCAAGGCTGTAGCGCTACATGGGGTAGTTGTGACCCAAGAGCAGGACCCAGCACTTGGCCTTGTTGAACTTCATACCATTGCCCTCAGCCCATCGATCCAGCCTGTCCAGATCCCTCTGTAGGCCATCCTACCCTCAAGGAGACCCACACACCTGCCTAACTTGGTGTAATCTGCAAACTTACTGAGGCTGCACTTGATCCCCTCGTTCAGGTTGTTGATACAGATATTAAAGAGAACCGGCCCCAGTACCGAGCCCTGGAGAACACCACTTGTGACCAGATGTCAACTGGATTTAACTCCATTCACCACCACGCTTTGGGCCTGGTCATCCAGCTAGTCTTTCACCCAGCGAAGCGTATGCCCATCCAAGCCATAAGCAGCCAGTTTCTCCCAGAGAATGCTATGGGAGATGGTGTCAAAGGCTTTACTAAAGTCTAGGTAGACAACATCCACAGCCTTTCCCTCGTCCACTAAGTGGGTCACCTTGTCACAGACACAGAATATGCACAGAGTAACAAACAGAAGAAAAAGGCTATTTTCATCCAACAATGCTAGCAAGAGTGTATTTGTGCTGGTAAAACTGTGTGGCTGTCAGCCAGAGATTATGCCTTTTCCCTCCCTCATGCTCACAGAAGTCTGACCTAAGGCTATCCCGCCCATTGGCAAAGTACCCTCGACAGGCCCTGGTGTAGAGTGCTGCAAGCAGGCAGACCTAGAAGACAACAGACACTTCGGCTTTTCTATTCTAGTCTCTCCAGGCCTACCTAAATCTTTCTTCCTCAGTCTTCTGCCACAGCAAGGGCTTCAATTACAGCCTAAAGGGATGCAAATCAAAGGCTTCTCACAGATCTAGCTTTTAGGAGTTTTCTTGAACGGTAACAGCAATAAGTGTCGCACTTCTGACAAAATTTTGCTGATGGGGTTGCGCTATGCCAATTTGTGAGTTTGAGGTATATGAGGAGGTAGTGATGACGCTTTAGCAACGCCCTTTGTATCACAGTAGTGAGGTCAGATTGGATACACGCCAGACATTTCAAGGCACATTCACTACCAATGACACTGGCACTGCTGCTAATGTGAATGGAAATTATAACCTATATAATAAAGAATCCAAAGTATATATTATGAGATACAATCCACATAACACTCACTGGTGAGTATGTGAATTGAATGGATTTAGGGGACGAAAGAATATTTTGAGAGTTTTGTTTTCAGAATTCCTTTCCAAAGATAAGATTGGGCATCTGTCATTCATCTTCTATCTTGCCAAAGAAGTTGAGAATACAGGAAAGTACTTAAAGCTTTGCTATGTCCATATGCACTGCTCATATAAGATACAGAACCACCCTTCCTTCTGGACAGTATACACCACCACCTGTAATACACCTAATAACCCCTACACGACTGTTTACAGGGCCCAACCTGACAGATAAGTAGGGGTTTATCTGGCCTGTTGTTCTGTAGCTCTCAGCACCTGACAGTGTTGCAGGTGGTGCAGCTGCACTTGGAGTCTCACAGGGGCAAGAGTGGAAATGCAGTCAAGACACCTTCTTGCCAAAGCTTTCTCACTTCTTTCTTGATGATAATTTCCTAACCCATCTTCTTCCCCCAAGGTTTTTAGTTCTTCCATTTCTGTTGATCTGAACCACATGCTCCAGAAACAAGGCTCAGGCAGTCACTGCCACAAACTCTAATTGCTCAGGGTGTTCACCAGCACACGTGGTGGCTCATGCTTGGTCTAGTTCCTGTGTATTCTGCTGAAAGCCAGGCTGATCTCCACAGGGTGTGAGCTATCAGCACTGCAAAATCCAGCAGTTTAGCTCAAATTGAAAGAAACAGATAAGTTTGAGTCTGAATGTTCTCAGCTCCAGCCTGCTGTCTCAGCCACGATGGAAACCGTTCCACCCCACACCGCTGAGTTCTCAAAAAAATGAAAGATGGGGAGGCCTCCAAGGAAGGCAGATTTATAATCCTGAGGCAGGGTGGGAGGGAAAAGAGATTCTCTGCACAGAAACACTCACTTCAGCGACAGCAAACCTCTCTAATGTGGTGGTTCAGATTCTGCAGAACATCCAAACAACTGACAGCTTCATACTAGGCATTTCTTCCAAACTCTAATTCTGGGTACAGACTATGCTGATACTAATTAAGTAATTTAAACTGGGACTTGCATCTTTCCAGTGCAATGCTACTTCTGAAGCGCTGTACTACCGATGAGTGTTTTGCAACTGCCAAGACATGAAAGTGTGTTTGTTATTAACACATCTCTATATAATTAGGGAACTTAGCGGGGGGCTGGGTATTCACATGTTCTTTTTCCTCTGTTGCTGACAGTGCTAGATGAAAGTCTCTAGGTATCCCGTTAGGTGACAAGTGAAAATGAGTTCTGCAGCCAAAACTATGCAATTTGGCACAATTTAGTAGAGAGATGGCATTTTCTGCTCAAAAAGGGCCCAGAATTGGAACAGCAGGAGGTGTTACAGATCAAGATTGAGATGCGCTGGCCAAGCTGAGTGGGTGTCTTACGGAGCAGAGCAGCAGTGGGTGCTGAAGTCCAGGATTGAGATACGTTGGCAGAGCTCTGATGGGGAACATTGCCCAGTTTCTGAGAACAACACAGAGTCTGTGTTTTAATTAGAGTTCCTCTGCTCATCTGCATGGCTCAGCACAAACTTTCACCTTCTGAATTTTCCAGGCCTTTATTAGGTTCCATCCAAAAGGCTGATTTTCCACTTTTTCCTACTCCTCCCCCAGTGAAGACACGCCAGTAGTGACCTGTCACAGCCATGTATTCTGCTGTTGGCTCTCATTAAATGTCAGAAACCTTGCCCCAGGTTTCTGATGCCAAGCGTCAGAAAGATAAGTGCTAATTTCATGTATACAGACTGATATATGGTACCTGCTGTAAAGAGTTTCCAATTCAGATTAAACAAGGCCTGCAATCAAAGACAGGAGGCTGTGGAATTTCCGAGAGAGGTCTGATAGCAGAGAAGGCGTGATGACACATAGATGAGTGAGCTGGACACACAAAACCTCAATAATTGACTTCATGAAGCCCAGGGAACAGAGAGAGAAGCAGTAATACGATGGCAGTGTGGGATAGGACAGGAGGTAACACGATTAAGGATCTGCAATGCAAATCCTGCCCTGGGTACTGCCTAATGTTTATTAGGTACAGCTAAAGATTCCATCTCAGGAATTACAGATACGCATGACTGATCCCAGTAACAATAAAAGAATTCATAGTTTGAGAAAAACTCCTCCCCTTTTCCCCATTGTGCACAGGCCTACAGTTTGAGCTGGCCAAACTAGGTCAAAGGGAGTGAGTTCATTTGAATATGTAAATTCAACTTAACAAGGAGTAAAGACAATTGCTTCAAGCTTGTGAGCTCAAGCTAAGAAAAACAGGTCTTCATAGCTCCTTTGGGAACTGGAAGCTTTGGCTTTCACCCCTCCCTGCTATTTCCTCCTCTTGCCCATCTTTGTCCCCTTTCCTCTCACTTCCTGCCTAGTAAGCGTCAGGCAACCCCCCATTTCTCAAAATCGAGCCTGTGGTCAGAAAAGCAAACTCAGTAAGGTCATTAAAAAGCTCACACATAAAGGTTTGTCAGCTCAGAGTGGCTGCTGAGAGCATGTGCTATGTGTGCAACTCTCCATAGCTAATTTTCAAACAAGCAAGAAAATGCATCTTTTGTCTGCCTCCTGCAGACAAAGTCTTTTTTCCTCTTTTTCTTTTTTTTTTTTGCTAAAGGGAACAAGTTTCCTTTCCAATAAGTGAAGACTGATTAAATCTGCTGTCCCTCTACCACCCCCACCCCCCCAGTCACAAGCAGCTCATACCATGAAACAGTGTCAAGATAAGCATTTCTTATACAAAGAACTTCAAATAACCAGGGAGAAGAAACGAAGGAAAATTGTTGATGTTAAGTTTTGATTTAACTCTTTCTGTTCTAAAATGCACTATTACCCTTCTCTTCCTACACTTTTAATAAAAGTATCCCAGCAAAAACTCTTTAAATCAGTGTTATATCTTTGAACCACAAATAATCAGCTTGATATTTCTGTAATTAACCAAGTATTTAATTAATACCTTTTACTCAGCCTGAGTCAGCTCTTATAAATCCAACACCCCTGTGTCCCTCTCTATTACTTCTAACTAAAATTTGTGGGGTGCTGGGTGGCTCAAGGGGAGGAAATGAGCCAAATTTCAGTTCTCAGCGGACAGTTTCATCTCCATTTGGCTATTTGAGGCAAATCTAGATCTGCACTGGCTTAAAATGAATGTCAACCAAGAAATCTCTGTTTAGCTCTGTAACCGAACAGGTTCTCTGAGGGAATCGCTTTTCTTTTTTTAAACCTTTTATTTTCGTCAGTAGGAATGAAGATCATAAAACAAATATTTCAATTACCTTTGCAGTATCATTCAAGTCCACTGACAAAACTGTTCATGGAGATTGAACACCAGCACTTTATGGAGACAAAACAGCAGTGGTTCCTCCTGAGCAGCTTCGCTTTTGTTGATGGGGAAATCGTACCTCTTCTGAGAGTTAAAAAAGCCAACTTCAGTCTTCAGGGCAACAACGCAGAACACTGCATTAGCATCACATGAAAAAATAATCACCCCAAAATGGAATCATGGCTTAATTCCCCAAAGTACTGCTGTGTTAGATGGGTTATCTGCTCGCAGACTCACCCTCTGATGACACAGTACTAATAATGGGGTCCCCGAGCTGTGACAACGCCATGGGTTGTGGCTGCCTTATGGGCACGTCTAATTATGATGTTCTGTGACAAGGCTATAAATACACGTGCTCCCACAGGTGAAGACCTGATTGCAGTGAGCAGCGAGGGGTTCTGGCAGGTATTTGCTCTGTTCTCACAAAGCCTAGCATTGCCTGCTTGAACTGGAGGGCTGTTTGTAACTGCGAGAGCCTCACAGGCCTATACCCCAGGGAGTTCAAGAGTACGAAAGCAAGCAAGATTTCATAATCACATATAGATCAAACGTTAGCGGGGAAAGTGCCAAAGGGAAAAAAGAGTAAATTTGTTCAAATGAAAAAGCCTACTGACAAAACCCAAAGACTGCCTGAGCAAAGGAAAAAGGGGATTACATATTAACAGACCCACTCTGGTGGGCTCAGCATAGGTCTGAGATGAAGATAACCACTCTTTTACAGGGCACTTGAGCAGGTAGTTATTTGAGGAGAAAGAACTGTTTGAAGGATTTCTTGAAGAATAGGGAAGGTGGCTAAGCCTCTAGTTTGTTTTCAGGATTCTTTTCTTAAAGATCATTACATTATCACAATGCTTTAGGCTCATAAAACCAGTCAGTGCCCCTGCACACCATCTGCTGCCAGGTGAGGAGGCTTTTTCTCATTCTTTCCTTCCCTAGCAATTCCAGTCCCTGTCATCTGCCTGTCCTGCCCACCTTTGCACCCTTGGTCTTCACCTGCTCCAAGGAGCAACTTGATGGGAACAGAAAGAAAAAAAATAAAAAAAAATGGAAGTCCTTTTTGGTAACGACTATTGAGGGAACCTGATGGGCAGCCAATAACCCCTGAGGGTCAGTCATGAATTCATGATAACAGCTGCTGTAGATGAGCTGTTGAGTGAATACCTATTCTTGCATCCTAAAAAGAAAAATCAACAAAAAGCCTTCCACTATCCCATCTCCTTTACTGTTTGTTTTGTCAGAGTCAAAGGAGATGACAATCACTCACAATACAGAACTGAATAAGAAAATTATCAGCTGCCTCAGCCAACGCACTGTGGCGCACAGTTGTCAAACTCTTGCAAATTTTGTCATAAGGCTTAGAGCTAACATTGCTATGATTTCTAAAGAAGCCCAGAAAAATTCCCTTTCATTAAAAAGGGAAACCTCCCTTTTGACTTGCTACGCCACCTCTGTAATGGGATGAAACAGACAACAAAGGATGCTCTCTCCCACTGCTCCCAGCACAGGCTGCCTCCGAGGAGCACGGGCAGGGATCTGATGAAGTTATCTCACCATGGAGAAGGCATGAAGGAAGTTGAGACCAGAAGCTGTGCTACAGAAAAACACAGCATATACACTAGGGCCAGTGATTAGCTTCAGGTCAGTAACTGGTTTGCCAGCGAAGAGCTGTTAGAGGAGCGGGGGGACAGCACTGACAGGCTTGGGGCACAGAGGAGTGGAAATACAACCCACAGACCCACAAAGGTCCTGAGTAACAAAGGACAGACAACAGGGCCACCATGAGGAAGAACCTAAGGGAGGGGAGAGTGAAGCTGTACCACGTACAGAGGAACAAAGGCGACGGATAGGCTTCAGCTTGGTATTGGTCACACGGTGAGGGCCAGGGCCAGGGCCAGCCCGCAGCAGCACCAGGGCAGCACTCGCTCCAGGGTCCCGGCCCCGGCACTGTCCCCCCACTGCCCCAGGGCCCAGCTCTCCTGTCCCCATGCGGGCTGGACTGCCCCCAGGCAGCCCTGAGGCCAGGCGGCGGCCCTGAGGGAACCGCTACCCCCCGCCATTTCCCCTCACGAAGCGCCGCCGCGCTCGTACCGCCTCCGCCAGCCGCCTTATTCCCGTAGCCCAATTACGCAGGCGGTATCGCCGTACCTCCCGGAGGTACGTAGGTTGCGCTGGGGGAGAGGCGTCCGCGCCGTTCGCGTAGGACCCGCCTCGATTCCCGAAGCGGCTTTACGACAGCTGGCGGCCGGCGGGGGCGGGGCGCTACGGAGGCGGCGTAAGGAGGCCCGCGCCGCCGGCGTCCCTCCTCAGGCGTGGCGGGGGAGGAGCGGCCGCCCCGCGATGTGGCAGAGGTCGGTGTGTGTGGGCCTGGTGGCCCTGGCGCTGGGCTACCTCTGCCTGCTGGGCCCCGAGCTGCCCCACTCGCCGCTGCGGCACCTCTCCGCCTCGCTGCTGGGTGGGCTGCGCCGTGCCCGCTCCCTGGAGGAACGGGTGGTGGCGGCCTGGCAGGCGGCCATCGTCCGCCCGGCCCGCCGCTGGGCGCGCGTCGCCGTCGGGTAGGTGCCGGCGGCGGGGGATGGGCTGTCCATATATGTATATGAGAATGTGTGTGTGTATGTGTATGCCTGGGCCTCACCTGCCGGGTGAGGCCGACCCTGAACTGCTGTGATGCCTCATGCTGGGGCTCCCGCCTGTTCGTTAAACCTGTCTGTTAATTTTCCAGGCATGTAGTTTTCCAGACAAGGGTAATTCCACCAGAGAGATGACAGCGAGTGTGGGCTCGCTGCGTTGCTTAGGCAGAAGTGGACCTTGGCTGAGGGGATTAATGGTCCGGAAAAGTCACATATTGGTGATTTGAGTGTGGCGTGTTTCAGACTTGGTTGGCAAGCCCATCTCGGGAGACCTTATCCCCTGCTTGCTTGCTTGCTTGTAAAACAAACTTATACATGGAGTCTGAGGGACATGGAGCTGCTGGCCCATCTCCAGGCAGGTGGCAACTTGGGAGCATGGTCTGGCAATGAATAGGTACAAGAGATGAGTTTATGAAGTGGGGAAGTGTGCGAAGCCTTCATGACAGGGGAGAACGGGCTGAGTCAAGGCAGAGATGTAAAGGAGAGAGATGAGGGAGGGAAGGGAGAGGAGAAAGCAAGAGACGTTGAAGACACCTGTGCATGCACAGGGAAATCCAACACCCTTTCTCTTTTTAAAACGGAAAGGGGGCTAGGGGAAAGTTCAGGAATATCACATTGACCTGAAATGCTGGGTCTAAGTCTGCCCATTAATCTTGCTGTTATATATAGCGCTTGACTCACTTTCTTTTAAATGTAAGGACATGACAGGATAACTTGACTTTGACCAGAAGATTCTGCATTCAAGTGCTGGAAGAGGTTACTCCACCTCAGTGGCTGTGCAGCTGATAGACTTGTTAGTTGGAGTCTGTCTTACTCTTGCATTACGGTTGATGCACACTTTATCCCATTAATATATATAGAATAGGTTTTCTAGTGCCTCATTTAGCCTTGTCTTTTGCCACACCTTCACTGGAAGAGCCAGGTATCTTTGGTTTGTTCCTTGCTTTCTTCTTAGGTTTAAAGTGACTGAATATATATATATATATAAAAATAATATATACACACACCAAACTCAAAGTTCAACAGCAAACAGAGTTCATTAGTAGCATATCCATGCTGTTAAGGGAGTTTATTAAAAGCATGAAGTGTGTTAGCAGAGGGATGGCAGGGAGGTAGAAGAAAGACAGTTGGAAGATGATCAGAGGTGTCTCACTTGAAAGAACTGTGACTTGGTTTATGTCCCCTTGCATCTTTAATGATTCATTAAAATATAAAATTGCTGACCTTTTGCCGCAGTGAGTTTGGGGCTAAAATGCTGCTTGAGCTTATTGTTTCTTTGGTTTTCTTTCCTCTGCTGCGCAAGGGGATTTTTCTCTCCTTAGTGCATGAGGTGATGCACAATACAGAGGATTTGTGAGCTGGTTACCTCGTGTACTGAAAAGCCTCGGGGGACTTTAATGTCCTTTATTTTGTTTGATGCAGCCTTCATGTGTTGTGTCCCAAATTGTGTGTGAGAGGTCACTGACAAGGAGGAACAACACTAACTGGCTGCGCCTTTCATGCTGACATGTAAGCAGCGTGATACCTATGTGGATAGACATAGAGTAAGATGGAGATCCTGCAGAAGTTTTATAGTTTGGATCCCTGTCAGGGAAGCATGAGGCAGAGGAATGGAAATTGCACTTGACAGCAGTTCCAGAAGACGCTGTAGTAATTGCTGGGATCATCTCAGTAAATATTTGGTATATATCAGTGTCTCTCTGAAACCAAGGAGTAGAAGCAAGGGCAAGTGTTCATAAACTTTTTTCCTGGGGGCCTGGTTCCAGACCAGAAATTTTCCCTCTTCTCTAGTCTGAATTAGACTGTGTTTAAGTTGATGTAATTGATAAGAAATGAGGACTGGAAGATTTAGCTGCAGGTTAGACTTCACATAAAGCCTAGATCTGCTGAAATGGTTCTTATCACTTCCTAACTATTGCAGGATTTTTTTCCTGTTTCTACTATTTGAGAGAAGGTAGCATGCTGTCTCTGGAAATCTGGGATGGTCCTTTTGAAATTGCAGTTTCCAAATATTTCAACTGACAAATTGCTCTCTTGATTTCTTATAAACAGAATCAGCCTATGTGCGGGGTGTTTGTGTGTGCAGTTTTGATTATTGTTTGCAGTAGTTGAAACTCGAGAGGCTAATCTAATACACTTAATTACTTTCAGTTTCGTTTTTAACGGTTCTGAATTGCATGTGCTTTTTAAACCAGAAATATGTATTTTTAAAGAAAAATCTTATTTTAAGGATTAAGAATTTAAAATGTTATTCTTGCGGTGCCTATTCCTTTTTGAGCAAGCCTAAGGCAGCACTGAAGTGCAAAATGCACTGCAATATGTGTATCGATCTTTGGACCACACAGCTTACTCTTTCTTGTTTCAATTCAGCAGAATGTTAGAAATCCCTCTCTCCTCTGCAGTGCTGGAGCACAATAAAAGCCTGTCAAAAGGAGAATGCTTTAGGAGAGAATTTCAGGAAATTCATATGCCTTTGTGTTTTTTTTTTTTTCATTTGGTTGGTTGTTTTGCCCCTTAGCATGAGGGCTGCGAACAGCAAACATCACTGGCTGGGAAGTGATCTCAACGTATTGTCTCACAAGCACCCTAAGGTACATGTGTTTTTCCCAGTAAGCATTTTCCTTCTCTCTTCCAGCGTCAATGCCTGCGTAGATGTGGTTCTGTCCGGTGTGAAGTTGTTAGAGGCACTTGGTCTTGAACCTGGGGACGGGAAAAATCATGCAGTCTTGAACTCCAGGCAGGACCTGAAAGAAGCATTCGCTCACTTCATGGAAAAAGGGGCAGCTG
Organism: Chroicocephalus ridibundus; assembly: GCF_963924245.1. Classification (NCBI taxonomy): domain Eukaryota; kingdom Metazoa; phylum Chordata; class Aves; order Charadriiformes; family Laridae; genus Chroicocephalus; species Chroicocephalus ridibundus. The sequence continues at coordinate 27,388,828 of NC_086292.1, forward strand.
CCGAGCGCTTCTTCAGCAACGCCGAGTCTTTCCATCACATTGCACGGACAGCCTCCGAGTTCCCTGGTGCACAGGTAGGTCTTCCACCTGAAGATAAGCTTTGAGAAGCATGTTTCTTATTTTTTGCATCATGGGTAACTTTAGTTCTCTGTCTAATGAGACTGCAAATCATTTAGGAAGAAGAAGAAACCTATGCCACACCTTGAGTGTGTTAATGACTTTCCACAAAGCTCTGTAGCTGCTGCAAATAGGGTTTTGAATCGTCCATGCCTTGATTGTTTTCCCAAGACTGAAATGTCAGTGCAAGATGCCTCTGTAAGAATACTGTTATCTGGGAGCCAGATGGGGCTGATGCTGTAAAAGGCTCCAACATCTTGTAATGAGGCAGGAAGTGAGGAAACAGATCCAAGCATTAGGAGTTGTAAACACTCTGATCAGCTTCAGCTATTTAATGCAGGATTTAAATTCTCTCTAGAAGGAGTGGTGATGAAAAGAAATAATTTTTCTGAAGACTCCCTTTCCAAAAGCAAAGTTTTGTTGCTTTAATTTATACTGGGTCTTCTGAATCTAACTTGATACCTTGCTTAGCAGTTAGCTAATTCTTGCAAACTGCTTAATGCTGCCTTATATGCGGATCGGCAGCTGCTTTTGAAAATGAGGAAGAACTTTAAATGTTTTCTATTCAAGACTCTGTGTTGACTTGTTTCTCACCATATTTCCTATGTTGGCTTTCTGGAATCATCTGATTATTAGCTCTGTCCTTCTATAGCCTGTTTTCTGTCACCTCTGAGTGCCTGGGATCCTCAGGACAATCTATATTCTTTGGTTTCAAAGCTCACATCGGAGTTGTCTTACTTTGAAAGTTTGACCTTTCTTACCTGAAGAAACTTTCACAGTTCCGCTCACTTCATGTGGGCACAGGTAGCAGGTTTAACCTTGATTTCGAAGTGGAGGAAGTATTGTTGCAGTTTTTAAACGACTGCTTGTCAGCCTTGCTAAAAACCCACGAGTTACCAACTGCCACAGAAAAGTTGCACAGAGATAGGGGCTTTTTATGCTATGAATTAATTGATTTGTACGGGGTTGTGAGTTACCTGATGGCAAATGCTTAGATTAAGAAAAAGTCAGAGAACATTTAACTTGTTGATCTCATAGAGAATTGTAAAATTGTTTTGCCTTCAGCCCCAATAAGCTTTATTTCCTCTGTAATGCTAGACCCTTTTCTCAAAAGCTAAAATCCCTACCCTATACTGAGGGCAAAGCATGTATAAAGCTATCAAAACAAGGGAATGCCCATACCTGCCTCCATTTGTTTTACAGCTTTACGTAGGAGGAAACGCTGCTCTCATTGGTCAGAAGCTTGCAACAAATCCAGACCTGAAGGTAGGCGTTCCAAAAGTTTCATGCTGTTTGCTTGTCTTCAATGAAGCTCAGGCTACTTCCCTATCGATTTTTGGGATCCTGCAGTTATTTCTTAGGTTATGGTGGAACATACGGTTGGCCTTACAAATTGAAAAGCATAGCTGATTATTACTTTTTTAATTTAATTTTTAAAAGATCTATTATCTAGGTAATGGCTTCCAGTTTATTGCTCCCTTAGAGTTACTGGCTTCTATCTTAATCTTGTCTCTAATAAATATGGATGCCTGTGTCATCCTGATCCTCTTAATTTTTGCTGTCATGTTATTTTAGGAAAAGTTGGTTCCTCTTTTCAGGTGGCTGTGTGATGGCCACATTGTTTGAAACAGATTGGTGTAAGATCATTCATCCTTTAGTAAGGTTGTAAGAGTTGGGTCTTAATCCTGTGGCAGCTTAAGTCAAGGTTTCTGTACAGCGCCTACCCAAACCCTGAAAGGTTTCCTGTACGAGGTTATCTTACACATCAGCTACTGCTGGGAAGAGATGAACAGATTTGGGACACATGCGTATATAGAATGGCTTTATACAAAATAAGATAGCTGCTTAAATGCACTGAAATATCAGCAAGGGACATGCCGGGGAAACCCTAATTGCTTTTTCTTGTTTTCTAGATCCTCCTTTGTGGCCCGGTAGGTCCTAAACTCCACGAGCTACTTGATGACAATGTGGTTGTGCCACCCGAATCCATGCAGGAAAGAGATGAATTCCATCTTATCTTGGAGTATCAAGCAGGTAACTGGCCAAAGGCTGGATATTAGATGGGAACCCTGAATGTCAGTAAGATGGTCCTGGTCTTAAAGTTGGGTTTTTTTGAATCGGTTAATTCCAAAAGGACTGTGTAAATTATCAGTACTGACAGCTGTCACTGGACTAATCTGGTAATTCCATGCGCTTCAGGGAGCTGTGGTAGGTGAACAGACATCTAAAAGTCTTTTGAAACTTCTTTCCTTTGTAATACGGTCACTGTAAATACTGACTCATGCTGCTGTCATGCCATCCCTTTGGTTCTGTAGGTTTGTATGCTGTACCCTATAGAAACCAAGTGGACCTGCTGGGTATAATTCTAAAGCCGTATGAACACAAAAATAGTCCAGTGACATTCTCTGAAAACAGAAAGGTACCATTTAACCACATGCAGATGAAATTCAGGGTAACTCTAATGCAATGGCTAAAACAAGTCTGGATGTATTTTCTTGGCTGTCCTCAGCCTGAATCATTTCACTGGTCCTGTCTCAAAATGTTCAGAAGGAGTTACATTGGTGTGACAGAAGAGGGAGTATCTGGCAAGGAGGGAAGCAAGAACCACCTAATTAAACTTTTTTAGCAGTTTATATGTGGAGCTAATGTGGAGCACCCAAAGTGTGCACTCTGGTGGACTTCTGGCTGAAACAAGATTACTATAACTGACAAGCATATAAATAAGGCAGAGGGAGTGAATGAAGAGAATGAATGAGAAAAAGAGCAAGACTACTTTTATGGCTGGCAGTAGCTGTTAATTGGACACAGACATTGTGAAACCATGCCTTCAGATTCCAGGAGGATATCCCAAACAATCTCCAGATATGTGGTTGGATTTGCTTCTGAGTTAACTTACTTTTATTCGTTTCACCCTAGGCGAAGAGTGGGGACAAGTGAGAGCACCCAATGCCAACCGCTTCATCTTCTCCCATGACCTATCAAATGGCGCCTTAAATATGCTGGAAGTGTTTGTGTCCAGCTTGGATGAATTTCATCCAGATCTTGTGGTACTTTCAGGGCTTCACATGATGGAAGGCCAGAGCAAGGAAATGCGGCAGAGACGACTTATGGAGGTAAGATACTTGAACACCACCTTAACTTCTATTCCAACAGATGCTTCATGGCAAACTTTTGGTTTCCCAGGCTTGAACTTGTAATTAGGCTGTGTCTTCAGATCTCCCACAAATCTTTTCAGTATTGCATGCTAAGAGAAGAATGAGAACTGTAGGAATGGCAAAAGTCTAACCCTGTAACACTAATGTTTCTTGGATTCAGTGGGTTGTCTAGGGGAAAAAAGGTATGGTCTGGTTGTCTGGCTGGAGTACGGTGCCACAGTTGCTGGAGCTTATCTTGTGACTAAATTATACTTCTGTCCCAGATGCTAAGATGATTTGGGTTATAATCAAGACTTCCATTCCTTAAGGAGCATCTCTGTTAGATGGTCCAAGAGGCAGCCTTCTCTTCTGAGTCCAAAAGAGCTGCACCACGTTTTCTTTTTATTTACAGATCATTGCCTGCCTTGCAGCTGAGTGCCTTTCCTGATGCAATACACTAGCGTGGGTTTTTTTTTCTTTTTTCTTTTTCTCTGTTCTACAGCTACTTCAGGTTTGCGAGTTTTCTGAATTAATCCATTAAAAAAGTGCCGAGTTGGGTACAGATTAGGGTTAGATAGTTTTCCTGCTCTGGGATTCTGAAAACTAGTTGGTTTTGTTTCTTCCCCTTAGCAGTACATTCTGGCACTTCTGAGATACCTCATTTGCAATAGTGTTTAAATCCATAAATGAGAATATTAAACAATGTGTATCTCTCAGTTAAAATCCCTTTGTTCCTCCTGTTTCTTAATGAATATACGTTTTAGGGTGTTTTTCTTTCTTTTCCTGTAGGCTGTGGCCTCGATCTCTGATATCCCTACGGACATTCCCATACACCTGGAGCTGGCCAGTATGACTGATCAAGATTTTATGAGCAACATTGTGCATCAGGTAACGAAAATGAAAGGACGTGCTCTTTTTATCAGTTTCCCTCTGTTCAGTATCACAACTCACGGCCTGGTAGATGAATATAGAAATGGAAACTTAAAATAAGGGCTATTGATTTGGAGATAAAATTGAGAACATGGGTTTAATGTCTGCTATTGCATTCTGAACGCTTCTCTCTTCTCTGCTGAGTTTACCAGAGTCTCCTGCGTGCAGCAAAGGAGAACTGTAATGACTCGTGGCTTAGCAGAGGACAGATTTGTTTTCTTTAGCTCAGAGAGAGTATTCAATTTAGATAGGTCTCTCTGGGAAGTTTCATTTAGGAGGTATCTTGCAATGCTCTCGGTTGATCATCAGACCGTTTTCAGCAAGGAGTAAGGATTTTTTGCAGATCTGAGTTTATTCAGCAACTGTATTCAGTAAAAACACCGTGCAGCACAGCTGGGCTCTGTTCTCTGATACAAGGATTTTTTGCAGTCACAGGGGTTAGGCAACCAAGGAGAATACTCACAACTCCACAGATACAAGTATTTTGGCTGGTTTAGATTTAGCAGGCTTGCAGATTTCTAGAAAAAACAGGATTTGAATTTGAGCTGAATTTATAATTTTAAAAAAACCTCTTTTATTTCTTTGCAGAATTTCTTTTCTGCAGATTCTGATGGTTCCTTGTTTAGCTTGACACAGCTCTGATCTCAGTGTTACAAATGTTTCATGTGGATTTGAGGTTTTGTTACTCCTTAACGTCAAAGTGTGTGTCTAGAAAATTATTTGCACAAAATGAGCATGCACTCTTGGTGTGAAATGTGTCGTCTTGGCTAAGTAATTCTTGCAAACTTGTTGAATTGGGGAAGCTTGTGCAGTGACTTCTGCCTGTGTCTCTCCAGCAAACTGGGTGCTCCCTTCTCCTGAGCACACTGGTGATAGAGCCAGTAACACGGTATTGTAAAAACAATACCCTGAATGAGGAAGGCTAAAGTCTGATTCTCTCTCTGAAGGACCAACTGTTGCCCCTGTGTTTCTGTTAGCAGGTCTTTCCCCTGGTGAACTCCATTGGGCTGAATGAACAGGAGCTGCTGTTCCTCACGCAGTCTGCCTCAGGTCCCCACGCCTCCCTCACTTCCTGGAGCGGAGTTCCCGACGTGGGCGTAGTCAGTGACATCCTCTTCTGGATCCTGAAGGAGCACGGGAAGACCGCGGAGCGGGCCTCTGACCTCACGCGCATCCACTTCCACACCCTGGCCTATCATATTCTTGTCACAGTGGATGGCTACTGGGGCAACCAGGTGGCTGCGGTGGCTGCCGGAGCTAGAGCAGCAGGGACTCAGGCCTGCGCGACTGAAACCATCGATAGCAGCAAAGTCTTTCTTAAAGCTCCTTTGGAGTTTGTGACCTCCCAGATCGAGGCACTTTCCAAAATATCTTTAAATCCAGATGAGCCAGTGGTGCATTGGCACAGAGAAGACATCTCATTCCATTTCACTCCTGTTTTGGTGTGTAAAGATCCTGTCCGGACCGTGGGACTTGGGGATGCTATTTCAGCCGAAGGACTGCTATACTCTGAAGTACATCCTCAGTAGAAGACCTCCTCTGTCTCCAATACTGTACGGTGTCTGAGGAACCGTGGTGTTCTCGTTAGGATTTCAGCCAGGGATGGTATAGGAACAGAATCGGGGTGTGGGATGTTTTCTGGATATAACTGAAAAAGAGCCAAAGAATAATTCCAGGTATAAACTGTCAGACACATTCCAGTCACTTGGCAGTGACTTGAACGCTTCATGTTTAGGTGCAGACGTTTTAGTATTTAATGTGAAAATTGGTTTTTGCTTTGTCTTAAGCTTGCGGGGAGGGAAATGAACGTCAAAATCCCTGTTTGGCATAGGTTTGCTGTTTGTAACTCTGAATGGGTCTTGTCTGTTAGTGCTGGGAAGTACGGCAGCCAGGAGGATTTCCTCCACATGGATCCCAGGGAGAGCACACCAACACTCGGCCCTCTCTTGCCTCTGATAAATTAAAAATAAAAGGCTCTTGCATTATCTCCTCACAGCACATTGCTACGTGGGCAAGAGCAAACCTCCCGCTTGCTTGGTGTGACGATGAAATCTTTTACTGATGAAATTACCTCCCAGCCTCCGTGCCCCCAGCATTGGAGGGAGCCAGAGTCCCAAAATGTGATGCACGTTGTACCTGCTCCTTAAATGCACAGAGAAAACCTGACTCGAGGCTGTGTAGATTATTTTGTGTATCTGTTGTCTCTGTGGCTAAGTATTCAACTTAGCCCATGCTTAATTTTTGGGCAACTAGAAGTGAAGATAATCAGGGTTTCTATTTGGGGAGACAGCTTTATCTTCTTGCCAGGTAAACAACAAAACGTTACCTGTGTTTGCTGTATGCTAAACACCAAGAGCTCCATCCGGGGGGGCTCACAGCTGCTGTTCTTTGCTAACAGTGGGAGCTTCTAGTAGAAGCACTGTTATTTTACAGAAAAGCTGTTGAGTGCAGGAGACTTAATTTTTTTGTTTGAGAATGGTTGTGCAATTTTCTTGTTTCCCTGCTTTTCATTCAGAAGGGTTAATATATTAAGGAAGGTTCTTCCGGAGGCTCAAAAGCTGCAACAGCGTTTTCCAGGTAAGATTGAAGTGAGGAGGGCTTTTCTAGGGTTTGATTTTTGGGGTTGGGTTGTGGGGGTTTTTTTTGGCTAGGTCATTGATAGTTTATTTGTTCTGGACAGCCTTTGAAATTAAAAAAGTGGAACTATGTGTTCTTGTTAAATACTTTGCTTTTATTTTTTCCTCTTCATAGTAGCAGACTATGGATTGCACAGCACCGGCATTTTTTTTGCCTTTTTCCAGCATGGCTCTTGTCTCTGTCCACTTCCAGGAACGTCAAATGTATTTGCATAGCCATCATTTTTTCAGTATAACTGTATTAAATGCAATCAGCATGTCCATGCAAGCCTGGGCTGTAGCAGAACTTGTAGGAGGGCGCTTTAGGTCAGTCTTTGCATCTGAATGGAGCGGAGGAGAGTCTGTATCCCTTAGGCCGGAGTGATCTGTTTCAGTAACGTTGTCGTATTACTGTCAGGGATATTCTCCTGTTGGAAAATGCCATCGTGAATGCTCTGTAAGGATAAAAACTGACAGCTGTTGTAACTTGTACTGACTTAGCACACAATGCTGTCTGTCAATGTATATTTAACTTCTGATTTCCCTCTGAGCAAAGTCTTCTGTGTTGTACCTGAGGAGAAATAGAGTCAATGCTAGATTTTCCTGCAGTTTATCCCATCCTGATCTTCTGTTGAGTCTCAGCGTTATCTTGGTGCGGGATCTCCTTCAGACTGGAAATATTTCTATCCAGACTTTTTTTATTATTATTATTGATAAATTGTGGCGTGGGACTTGGGAGTTCTGGTTTAGTCTTCCTTCAGAAAAAATAAATAAATAAATTCTCCTTTCATCCGTTTAAAAGGTCTGAGGCTGTTAGCGGGGTTATTTTGCAACCTTTGATCGTAGCCTTCTGGCACACTACCCCTAGGACCACCAAAGGCTACGCATCCTGCCAGCTGGAGAGCTAATCCTTTGCTTACGCTGGGTCCTACTTTCCTGACACCGGGCCAAGCTGTGGGGATTCTGGAGTTGGAAACAAAACAAAACTAAATACACACAAGCTGTCACCAGCATCGGTCCTGCTGCTGTATTTCACTTCTCCCTTCCAAAAGCATTTGCAGGGAGGTGAGGCTGATTGGACTGGCATTGCCTTATGGCCATTTAAAAATCACAGAACTGTGCTAACAGACCTTGTCCAAGGGTAAGTTATGCTTGGATTTAACGGGAGTGTTACAGGCCTAAACTACCTCTTTTTTTTAAAAAAAAAACAAAACAAAACAAAAAAACACCTACTTTGAATAAATAACTGCTGTAAACAAGTATGAAAAGGAGGTTTCTTGCTTACAATTCATCTGGGCCTAAAAGCTGAACTCTAATTATTAACTCCTCCTTCCTGCTGCTCCTGTTCTTTCTCACCAGGTAATATTTCTTCTTTGGCCTGTTGTCACTGCGCTGCGAATGCCTGGCGCTGCGAGTCGCTTCTCAAATGACAGCAACTCGTGATGGCGAGACTGCTGCTCTGTCTGTATATCTGCTTTAAGCAGGCATATAGAGCTCGCCTGGTCACCAAATTCACTTACCAAGGATAATTCTTAACAAGTGTGACCTGCTAATCAGGCGTGCCGTTGGTATCCCTGATTAAGTTTTGAAACCATCTATATGATAATAAAACCCAACCGAATGGCAGGACCCAGCAGCCTGCCTTCGCTTCATGTTTCACATGCTGTGAACATGATGCGCTTAACTTCCCTCTGCCTCCCAAACTTAATTACAGTGAGGGCTGCAGAGTCTCTTGAAATCCTTTTCCTGCACGTGTGGGCTGTCTCACACCTCTGCACAGCGGCAACAAAGCAAGGCGGCTTTGTCTGTAACAGACCTTGCTGAACAACAGAAATGGAAATCGCTAGTGGGGGGCTTTTGGTCTCTGTAGGGGAAAAGACACTAGTGAAATGTGTAGTGATTGTGTGCTTTGTTGTTTGGTTGGGTTGGGTTTTTTGTAAAATAGAAAAGTCCTTGTCAGGTTTAAACAAATTTATCTAATGGATTCTAAAAATCCAGATCTCTTTTCACCATGAAGAAACAAAAAAGTTGCAGAAGTACCAAAGCTTCGAACCCAAGTTTGAAATAATCCCTGTTTTCCCCTGATCCTCTCTGTCTCTACGAATTCTGTTTGTTCTCGTGTGTTACTCATACCTCGAAATCCAGAGCGATGGATGACTCAGACCTCAGCTAGCCTCATGCTCCCCAACAGAAGGGTTTCCACTGGAAATGTTTATTCACACATAGTTTGCTGGAGATGCAACAGATGATGAGCTCATCGTTGTGACAGTAAGCTAGCAGCTCTCTAGCAGATAAAACCCGTGCACACTGACGTTTTCACTTCTGTGCACCAGTGCAGCCACCTTGGTTTGGGTGGTTTTTTTTTTTCCTTACCCTTAATCAAAAATGAGCAATGCTTTATTCCTTTCCTCTGCGTGTGTCGCTTGCTTAAGGCCAAGCGGTGGGTTATGAAGATGGGTGACTCCCGGGAGGCTGGCACTTGGAAAGGACCCGTTCCTGCTCTGCTGTGCCCGTGGTGATGTGTGAGAGCTGCCTGGCCATGGCAGAGGCTATCCCAAATTCAACTCTTTCCAGTTTAAAGGCTCTTTATTATTTTTTCTCTCCAGGGGTGTTTCGCAGCATTGCTAAGGAATTACTTGATTTTCTTTACTTCTGTGTTTCTTGGTTATCTCCTGTTGTGGTACGTGAGATCTGCTTAAGTTTGCTCTTTTCTCATGAGTTCCTTTTTACAGAAATGGTGCTGAAATTTTCCTTCTTAGCCTTTACGCATTGCCTCTAGCAAAGACCTCAGCGGCTGCTTTGACCCTTGGTAGCTGTTGCTTTAGAGCCCGAATCCACATTTCGGCTACCAGCGCTTGGATGGCAGCAGAGCGCTAGATCCATTTCCAAAACCTAACAGAAAACGGCCAGCGCTGTGTATTTATTTATTTGCCATCAGTTATTTTCTGCCTATTTTAAGACGAGTTAGCCTAAGGTAGGGCTTGCTTTTTGTAGCCACCTCTGTAGTACGCCTCCCAGCGGCGATAACAGAAACAAAAAGTAGATTTTTAAACGGTGAAATGCTACTTGTAGTTGGCTTTTTGTCTTATTCTGTAATCACATACTGAATTATCAGGAATTCCGTGCCACAGGGCGACCCTTCCCAGTCATGTCCTGAGAAAAAAGCTAACCTGAATACTGGGTCAGTTTTTGTGAGAATGGTACAAGGTAACTTAACTCCTTCCAGTTACCCAAAAAGTTGTTTACGCCTGTGTGCCGGGGGGCTCTCTGTTGGAGCCCGCAGCTCGGGGGGAAGCTGATGCCGTTGTCAGCCAGCGAGCAGCCAAAGGGGCTCCGCGTCGATGTTTGGCACAGGCTGATGATGCACGTGCTTGGAGCGATCTGTTGTGGAGCAGCGCTGTCAAGCACTTCTGTCACACGGGGTGCGGCACTGCTATTTCTGGGGTAAGGAAACTCGGCAAGTTTTTGAGTACCTCTGGAAGAATGGTATAAAAATGGAGGAAAATACTGAATTTATATTTTTATAGCTTTAGTTGGATTGTTCTTATGTACTGCATTAAATCAGTATTTGAACGTGAATGTTTGTTTCAAGACGTATTAACTGTCCTCTGCTCTAGTGCATTTAATGTTTTGGTAAAAGCACACAGTTAAGTTTTGAACCTGTGATCACACCAAAGTGGTAATTTAATGTTTAAAAAGAATTACATCTATAGACTCATTGGTTAAAACCAGCTAGAACAGACACCGCAACAAAGTGTCACTGATAGGGGCAGAGGAAACCTATTTGCAACAAACTGTTCTGCGTAGTGTATCCCTTGGCCAGCTCTCGGCCCTCACTCCTGCCTGCTTTCTGCTCCACCAATACCGAACCTGATTAAACTCTTCAGTAAAACTTTATCTTGGAGCCAGAACAATTGTTCCGTCTGTTCAGAGCTGTCAGATGAAGTTCTCTTCCGTAACAGATGGAGCGGTTTCATGTGTAATATCTCAGGTGGATCCTAAGCACCGACCAGGCAGAGTTCTCAGGGAGTTATCGATCCACACGGTAGTGGGAGGATGTTCTCTCAGCGAAGGAGACAGACGCAGGTTGGAAATAGCACGTGCAGCCGTTGCGCCTTCTGTGCCAGAGGCTCAAAAAGGCGCTGTTCCCAACAGCTCGCTGGCGCTTTGCAAACTGAGCCCGGTGTGGGCCTTTGCTGAAGAGCCCGTAGCAGCTGAAGAACACAAATGCCGGCAGCTGAGGGGGAGCGATCTCATCAAAATGCACATGGGGAAACAAAACAATACCCTGATGCCCTCCCCTGCGAACTTCTCAGGAAAGCTGCTCCTCAGTGCAGCCGGGGTAAAACGGGCTTCAAATCTCACCTGCGGCTTTCATTAAAAACCACTGATTTTAGTGCAGTTTGGTTTGAGAGGGTGGTGAAGCTTTCCTTCTAGCAGAACTGTGTTTTCTATTACACAGAAGAGTCTTGGCAGATGAACGACTTGTTAATACGTGCTTTTTTGTAGTGTGCTTATGTGTGGCGCTGACTATTTTAGTAAAATTCGGTTTTCTTCATTCAGCGCTGAGGCTCCTCTGTCCCTGGAGAAGAGGCTTTGCCAACTGAAACCCGCTTCCCACGGGGAAGTCTAAATTTTTAACACCTTGGGCAAGAACAGGATGTTAAGTAGGACCCAAGGTCCCCTCAGTAGTGTTTGGGCAAGACGGCATTTAGGAGCAAGGCCAGGACACGCTGATACTGCCCCATCACAAATCAGCATCCAGTTGTCTCAGGGACCTCAAAACCAGCGTCGTCTGGGCTGAATACACAGTGCGGGATGGACAGATCATCACTCTTGGCTGAAACAAGGTCTCGCTGCTCAGGTATTGCCATTTTCTAGTTTCTTTCCTGTGAGGAAGTCAAGCTGCGTCATTTAACCTGGTTAATGATATAAATTTTTCTAAAAAGGGGAAAAAAAAAAAGTCCTAAAGCAGATGGTTTCTACTTCCCTAGAAATGAAGCTCGTTATTCTTTTCCATCTTAAAATTTCAATTATGGGGGGAAAAAGAGAAGATCAGAATTATGGCTGATGCCAGGAACAGGTTTTGGAACATAAGGTGTGATTTCCAAAGTCCCTAAATGACTTTAGTATGGTCCTGCTGAAAAATCCCTTGCTTAATTTCAAGTGAAAGACCAGTCCGGCCTCATTCGCATCGTTACATAGCACCAAAAAAGCGCTCCATAAAGATACTCTGAATTTTCTGTACACAAATGCCATCATTACAGTACAGAGAGGGGACAAGACAAGGAATTGCAGTTCTATTTATTATCCAACTGTAATTACATGTTCAAAAATGCTTCTTAGACACGAAGCTCCCTTCTGCTCTGTTCAAATCCAGGAAGTAACAAGGTGCTACTGCTTCTCTTCACAGAAGGAGAACTGGTTCATCAGCAGCATAAGCTTTTCACCCGAATGTGTATTTATTTTAAATACCTTTACAGAACCTCCCAGTGTAGTACACCCTATGTACCAACGTGTAACATGTCCCCTAGAAAAGCATCCAAGAGCCAGGGTTCACAGGTTGCACTGGTGGGACTGGGTGAGAGGAGAGAGATCTTTGGTTGTTCCTTGTCTCTGGTGGGCTGTAAGCTGAGGAGGGTGGTGGGACGAGGACTGTTCCCATCGACTGGACAGAGCCAAAGATAGTGCCACAGTCTAAGTTCACTTTTCTTTTTCACCCTGAGCGGAAGGCAGGGGAAAGCAGCTCGTAAAATCAGAGCAAAGGGTCACGAGCAGATGGGGCGAAGTGTCCCGCAGCACCAACGCTGGTGCTCATCTACCTGCAGCCACCCTCCTCTGCTCACTGGGCCTTCTAGTGGCACCTCCATGGCTTGACCGCCTTTGTGATAAGACTAAAAGATTTACAGCACTCAATTGCTATCGGAAAAGACTGTCTTGAACTAAAGTTTTGGGGGTGAAGAGTTCCCCCACCCTGCCTTCCCTTGCTCTGTGCTTGTGACCTCTTCTTCACAGGCACTCTGTCACGCTGCACTAACCTGCAGTGTACGAAGTTAAATGTGAATAAAATGGCTGCACTGTACCTGATTTATACTGCTTCTTGTCTGCTTTGTTGAAATTTGCCAGCGCTCCACAAACGATCCTCTGTTTTCTTCAGCTCCTCGCTCAAGGGAGACCCTACAGGAGTGCTGCCCTGAAGCTCTACCCACAGAAAACCCGGCAGCGGCGGACAGCGGGGAAAAAAGCCCCGTTTGAGATAAGCAGGCAGTTTTGGCAATCAGACCAGAGGAGAAAGCGAAGGGTTCCTACTCCTTTAGAGTTCTCCAGGGAGCAGGGTGGCACTTCAGGTCCTGGTTACGCTCTGAAGATGCATTAATGTCACTGTGGATAACAGCAGCGAACCACAGAGCACAACTGAAGGACGTTAACGTATCCCGAGCCTCCCTCGTGCTGCTCTTCTGTCCTTGCTCCAGAGAAATTTCCACGACTAACCTTGCTCTGCTGGACTTGTTAATTATGGAGCAAGACAATGCAACAGTGCAGAACTAAAAGCAGGAAATAAATTTTAAAAAGCTGGGGAGCCTAAAAGACAAATACACTGAGCCTGAAGCTTCAGCTGTGTGGGGGAAGTGCTACACATTCTGCTTGGAACATTCAGACGGCAAGTTCCCCGGCAGTCTTGGCTTTGTGTCCTTCTCGGTACACAGAGGGGAGGATGAGAAAAAGCTATATTTAACTCAGTTACTGGTTCTTTATGTCAAGTATGAGGGTCCCACCTTTCGTTCCCAACAGCAGTTGTTTTGAGCGCCTGTATCAAGCTCGGGATATATCCCAGAGGCAACAAACTGGCAGTAGCAGGGAAAAGGAAGGCTGAGATTGTGCTGTTCAAGGATGGAAGTGTTTTCAAAGCTTCTCTAGTATCACCTGGGCATTAAATCCCTTGCTCTGCTCACTGACGGGCTGCTTTGCCGCCTTGCAGCTAGCAGAACTGATTTCTCCCAAAATGCAGCTGTAAGGAGGGCACAACTAAATTATTCAGAGCGTGACTGCTGTCATCCTAAAACAATTTAAATTTAGCACTGAAGCTGACCATATCATCTTTTCTGAAAAGGCTTGTTCTTTTTTTCCCTGCAAACGACTTTTTCCCCCCACCATGCTGGGCAATACAAATTCTCAAGGAGGAACTCCGATCTCGTGAGCACGGAGCGTCACTGAGGCTCATTTACCCTGTTTCTCAGCAAACGATGAGGACGTTGGCAGACTTTTTTGCTGCTGCAGCTCAGCCTGCATCCAGAATGGGCAGCCTCTGAGCACCTGCCTTGCTGCGGGCCAGCTTCGCAGCCTTCTCAGCTACTATGTAGAAGCTTCCACTTAAAAACAGGCTGGACTCAAGAAATACAAAGTGATCCTGGGTTCAGAAGGTAAACAAACAGCCCTAAAGAAGCCAACTCAGTGGCCAGTGCTGCAGGGCTGCTTTTGCCCCCCTGCCCCGTCCTCCACCAGGGCTGTGTGTTCACGGAGCCATCGCCTCCAGACCAACCAGCTCACCTTCGCTACGCAGCTCCCCGGGAGCAGCAGCTCCCAGCTGGCTCGGCTGCCCTCCTTCAGCCTTCAGAAAGCATTTTACAAAGCCTCGCCCTTGTGAAATGGGGAGTGACAAGCCCATGGCTCCAGGCTGTGCTAGTCCCGGGCCACAAGCTCTGCGCTTGCCCTGGGGAGGTGCCTACCTTCCCCCCTCTCCCAGGCTGTTACCACTGACCTTGGTGGCTTCCTCAGCCACTTCCACGTTCTGCCACTGGAAGGTTTGACCCTCTTTGGCATCCAGGATGCTCACTCACTACTACTCTTCTGAACACACTGGATGCCCCAGCATCCTTCTGGAGGACTCACACCCAACCACTGAAGACTACCAACCCTGGGGAGAGATGGACCTCCATCCTCAGCTCTCCTGTAGTAAGCTGTGACCACACTAACAGTAGCTACGCAAAACCTCTTCTGATCGCTGCAATGATTCCTTGGGACAAGGCAGAGACCACATGCTAAAATCATTAACAGAAAACACCTGCATTGAGACTAACTGACAGTGGGGTGAAGCCACTGCGGGTCAGGGGAGAGGGCAGGTCCCTTTCCCCACAAGTCAGCAGGCAGCGCTGGAGATGATCTGCACCTGCCTGTCCCGACCAGAGTCCGTCCTAGTCTGCTGCCTGACGGCTCTTGCGCTTTTCTTTCCTCTGTTCCTCGGCCCCTGTTGGTGCTGAGGTCTCCTCAGGGCTCATTTCGGAGCCCGGTTCTGGCTCCAGAGGCAGCGAGGGCGGCTTTGCCAGTGGAGCTGATGCTCCAGCACCTGGGAAGAGAACACAGTTACAGTTATGGTTTGACCACATGTCTTTAGTCTAGTCCTTTTGCCCTCCCAGGCAGCATGGAGGTGCAGAACAATCCCGGCTATTAATTACTCCCAGATTTCTTCTGTCAGCTTATCAATAGCACTCAACTCCCGAGTTATGCAGCCAGAGGCCTTGCAGTATCCAAAGTTGTGCTGAAGGGAAGCTCAAGTAGGGGATGTCAGCAGCTGGGTCGCTGTGAGAAGTCAGTACAAACTCACCAATTCACTCATGCTGTGGAAGGGAAAATAGTTCCACTGAAGCTGGTTCATACTCAAACTGGAGCCAAACCCACAGTTTTAGCAAACTTGGGGAGAGTTTCCAGGCAGTTAAAGAAGCGATTTACAGAGGAAAATCAAAACAGGATACTTCCATGCTGAAGTTGCTTCTACGCTTAGTTTGAGGCTGACAACTGGTGTTACAAACTAGCTCCCTTCTCTGACAGGGAGGATAAAGCCCTTCAGGTCTTCAGTCCTTCCAAACTCCTGTATGTTTTATTTTTCAGCCTTCCTGACTAAGTCTTCCGTGCATGGAAAGTTTATTCCACGCATGAGAAATGGAACAGGTCCTTAGGGTGCCAAAGAAAGAGGCCTGGGTTGCACCACCTCTTGCTTGGTTCAGTCCACAGGAAACAAGACTGAGTGACAGAAAATCACCACCCTGAGCAGCATCTCCACCGCATTCCTCCTCGGAAGCCAAGGGGTGAGAGGAGGTCAGGCTGTGACAGGCGGCTCAGCAGAGGCTCCTCCCCAGCTCCAGCAAGACACAGCACATGCAAATACTGGCCAAAGCCTTCCAAGGCTGATGCCATGTCCTGAGCCACCCTCAGCCTGGTGGCCAGCGCTAAAAGGTGATTCAGCAACATCTGCGAGGGAGGGACCTGGCTGGACAGATGCGAAGCAGCCCCGTCGCAGTTATTTTTGTAACAGAAATGATAAAGCACTTCAGAAAATTGTCCATCTTTTTCCTTCTCTCCAGCAGCCCATCTCCCTCTGCATGAGTACCTAAAGGGCCTACAGGAAAGCTGGGGAGGGACTCTGGATCAGAGAGGGGAGCCATAGGACAAGGGGGAACGGTTTTAAACTGGAAGAGGGGAGATTTAGCTGAGATCTGAGGAAGAAATTCTTGTCTGCGAGGGTGGTGAGCCCCTGGCCCAGGTTGCCCAGAGAAGCTGTGGCTGCCCCATCCCTGGAGGTGTTTGAGGCCAGGTTGGACGGGGCTTGGAGCAACGTGGTGTGGTGGGTGGCGTCCCTGCCCAGGGCAGGGGGGTTGGAACAAGATGATCTTTAAGGTTCTTTCTAACCCAAACCATTCTATGAGCAACTTCTGGGTCCTTCCCGGAGCAGGAGCTCAATCCCAGGCTAATGGAGTCTCGCCAATCATGGCTCAGATAGAAATGGAACCTTTACTGACTTTCCACACCCCTGCAAAAGCTGGATAACAGTATAACGCACCACAGAGAGCGTCCTCCTTCCACCCTTCCTTAGCGTAGAAAACTGGGAAAGCTATTTCCAAATATTGACATCACTACTGGGTAAGGAAGTCGATACCTTCTGAAACACGTGCCGTAACTGTAGTCAGAGATCTCTCCCCATCTCCCCTCCCACAGCCCTATTTTACGGAGAAGGAGAAGAGAAGTACCTGGGGGAAGCTGCATGGTTTTCCCGTACCCCGCAGCTGAGGACATGGCTTGACCCAGGGCCTGGTTAGAGCCCAAAGGCTGCTGAGCGCTGGAGGATTTCCCCGACGGAGCAGCTCGCTGCTTGGATTTGGACTCTTTGGAAGGCTTAGTCCAGACCAGGCTCTCCCCGACCTGCAGGGCAGCTCCCATCTTCTGGGCAACCTCCACCATCTTCTCGAGCAACAAAAAGAGGAGATCCTTGTAAACAGGAACACTTCAGACAACAATAAAGTCAACAACATCGCAAAAAAATAAAAATGAGCGCTGTGCAGAGCTAGCTACTGCCTCGGTGCTCGAGGGAAACATCTCTGCTAATTCATTCCCTTAATTAAGAGGGAATCTTGTCTTGCTGTGTATTGATTGAAGAACTGGGCTTCAAAGAGCAGAAATGAAGCAAGCAGCTCTCAGCAGGCGACTGCTCTGCTCGGAAAAGCTCATAAGCAGAATTTCTTCCTAATAATTGGACTCCAAAGTCAAATTTCCTCCTTGTTTGTTGCCAGTCGGAGCATGGCTACTTAGTTCCCACTGACAACTGTTAGGCACATACCTCAGGGTCAAAGTCAGGAGCGCTGCTCTCCTTCGCTGCATTGACCTTCTTCTCCATCTCCTGGTACTGGCAGAGGGCTCCCTTCTTGTCGCCCTGGTTGTACAGCAGGACGGCATAGTTCAGGTTGACAAGGGGGTTGCACCTGCAGAAAACGCAGAAGATGCATCGTGTTCGCTGTGGGAACAGACCCAAAATCAGATGAAGGGCTGCACAGCCAGTGGCCTTTTGGACCACGATAGAGTCCCGTGCGCTTGTTGAGAGCCAGGACCTGAGCTCAGCAAAGTATCTCAGTATCAATGAGAACATGAACAACTCTGCCAATTGCCTTACCCCCTGCGACAGCCGATTCTTTGCCCTTGGGGACCATCTCAGGACTATCTTTACTAAGTGCCCGGTCTCCCAGCCCCCGGCTGCTGGGGCAGGAAGAGCAGTGACAGGGGCTTTCATCATCCTGTGACAGCTGGTCTCTGCTCTGACGGATCTCAGGCCCAGTTTGCAGGAAAGCAGCTTGTCGTGGGACAGGGCAGTGGAACAGACTCACACTTATTGATTGTATTTTACAACCCAACGTGCTACAGCACACGCTGTTTGCATTTCATTTTCCTCACCTCGTCTCTCATTCACCCAGTACAAGCGTACATAATTCCATGGACTGTTACAGAGGAACAGCAGGTGACAGCCATTAACGACAGGCTCGAAGAGAAGCCCAGCACCGCAGGTAACACTGTCACCTGCAGTCCTGCCTCCCTTCCCGATGCAGAACAGCATATGAAGATTTCAAAAAGGCAGAATTGCTCCATATATTCTCATTTTCCACAGTATCCATTTTCTTCACTAGGATACATTAAGCCTGAACAGCCACTTTTCATCTGGCATAGCCAGCAGCGTGAGCAAACTAAACCGGAGGGACAGAGTAAGCTGACTCCCGAAGCTCTCGGACCTCATCCTTCCTTAATTGCCCGACAAGCCACGCTCAACATACTGCTCTGACCATTCCTTCACAGTCTGAATTTCACCCTTATTTTCTTGAAAGTAAGGTTATTACCTGACAAAGAAACGAAATGCACGAGGGCCACCGGCCCCAGCGCGGGAGCTCCTGCATGCACTCAGCTCATGCAGGCTGCGGGATGAGACCTGGCCGAGTAGAGGTGGCACTTGGCCGGAGCAGGGGACGTGCTGTCGAGGGATGCATGGAAGAGCCCTGTCTGACCGGAGCTGCACACATGTGTCACTGTGCACAGGTCAGCACGAGAGGCTTTGTACAGCTCCCTCCATAAATGAGAGCAAGGGACTGGTGCCCTCTCCTGGAGTCTGGCAGGGACAACTGGAGCCAGCCAAGGGCTCCAGCACCGTGCCCGGGGCTGAGACAGAGAGAGCAGCATCCTTTGGGAACAGCGCAGAAGGGAAGGCTGCTGCTGACACTGCTCAATAGATAGGGAGTGTCATCCGCGGGCCATGACTATCCATCCTGGGTAAGTTATATGACAGTGCTGCAAGAAAGACTATTAGAAGAAATCTGAAAGCATTTATAACCATTGGTTTTCCTTTAACTGAGGAACTGCAACACTGATCCTGCCACAAAAAAATACCCTCCTCACTGTCTTTCCCAAAGCAAAGGAACAATTGCATGAAAAAATAAACATCAAAACCCCATCTCTTCGGGAGGTGGGGGGGGATGTGTGCGGGAAGCCAAAAAAGAAAATACAAAAAACCAAGCCCACACAATACAACACTGAAAACCGAGATCAGACAGATCTGGGAACAGCCAGGTTTAAAACTAATTGAACCTTATCAAGCTAATTCGCCTTCAAGAGCTGAGAAGCAATATGACAGTCAGAAAAATCAATAGCTAAATAACCGCAGAAAGAAAGGAGAGCTATGGGTTAGGACCAGTACTAAGAAGAAACACTTTTTTTAAAGACTTTTTCCAAGATGCTTTCCATTCCAGACCCCAGCAGGGCACCTGGGCCAAATGTCACAGCACTGCTATAAAAGTATTTACGGCAATGGAAACAAACCCAGCCATCTTCATCCCAGCCAAACAGCTCATAATATGCCAGCAACGAAAGCCCGTGGGGACACGGATCCAGCCACACAATAACCAACTAAAATATACGGCACGTCAGCTGAACAAGTCTGGATGTTCCTCCCTGCAGTCCCTGGCAGTTGGCATCCATTTCTGCTTTGATGAGGGTTTATTTTTCCCAGGAAGACTATATAGCTGGAGCATCAGAGCGGTGCCAAATATTCAGGCGAAGTTGTAGAGCTAAATTTCTATTCCTTCTCTTGGATCAAAGCACGCAAATTCATGACTAAGCAGTCGGAGAAATCTTGAAGGTCCTGGCCTGCCTTGCCAGGCGTGGGAAGCTGGTCAGGAAAAGCCAGGCAAAGGAGCCGACGGGACGTAGAGCTGTTGGAACGAACGACCAAGGCATCATTGCAAAACGCTCTGGCGCAGCAAGACATTTATAAAAACTTTGACCATAGTTTGCACAAGTTCGGTTCCTCTGAGGAGGTTACACAGACCCACTGATGTTTGAAACAGATGGAAAAGTCATATTTAAACCTGTTTTGTAATTCTATGAAGAGGTTCAGTGCCAGACGTGTGCTGGCTGTGCAGGGCTAACTCGCTGCCTGTGTGCAAGCCACAGAACTCCCAGTAAACACCTGAGAGCATTCCAGCACCTCTTCGCAGAGACAACTGCACTATGGTGTCAACCACTATTTTTTGATGTCTGCTGCCCTTTATTATGGGTTTAGGAACTTCCAGGATTCCAAAAATTAAGCCTAGGTTAGAGAGGACCAGCATCTTCTCGTGCCACCTTGTGGTAGCCACTGTGGCTGGAGAGAGTGTTGCTGGCAGAGGTCTGTCGCCAGCGCACAGAGCGCGGGGCTCAGCAGTACTGTGCTGGCTGCTGCAAAGATTCCCAGTAAATCCGGGAGAAGAATCACTGCCTAATCACCTACCAGTTAAAAGCTGAAAAGCAAAAAAAAAAGAAAGGGAAAGAAAAGCAGACCCAGGGAGCCAAAGCTATTCATAAATTTGAGACCAATTTGTTTTGCTGACTGAAACGAACTGAAAGGTTCGTTTTAACAGTTCTGAAACCAAGTGCTTAGATTTTAAGAGCTAGATTGCAAACGCTGACATTGTTAACAAAATGGAGGGAAAAGGGCTACACTGCTGTCCTTTTATATGCTCTACACTAACTTCTTGCCCGCATTCTCCCAGCTAAAATCTTCCCTCTGCCCAAATCAGCACAGATTTTATCCCTCACTGCCTCTCACTGCCCTGCAGAGTGCTCAAACTTTGGGTTACAAACACTCTGGGATGACTGGTTTTCTTCTACTGAATCTGCTTCCCTGTGTAGAAATCTTCACTGGGATCCAAAATCATCACCACTGACTCACTGACTAAACAGCAAAATAAAAACCTGCTTCGGGTTGGTCTGAAACAAAATTTCCCTTTCATTTGTCAGAGCTGACCTGAATTTAAAAAAAAAAAAAAAAAGGGGGTGGTTTTCAAACAATGACTTGCACGGCTGCAGAAATAAAAATGTTTCACTCTTGCAAACCATTTAGGGTCAAAGCAGACAAAGCATGCAAAGGAAACCAGGGAGGGAGGGGGGCAAAGCAACGCCATCACACTGCCAGCCATGATGGAGACTTACTTGTCCAGCGCCACGGCTTGCTCATAGGAACGTTTTGCATTCTCAATGTCTTCTAGGTTTGTCAGAGCAACTGCCAAAGCAAAATGTACACACGCAAGCTGATGTTTCACAAGGGACTTCATTTTTAGGACAATTCTGAGTGTCGTTACATCATAAAATAAGTCGGTGCTCACATGGTTGTCCAGCCTGCTGCCAGGATTAACCCTACTAATGTCAATCCTGACAAATATTTGTCTTGCTTGATCCCAAAAGTGTCCGGTGCTGGAAATCCACAGCCACTCCTTAGGCAACCCAAACCCAAACTCTTACATGTACAAAACCTTTTCTAATGTTTAATTTGAATCTGACTGCAACAGAATCATAGAGTTCCCTAGGTTAGAAGGGACCTTTGAGATCATCTAGTCCAACTGTTGATTTTAGTTAAACCTTCCTCTTCACCACAGAGACAGAACAGGCTATTCAGATGTTATACTTGTCAGTGATCTACTGGGGAACAGCTTCTTAGTATAGTCTTTATCCAATATTTGTTTACTTAGAATCATAGAATCACAGAATGCGTTGGGTTGGAAGGGACCTCTAAAGGCCATCTAGTCCAACCCCCCAGCAGTCACCAGGGACAGCTTCAACTACATCAGGTTGCTCAGAGCCTCATCCAGCCTGGCCTTGAACGTCTCCAGGGATGGGGCCTCCACCACCTCTCTGGGCAACCTGGGCCAGTGTCTCACCACCCTCATTGGAAAGAGCTTCTTCCTAATGTCTAATCTAAACCTGCCCTGCTCTAGTTTATAACCATTGCCCCTCGTCCTATCGCTACGTGCCCTTGCAAACAGCCCCTCCCCAGCTTTCCTGTAGGCCCCCTTCAGGTACTGGAAGGGGCTCTAAGGTCTCCCCGGAGCCTTCTCTTCTCCAGGCTGAACAACCTCAACTCTCTCAGCCCGTCCTCGGATCATCTTCGTGGCCTCCTCTGGCCCCGCTCCAACAGGTCCATGTCCTTCTTGTGCCGAGGGCTCCAGAGCTGGACACAGTACTCCAGGTGGGGTCTCACCAGAGCAGAGTAGAGGGGGAGAACCACTTCTCTGGATCTGCTGGCCACAAACTTATTTCAGCCCAAACTTTCTGCCTCTATAATGTTGCATCCCCTCAGCTGGCTATCCCCTGGGGCTGGATATCAGAGCATTGCATACCTGCCAGGAGCATGTACAGCTCTCCCATCTTGGGCTGGAAGTTGATGGCAGCACTGAGGAAGTGGAAAGCAGAGGCGTACTGCTGCATCGTGAGGTGGACTAACCCCAAATTGTACAAGATCTTCCAATCAAAGGGAGCCAAGTAGTTTGCCCGCTTCAGACAGCTGATAGCCTTCAAAAAAGGAATAAGCGTGCTGTAATGCAGCCCACCCAGGACAGACCTCCTGTCTCTGACACAAGAGGAATCTTGTTCCTGCATGAAGTTAGCTACAGATGAAAAGGAAACCAGATACTTACTGCTACATACTTCTTCTTCCCGAAGAAGCACATCCCGATGTTGTTCCACAGCGGGGGGCTTTCAGGCACAGTGCTGGCTACCACCCTGTATTTGGAGAGGGCAACATCAAAATCTCCATGAGCCTGCATCATGCTGCCAGCCGCCAAGGTAGCCTGTGAGAGAAGATGAGGGACCAGCTGAGGAACTGCATTTCCCCAAACATAGCAAGAAGACAACAGGACAAAATTAATAAACTGAAAGCCATCTCAAGAGCAACCGTTTAACTTTTTCAGGTGTTTTCTTTTGGGGCTGCCAAGACCAGCAGTGGGGAGCAGATGGGGACTCTGGAATCTCCCAACACACAGCAGAACACAGGGTAAAGAAGAGCCTGTTTCTTCCTGCGCCATCTCCATCATAACTGTCTTGGAAATATTGCAACCTGACAAGTGTTTAGAGTATGTTTTGGGGCAACAGTAGTATCTCCTAGTGTCTGAGTCTCTGAGAAGATCTAGGCACTGACAGTTTCTTTTCACCAGCAAGGACAGATAGGAAGAGTTCTGGTGCAAGTCAACTGGAGAGTAAAACATACACAAGCAAGACGTACGCAGCAAAGCTAGCCTACTTCACATCCACTGCCTGATACTGCAAATTAATGGAAATATGCATGGGGAAAAAAAGCAAGTGCTCGCAACACGCTATATTTAGACCACACTAGTTAAGTCCCTTATAATATTTCACAGTGACAAGTAAAATTTGTAAGTGTAAAAGTGTTTTCACAACAACATTCAGCTTGCATTCATGTATCGTTCGTCAACGCCACATTTCAATACTCTCCATCGTTAACATCGTCCAGAAGGAAAAAGAGGCAGAGAGAAATGAGGTAACATGTCTAAAAAGGGAAGCAGTTTCAGAGTCAGGAATGAACCCCAGATGCCAAGCTCGGCCTTCCAGACCAGAGCCAAGGAAAAGTCACATGTCTATGCAGGAAGTGTATACAGCACAGAGTTATTAGCAGACAGAAAAATAATACAACGGAATATCACCTGCATCTGTGCTCCCTATCTAGGAGTCACAGGGTCCCAGGAAGATCTCTTGGGGTTTTTGAAACAACGTCTAGAACATCTTCCTTGCAAAGTAAATACTATGTTTTTTAATTTGTTTGCGACTTCAGATTAAAAACCAAAGGGATCAATTTAACATCCCATATCCTGTCCCCTCCCCTTTCCCTACCTCCACACACAGCCAACTCCCTACCCAGGGAAAGGTCCCAGAAATGTATTTTGGAGAAAGCTTTCTGGGCATGATCCTTTCCAGCCTCTCCAGGCTAAGACCCTGGCAAAGCTCTCATCCTGGAATTAGCTTTAAGAGGTGTCTCATCATTATTCAGCTGGTTTGTTTCCACTCCTCATGATACCTTGTAGTTGCCTGGGTCATAAGTGAGCGCGTTTCCAAGGTGTTCAAAAGCCTTCTGGTAATCCCCAAGCTGGGAAAAGAAGTAAATAAGCATCAGAAATTTGGGAATAAGGGGGGTTAAGAAGAAGAGTGCATACTTTTGGGGCACTAGAATTTCTGGTTCAATTAAATATTCAGAAAAGTGAATTTTACAGTACTCCCACTACACACACATGTTCTTGTTTGATAATTTACAAAACAGATTCTAAAAATTTATTTTGCTGGGCTGGATTCACTGTTCTGACCAAAGCAAAGTTTTCCATATATTTTGTGCTCTGACTCTTCTATACAGGAGCGAGCTTTGGGTTGATACTTCTCTGCTTCTTTCCCTCTTTCAGAAAAGAGACTATAAACGGCTACTCTGCACATCCTCAATTCCCTCACCACAACTTTCTCACTCCCCAAGGCATTCTGTTCATGAGGAAAAGTCTCCCCTTGTCTTCTAACAGACTGCAAGTGTTAGTGGGCACGACTGTGTCCAGATATAAGCACAGAGCTGCTTAGAATCCCTTAAATCCTATTGTTTTCAATTGAGTTATGCCAGAATTGTACCAGTCCAAACAGGATAAAATTCTGGATACTGGTGTCCTTTTTTGGTCACAAAAATGGGTAAGAAGCCCATCTGTCAATTCGACATTTACACTGATGCATCACAGTCCAGCACCTTCTGTAATTAACAGCAAGTGGGAAAGCTGTAGAAGCATCTTTGAAACTCCTGAAGGTGGGCACGTACCCAGAGAGACACGACAAAGAGCGAACAAATCACAGACCAGAGACCCGGGAGGTTAATGTACAGGGCGAATACTCACACTACTTCTGTCTTACAGATACCCCTTCCCATGTCGTATTCCCTTCTAAACCTATACATACCCACTTAAGACATCCAAGGCTCCTACTGGATTTCCCTACCTCTGGAGCAAGGCAGTGTTTTTCAAGACCTACATTTTATTCCCTATATTTCCCTATATTAGGGAAATGCTTAAGGGTCTTTCCAAATCAGCTCTTGGTACGAGTTTTCCAGCCCATCAGTCCTTTCAGGCAATACTGCCTATTCTTCTTTGCTTGTTCACTCTTTTGGAAGCTTACTTTTGGAATAATCAGACCGTCCTTCCCATACATTTCACAGACCCAAGTGATAAGCATGCCTTTGTTATTTAAATCGATTCAGGTTTTCTTCTACGGTGCATTAACGCTAACAATTTCATGGCTGCTTTTGTAGGCGAATAACTTGCTAGACTCTTGCTCCAGAAGCAAGGTAATGACTAGTCGTGTTTTGTTATACTTGGAGGATTTATAACAGAATTAGGGCGGTTGCCAAACAGAATTCCTGGTCTGGCTCAGGTCCAGGGAATCAACTTGCTTTTAGCAGCAAAAGGAAAAAAGAAGATAGCAAAAAGCAAGCTCTGTCATGTTAAATGCAGTCTTTAGAGAAATGTGTGCAAGTCATAGGAAGGCGGATAGAGATTAACTCAATAAAAAGCCCTTGGTTATTTTGGAAATAATTAAGTTCACGTAATAGCGAACAGTCTTCAGTACCTGCAAGTAAAGTAACCCCAGTGTTGTAAGGAGGTCTGTGTTTTCTGGAGAAAACCTGTAATACAAAAGCCAGAGAGCTGCGTTGTTTATCAGCCCTTCTAGAACAGGGTAAAAACAGAACATGGAATTATGATGCTACATTATACTAGTATCACTCCAGGAAACTAGCTGTTATTATTAAACACAAATATCAGAACAATTGCCATCATGGGGACCTCCTTTGAACAATATTACACCTAAGCTTTCAAAATGTCTTCTAGATATAAATGAGAAGTCAACACAGCTCTGTAAAATAGATCTGGATGCATAATAAGATAATGTGGTTCTTCTAAGCTTCAAAGAGAGTATGCATCAGCGACCTGGAAATACGAAATGGGATTTTTCCATCCTCTCCCACAAACCGCCCTCTTGGGCCATGTAGGACAGGCAATCCTCTGCATTTCTGATGGATCCTATGCACAATCACTGTCAGATTTTTAATTCACCCTACAAAAAGATTACAAACCTGGTTTCACAGACCAGCTGTGGAGTGCTCGCCGCGGCTCTGTGCTACGCTGCAGCCCACAGCTTGGAGTGCTCAGAGAGGCACTACCTGCTAATGTGTCCCTGGCCATACACATCGCTTCATTCAGCACAAAAAAAGCTTGAAAAAGTATGTCCCAAGGGCTTCCAAGTGCTTTACGCAACTGCCAATCCTTCATTGCCAGTATAAGGTTCACACAGCAATGTTGTGAACCCTTTTAAAAGCAACGCCTTTCCCAGTAGCTTTTGAAGACATAAATAGGATGAAAGCAACAACCAAAAAGAAAAAGTGGACACACTGTATTTGTGGCCTCACTCACCTTAACAGCAGTAAGTTTTCAATTCCTTGCTATCGAGACTTAAGAAATCTAAAATGCACCTCACAGTGGCACCTTTACACCTCAACCAGAACAAAACCACCTGATGGTATATAAACACAGAGCAACAACAGGCTATCCTGGAGCTGGTAACAGCAGGCAAAATGTAATAGGCAGATGAGAACAAAAACAACAAAAAAGAAAAAAAACAGGAGTGAGGAAGAAGGGAGGGCAAGGGGGCACCAAGATAAGAAATATAAACCTGGTAAGACGCTTAGCAAGGATTATTTATGTAATAAACATTCTAGATTAGTCCAAAAGTTTACCCAACCCAATAGACTGTCAGACAGCAGTCCAAAGCAGATGTGCAAGGAAACAGCATGTGAAAAGACCTGGTACAAAATGTAGACCCTGCACTGGCTTGCGGCATGCTCCTGCTTTTCTTTAGTGTTTGCCTCCATTACAAAACTCTGTTTAAAAGTATTGGTAAATCAGATGCTTGGGAATGCCCTAAGACAAGATAGATGGGTACTGAGAAACAGTGACGGGGTGGGAGAGACTCACTGTGAACCAACCCATCTCTAGCCTGCCTACTCGCAGGCTCTCAAACATAAATCACTCCAAGCGAAAACAGCATGTGAAACCCAGCAACTGATTTTTGACAGACGATCAGGGTTAGAGAGACACCCGGGGTTAGATCTTTTTTGGTAGATAAACCTTTGGGATTGATGAAGTCAGTTTTGGATGGGTTTGCTCCCAGGCATCTCTGTCCATTTGTTTTTCCACTTTTTTTTGGCAGACCTTCAAACAGCTACCTTCTTCCCTGACACATTGTCAGCAGGAGGAGGACTACAGCTGAGAGCCGAGACAGCTGAAGAGCTTGAAAGTGCCAGCTTTGCACAGAGACACTATAATTACCATTAGCTTTTTAATCATGTCCTCAATTCAGATCTGGGACACCAATCAAATTTCTCCTGGCACAGGATGGGACGTGGGCAGATAGAAAAAGGGATATATTCTTACTCTACGGCTTTCTTATAGACTTCAATGGCTTTATCTGTCTCCCCCTCCAATAGGTGAATTTTCCCCAGCATCATGTAAGTCAGATCATGTCTGTTGAGCTCCAGGGCATTGTTGAGCTGGTCTCGTGCCTAAACACACAACAACAGAGAATAAAAAAAAAAAAAAAAAAGTGATTACAGAGTCCTCAGTGAAGCAATAGCCCAAGAGCAATCCCCAGCTGCTAGCGAAAGGGAACAGCTAACACCCCCTGAGCTCGGAGAACCCTGCTAGCAAAACCCATCCCAGCTAATTGTTGAAACGAGTTCTGCATCAGGACCCATGTGCTTTTAGGGACAGAAAAAGGCAACGTGGCATGCTTCAAGCCAAGAGAAGAAGCAATGACCTCCCAAGGAGGAGAGAAGCACGGGCCTGTTCCTGAATTTGAATTTGTTTGGTTTGAGGGAATCTCCGGATTTGTCAGGTTAACAGGTACATTACAGTTTATTCTTCGCTAAAATGCTTATTCCAGCAAAGAGCACGGATTGCCAAGTAAACAAGAGGAGTGAATCAGCTCTTGTCAGGCACACACCAATCCCCTCCAACAGGAGACACCTGGAAGCATGTCTTCCTTTTACTTCCTCAGGCCCAGCCAGCAGGACAGAAAAGTATGTTCGCTGTCTCTGAACTCAAGATATATTAGAAAGACAAATGCTGACACAGTAATGGAATTTTGCAATACGAGATATCTATTACCGGCAACTACTGAAGGAAGAGACAGCCATCCCCAAGGGCTTCGTTATATTTCAGACATCCTCATGGAAGTATTGCTGCCCAGGGTGACTGGTACATCTCAGACTTACGGAGAAGCTGAGAAGTCAGCAGGTTCCAGTTTGGAAGGCGTTACTGCAGACAACAAAGCCCAAGTATGAACTCCAGAGTTCTTGCTTTACAGCCATGCCTCGATCAAGGAACGCAGCAGGGGTTTGCTGCAAGGACCACAGCACCCCACCAGAAAGAGCAGCAGGGAGCGGTTGGGCCAAAGTGAGGAGTTTTCTAAAAATGCTGTTTTTTCCTTTACAAAGTGACCCCAGAGGATCAGAGACAGCTTGGTGCTCACCACGAGCACCTGGGGCAGAGTTAAGTGAAGAGCTGGATATGGCGGGCTCAGACCTGGGAACAAAACTCCATTTCAGGCCTCCAAGAAGTTCTTTATTAGCTACAAAGCTAATGAAGTTAGTGCTCCCCACACTGCAGCTATGCTCTTTTGTGACTTTTGCTCCAGGCTTGGTGGAGCTTCAGACACAGGAGCAAATAAATCTTTTCCATGGAGGAAAAAAGGTGCCTGTTGCACCTCCAGCAAACCAACCCTGTAACTCTTCTCGCTGAATCCTGCCAGACCAAAGGGAAGGCAAGTTTTCCTTCAGAAACTCTCTGCATGAGGTGCAGCAGTCTGAGCTGTATGCTGGGGAAACGGTTTGGGTCTTCACCATCATGCTTCTCTTTCTTCAAGAAGACGGAACTGGCACGCTGTACGGATAACTGCTCCTCACAGAACCAGCAGTGTTTATGGTTCTAGTTTTAAAAGGCTCGGAAAGAGAAGCAGCTCTTGTTGGGGCACAGCTGGCTTTCTGTCTAGTTTGCGGCGGCTCTTTGAGGTTTCTCAAACATTCCCTTTAAAACCAGAAATGCTCTCTGAAAAATCCTAGTTCAGAAAGAGCCTCCTGGCCAGCAACAAGGCTCACCTCAGTGTCACTCTGATCCAACTTCGCAATCTTGCGGCCGACTCAAAGTAATTCAACATGCAAATAGGAACAGAGGCAACTCACAAACTTTTGCTCCCAGAAACAAACGCTGAAGCTAAAAACCTTCCTTAATGCCTATCACTGCAAATGACCCACTTCAAAATACCAGCGAGAGTGAAATTTCTGGGAATTCTGCTTCCCATTTGTCAGGCAGATAAGAGGAGTATTTGCATTACCTTGTTGAAGTGTTTCAGGTACATGTAGCACACACCCAGGTTGTGGCTGATCTCCTGTAAAAAAACACAACAAAACCCCCAAAACCAAATCAGCATGAGGTCTGAGACACGTGCTACACAATCTGCCAGTGCTAACAGTCATCGCTGAGCTGGACGGGGAGACCCCTGTGCCTTCCCACACCCTTCTGGCTTTGTACATCAAGTAAACCTATACATTCAAGTTGCTTCTGGAACCTGCAGAGTTTAAGTGTGATTGTACACAAAAGACTAGAGGCCACCGAGATAGAAATGCAGCAATGGCGATGGTCTCTTTGGAGAAGAAGGAGCAAAGACTGGTTTCTTCCCTGAGATGTGATTCAGTTCCCAGGGAGATCTCTGAAGCTAGGTAAGTTGGCTTCTGGGTGGCTCTCAATCTAGCTGTACGGTCATTAGGGTATGCAAAATGCTGCACCCAGCTGAACAAAATGTGACGATGTTCCTAATTTTCCTAGAAGTTGAGCACCAGAAGGGCTGATATCCTTCTGGCATCTTAAACAATTTTGCACCAGAGTAGAAAGATCCCTTAGGGATACTAACCACTCTGGTGACGCTGTGGGGAAGAATCATGCCTCTAATTCATCGCCAGTACTTTAACAGACAAGCTACTTGCCACCTTCCCCACCCTGGCACATTTTGGGGAGCTGAAAAGCAAGGTCCACTAGTTCCTCATTTCTATTCTGGTGAGCATTTCACTGCTTCATCAGTTCAGACAGCCTTGACCTTTAAGAAGAAACTCTCTTATTTCCTCATCAACCCTCTTAGAATGATATTCTCCTCCACACAGTCTCTCCAGTTGTGGAGAACAGTAATGATGAATCAGTAACTCCTGGTTACTGCAGCTCGCAGAATGAGACAGCGCAAGGGAAGAGCACAGGCTGGCTCCACTTCCAGTGCTGAGCCTGGTGTGCGAAACAGGTAATCAAAATACCCGCTGAACCCTGCCTGCTGTGGCTGTAAATAAGGTTTTTAGGCATGCTGAGCACATACTGCAGGTAGCCTGGTTAGCTAAGGGAGTGCAGACTTGAGAGAAGACCCACGGTATAAAAGGTTTCTGAGCTGTCTGGCACAGGATAAGTTGAATAATACCAAACGTATCCTTGTATCAAGTCTGAATTTGAGATGTACTGAGCAGCAGAAGTACGGCTAAAGCCAACGAGTACCTGATGTCTTAGGGAATGAGATCACACGTAGCAAGTCTATCTTAGAAACAACACTTCTGCAGGCAAAACACTCACCTGCAGAAGGCTGCCCACAGCTAACGGCAAGCCACGTCCTCTCTCCTCTCACCCACTGTCACACGTTTCCCTTTGCAATACTCTTCCTTCACTTTTTGACTTCTTATATAGAAGACCTAATTTAATTATTGCTCCTGTAGCCACCAGACTAAGTTTTGCCAAAATAGGTAATGCTTGGTAGGTAACAAGCCACCCTCTCAGCTAGTTTGAGGGTAATCTTTTTCAATGGTGTTTTGCATTATAAAAAGATGCCCAATTACTCAAGCAAGTTTTAATGATAACTGAGGGTTTCCAAACAGGGAGCTACTTCCCATATTTTCCTTAACGTAATTTAGCTCTTTGTACTATACACAGCTATGTTAATACTAACACTTTGCAAAGCTCAAACATGTTGTTCGATTCTGTGTGTCCCAAGACCAGGTGTGGGATTTTGCAGGCAGAAATGATGCCTTGCTCCTGTGATCCCAGCCAGAGGCTGCAGAGGCCCATCCATGCTAAAAGTCAACGTCTCTCAGCCCTGCAGCTCCTCCTCTGCTCAGAGTGCAGGCAGTAGCAGCTCACCTCCGCCTGGAACAAGTTCGCAGCCGGTTTCATAAAACTGCAGAAACATCTGCACACTACAATAATCTGCAAGTCACTGAAACACTTACCCAGTCCTTTTCATCGAGTTTGGCTGCTTCGTTGTACACTTCAATGGCTGCCTTGTGTTTCCCCAAAAGAAACCTGTGAAAGCATTTCAATTTTTATTTTTTCTTGATCTGAAACCCTGCTGTGCAACCACTATCACCTTTGCCAGTGAGAAATGATGCTATTTGCTAGTTCTGCAGAGACCTGTGTGAGGAGCCCTGAGAAGTTTACAATCTCAGCGATACTATAGCCTGAGCACTGCTCCCTTTCAGGGCCGAGGTCGTCAATCCTGCGAGATGCTGAGGCGCTCCCTGACGTTACTGGAGATGCAAGGAATGAATTCGCAGGCTCTGCAGTCTGCCTTTGTCTCAAAGGAATAAGAGAGGTGATCTAACTGGGCACCCAGAAAGGGGTCCGTAGGGCAAGTTTACACAGCTCAAGTCAGCGCCCTGAGCTCTGGAGCTAGAGATCAGCGTGTTACGTCTCTGCTTACAGCACAAAGAAAAAGAAAATAAAATGGCAGCCAGGCAGATAATAGAGATTCTGCTTTTAAGGGTAGCCTACGCTTCTGGAAGCCAATTCAAGTGTTGATAAGGAGGAAGCATGTTTGGACTTCAGCAGCCTGGGATTTCGCTTGATGCCTGGGAGAAAAACAAAACATGGAAGGTCCTGGGTGGCACATCAAAGAGAAACAATAAAACAACACTCACAGCGATCGTGCCACCTGCTTGAGGTTGTCAGCGCTCCGAGGGTTCAGAATGGAACATGTCTGAAAAAGTTCAAGAGATTCTTGAATTTTCCCCTCCAAGCGAAATATCAAAGCTGTAAGACAACATATAGCAGGCAAATTAGTCCATTATCTGCAGGAAAAATGCGCCTCTCTGACAGCAGGGAAAGAAGGGAGAGCACAGATAGATTAAAACAACACTTATTTCGTCTTCCCCCTCCTGCAGCAACCTCAGGCAGAAGCTGTGTCTGAGGGCAGAACGACAACGCATGCAAAGGACTCATGCTTGCTTGGAAAAATTCCTGTTCTTCAGAGCAAAGGCAGATTTAAACCCTGGCAAATTGCTCATTAAGACACAGTCTGGATTTCCACCCCCCCGCCCCAGCCTCTACAGGCTGTTGTATGTTCTTGGCCAACAAATTTCTGCTGTTCCCCATCACAACACTTTGAATTGCAATGCCAGGTTTTAGGCACATTTTTTAGGGGACAGAGGGCAGGACAAGAGGAAGATGATGCTTAAAGCAAAGAGGAAGACAACAGTCACCTCGGCAGACAGCTCTAACAGAAAACAGGCATCTGTGATACAATCAAACACACAACCCAAGCACACGCCAACACACTGAAGGCCAAGAGCCCACAGTCCAAGGAGGAACCGGTGACAAACTCATAGATAGGGACAAAACAGAAAATCTAATCTGCCCATCCATGTGAAAATCCCAAACTTCTAAACCAGACCTGGCAAGCAGAAAAAAAGCCAACCTTTTTTTTTTATATATATATATATATATATATATAAACTTTATATGTTTCTATCATCTTTTCCCCTTCTTATCATTCACTGAATCTCAAATCAGAAGTAACTTGCTTTAGCAAAATTAAGACTTTTGGAGGCCTCTTGTGACATACCTTGAACGTAGACTGCGTATTCGCACAGCCCATGAGACTCCTGGAGCTGCTCTTTGATGACAGCCTGAAACAAGAAAGTGCAGCGAGTACATACCAAACGCGGACTCCCTCACCGAAAAGCCCATTAGCTGGTTCACTATTACCCCATTCCTAAACTGCAGCATGGCAACTTTCAGAAGAACATAAACCCTTCAAATATTTTAATAAAGGCAGTCCCTATGGAAGAAAATCGATTTCTGACTGTCCAAATACTTTCTTCAGCCTTGATTTGGGGGATTTTTTGTATGTGCTACATACACTTGTGCTGCAGCTGTGCTTATTGCAGAATGCCCTAAAATAACTTGAATTCAACCATCATGCAACACGTTGATGGACACAGTTCTACCTTTTGTGATCATAAAGGTGGTATCACACAGTACATGACAACTACAACACTCGTTTAATCAGAGTTTGTGCTTGCAAAAGTCAGTATTA
The DNA here is from genome assembly GCF_963924245.1 of Chroicocephalus ridibundus. Classification (NCBI taxonomy): domain Eukaryota; kingdom Metazoa; phylum Chordata; class Aves; order Charadriiformes; family Laridae; genus Chroicocephalus; species Chroicocephalus ridibundus. Next base: position 27,422,177 of record NC_086292.1, read on the forward strand.
ATACAGAATTTGTGGCTAGTTACTGCAATATACTATATTAAAATGCTGTAAGAGTGGCAAACTGTCATTATTTTAACAGAGATAATGACAGATATTCAGTTTCCGTTACAGAAACCACAGCCCCACGTATAATAAAGGCACCGGACTGCAGCTGGGACAGCTACAAGAGCGCACAGAAGAGTGCAAGCTCCTCACTGTGTGTGAAGAGCACTGTGCCAGGAATACTGTAGCCCTTTTAGTATTTCTCCGTTCATTCCTATTACCAAAGATAATTAGATATTACCTGGGGAAAATGCCACAAGGAATCTCTGAAAGCATCCTCTGCTGATAAGGGTATCTACTCTAGGCTCTTTGTGAAGAAATAAATTGAATTGGAGCAACTGCAGCTGAGTCAATGAAAGCCAAATGAACAAATGACGAGTACATGGGAAAAGGAAGGGGAAAAAAAAACTAATGAAAATGTAAATTCTTGCTGGCTGCATTCATGCGGCTTACTGTTTGGGGTGCGAGCGCAGCTTGCCTATATTCCACAGTCACACATGACCCGAAATTATAGAACTGGTTGAAAAGACTGACCTTTGGGAGGATGAGCACTGTGGCTATGAACCAAGAGCATCATTTCTGCTCTGAGACTCCTCTTTTGCTTGGAAGTGGAAGAGACAAGTGGGGAAAAGAAATATTTGTGGGCTAACAATAAGCTGGTGCTCTTCTGGCACTTCTGTCAAGTGTGTGATCAGTACCAGCAACCCCTGCCTCCGAGACGAATATAAATGAAGGACCTGAAAACAAGGAGGAAACCTGAACCTCCAATATAGCACATAGAAGGAAAGCTGGGTGAAGGCAAGAAGGGTTATTATTGAGAATCCTCACTCGTAAAAAGAAAACAAAGGACATGAAAGAAAAGGAAGAACAAGTCTAGGCTGTGCTTCCCAGCCAATCTGTATCTGGTAATATATCTATATTATACTCTGTACAAAGTACATTATTATATGACACTCAGCTTAGACATAACCAAGCATCTCCTGAATACGGATACTCTACATTGCTCCATCTACATAAAACCGGCTTCTCAGAGCAAGAGAGGGCAATAGAGAGCTATCTTTTAGAGAGATCTGATTAATTCTATAAACCCTAAAAAATCCCATGGCAAAAGGCCTTGAGCTGAGAAATATGATCCGTAATCCCAGCCTTCCCTCCCAAATTTATTTAACTCACCAACAGAATTTAGACATGCTGGCAGGAGACCAACCAGCACGAGCGATTTTAATTAATTAAAAGCATCTGGTAATTTTAATAATTCCTTCCTCACACATAACAGAAGCGGAAGATTTCTGTTGTGAAAAAGCGGTTAGGGGGCAGGGCTGGAATTGATGCCACAAGCAGAAAACACAGTTTATTCGCTTTGCATGCGAAGAGCGAGAGCCGAGTGATGCTCAGTGCTTAGCAGGGCCTGTCCCCTGGCTCCCCCCACCCCTCTCTGCCTGCGCCATCACAGGGGACGCTGCAGCCGTAGGCTGCGGGGGATCTTTGCCTTGCACCTTGCTGGGTAGGGGGAGAGGCAAATCAAGCAGCCAGCATTATTAATCTCTCACTGGAACAAGCATCAGGATTTATCAAAAGCTTGGCAACACCAAAACAGAGAGAGGAGTGGCACTGTCAGGGTTAAAATCAATTTGTATGCTTTCACTTTGGGGAGCTAATGTTGGCAAACAAACAGTTTTTTCTTGGCCTTTTACATCTTTGAAAAATATGGGAGCTTTCAAAATCATGTTAGAGAGGAGGCATTTCAAAGCACCGAGTGGGAAAGAGGGTTTAGCAAGATTCAGACCACAATTAACAGCATCACAGGTCACTCGTTTCTTAGCTGAGTCTTAAAAGAAAACTGGACTTTAATGATGCCCAAACTATACTAAAATCAAGGAGTTTACAGCAATTTAAGCCACTGGGGATACTGTCAATACCTTTTTCAGTTTTGAAGGTATTATCCCCAAACGGCATGTTTGGGAATGTCTGTGCTTATCATGTATAAGGACAAGGACCTGGGGCATCCAGGTTAGACCCACAACCCCACATAACACCAGCAGAGAGAGACCGAGACAACCAGAGGGCAGCTCAGCCCACGTAAGATCTGAATCGCCTTTTGGAAGTGCCTAGCACTCCTCAGTGAGGAGTTCCTGAGGTTCCTATCTTCTCCGGGACAAATCCAGGCCTCTGAGCACAACTCCATCTCATCTGGGCAATCATCTGCTGTGGTTTGGTGCCAAACTCTTCCAACTTTACTGCAAAAACCCTACTTTGTGAGCAAAAGGCTTTGCTGCCTTTGACAGCTATAGCAAAGCTGGCCCGCCAAGCAAAAGAGCGTTAGCCGTCTTCTCTCAGTTTTTTTCTATTTTGCTTACTTCCATGACTGATGAAAACGTGGAGAAGTCAATGTTGCCATTATATCATCCACTTGGTTGTTTTCTTTGTTTTCCTGAGCTGTACATCTTTTCTGCGCTCTGTGATTCTATATCACATCACAGCAGCAGTAAAAGTACACAATCAGAGACCAAAAAAATGCAGTCAGGTCAGCAGAAAAGGGAAACAATTTTCCATTTAGATTTCTAGTCCAACTTTTGTTTATATCTATTTAAACCAAGGTCTGAGAGGAAATCGCTCTGCTGATGATACAACCCTCCGGCTCCATTAATTAAGAGCTAAATGAATTTCCTCCAGCCTGCCACTTTCCTAAGCACCCCCAGGAGTTCTCCAACAGCGAGAGACGAGTCCTGACCAACCCTGCTGTTGCAGAAGGAAAAATGTCTTTTCAGATCTTCTCTGCACATGACAGAAACAGAAAGGCAACTCTTATTACCCTCCTCCTGCCCACTGGCACATGATCTTCGATAGCTTGTGTTCATTTTATCAGGAAAACACACCATTTAATAGATTGGCTATTTCCTTAGTCCACTTACCGCTATAATCCCAAATCGAACAACCACTTCCAAGCCAGCCACCGAATGCAGGAGAAACGAAAGGGTGCAACATATCATGTGTAAAATGAAAGAACTGTGTCCAAGGGTAACCAAGATCTTTTTTGTTAGACTTGGTAGTAACGTTTTACTCAACTGAAGTGTTTTTCATAGCGTCTCTACAGTACCATCGAGAGACCTGCACTATGGAACTGCATTATTATCATTTTGGAAGAGGCTATTCATCACTTGGAACAAGAGAGGTTTGCAGTTCTTTCCATTTTTCCACTCCCAAAGACATACTGAGCTCACAGAGTGCTCCAGAGCACTGCACGCATGAATCCTGAAGGTAGGCAACGATTTGAGAACATTAAAGTTATTTTACTTGTATTTTCTCCTGGTCCTCTTATTCCAAAAGAAGCCAGGAAAGAGGCTGGTTTGAAAACTGGTATGAAAACTATTGTTTCATAATGTTAGTAAAATACCTCCTAATGTAAATTGTCAGAAGTAGCTCTTACCTTACACTCGTCGTAGTCTCTGCGAACATACAGCAGATAAATCAACCAGTTTTTCCTCTCTAGGATGGGTAACTCCGGTGCTACATGTAAAATAGGAATAGAATACAGCAAATCAGAGTGATCAGCAGGGAAACGGGGCACAGCACAGAGAAGTTCTCAACCACCCGATCTGCAAGCACAACTAATTCCAGAACTGCAACTGCACTGGGCAGTGCAATTAATCATTTGACTTGAAGCCTGGAATGTGGACATACAACCAGTGTCCAGTTTCATTTTACTTCTCAAAATGATGGATAAAACGTGTTGTTCAAGACAGACGCTAAATAAGACCTCTTAGCAGAAAACCACGAGCTCAAAAGACTTGAGGCATCGGCTCCTTCTGGTGCAGTTACTGGAGCAAACAGCTCCAAGCACTAGCTACGCACACATTTTAATTCATTTTTTAATTAATGCTGGTCTGATGAAATTGGTTCTTCCAAATATGCAAGAAGCAGCTTGGGGGAAACGAGTTGGATTCACATTTTGGAACTAGGGCAGAAGAATAATAATAAATTTCAGGGAGTGAATGAGAAGGAAACGGGCGATACACACAAAAAGAGACTTTGGAGATGTTGCTGGTCTGAAGGTGTCAATAATTTAAAGAGGTCAAACTTAGTTCTTTGAAACTGTGAAGGGACTGTGAAACATCACAGGTCTGAGATACCGTGAAGCTACTGGCAGAAAAACGTATTTGATGCAGTGGAGGAGAAAGACTCGTGCTCCGTCATTTCAATCCCAAGCAGCTTGCAGCAGTAATTATGGCAAATCACGAATGGATGTTGCTTAGTGATATTCTCGTTGGGTTTAAAAGTTTAACACACTGCTGTGCATTTCATTAAGGCTTGAAATGTATTGCTTGTTACTCGTTTCTACAGTTCAGATGCCGGTAGCTGAGAGGTAACCATAGCAACTGGCAAAAAAGCTATCTGTTTGCAAGTCAATATTATGACAGAAGTGCAGAAGCAAAGCAAGGCGAAGGCCATCGCAGGAGCTGGGGCAGCGGCGAGGACAACACAGCACCAGGCCACCTTCTCCCAGCCCAGCATGGACCCCCCACCACCGATGGAGACACGGGCTCAGCTTCCAGCACCCCAGAGCAGAAGGTGCTATTTGAAGTGCTCCGCAGTCCCCGCTGCCAGCACGGGTCATGATCGGATGTAAGAAAGAAGAAACTTTGCAGCTGGAAGGACTGAATCATGTCGGGAGACGTTATCGGTGCAAAGTGTTATTATCTTTTAGAAATGCTGAGCTTTAATCATGCAAGGACTGCACCTGCGGCTAGCGGCAAACACTTCTCTCAAGCATACCAGGCTCTCCCCCACAATTCACACCAAGTCTAGTATCACTGAGAGCACTTAAAAATAACTAGAATTCCTTCTGCTGATGAAAAAAAAATATTGTCAAGCCGTTCTGGTCTTGGTTAGTTTTCCTTTTTTTAAGTTCTAGAATAACTAAACAGGCTTTATACTAAGACGGAGCGGAGATCTAAGCATACACACCAGCAATTTAAGTCAAATACCTTATACAAAAGGTTCAACTACCCCAAAAACAATTAGAAAAGTCACAGTCCAAGCAAAAAAGTAATTCAAACAAGCCAAGTTTACAGAAATGCACAGATCAAGGATCCAAATGCTCTCAAATTCTGGTTTACTGTGGGATATCTGGGTCTTCGTAACTAAGGCTTTTTAATACACATGTTCTCAAATCTGATTGATTTCTGATGACTTCATGTTTTCCATTTGTCCGTCTTACAGTGAAACCATGAACGGAAGCCTTAAAAGGCTGCCTAAATAGATACAAATTTGTTGAAAAAACACTATTTCATAAAGAGTCTGGAGGGCTGCTGTTCTGAAGCCCGTTGAGAGGTTACCCAATTCATTAACAGATTTGTAACGACTTCCCTGTGTAATTTATTACAGGTGCCAGGGTTTGACAGAACTTTCTTTTCCGAGAAACACAGCACGTGGGGATGCTAGAAGTGAACCGCAGAAAGCAGCCAGACTTGGGTGCTCTTCCCGCAAGTGTCCCCTGGTGCCACTATCCGACACAAAACACTGAACCAGACGTGTGTCTTGGGCACTTCATGCTTTCTTTTGTAAGCATGGATTTAAGCGTAGACATTGCAAACACTATTTAACCATAAGGATTTTTATTGCAGTCAAAACTAAAGTACACTTTGACATTTTGCGCCTACTAATACAGTTTAAAATTACAAAAACCTGCATCATTACATACAATGAAAACTATCTTACATAGGGATTAATCAGAAGACCCTCCAGACGTACTCCATCTGGTCTCCAGCCATCTGCAGTGCACGCCTTACTGGGAGGTTAAAAAGAAATAGAGAGTACCTTTAAAAGTTAAAATATACAGAAAAGCTACCTGGCTGGGGTACGTTGCCAGCTGAGATGGGAAAGACTAAAATATGTTAGATCCTACACGAATGGTTTGGGCTAAGCTTAGAAAACAGTACATCAGTGAGCGGATGGAAGATCAGTTGTTTCATTCCTGAAGGAAAGAGCTTTTTCACAGTTTTAAGACCAGAGGGACACTACACTCCACTCCCACGCGACGGAAATGCCTGCTGAGAACAGGGTTGGGAAGGAAGAAATGCTGAACGTCAGAGCAAGCGCCCAGCAGAGTATGGAGCTGTAAAAGAAAAGGGTAAAACAGACACCGACTGCCTTCTGGGTCTGAGCCTGCAGAAACCCAGAGGAGTTACCTGAGAGAGCTGGGCTGGAGAGAAAACAAAGAAATCAAAACACACCACAAGACACAGAAGCGAACAGTGTTCACATCTGCAGAGATAAAATAGTTCTGCTTCCCCTGGCGATACGCTGAGCTAAGGAAAACCACGTGGAATTGGGAAAACACATGGAGTTTTTACGCTTCTAAAACTCATTTGGAAATAGCAACAAGCCTGGTTGAGGAGCCATTACCCTCCTTTTCTCTTTTATTTTTCCCTAAGACAAGCAAATTGGTAAAAGGCAAACAATTCTGACGTCTTTCGAAAAAGATGTCTAGATTAATTCATTTAAGTGCATCTTACACCTGAATGCAAAGCAAACACAAAGATTCACAGAAGTTGATAGACTCCTGAATCTATTCCAGAAAGAAAATATGAACAGTTTGACCCCTTCTTGGAAGAAATCCAGCATAAACACCCTGAACCAAAGCTGGTGTGGATCCCACAGAGGACTGAGAAGAGAGGAAGGGTATAGAAATTGTGAGAAAATTAATAAATTTGACACAGGAACACATCTGATCAACAGAAAAAAAGGGCTGGGGTAGGATTATTACCAGAATCTATTCAGAAAGAAGTAATGCAAATTATTTATACATCTCTCCAGAGCTACAACCATCTCAATCTGCATTTCTGTCTTCCCAGGAAAGCAGTGAGATACCTACTCCGGGTGCTTTTATCTCCCTTGGGTTTGCTCCCCCAGCCTGCTGCTAAGGGCTACGTCCCAGTGGAAAGGGTCACTGCATTTTTCTGGAGAAGAGGGAAATACAAACCCCTCCCTCTGGCTATTTGGGACTCTAGAGAAAGGGAATAAAACATTCTGTGCTTTCTGAAAGGACACGATTCAATCATTGCTGGTCCTGATATCCATTTATTTTTTCCAAGTTTAACACTTATCCACAGAATGCCTTAAAAAAAAAAACCACACACAGATGATGTATCTCAGCTCTTGAAGAGCGACGTCTGGCTGGACCTGGCCACGGGGGCTGCTACGAGGGGCAGGAGAACAGAAAGAAGGACCGGCAGCACGCCTCGATCTTCTCAAGTACAAGGATGATCAGGAAGAGTGGAGGCTCCATATGGCATCTAACGGTTTGCAATCTTACACTAATTAGAGCCGGGAACACACAGTGCCGCAACCGGTCGCTCAGGTTTCTGCATGGGGGAAGACCACCGAATTTGGCCTTGCCAGGAGGAGCTGAGCACATTCATCAAGTCCTCTGGCTGCCCACATTGCAATTTTCCACCTTCTTCAATATACGGACCTTCAGAAGGTCCTCATAGGTAGCTAATATGGCTCATGTCAAAATGCACACTTCTCTGTCACCTTTCACAGAGCACTCGCAAATAACCCAGGCACTGCAGGGATGCAGGGACTACAGCTGAAAAAATAGTCGTTTATACCATTCTAGCAGTGGAAAAAAAGCCCATTATTTTCCATAAATCAATCTGCTCAAGGGCCAGTCCAAGAAAATGCAATTATCCAAAAACTTGGTATCTAGAGTGAAAAGGGTTTATAACTTGCATAATTATCTTTTGGCCTCTCTTTTCTGGGATTACAGAAGTCTAGTCTCATTAAGCAACTGCGACAGGGCACAAGGCACCAAATATATGATTAAATACCTCAGTTGAGAGACATGCCAGTGTCTTTGAAGTGTTTTGATTGAATTCAAAAGGGAATCCATCTGATCCCCCAGCTTTCTCGGTGGCCAGTGATTGATTGCACAACCCACTTCCAGCAATGTGATTTTTCTTTCTGACAATGCTCCTTTAAGGAAGCCACTGGAGCAGAAACCCCAACCGAATCGGAGTAAGATCATCAGGTTTGTATCTGCGCTGCGCTATCATCACTCTTCGCTTTATTCATCCTCTTACAGATTTTCTCAAAGGACTGGGGAAAAAAAAAACCATAATCAGAGTTATTCCCTTTTCTGTAAATCTCCCTAGGAAATTATTTTCTGCTTGCATCTTCATATTGGGTAATTATAGCTTAGATATGAGCTATCAAATAGTGGGTTTTAGATTTAATAAAAAGGTTTTGAAATTGCTGTACTGTAAATAGAGAGGAGGGGGGGAAAAAAAAGCCCCAGAAGGCTCCTATCAGATTTCATGAGGGAAACAATTGCTAAAGCACCATCCATCCTCTTCAAGAAACTGGCAGGCGCAGAGAGACCACTTTCGTTGTGGGCACAGCCGCAGTAAAGTGCATTTCAACATAACTGCACAACTGTAGCCATCGGGCAGTTTTTCACCTTGTCTTCTCCCGCATGCAGACTGTCAGCTGCCTGGAGCACCCTAGCACCCTTCCTCTGCAAAGCACACAGCAGCTGTGGCTCCCTGACGTGGAGAAGGAGCTCAAGGACACATTTTAGTCTCATCAGACTGAAAAAAAACAGATCAGAGCCCAGCTCTTCTATCACCCCGGTTTACTGGAAAGAGTCTGAGCCCCAGCTCACTCCCCATCACTCCAGTTTTGCCACCCGACCTGCGGTGAACTGAGCAAGAGCAGCAAGAGAAGCCTGGAGGAGAAGCAGAGAAGCAAAAGACTCAAGAAGAACAGGCCAAAATCCATAACAAGCTAAACCACATGTAACATACAGCGCAAGGAGAGGGCAGAAAAACCTTCAGAAAAGTAACTAAATGAAAGTATTTATTTTTTTTTTTTATTCTGCAGTAGCCTCACAAATCATAGTCTGGATCCATTGGGGCAGGTACCAGTATATGGGTAAGATTATCCGAAAGGCCAAATTTGGATCCTGACTCAACTATCCCTTTCCAAATCCCAATTAAAAATTGCATGTTGTAAAACAGCATTCAAGCACACAGGTATTTCCAAAGTTAATAAACACCGAGGCAATGCCTCAAGTCTTTTTGCTATTAAGAGAGCTGCACCAAAGAAGAATTTGGTAAGGTGCATCTTGCTCTGAAGAAATCCGAGTGGGAAGCTTTGCTGCGGCAAAGCCACAAGGGAGCCAGGTTATCATCCCCCGTCATCGGGCAAGGCTCGCTGTAATGCACAGAAGCAGGATTGATCTTTGCGATTTGAGATTCATTTCCCATTTTAAAGTAATTCCGGTCATCGGCTTAACTCACAACAGCATAAAGAGAATTAACCTGCTACTGGAGGAGATTGTCCAAATCTGAGAAGCAACACATGGAAGCATTTCAAGAGCAACATTCACCCCAACCCTCAATTCCCAACTCAGCCTCCTGGGGACATTTGCTGACATTATTGCCAAGGTGACAATTATTCCCATTTATCCTCCCCACCTTGGGGAAGGTTTAATGTCGGGCATAGCTGTGGTTACAGCCCAAAATGAAGCTTGGTGCTCCCACAACCGTGTTAAATAAACATGGATAGGGAGGGAAAGGCGAGGATGAAGCCAGCTGTGCATATCTCCTCTTTGCCTTGAGCTTCACAAGCAGCCAACATGAGGAATTACGCTACCGTTTGTAAAACAGGTGCGAGAGAGGTAACGTGTATCTTCTGAACAAAAATAATATTAAAATAATAAGGCACAGACTCAAATAGCTACTATAAAACAACATACCACTGCCAGGAAACTGCATTTTCCAAAAATAAGGTATGAATAACAGATAGAAAGCATTTTTAAGCTCTACTATAAGGTTTTTAGATTTAAAAATAACAGACTGCCTTGGTATCAGAAGAGCATCCTACAAACTCCTAGCTAGGCTGGCGCACAGGAAAATTTAACAAGAAATCATCTTCCTTACTCAGACACTCAGAGGCTTTTATTGAGACTGTAGCAATATAAATATATTTTAGCTTCGAAAGAAAACTAATACAGGAACATTGCTCTTCCTACACCCAGATCCACCTTTGGAGTTTGAAAACTGCATAAATAGAAATATAATGTATTCAAAACTCAGTAATGAAGAAAAATCACCGCCCAGAAGAGGTTGTTTATGCTCCAGAAGAGCTTGTTTATGCTCTATTTCACTCATCGCGTGTAAGTATACACATGCGTATATATGTGAAAATACAGGTGTTTGTGTACACAAAAACCCGTAAAATGGATATAAACAGCAGAAAAAAAGGAGAGTGCCCTTTACTATAGCCATTCCCTCTGTTTAATCCCCTTTCCTCTGTTTTTTCCTTTTGCAAATTGCTGCTGAAACACCTTTAAATCAAACAATAAACCCATATGGTTCCTTGTTATTTACAGTCAGCTGGGGTTAATAAAACTCATCATATACAATTCTGGTGCTGGCAAGAAAGCCATAATTCATAGCTGTGATCTTACTATGGTGTATTAATAGCTTCACAATGCGTAGAGAAAATTGGGAGGAGGCTGAAAAACAGCAGCAGGTTTAAACAAAAAAAGCAACATTTCTGACTCTACACCTCCCCCTGCAGGAAAATTAGCCCAGGCTATATGGAAGACCTGAAAATTGTATCTCAAAGCTGATTTATACACTAGGGTGAAGAAAAAAAAAAAAAAAAGGACATTTTCCATTGTTAGTTTACACTGCGTAAATCTTAAAAGAGTTGCTAGCTCAGACTTCAGTGGTTTTTCTGTTTTGCAACATTTAAAGTTACAAGTTGCTCCAAATAAAAATGTTTTTATTTACAAGACAAAGATGTACACTGATTATTTGATATAAATGTCTTCTACTATGTACTGCTCAAGTTTAACCGTAAGGTAAAGCGGAAAGATCTGTAAATAAACACACACTTGTGACCACTCCGGACTTCCCAGCGCCACAGCGAGGTTCCCAGTGGCAGAACCAGTCTGGTTACTGGAAAATCTCCGTTAGCAGTAGGAGGCTGGTGAGATACCACTCTGCAATCCTGGCTTCATTCGATGAGAGAAGAGGGAACTGCATACATTAGCGCCAATACTTTAGCCCGATCATTATGACACAAAAAATTTGATTCAAGGCTAATGTTGCTTAATTCAAGCCAATAAAATTGGGGTGAAATTTAGAAACAAATGTGTACTTTAAAAAGGCAATTGAAAAAGTATAATCATTATTTGCTTAAAAAAAAAATTAAAACTTTAAGTCTGTTTCCTACGCACGAGCCAATTTTGACCATCAGCGCTGGCTGCTGAGCAGAGACACGTGCTCTGAACAGAAGAAAAACAAGGATCTGAAAGAGCTTTTGCTATTTTTGCTTTTAAGCACAAGCCAATCTAGAAAAAAATAGGCTGATGGGCACAACAGTTCTCAAATCCCCGAGGATGCAGACTCTACTCTTGGACATACTCAAGAATCCTACCCCTGGCATAGCACCCCAACTGTTCTCTTCTCCATTTAATCCATTTTTTTTCCTGCTTGATGCCTTGTGCTCAATAACCTGGAAGGCAAGAAGGAGACCCAGCTCCCTCCGGGTGTCTGTTGCCGATGCTGTTCCTAAATAAAGGAGGTAGAGTACACCATCACAGAGGGCTTCTGAATAAAATGGCTTATAAATAGCACAGGAGCCCTGAGATATTAACTGGTGACTGCCCACTGTCTCCTCCCACAGCAAAGCAGGGATGGAAGATATTTCCCCCCGCAAACGAAGCAATGCTGGCTGCAGGCATTCCCAAAATAACCCGCCTAACCAGCTTCTCATTAATTCCAGTATCAGAAGCACGGGTAGTTTTGGGATTTCCAGTCTAATCCTTCCTTTGGCTTAAATTCTTATGCTTAGTCTTTTTCTGTCTACGGCGTGAAGTCTTTTACACAGAAATTGAAACTAAAATCATTATAAGGCATTTGTAAGAAAAAGCTTGTAAGAAAAGCAAAATAAAATTATAACAGGGAGAGGAGCACAATCCAGCCCCGAGTCTTTGAAACTTCCCACTTGATAAGTAACACCTAGAACTGTCCTCGTTTCATCCACTGCCAAAGAAGAATATTATATTAGAAAAATAAATATATAAAAAATATAGAAGTTGGTCTAGCAAATGGTTCAGTGCTCCCTACTACAAGACCCTATTTTTTCCAATGGGAAAACTTCTTCCAGACTTGTTGCCTCGCGGCGAAGTTTTCTAGGTCGGATGTCTGTCCCAGGATGAATATTTGCTGTATAGCCTTCACTCCTCCCTACTGCACGAATGTCTTAACGATACGGTCTTTAATTATACAACCACACCTACAATTACAGGAACACACCGGTATTTTCACCAGGCGCCCTGCCTCCTTCTAATGATGATGAATATAAAAGTGAATCAAGGTCAGACAGTGAATGAAATTGTTCAGAAATATGAATAAAACAGTGACTAAATCAGAGAACTTCTGCAGCGTCTCTCACGCAGCTTAAAACGTCAGTGGCAAAGGGGACAGAGCCTGGAAGGAGTGAATGAGTACTCTCTGCATTCAGACACTGTAGAACTGCTCAGGAGGAAAGAAACCTCACTCCGATTTCTGTCACAAAGCTGTAAAAATCACCTAACCAGGCTTCCCAAAGGCAGCCACTACCTGCCCACCCGTCATTTTTGGCTGTACGGCTTGACAGACACGAGAGTCAGCATCTCCCAGCCAGCACTCGCTCCAGCAAGCGGGATGGGCACCAGCCGTACTCTGAAGATGGAAGTGTTGCAGCCTATGTGCTCAGTAACTCTGAAAAGCATCGTGGAACCCAAAATTAGTACCTACTTTTGACTTTTACTTCTTCTCACAACTCTTCTTGACCAGCAAGTATCGTCTCTCAAGAATCTTTAACGTATGATACACAGTTTGACTAGGACGCAGAAGAACCTTGCAGCATCAAGGAATTTATTTATGGGATTTGATAGCTGAAGATAAACACAACAACTGGCTATACAGGGAATAATGGAGATCTCTTTTATTTAAAAAGTCCTCGATGAGCTGTCCCATCATTCCTCTGCAACGGATGGTGTTGGAGAGCTGGGCTAAAGCCAACGTGTAATTATGTCAGTAAAGACTCAAAGGCTCGAATTCAAGTTGCACAGATAACGTTAATTCTGACATTCCCGAGTGGAATGCATCTCCCTTAACTTACACGTTTGAAAATTAAGACATCCAAGTTGCTTGCGTTGAGCTGTCTTTATGGCAGAGGAATACACATCCTTGGGGAGTGATTTATGGCATCCCAAGGTAGGTGATGGAGAGAGGTCAGAGGAATGGCATCGGATGGGCTTTCCACTGACTACATACGGAGCACAGGTTACCTGCTCACCCTTGCTCTACGTCAGAGATAGCTCAATTCAATAAGATGAATCCCCACCTTCCTAAATACGTTACTTACTATTTTTATACAATTATTTTTAAATTCACAACAGGAGATGCCATGTTATCTGTAGGCAGCAGGCCAACAGACAAATGTGAAGTTGAACGCTTTAAAATACAAAAGAAACTTGTCTAGCACCAAGGACTTTCAAAGGAACTTCAAAAAATAAATTTACCAATTTAAATGTGATCCTAAAATAGTATGTTGCAATTGTACAGTTTGATCCTCTAGAGCTGGGCTATCAAACTTCACTCCCCTCCTGATCCTAATCCAGTGTAAAATATTACTTAATAACCAAATTTATCAAGAGACACTCAGATTATACTTGCTTTCTACGAGAGGTGGCACTTTTATGGCACTTTTCATTGCCTGATTAAGTTTGCAACAGGCTTAAGAAGCAGATACAGATTTTCCTCTTTACCGAGAGGAAATGAAGTAGGTTGACAACTGCCAAAAGACGTCAAGCTAGAACTAAAACCATGAATCTTCTGATTTAAAAATTAGCACTAAATTTTTACAGTGATACTAGTCTTGACAGATCAAGCGCACTTGCCATGCTGTCTGCAAAGGGTTCCCTGGCCCCCACAACCACAGATGTTAACGTACACACACAAGAGGGCAGAGCTGTGCTGGCACATTCCAACTGAAATATTCCCAGTTCTTTGTGCTGCAGGGATTACTGGGCTGTTATTTTGGAGAGGAGAGGATGAAGTGAAGTATGTTATAGAATTTTATTACCTAAAAGTGATAATTCTTTTTTTTTTTTTTAAAAGCTAACAGCTAACAGCTGTATCAGATCCTGAACAAAATACACACAGCACTACTACCCGCTCATCGCAGAGAAATGAAAACATCACATTCTCTTACATAAAACAATGATGTAACCACCAACTAATCTATGTTATTTAGGAACCATTTCCTTCCCACAAGACTGCAGGTTCAAATGGGCTAAAAAATCTGGCTTGCACACGGCCAAATGGAAACAAATCCGTACGTATAGATACCAAGAACTGCATTTGCTCCCCCCTCCAACCACAACATTTCCACTAACGCCTTTTCTTTTGTGACACACTTGAAAGTATTAATTAATTTAACTCAAGGGGGCTGGTTTTTATCTGGATTTCTCAGGCAGCTTCGCTCTTACAAGTTCAAAGGCAGCTTTGAAGCCAGCTCAAAGAATGGATTTGTATTGATTTAAGGAAATGTATCAGGAATTCAGAAATGATCAGCTCTGCAAGCGCACAGAATCGACTCCTTGGTGTGCTGAAAGGTTCCTGCTCCTCAGAGTGCTCAAGCCATTACAATACTTGCAGGATCCCTTAAAATACCTGCAGGAGCAGGAGGGATTCCCATCGGTTCATCTGTGCGAGCAGGAGCCGCCCGGAGAGAGAGAGAGATGTATTTTCGCAGGACAGATCATCAGAAGCCATTTATCTACTTCTGCATAATCTCCTAGTTATTTATTATCTAACAGTCCCATTTGGAGATAGCTTATCGTCATGAGCACTTCCTAACCAAAGTCAATACCAGATAAAGTGAGCTTTACTGCCCGTCAAATCAGCACGTGCAATTAATTTTTATTAGAACCCCCAGTACTTTACTGACTACGCCCTCGTCTTCAAGGATGAGCACCCACATGAAAAGCACGGCGCTATCAGTATTTGAGCTGAACACTGACATGGGATTGAGCTGGACAAGAGCAACACTCACCACTTGAGAATATTTCAAAATTTGATTAAACAAAAGAAACTACCCTGGTAAGATGCAAAATAGCATGTGTCATTGTCACCTATCCAAAAGGCAGGTTTCTGTGTGGTAAAAGTGTGGTAACTTCGTGCCACAAAGAAGAACACCCTCATTACCGCAGAGTTTAAGAACAGGATACAACCCCAGCTTTAAAACACACATTTACATTACACGCGTCCCTATTTCTATTACCTAATTTATCTGCAATAGCCATATCTAATCGAACTTTGCTATTACTTACAAAGGGACACTGAGCACTTGTGTGTTTACTGCTGATAAACCTACTTCATCAGCGGTTTTAATCGTGGGCCAGTAACTTACTTTGTCTCCGAAATGGCGCCTGTAATAAAAGCAGAGAGAACTTCCATTTCTCCCCTTTCAATGACTTGCCATGGCCTTACAAGACATTTTTGCTAGTTATGCCCGTAGTGATGCAAGACAGAAGTGCAACTCACCGAAAAAAAAACCAAGAGGAAGACTCTCAAGCCTTGAAACACCCAGACACCTGTTTTATTTTACAGAAGTGCTCTGCTGCGAAGCGCTGAGCATGTTAAATCGCCCAACAGGCAGACCTGACCACAGGGTACGCTAATATTTCTCCCTATAAAATTTCTCGCATATGTCTTGCCCGCACCCTTCAGTACTATCTTTAGGAACACTTAAACAGGCCGAGCAGTACCTTGCAATATATGGCTTTATACACTATTTTTAATTTAATCTCTCCAAATGTTTTGTTAACCGAAAGCCGACAGCATCCAAAAACTGTCACTGAATATTAGACCAATCTTGTGGTTGATAAATGGGAAAAAAACAAAAGTCGAAGCACTTTGCCAGAGGTCACAGTTAATCCAAGGCAGAATTCCTTGCTTCAAATCCTAGAAAAATCATACCTACAAAGTATCCAAAAAATATCCCAATGCTCAAGACTCGGAAAAACACTTAATCCCTTTCACAATTCACAAGGGGAAGATTTTTGCTTTGAAAATTATCTACCTGACCCTTCCTTGGCTAAACATAGAAGTGGCTGGTAACAATTCAGAATTCTCCTTCTTCACAGTCTAATGGATTTCTATTACAAGTTCTTCCCCGTGACTCAAGTGAAATCAATTTTATTTTGCTTCAGTGTATTTATTGTAGTAAATACATTTTTAGGATTCTATCCTGTTATTAAAAAGCTATCACTGTATCTCAGAAAATCTGAGGTTTAATATTTGTGTAGAAATCCAAGTGCACTTCAAATTGTTCCATTAGCCTCTGAACTGTTATGAGACTAACATGAGCTCAGAACTTCCTTTCTAAATATTTTTCCCACAATAAAGGGAAATAAATTCAAGATATGTTCCATAAAATCAACAATACAAGTTGGTAAAAGTGCTTCTCCACTGCAGGACTATCAGTTACTATAAAATGACTCGATTGGCCTGTGTGGCAGAAGGAAAGTAGGAAGATGGGAGGCAGTCTATCTCAATTCAATACCGGTAAAGCATTTCGGAAAAATATCTGATTAATTTAAAATGCAGCAGGGAGATTAAAACTGCATCTCAGCAGGCTGATATTAACTCTACATCGCTTCAAGGAACAGAGCTCCCTTTATTCTACCATCAATTGCTTGGGGACAAAATATCAACACAGGGAGAGTTATGGATCTTGATGTAGCAACAAAGGGAATTGATTTTCAGAGCAGCTCTCCCCACGGTGGGTAAAGGACAAAATAATGAATGGTTCTAGCTACTAACATGTCAGCTGCTGAATAATGGTTGTCACCAAGTGTGGCTGTAAGATACTCCGAGGGGTTTGCCTTCCGCCGGTCCCTTTAATTTCGATTGCTAGATGAGGAGATTTCTAACCCGATTGCTGCATACAACACAGTCTGCTCCAGACCCTCTATAGGCTCATTAAAGGCTCATCGTCTTCCCTTTGGGCTGACCCGCCTGCAAGACAGACTCCCTTAAATCCCAACCTTTTGGGCTTTCACAACCTAAAAGCCACATGATGGATCAGCCCTGACAACACCTTATTCAAGAGCAAATTCTGCCTCTTAACTCGGAGTTATTCTTGTTTAAGAGCCATAAAACCAGGCTGCTAAACACTGGTTCCAGGTTTCCGTTCTTTCCTGTCTCACGGATGGGACTAAAGGAGCATCCATGGGAGGAAAGCAAAGCAAAGGCCAGGGGAAGCCGCGCGGCTCTGGGGTTGCACGGTCCAACAGTGTCCAACGTTTTCTCTTCTGCATGGCAGGTCAGACTGAAAACGCGGTCTTCTGGGGTTCCTTCTGGTTAAGCAACAAAACGCATGTTTGCATTTTGTCATTCAAATGACTTTTTTTCAAATTTGAGATCACATTCTCAGAAACATATGTTTAATACCTTACTCCTCCCTGGTACACGCACAGCCCAGCTGTTACAGTCTGAATCCAGGCAGTGTGACGAGTAAAGTTAGGACTTGGTCACACTCTACTACATTTATGTACAACAACTTTGTTTAGTTATTACAATACATGCTCTGTTTGGGCGCAAATCTTATCCACACCGAACCGTAGGAGATGACATTATATCATATGGCCTCTGTCTTTCATAGAACTGCTCGCATTAATGTTGGTTTCAGTATCTCTCTCGCATCCTACTTGAAAATACAATGCAAATATAAAAAGGCAAATTGCTGCAACAGAAAGGCACCATGCAGTGTTTAAAAACGTCAGTTTAAAATAAGTTTAGTAGCACTCTTCAAACAGAACTGATGTAGGTTTGTGTGGCTCCTTAAACTTCACCATAATTTTCTCCTCAGCCAAACTAAAATTGGATGAGATATTTCATTAAGATGTTCTAGAAAAATCTTACTTAAAAAAAAAAACAAAACAAACACAACAACCTGTCACAGGAAAAAGATGCAATTCTTTCATGCCGATCTCCACAAAATCGTATACATCATCGTTTTCATTCTTTTCGCTCCCCTCTTACGTGCCCCAGCATCACCCCCACACACAAAGGACACTGTTATATCACTCCCTATTACAAATCTTTTTGCTGCCCTCATTTCCTAGAGATTAACGATCAGGCAGCTCAAATCAGCTTTTGCCCACTGCATGAAAGGCAACAACACAAACGTCAAATGGCAAAGCACGAAGGCTTCCAAAGCATTTCATTTCAGAACTACTCGAGATGTGCCAGGTACTGGAGATGCCTCAATTTACCTTAAGAGACACGAGACAGAATTAGAACAGTCACGGACTAGATTTTTTTTTTTTCCCCACCATAGTTAATTTTAAGTCAAGGGTCGTATCGGTATAAAAGGCAGATCCAGAGCCATAAATAACTGGATTTCGTTTACTACTTTCTCCCCTCTGGCATGCAGCTGTGAACATCGATGCCAAACGAAGGAGGTGGCAGGAAGATGGAGACACACCAATTCCTTCGCACGGCCTTTGCTCACCCTCGGACTTGCAGCCTTAAAACCTGAAGAAACTGGCCCTTCTTAAAGAAGCATCCAGCTCTGTTTCAGGGCTGTTAATGCAAAATGCTGCTGAGTCGGAGAGAAAACTCCTCCTCGGCAGCCAGGAACAAGCAGCCCTTTATCAAAGAGCAGGCGGGACGTGGAGAAGCAGTCCCATTAAGAAAGTTGCAACTGCCACAGTTCATTCTCCCGAACAATCAATATTAAATTGTGCGCACCTAAAAGCAGGAAGGCACTTGACGGACAGTTTAACAAGCAAGCTGACAGAGGCACGACAGCTTCTATCCAGCACACCTCCACGGCTTGTTTGTAAGTTGATGGCCCCATCTTTCTTTTTCAGCTATTCCGTTCGCTCATGAATTATGCAGAGTTGATTTAACAGACCTCAGCCCACCAGGAAAGCATGCTGGAGTGACAGTCCATCTCTTGGCAAACACCATTAGCCCGATTCCTCTGCAGATGTTTTATTTAGAGAACTGCAAGTTCTCTAAACGCTGTCCTATAAAAACAGATAAAAGATGCAGCCTCCCAACACGCATGGTCAGTGCAAATATCACAGATGGGACTTGCACTTGCACGAGGCAGACCAAGGTGGGGGTTACTGAGGGTGAGGAGATCAGAGCCATAACCTTTATAGAAAAGGACAGAGATGAACCATCTCGCTAAGGCGCGAATCAGCACCTCCATGGAAGCCATGCTAATTAGTTCAAAGTAACAGCCATCCTTGCTCTAAAAGAGTCAGCAGTCAAGATAAAAGCAAATTTGGGGTTTATTTTTACTTGCATACAGGCCTGAAGTAGTAGTAATCGTTTCCTCTCACCATCGGACAACATACAAAAGAGACTTGGACTTGCACAAGCCAACAGCTGCAGGTCTACTGAACCATCAACGTCATCTCCAGAATAGCCATGTTCTGCTCAAGTGCTGGAATTCCACTGCCAGGAATTGGGACTATGTGATATTAGCCTGACCTCTCCAAAAGCAAAGCAAAGTGGCTTTTCCAGCTTACCAGGGCCAGTCATAGCTCAGGGCCTACATGTGAGACAAAGAACCTTGAGGCAGAAACGAGGATGTAGTACCAAGGCAGTCTCTCCACCACAAGGAATTTAGAAATATGGAAGATTTCCCCCTAAAGTATACTCTGACAGGCATGTCACACATTCAGGGTAGAAAAAAGACCAAAGTACGGAGTGCCCCAGTGAGCTGCTCTGAATTAAAAGGTAAGGGAAAAGGAGGACTGCTTCTGATTTGCACTGTAAGTATACTGGGGTTCTAGCAACACTGCAGATTTCATTCTTTATTAAAATCTGAACTGATGTGTCCCTTAGAACACCTGAGAAAGGGAAATCCATGAAAAAAGCCTCACCTTAGGTAGGCACAAAAGTCTCTAGAGTGAACAGAACCATACTAGGAACGTGAGCACACCTCAGTACTGCAGAGAAGGAAATATTCATCAGCTGTACTGGGATAAGTTACATCGCAAAAGCGAGGGAAGAGGGCAAAGGGGAGGCTGCAGCATCAAATCATGCTGCAGGTTTTAGCGAAACCCTTACAAAATATCAGGCTTTAGTCAAACATTTTGAACCGATAACTGAAATTATTCCTCTTCCAGTTCGGATTCAACCAAGATTTCAAAACAACAACTCAGACTGAGTTAATTAACTCTCACTTTCAGTATGACTCTAGTTAAAACCAGCTACACACCTCTTTCACTTCGAAACTTAGAAAAGGCTACACGAAAAATCAACACGACACAATGTTGGTTTCCCAAGATCATTTCTACAGCAAGACATTATTTTGAAGAACATAAAATGAACAAACTGCTCATTATTTAAGAAGATACATGAGTATCAAACTCATTAGCAATCCCACAAGTATGTACACAATAAAATCAACAGCCTCTTAGCTTATAAGCGAACACGATGCAGGCTGTAGGTACAATAAGTCAGACAGCAACAGCACTGAGCTAGTGATCATACAGATCCTAGAAAAACGTACTTGTACTCAGCAGCTTATACTCTAGATAGCCTCGTCTTCTCCCAGTAGACATTTATTTCTTACTAGACAGCTGCACACACTATAAAAGAAATCTTAGAATCAACCTGCCCAAGAAACACAATCATGTCCTCAAACAAACCTTTTTTCGGATGAGGTTTTGGAGGTTCTGTAGCCATGGGCAGTGAAGAAACCTGAAAAGACAGGAAAGAGGAGCATTAAATACACCAGGCGAGGTTTCTTGAAGATCTATTCCACAAAATAATTGGAAAGGACAACTGGCAAATCCCAAAAGAGGGCATAAAAATAGCACCACTGCTGCTAGAAAAACTCTGTCCTGCCAAGCGCTGCTCTTCCCTGGCCACAGCTAGGCAGAGATTTCTAGTTGCCATGTAGATTAAATAAACCCACTCAATTTACAGTACATTCCTGTTCCGTAGGCTTGATGCTATTTATTAGGATTCTAGAAAGTGATTGTTATCTTGTAAAAAAACAAAACTCAAGCATTTAAGTTGCTAATTAGAGATCACACAGGAAAACATCAAAAACATTCCTTCTAAAATATTTATGAAGTTAATTAGAACAAAATCATTCCTGGGGAACGATCAGAATCCGCAGGTGCATGAGCGCAGTGACGTCCCATCGCACGGCAGGAAACAAAGCTCCACCTACAAATACTGCCCAGACCTCAGGGGCAAGCAGGTACCCAGTCTGTGGAAAATAAAAGCATTTTATACTTTTTTCTTACTTTCATTCAAAAATCAAGCCTTCACAGAAGAGAAACGATTACACAGGGAAGCATTTTTATTTTTGACTTCCATTTTCTTGGGGAAGAGACATTCCTCACTCGTCTTCCCCAGACACAACGCAGGATTTTATAAACCTGTGTCGCCACCCCCCCCCCCTTAATAAACAAATTTTTAAAGTGGCAATTCAGTCTCCCCTTGTTCCTTGTAATGTTTTGGGAAAGTTTTCTCGTTCTACTCTCTTTTTTTATTGGAGACAGTGAGGATCAGAGATCCTGAGCACAGTATCTGAGACTTGGAAAATAACCCAGATGTGTACAGGGAAGGCTTTTACCAGCTTTGTTTCTTAATAATTTCTACTATTGTATTCACTTTTCTGATTCCTATTGTGAAAAGCTGAGTTGATATTTTCACAGAATTACCCAACTCCAAGCACTCGTTCCTAAGCAGCAACAATCAGCACAAAGCCCCTCATTTTTCTATGTATTTGCAATTTTTTAAATCTGTACATCATTCCAATTCCAAGTCCGATCACTGAGCACTGTTAAGACTTCCCTGTTGTTTCTCATATTTCTCTTTCAGTAATTTTACTGTTTGGTAAAGTCTCTTCTAATGCTTGGGAAAACTGCACTTTTAGGAGACTCTAGTGTCTGAATTTGTGAAAATATTTACTTTATAGCCAGCTATGTGGTGCAGGTTTTTGAGCTCGCTAGGTGCAGGGATGAGGAGCGAGAACTGGGCACTTGCCCCAAGCTGCCAACAGGATTATTTCATACCATGAATATCACATTCGATAGAAATTAGAAAGTTTGCTGAGGAGTTCTCCCTCTCCCTTGCTGGCTGCCATCCTGAGCACACCTTGCCCTGGTGCCGGAGCCCTGAGCCCTTCCCTTCCTCCCGCAGCCGCAGCGCTCGCAGGGTCCCACATTGGCTGCGGGGGGTGCACGGCTTCCCGTGATAGAATGGGCTGGGTATAGTCCTTGTGTATGTTATATTGGTATTGGGAACAATATTGGTTCTTTAGTGTTATTAATGTTAATTATCTAGTCTTATTCTATTAAATATGTTTATATTTCAACCCTCGGGTTTCCTTGTTTTTTCCTGATTCCCCTTCCCAGGTGGGGAGGGGTCATCGGGTGAGAGAATAATTGTCTAAAAGACAATAAATTGTTGTGGGTTCCTCAAACCATTACACCGCCTCACCTTTCTGGCCGTCCATTTGCCCAGCTCATTAGTAGGCACATGAGCAACACCACAGGCCCGGCACAGATCCCACAGGGATTAACGACCATCGCCCACCACACAAAAACCCCAGCATTTATCCCTCCTTTCTCCTCCTCACTTCTTAATCAGGTACTTACCCGTGAGAGGAATTTTTTTTCGCCTTATGCCAAGAGCATTTATACTTCCTAAAGAGCACTTGGCGATAAGAAACCTGGTTGCAGGACAGAGCCTGCTCAATACCCGGGGAAAAAACGAGCTATGAGGGATGTTTATAAAAGCTCCGCCTTCACTCGATTACCCCAGTAAAAGCCACAAGAAGGCTGAATTTGCGCTGTTTTCAATACCAAGGGTGCAGAGATTAAAAACTCACGCTTAAAAGCGGCTCCCGCCGCCCCGGTCTCCCCTCTCTCCGCGGCCCCCCCGATCTCCCGTCTCCCCTCGGCCGCACTGCAGCCCCCCGGTCCCGCCTCACCCCCCGGCCCCACGGCAGCCCCTCACCGCTGCGGCCTGCGGCTCGGCCATGGCGAAGCAGCGCCCCGTTGCCACAGTTACCGACCGGCGCCGGAAGCACTTCCGGGCCAACCCGCGAGGCGCCCGCCGCTGGGCACGACGGGAAGGCGGCGGGAGGACCCGGGACAATCCCTCCCCCCGCCCCCGCTGTCAACCCCGGCCCCTTTGCCACGAAAAACACCAAAGTAACTAAGGAAATTATAAGTTTATTCGGAAGGGTTTGCGCGGTCCCCCCCGCAGTGGAAGGTGGAAGACGGCCGCGAGCGAGGCGGCCCCGGCCCCCGCCAGGCCCGGCTCCCCCCGACCCTTCACAGAGCTGCGGCCGCGGGGAGGGGCAGGGAGGGATGAGGTTGGGGTTTCTAAGTTTTATTTTCCACAGAGGAGGCTGTAAACCTGCCTGCGTTAGTGGGGACGGTGTCCTTACAGAGGAGTAATTCCTGCGGGCTGGAGGAGAGGGAGCTTTA
This sequence comes from Chroicocephalus ridibundus, assembly GCF_963924245.1. Classification (NCBI taxonomy): domain Eukaryota; kingdom Metazoa; phylum Chordata; class Aves; order Charadriiformes; family Laridae; genus Chroicocephalus; species Chroicocephalus ridibundus. The sequence continues at coordinate 27,445,764 of NC_086292.1, forward strand.
ATCATCACCATCTTAAGTTTTGCCAACAGCCATCAAGAGCAAAGACACCATGGAGCAGGTTTCCTTCGGACTGGGGCCTGCCCATGTCCTTCAGACAGTCAGTTTGGGGAACGCGGAGTGAAAATGCAACGCCAGGTAGACTCCATGCTTCCACTGGCCCATCCCACCACGCTCCCAAAGAGCACACGGCTTTCAAAAGCATTTTACACACGGATGGGGAATGTCTGTGAGCCGAGGGGAAGCCCAAGGAGCCCCCGCCTGCAGATAGATGCCAAGAAAAGGCAGCACTGACCTCCGTGGCTCCAGGCAGCCCTGCTCCGTCCCACCCAGGACCACAGGGAAACCAGCTGCAGTGCAGAAATTGTCACATCCAATTCCCAGCCCCACGGTGAGGGGGCTGAAGTGGAAAGCAGGTAGAGAGGGACAAAACTACATTGCTCGAGTCATCGGTATTCATCATGGAGAGAGCTGAAGTGGCTCCGATGCCAGCTGGAAACGGCATTCTGCATTACAGACCTGCCTGTGATCTGCCTTTTTTAACTCACCCCTTTGCAAATTTATTCCCCCTTGGAGCTGGCAGATTGGCAGAGAGCTTTGAGGACACTAGCCTGGCGAAAAATAACTCAGAAGGAATTCCTATACAGGAGTAAATTTAATAAAACCACCACCAATTGTTTACTTTAACATAGCTCTTGTTACAGAAATCATAAAAATGGACTCAGTAGCTAACTCATTAGTTCTTTCCCCTTTTAACTGAAAAATACCCCACTGATTTCAACTTCTACTGCACTAGATGGAGTGTTAAATACTTGCCAGGACACTATGCCCAGTAATTGAGCCCAAAACAAACACAAAGACAATTCCATCATCTTTCCTTTTCAATGTTACGACTCGTTATAATGTAAGTGAAACTTAAACAGCAAGGAACGGTCCATTGGACAGATGAAAGGGGGAGGGAGAAGAGATCCACAGCCGAAATCTTTCCGTAAGTCTTTTGAGAAGTGGTGTGAAAATACCCCCTTTTTCCTGCCTCAGAGTTAAAAATAAAACTCAGAACACACGCGCACTCCCCTCCTCTGGGTTGACAGCGTGTGTCCTGTGTGCATGGATGGGAAGAGTCAGGTTGGATTTGGGCAGGTAGCAATCCAGAGCCAAAAAAAAAGGCAAAACACCCTGAATCGCAGCATCCATCGGGCACGAACACAATGGACAGCGGGTGACCCAGGGTCAGGAGCTGCACGCGAGGGGATGGGTCCTACGCCAGCAATGGATACACACACAAAACTGTGGAGGCCGGACGTAAAGGAACAGGAAGAGGAAAAACCCAACTTCTCCAGTAAAAGCCTTCCAAAAAAAAAAAATAAAAATAATATATTCACTACACCAGCACACGCTTCCCCCACCCCAGCCCAGGGAAAACAAAACGAAACAAAAAAAATAATCAAACTGAAAGAAAATGCACAGCAAATAGACATAATCTTGAAGATTTTTAAAGAATAAATATTTTTTTGTAATTAAACATTATGCAAACACGTGCCACGCTTGCTCTTTGTCCATGCATATGCGCTATATACAACTTTGAAAAATACTGTGTTGTCCTCTTTTTGTTTTAAAAGTCATATACAAAGTTTTTTTTTGTTTTTTTTTTTTTTTTTCCTTGCTGTGTACCCCCCCCTCCTCCCCTCCCCAAGAATCATCTTTACAATAAGCCAATCGACATTCATCCGTGTACTTGGGTAGCAGAGAGGAGGAGGGGAGCGGGAGAGCCACCCCCCCTCACCAAAGTACATCAAAATGGCTGGTTTGGACATGAAAAGCAGTGTCAAGAAACTGGTTTAAATTTCATCTGTACTACACACAGGAAAAGAAAGATAGAAAAGAAAAAGGAGTCGGCTTGGAGAATGAAGCTACGTTACAAGTTAAAGTTGGAGGGTTTGTTTTTTTTTTTTTTTTTTTAGTGCGTCTGCACACTCTTATTGGCCGCCTAGAATACTGTTGTACAATGGTTTATCTACCTTTTTTTTTTTATTACAATATAATTTACTTAAATTTTCTGTTAACAAAACAGAATCCCAGTACTACAGACCAGCGGTGTAACAGGCGTAGCGCCTTGTGTGTGTTTTATTTGAATCGCATGAGCACTCTAGATGGTAAAGGTTTTTCAGAGTTCATGTTTATGCAGGGCCCGTCTCAGTCCTCAATGTACTCCCACAGGTCCTTCTCGTAGCCTTCATGCACGTGCTGCAACAAAACCCTTCGTCGACTCTCGCAGTATCTGCGGCAAAGAGGAACAGCGCAGAAGAGGCAGGTTAGGAACCACGGCTCATCCCCGCCATCGAGTAACGCAAACCTACATTAAGCCTTGCTTCCGAAAGAGGAGATCCCCCGAGAAGGGACTTTGTATTTGTAGCCTGTTAACAGCGCTAATTAAGACTTCAGTTACTCCAGTCACTCAACATCAGGTCCCTGGCTGAAAAAACAGCATGCAAATTTAGAGTTTCCCATGGAAGAGTATCCCCAAAGCCCCTACAGCTAAGAAACCTCCATTAATAACTGAAAAAGGAAGAAGCGGCAGCTACAGTTTGCGAAAAGCCAGAGCAAGGGTTAGCGGTGACACCTGAAACGGGACCAAGCCCTCCTCAGACGTGGGCTGGCGCCCACTTGCTGAGCCCTATCCAGACAACACAAGCCAGGAGCTAGGTGGGCAAAACCCAGTTTTATTCCCCTCCGAAGTCCTGGTGGAGGTGGAAGCGGGCAGGCTGGCTACGAAAAGGGTTAGGGGTCTGGCTGGAGTGCAAGTTTTACCTCGCAAGGCAATTCCGGGGTCTCAGGGAGGGCACTACACCCTGCAGGGTCTTCCCACCTACACTCATTTAAACAGATAAAGCTGCAAATACAAACTGATCCCAGAGTTAGGTACAGTCCTACCAGGATCAATGATACTGAGGGAAAGTGATATCATAGGAACATATCAAAAGGTGCCATGTTCATTTCGGGTGCGTTAGCCAACTAAAAAGATAAAAGCAGAGAAACGTTTAGAAGTATTCAGGTTCCAAGAGCAAATTATGAACAAGCAGCAGGCATTTCTGGATTAAACCCCTTCCAGCGGCGATGCCAAAGTCGACATCATCTTTAGGCACGCAGGGGACAAGACAAGCCTAAATAGCAGCCCCAGGTGTAGGCGTGTAGCCAGTTCACGGTTCGGAGTGGTGTGCTGCAACATGAGAAACTGGAACCCAGGAGCCGACTGCTGAGTTACTGGTTCCTGCTGGGAATTGTGCAGACATCGACCAGGACAGCATCTGAGAGGCTCCCACAGGTGGGAACCTGGCTCGCTCAGCAGTGGCCAAACATCCCTCTGCTCGCTGAAGTGAGGTGCGCAGGAGGAATCTCAGAATGCTCTCCCTGATCACATTTGCAAACACGTGGGCAGAGATTCCTCACCTTCACCCGCAGCCCTTACGCTACTACCATTCAGTACCTGATCAGACCGACAGATTTATCCGAACAAAACTGTTTGGCTCTTCCCATTGCTATCAGCTGTTGCAACAGAAATCATCGTACACAAAGTCCCATTGATTTTCTGAAGCATGTGATAGCAAACACACACAGTTTCTGCTTTTACCAAGTTCAATTATTTTGCTGCTGGTGTTGGGGGTTTAATCCTGTTTTCTAGAAATGTCTTTGCAAGCAAAGAGGTCGAAACAGCTGAAACCAAATTAGCCAGGAGGGCATTTCCTGCGATTTCCCAGAGCTCTTTAAACCCACCTCGAGAACATCCTTGGTCCCAGTCTTGCATCAGTACACCGTAACCAGTACACAAAGAGCACCGTGCAGGACACAATTAAGACATGACTGAACTAGTCAATTAGGGACCTGCGCAGGCTTGACAGATGCATACTTTCTTCCCAGAAACATGCAGGCGGGTTTGTGATACTATGTTTTCAGGCAATTCAGGCTATATTAGGTTTTAATTTATTCCAAATAGCTGATACCACTCCTAGAAGAGCTTCTAGTTTCAGAGGACTTAAGTGAACAAGCAGCTTGAGCTGATACCAACTTAACAGTGGTCTTAAAGGGTAAATGATAAAAATCTCTCAAAAGAGAAGGTCTGATGGTCTTCTCCAGTCCCAGCCACGCTGCCAGACTGCAGCAGAGTGGGCCACAGGGCCACCACAGCTTCATGGCTACTTCCACCCCCCAGAGTCCCTTAGTCACTACAGCTCACCCTACTTTGGCTTCTTCTCCCCCAGCCACCCCCACCCCCCCCCCCCAAGTTAGGCATAACAAATTTAGTGACTTTGGCAAAACGCCTCAAAAATGCAAGCCATAATCCTGTGACTCATCCGCATTTGCAGCTTTGTATTTTTCCACTGTGCAGAAGCGACTCCTCTAGGACTGTAAAAAGCATTGGCATTTGTGTCACCTGGACCCCGGCTTTTCTGGTCTCTTCCCCACTTGCGCAGGTTGCTCTCTCTCTCTTCTTTCAGATGGCTTTTCTACACTCATGTTTTGCACAAATGGACCCAAAGGAGAAATAAAAGAGCTGATTGCTTTTATGGCAACTTATCCTAGGCCAACACTGTCAGCTGGGAACGATAAAGTCACTCCTTGTTCTTCTCTGGCCCTCACTACATAGGTCCTGGCCATGCCCACATGCTCCTTCTGTGCAGTGGATGAAAAGCCATTGCTTTTGGTCATGATATTTTTCCATTATGGGACTGAACCTTCTAGCTACTGCTCAGCAGAGGGAGGCAGAGTTGGGAACCTCTCCCTGCACACTGTCACCTCGCCCGAGAGCTGGTCCCAGCAAGGAGCACAAAAACAGGCTGCCAGCATCTGCGCAAGGCCTTCACCGCTGGTGATTTCAGGGGCTGGCGCAGGACACCGCTGCTGCTGTTCTCGGATGCCCAGGGACCAGCTGATGAGCACAATGTATGGCAGAAGGCCAAGAGCAAACAGCTTCCCAGGGACGGGACTCTGGAGAAAACCGTAGCTTGGCAAGTACACATGCAACTACCTGCCACACAGGATGGTGATACAGGGACTTTGAGACAGAGGATTATTCAAAAAACAAACCTGTACTTATCCTGTACTTTCTGCTTTATGTCCTGCAGCGAATCTTGGGATATATCTCGCTCAAGGTACCCAGAAAGCACCTCTGTAGCATTCTCTAAGTCTGCTTGGTTATTCTGCAGAGAAAAAAAAATAAAAGAGAATGGAGTTTGGGGGGGGTGGTGGGAAAGAAAGAAAGAAACTTTTTTCTTCCATCTGACTTATATCAGTACTGAAATAAAAAGCAGGATTAGATACACACTGTGTAACACCAGTAACCTGCTCTGAGCATCAAGACTGAAAAAGATGAAATTTCTTTATTTGATCAGAAGAGAAGCTGCCCATCTACCAGCAAGTCTTGCATCTTCCTCAATCTGCAATATCCCAGCAAGCCCAAAAAAAAATCCTTTCCTTAACAAGACAATTCATATCCCATTCTGTCCCTTGTCTATTTAATAGTTTTTACCAGCATTGGCAAAGCCCCCACTGACTGCTGGTACACGCACAGCGGCATCAGAGCTTTCACTGCTGCTCAGTAGCTCTGCGCGCCCTTTGCTGAGCATGCAGCACAGAAGCACCCTGCTTAGGTTCTGCACAAAGATCAGCAAAGGACTGTTTTAAATCATAATCATCCAGTACAGCTCAGCTGCGAAGCAGATTGGTCTGCCACGTTTAGACCTTCAAGTGCAATTTTTCTGGTAGTGCCCTTGGAAAAAAGTCAGCACTAGGGAAAGGCAAAATGCCAGATTTAAGCTTTGAACCGGCAAAGAAGGCATTAAGACAGAGCCTCAACCCCTTCCTTCTTCCAGAGGGCAGTAACTTGTAACTCTACTTCCTCTTCCAGCAGAGGATCCTACATGATGCCCAGCGTGGCCTCTAACTTTTGCACATCAGAATGTTAAGACAGACTCACTTCTGCACAACTGGGGACAACAGCTTCTCCAAGCATTAAATCCCTATTTCGCTCAGCTTTGTGATCTGAACTCCTGACAACCATGTTTTCTCCTACCTCAAAGATAATGGACTGATTATTCTTTTTGAGGTAGAAGGCAAAGACGTAAGTGTACATGAGTGTGGCACGACACTGGCAGAGGACGTCGACTGCTTTCTTCAGGAACTGCACCTCGATCCACGACATGTTGTGTTGCTGCATCTCCTCCATCTTCTGTTTCACCTGAGCATAGAGCTTGTGCTCGAAGCGCAGGCTCTGCATGTGGTTCATGTAGCGGTTGCAGTAGAACAGGTACCTCTGCAGGGCTGCTCTGGATCGCTGTGTTAATTCCCATTAGGGAAAATGAAAACAAATAGTTAAAACAAAGTAATGGCTGCAAGAGAAGTCAACCCTTCACAAGGCTCTTCCTGACCCTGAGAAGGAGCTTCCTTTCCAAAGGTGCTTCCTCTCCTCTCACATTGGCCAGACTTAGATGGCGCCACTTCGTGCGGCACTGTGAACCCTGACATTGGGTGGAGATGAAAGGCCAGACCCACAGCAGCTCGCTGTCACACAGGGGACTTCCTAGCTCAGCTGTGGCATCCTCTCTCCCAACCCAGAAAGCAATTAGAATCACATTGCTAAAGCCTGAAGAGTTTTGAATTTCAGCCTCTCGATTCCAGTTACAGGACTTAAATGCTTCCAGTGTCATGACAAACAGCGAGAAGCATATTTTCTTTTTTTTTTTTTTTGGCTAATAAGGAATTCTAATTAGACAATTACTGTGCTCGTGTTAAGAGGGCAACCTCAGGTTGCCTAGGCCACACTGATTACAGAGCAGGGGAAAGACGCCGTGTGCTGAATAGTACAAGAGAACCGAGATGACTCAATACACAGCCATTAATCTTATTCTCACTGACAGATCAGCTGTAAAAAATGACAACATGGGCACGGTTAAACTTGTATGCTGTGGATGTAGAAAGGTAGCACACATCAGCCAAAGTCATCCTTCTCTGCAGGAGGAGGGGCTGCAGGAAATACTTTGGTTCTTGGCTATAACGGTACTTCGCCAGAGATTCAGGAAATGGATTTCTGCAAGCTGCAGCAGACAGCGTGCAATCCCTCCCTGTTAAAAAGGGCTTTGGCTCTATCCACATTCACAAAACAGTTTAATGTTTGTGCTGCAACTTCACCTGCAATTTCTTCTCTATCGAGCCTTCAAGTACAGTTATGGAACAACTAAAGTCTATTCTATTTACATTCAAAAGGTCTGCTGTGTTTAAACACCTCAGGATTTGCATTAAGAACTTTGCAGTAGAGAGCATTTTATGAAGAAGGTGAGGATTGTCATCTCGGGCCCATGGCATTATGGTGACTTCATGCAAAGAGCTGCTATAAAACAGGCAAGGCAGCATGACAGATAACAACAGAGTTAACATGTGCTTTAAATTGGGTTGAAGTGGCTTTGAACTTCTTTTTTCTGGCACAAAGCAAGAGTCCAAAGTTGTAGGGGAACTTAACTGCCTTCTGGACTTGCGGTCAAATCCAGGAAATTCTTCAGAGCTGATTTATAGGTTTACAGAAAGCCCGAAAACACGACACAGGGTTGGTGATCTCCTCATCACCAAAGGTTATGGACTCACCTCCTGTGCATCCCTTGCTGCCTTTGCATCATCCTCGTTGTAGCGATTACAGTTGTACCTGTAACAGGGGACACCGATTCCACAGATTTCAGTCCAAATCGATGCCGCTTGTATCGCGGCTTCCTCGCCTTCCCGCAAGGCACGCTCCTTAACTCACCAGGCAGATCCGTGGGGCTCCCAGGGGCCCAAACACACCCAGCAGAACTCAGCTTTGCAGTTCTGGTTCCGACAGACCATGTGGTTGCAGCCCCCGTCCTTCTCAATGGTGACGTGGCATTTCGGGCATTCCTGTTCACAGGACAGAGAGCACTGTTAGCAGGGAAAACACAGAACCCACAGCAGCCTTGTGAGGTTAGAGGGGTTCCCATGGCAGTAAGAGATCACGCGTCAAGTGAAATGCATGATTCACTTCTTCCCTTTGATCAGCAAGATCATCTTCTTTTAAAATAATTCCAAAATTGGAGCGGCTAGATAGCACAAAACCCTAATTAATAATGCATTTTATCTCTGCTGTTATCACAGTGGTACGCTGGATGGGTTATTTCATGACCTTCTCCAAAATCACAGCGGTAGCAATGGTCTATACCTGCCCCGGGGAAGGCATCTTGCTGTCCTCCCCACCATCAGGCCTTTGGCCCACTTCAGCACTCAAAACCAAAAAAAGCCTAATGGTGAGCCGATATCACGCTGTTATCAATCCGAGACACCTGCAGTTGTAAAATGCCATCCAAAAAGTACCCGAAAACATGCAGTAAGACTCTATCATGCTTCAAAAAAAGCTTCTGTCACCTAAAGAGACACTTCTGTTCCTGCAGCATTTCCACATTTCCCATTGGGCCCTTTTTTCTCCTTCATGTGACACCTCACTGACGACTTTTCTACAAAATCCCACACGGGGCTTCCCTTTCAGGTGTGAGGCCTTTAACAAATACGAGGATATTGAAGAACAGCCCTGCACAGGCAACATCTTTAGGGAATAGAGGTGTTTTTTTTTTTTAATAACGCCAATATCATTCTCATACATCAGCAGCATATGGCCACTTCCTAAAATGATATTCAACTCATGTAGAGCATGAAAAATTATTTCTGTAGTATCCCAATGATTACACAAAGCCGAGGTTGCAAGAATATACTATGCTGTCCCTACAAGCGAAGGAAACAAGTCCAACTCTCTTCCGCGGCTTGTTCCCATCCCTGTGGCACCTTTCTTGTGCTGGGACACAAAGCACCTGGACAGGAATTGGGTGAAAAAAAAATTAAAAAATCGCAAAACAAAACCAAAGCGTACTTTAGCCTGGATGAGTTCCTCAATCTGGCTCACGCAGCCACACCAGCATTTATGAAGTTTTTGCAAAAGCCAGTTTTATCTAAAAGGCAATAAATAATCACAGCAAAAACAAGTAATCCACACTTGTGGAAAACCAGCTGCAGCTTTTGGGTGAGAAGGGTGGAAAATCCCATCCCCAGCCGGAAGCAGGTCTTTACTGTTTGCTAACCAGAGGAGACATCAAGAGCACCATTTCCTATTCCAGCATTCAGATAAATTCTCACCAAAGGCAGAAACCAACATGTTCAATCAGTTTAGAACTGCGACTTCTTCCACCTCCACTCCAAGTGTCCCGACTATTACTATGTTTTCATCCGAGTTTGCTTATTTGTATTGTAAGAGACAGGAGGGTTTGCACACCGAGAAGTGCTCAGAAGATAGCTCCGGAGCTGCTGGAGTTGGTCTGGAGACCAACAAGGTCTCCAGATGTCCGACGCGGCCCTTCCCACTGCAGGGAGGGAGACTTGCAGTAAGGCAAAGGAGAAGAGACAAGGGAAAAGACACGAGGGACTGCAACTTCTTTTTGGACAACATAAAGCACTTTCAGCTAGTTCTGCTTCCTGATGATCACAAACTTGCAGACCTGAGCACTAATGAAAACCAAGGCTCATTACAGCAGCTTGGCCTAACTTTGAGGTTATTCTTGCCTCGGGCTGGGGGGGGCTGAACAAGATGATACCCAGAGGTCCCTTCCAACCTAAATAATTTTGTGATTCTGGTCTCCTTGGCAATGGCAGAGCATTCCTCTTAAGTACCACTATCTTTTCTTCCTCTTCAAAGGTTGCTTTGGTCCTCCCCTGCCTGATCCTGAAGGAGAAGGGTTAAGGACTGGGCAGAAACGGGTGACATCCCACACAACAGCAAAATTTTCCTAACCAAGGGTGTAGCCGTTCCTTTGAAAGGAGCCGGTAGACTATTACAGGACTTATTTGGAAAGCGCTGCCCTCTCGTTAGCCAAAAGCAGCAGCGCTCCCATCCCATCAACGGGTCACAACCCTGGGGCTTGGCCTGAGTAAGAGGACAACGCTCAGTTTCTAAACAGAAGATCAGGTTTGTCATGTAAACAAAAAGATTCCCCAGTTCCCCAGATTTGGGGAATTATTGCAGTAGTCTGATGACTGTTTCTTTCTGCAGTCGCACCTCTCCTCATGCTCTGTCAGTACCCTGCGTGCTAGCTGTCTGCTTACTTCACAGAATCACAGACTGGCAGGGGTTGGAAGGGACCTCTGGAGATCATCTAGTCCAACCCCCTGCCAGAGCAGGGTCACCCACAGCAGGTGGCACAGGAACGCGTCCAGGCAAGTTTGGAATGTCTCCAGAGACGGAGACTCCACCATCTCTCTGGGCAGCCTGTGCCAGGGCTCTGCCACCCTCAAAGAAAAGTTGTTCTTCCTCCTGTTGAGATGGAATTTCCCATGTTCCAGTTTGTGCCCGTTACCTCTTGTCCTGTCCCCGGGCACCACTGAAAAGAGTCTGGCCCCATCCTCCTGACACCCACCCTTTAGATATTGATAAGGTCCCCTCTCATTTGTGTCTTCTTCAGGCTGAACAGCCCCAGGGCTCTCAGCCTTTCCTCAGCAGAGAGATGCTCCAGGCTCCTGGTCACCATCGTAGCCTCCACCGGACTCTCTCCAGCAGTTCCCTGTCCCTCTTGAACCAGGGAGCCCAGACCTGGACACTACTCCAGATGTGGCCTCCCCAGGGCAGAGCAGAGGGGGAGGATGACCTCCCTCCACCTGCTGGCCACACTCTTTAGCGCCCCCCAGGTTTTTGGTTTGGTTCAGGATTTTTTTGGGGCTCGTTGTTCCTCTGATGGGTTCAAGCAGCAAGCAAGCACATGGGGGGATTCTTCCAGCCCTGCTTTCCTCCCCATCAACTGTGTTTGTCCTACGAACAGAGCCTGTTGTGCTACAAACAGAGTAAACGCAGCAGAGTAGCTCCCCTGCAGGCCCTCTCAGGGGGGACACCATCAAGATGTCCTCTTGGGCTGTTCATAGGGTGGATACTCAGCCAGGTGAGTTGTTCCCAGTTAGTCACTCAATGCAGTTCTGGGAATTTCAGAGTCAAAAATGGTCTCTCCTTTGAGCACGGTACGCAAGGCAGTATTTATTTTCCCTTTTCCAGGCAGCCCTCCTCCCTCTTCCAATCCTGCACCAACACCTCAGGACCCAAATTTAGCTTTATCCCATCAATATCCTCCGTAACTGTGGAGATCCCTGCTCCATTAGCTCATCAGCCAGGATGCCCTCTGATAACATGTATGAACAGCGGCAGTGCACCCCTGTCATAGCACGACACAACTCCCCTGTCACTCAAACCCAGTTCTTCAAGAGAAGATGGTGGTCGCAGAGCAGTGCAGTTTCTTCCAAATGCGTCTCATCTGATGAGATGCCGATATCGGCATGCCTGTATGGAAGATGCAGCTAATCCAACAAACAGCTGCAGTGATCGCTCCTGCTTAGGAAAAATCCCATGACTGGAAGAAGAAACAGTTCCCAGATAAGCCGCCAAGCTGGAGAGGCGCAATGGGGCATGTCCACCCGGCTTGTGGGGCCATCCTCATCTGCGGCTAGGCTCAATCAGGAGCACTGAAATTCTGCTCTCCCGTCTTTGAGGATGAGACCAAGCTCCCCAGTGTCTCAATACCGCACCATGTGTACGGCTTCTAGCCCATGATGCAAACGAGAGCAAAAAGACCCTAATTACAGCCCTTGTATTCCAGGGAATGCCATCCTTTTCAAGCCTTTATAGGCCTGTCAAGCAAAGCACAAGACAGATGACAGTTAAGCTACACAGATACAGGAAGCTGTGTAAAGGTGGAATATTACTAAAAATTACGGAAAATCCATGAGGAGAACATGCTAAAGAAAAGCTGAACACCAGCGGGGGAAAAAGAAAAAAAAAAAAGCCGCAACTACTCAAGCCACCAACGCAATGAGTGGGAGAGATTTATAGATTAAGGAGGATAGGGAAGGAAGATCTTATTGAGAATTACGGCTACGCAACAACGTAATAGCCAGCAAATCAAATTATTAAACCGGTAGATTATTCTGCACATTATCTGTCATGCCGCGAAGCAGAAGTGACCTCATTAACATTGTTCCACTCTCAACAATTCGGTGGTGTGCTTACACGCTGCACTTTGAAACAAAAGCCCAGGGAAACCTGGCAAAGGAGAACAATCCCTATTTTGTCGTAAAAGGCTGCGTGTACATAAACCACTATAAACCTCAGCTGCTCTTCTACGAACGAGAGGCTAATTAGAAACATATTTCAAGGCAGGTGAAACAGATTAGTCCTCTCCGGGACTCCTGGAGGCCAAGTGGTGTACATCAGCCTCCCAGACACGTTTATAGTGATGCCTTCAATCTATACCCCATCCTAAAAATAAAAAAATAAAATAAAAAAAAACATGAAACACCGTGGGGATTTCTTAATGTATTTCAACAAAATCCAAAACCACTGAACTTAATTATGGTTAGCGCAAAACAGTACAGCGTGACAACACCTGGAGTCAAAGCAGGGTATTTTAAACACTTGCTCGTCTGAGAGGAAAAGGTGGCACTTTGACATCTCCAGGCAGAGGCTGTTCACAGCGCTGGGGAGAAATGGAAGAGCAAAGTTTGATGCCGGTGCCCGGGGAGGATCCAGCGGGCTGCCAGCATGGCCACACATTACAACAAATGTAGGACTTGCAGAAAGTACAGAGGGAGCACGTGTTCAGACATTAAAAAGTGACCTGAAAAGGAAGAGAACTGGGTTCGTGCCATTTTATCTCACTTAAAGGAGAAAAATAGCCAATAGCTTTTTCGGAAGAAATAAATCAGCTTGTTTTACACATCAGACATTCAAGCCTTGTCTAGCCCGGAAGATGATGAGATGGTGACATGCCAGCAGCCAAAAGCGGTAAGGCAGGGGCATTCTTAGTATCAGATGAACAGCTTTCATTACCACCAATTTCACTTAAAAAAACTAAATAAAACAACAGCCCAAGCAAACAGTGCCTTGGGTGAAGACCAGCACCGTTACCATCTTTGTTCTTCTTCCTTTAGAGTTCTAAGATGCAGAAAGATTAACAACGCGGAAACTCAGGTTTGAAACAGGTTTTCCCCTCTCCTTTTAGGCAGCCTTGATATATCTTAAGAGCCCAAAATAAATGCACAAATTCAAGTTTTCTGTATTTCTTACTCCTCTGAAGGTCCACTTAACAGAAGTGCCTGACTATGTGGTTGCTTTACTCCCAAAGCCACACAAACCAAACCATACCTGAAACCTGCCTATTTTACTATTTAAGAACTATTAACTATTTAAGGAACTATTTAAGAGCCAAGTTTGTACAGCTAACAGAAAAAGAAACAAACGTGCAAAACCTTGGACTATTCAACTCTCCTCTGCAAGACGACTGAGAATTAAAGGCTTGTTAAAGAACTCATATTGGCTTAACTCGAGTTTAAATTAATTTAGTTAAGCTGCACTCAGATGTGAAAGTATCTTAAGTAAAGGGCCATGAGCTCCAGCACACTCTCTGCTGCAAGGGCTATACCTTTTGTGGAAGTATAAAGAATTTAGTGCTGGTCTCCTAAGTGCAAATGAATGAATGCAAAATTTAAAAGATAAATAAATTATATAGGGAACCACTACTCACTGTAGGAAACCACTAGAATTCACTACTCAAACCTCCTTGTTTTTCATTCAGACCATTGTACATAATTCATCAAAAAACACATCAGATCACTCCAGTTTCTGAGCAGAAACCAATGCAGATGGGTTTCACTCTTGTATTCTCTGATAAACAATTGCCTAATTTTCCTTTCCTATTCTGCCTCCCAGGGCAAGCTGGAACAAATGTATCTCACATTCTCCTGTTGCAAAGGATTACCCGGATTTCAAGCCCACATTCCAGGAGGACTGGTATTTTTCTCTTACAACTTTGTCTTGGTAAGACAGGAAGTTCTCTGCCCTGAATGGACATCCCATGGGACAGGTCCGCAGCTCAGCATCACACTTGGAGGACTCGAGAAAGCACTTTTCCAAAGCTGGAAATGGTGATGGAGAACACAGTAGCAATTAAATTACTTGGGAGGTTTTTTTTCCAGTGAAAACATGGATTTTTCACATCTGATGGTATCTGATGGTACCCCATCTGATTCCCTTCTAGATTCTTCAAAATGAAGAAATTCTACCCAGAATTTGGGCTCTGACTTGCAGTCGCTGAAGCAAACAGCTGTAAAGGCACAAGACATCCCTCCCCAAACACGACTGTCCCGTTTTCCTGCTAGAAATTGTACAGAGACAGAGTAAGGTACAACTCCCAACTGCGCAATTCCTATCCCGGTGCATCGCTACAGCCTCACACTACAGCAGGAAAGGATTTTACTCGGCTCCTTTCTGCGCAGCAGCAGGACTGTGTCGCTGTCAGACACAGAAACTTGGCTTTCTCCCTGCCTCTGGCCAAGGGCCAGCACAATGCAGGCAGGAGGTGGTGGTGGCCAGCAGCCCCGCAGCTCCGGGCCGATATGGTTCTCCAGAGGCTGCGAAGCTCCGATTGCACACGTTCCAGCAGCCAGTGCTGCTGGTGCTTCGTTATAGCGGTGTGGAATTACCACCTTCCTCATCTTTGCTGCCCACAAGAAGCCCGAGATGGTTATGAGGGGTGGGTTACATTTCCTGCGAACTTTCCCCTCAATTGAATCTCACGTCAGTTCGGAGAGAGAAGAATTGTGATATTGTCCTTCGGTTAATTCAATTGGTACGGATCCCGTAAGACTCCAGGACAGTTGGCTTGCTCAAATGTCTGGTGTAATTACCCTGATGTTATTTTTCTTCCTGTTGCTGCTGTACAGCCTGGGCTCCAAAGTATTTTCTTGCTGTAGGAGCATCTCGTACACGGTATTAGAGGAAGTAGCTTAGACACGGATGTTCAAGGACAACAGCTCTTCTGCTGCTGACACCAGACTACACGAACTAACGGATAAGCTGGGCTGATGCCAGCGTGGCTTGGCCATACTCTTTCCCCCTCCTCACCCTCCTCTGGATGGGTGTTTCCCACAGAAAAATCTTCTTACTCCAGCCATTCAGTACTATTTCTGACAGTCTGAGCTATGCTTTAAATACCAGCCCAGCCACAAGCAGGGCTCCTACCTGACAAAGTCTAGATTTTGGTAGAAAATAAATAAATAAATGACCATCTTTCATATTTCTGTCTACACTCACGTCTGTGGACAAGCAAGCTGCAGAAACCCTCATCATCTTGTCTGAAAAAGAGACAAGTAGCTTCCTATTTCCAGTAGCCAGTGTTAGCGGCACATTAGTCACATTTGGTCTATGTTAACACATATGCATGTATCATTTCAGCCTTTTTAATGGGCACAGAATCCAGTAAGGGAAAGCTCAACATCTGATGGTAACAAACCCAGCAAGGAGAGCCCAGACCCTGGTCTTTAGCAGCACATGCCAGGGTAGGGGCAGGCAGAAGACAGGAAGGCCTACGGCCACGACCAAGATCACGCTCCTGGGGGTGGCAGCAGCTCCTCCTCTGGCTCCTGAGGGCTTTGTCACAGGCAAAATAGGGCTGTGGCCATTCTGACATCCTGAATATTTGATACCTGAGGCTAAAAGCTGCATTGCACGTGCTTACAACTCAGCCTTTCCCGAGCTATTCAGCTACTCTTCCTCAGGTTTCATATGAGGATCAAGCCAGCTCTGAAGAAATCTGGTTCGGTTCTTGAGCCACAACAGATCTTTGAACACACCCACCTCCAAAAAAGCCAAATTCACTTTATTGAGCAACGTTCGGCCTCCAAGCGGGGACCACACAACTCTCGGCTCACGGAACAGAAAGAAGCAGCCGAGACTGCACAATTTCAGCCCGACTTTAACTTTGCATTTCAGCCTGATGGGTGTTTCTGCTTTCACCATAATGCAACATTCCAGGTCAATGAAAAACAGTCAGTCCCAGAAAGAAGCAGCGGCTGCCGCAAACAATACCATTAACCAGTTACACAACAGAGCTAAGAAAACAAAGCAGCCATTTCCTCACACCCTCCCCACCTTCTTCCACCCTCCTGGCTCCACAGTCCTGAGACCCAGGTCTGCTCCTAAGGCCCTGACGGCATCCGGTATCGGCTGCGTTTGTTTTCTTGCCACCGTGGCAACCTTTGTCTTAATTCATCCCCAACTGAACAAATGCTGAAGTTTCAGGCAAAGTTGGGCTAGCTGGAAGGAAGACATTTACATAATAAAATCTTAACAGCTGTTCTGCCAGTCTCAAGCTGGAATCCTGCCCAGCGGAAATGAACAATTCCTCAAGAGGCCAACCCAGGGGATTTAAAGGCAGATGTAAATTATCACAGCCAAATCGAGCCACGGGTGGTGTTAACATGTTTCACACGCTTGGAGTGAGGCACAGATTTGCTTAGCAAAGCCACCAGTGCCAGACGGGAGCCCAAAGACTTAAAAAACTTGAGCTTCCCTTTGGGTCTCCAATTAACTCTTTCTTACAAGAGGAAACTCCAACTCAACCCAAAGAACCTCACCTTATTCAAGGCTGTAACACTTATTTGCTCTTCAAACAGGAATACTTCAGTGTACTGTGGATTTTAAGGCTTGCTCTTAACTAACAACATGCAGCGGAAAGACAATCCCAGTACAGAGGAATTAGGCTGTCATTCTTCTTTTCATCTGATAAGTCTATATATAACACAAGAAAGAGCCTCACCTTTGTGTTTGCTGCAATCCAATTAGAAGTTTCACTGTCATCATCACACTTCTTAATCCACTTCTTTAACCACTGTTAGAAAAATGAAGAAAGGAGAGTTACATTTAACTAGAGGAACTGTAAACGTTCCCAAGACAGCTGCTTACATCAAGGTAAGGGTAAGGAACACACAACCACATGGGAATACGGGAGGGTGGCAGTGCTGGAAAGCAGCGCAAACAGCAGCTAATTGACTTCCAGGCATTTCCTGCAGCACCGTCCTGATCCAGCGAGCATGATCACTCAGCACAAACTCTTCAGCAAAGACTTTGCAGTTCTTAAGTTCAACCAGCACGTACTTCACATGAGACTCTCAAATAGTAAGGATGTTATAACAGTGGTCTGCCAAAATTGCAGCCAGACCCTCTGCGATGGCCAGCTTTACATCAAGCTAAACTTCTCATTATGCTTATAATGCCCACTCATGCCCAGACCAACCAGCTTATACTTTTTTTTTTCTTTTTCTTTTAAGCCTCGCCAAGAACTTGGCTTTATCAAATGAAAACAACTAACAAAAGCAAAAGACTGCTTGCAACTGTCAGATAAACTGACCACATCTAGCCTGGAAAGACCCCGCCAAAGGTTTAGCATCCTTAGGTGGTTTCCCTCCCCTCTTCCCAAGGAGGTTTTTTTTTCCATTTGTCACTAGAAACGCAGACTGCTCTGTTCCCAAGGCATGAAACCTGGCTGTCCACAAGCTCTGCACAGGCCACAGGATCCCAGGCTTGATTACAGCTTCTGACAGCTTCACGGAAAAACCAGCCCAGTTCCAGAGCTCACGGCACGGCTGCAGGTCTCTGGACCAAATTAATTCCTCTGTACAACAAACCACAAGCCTGCTGAGGCACCAAACACCCACAGAAACGCCCAGTACAGGAAAGTTTGCTGTCAGGTGAAGCATTCACTCCTGAAGCACCTTTATTTGTCTTCAGAGGGTCACAGCTGTAAGAGCCACTGCCTCCAGACAGTACCCCATCCAGCCGAGGCACTGCTCCTTCACAAGGTCCAACTTTGAGGCATCTTAAAGGCATCCAGTACAATTTCACTGATTCTTCTCACATATGATCTAAACAGGTGAACTACTGTTCTTCTTGATATGAACAGTAGCAAAGCTCATGCTTCAATTTCTACGTCTTGCACATAAATTGACTTTAAACTTTTTCAAATCAAGCATTTAGAGAAGAACTTTCACATGCTCACCTTGCACTTAACAGGATCATGCCAGTTTTCTCCGCAATTAAAGCTGTAAGTGAAAGAAAGAGGAAAATAAGCAAATAGGGCAGATGATTATACTTTTATTTAACTATGTTAATACCGTGGAAATTTTCCTCTGTGTTGTTCTGCTAAAAGGCCAAAGCCAGTCCTATGGAAACATTATACATGTCAGAAAAACCCCAAACATCCCTCAAATCCTTCAGCCATCCATCAAATGGCCACTTCAGGGCAGCATATCTCCCTACACGTTTTGATTCTCTGCAGTCCAGAACCTCACCTAATCTGAAACCATTCAGCTGAAGCCCAGCTCTCAGTGAAAGCTGGATCTGTCTCCATGTCAAAGGAGGCTCAAGAGACAGAGAGCAACATAGCGATGTGCTTTGCAACCAGCTGTACCTAATCCTGGCTTACTATTTGAAGCCCACCCCCCCACATACTCCTCCCACCACCTTAAACCACATCCCAGTATAGGCTTACAGAATACACACTAATAGACTTTCAATGCGGTAAGTGAAAAGCAGCATCAACTTCTTTTACTTGATTTACTCTTACCAAAACTGACGTCCACATTTGCAGCGAACTGGTTTAGCATCAGGATATTGGACTTTAACAACGTGGTGGCAATCTGGGGCAGGACACCATTTTAACAGTCGATTACACTATGAAATAAAGTGGAAAAAAAATAGTAATAGAAAAAGGATGCTGCACAAGGACCCTACCTGCCCTTCATCCCTTTTTCATCCTTTCAACCCTGACCTTCAGTCTCACTCCTCCTTCCTGTGTTACCCGTCCTCTGCAGTAAAGTGCTGTCTCCTCAATCTGAGCATTTACTTTCTACTGAAAGCAAGCAGGAAAACGACAGTCAACTCTTGACTGTCAAATGGCTTCTTATGAATGATGAGAAGCGTAAACACTTCTGCTGACCTTCCAGCATTTGAAGAATATGAAGCCATGAAGCTTTCCACTGAAAAAAACCACCTGTCAAGTTGTCTGCAGCTATCCATCTCTGTCCCACCACTGTAACAGCCTTTCTGAAGCTTCTCACAGGTTACAGTGGGTTGGTTTTTTTTTGTTGTTGGTTTTTTTTTTTTTTTTTTTTTTTTTTTTTTTTTTTTTTTTTACACACACACTGCTTGAACACCATCTCATCGCTTGTTCCTGGTGTGCTGCAGGAAGGTATAGGTCTGCACTGCTAGACTTTTGTCCATCTTGCAGTCTGCAACACATCCTTAGCTCTGGTGTTGGAATAAAATAAGTAAAAAAAAAAAAACTGCACAGCATACATCTCTTCAAACACAGAACAAAAGCCTGATTCCAGTAACAACTTACATACTGGGCTCTCCAGTGAATCTGAACACATTCAACTGGGAAACCACAACAGTGGAAAAATCTTCCAAAGCACCTTTCTCTAAATTTATTTTGATTTTGAGGTTGCAAAGCTATTGGTATTTTGCTAAAAGCAATTTTGCAGCTTTACTTCAAATAGCAAATGTTTAAGGCATGTTCTTGTTTACAATAATGTTTCTTGCTTTCAATCTGAAGGATCTGAGGTAACATTCAAGAAATATAAATATTAAGGGCTCCTCATATATCAAGCAGCTCTGGCATTCTCTTTATCTACAGCTGCTTGCTATATCTCTAGGTCTTTTGTCCTGCAGAATTTTTTAATATTTTCCTACAGCTACATCTGCAACCAAACAGGCTATAAAATAACCCCTGCAAAGCCTCTAACTTGTAGTCACACTTGATCAGAGACTACGTAAAAAAACCCCTGCTCTACAGTTATAAACAAGCCTCACTTCTCTGGTTTGTTACATGTGCGAGAGAAAAACAACCGAGAAGCCATTAAAAATTTCAAATTAAAACTCACCTCTACAAAACTATTGGTTATTAAATGCTGGTACTTTAATTTAACCTTGGAATCTGTGATCAAACGCCTGTGGAAAGGGAAGAAACACAGAAAAATTACTGTAGTAGTAAACTCATTTTTTCCACACATAGCCAGTAAGTTCAGGAGCACAAATGGTTTTGATTCCTCCTCCTATGCTTGCAGGTACTTTTTTTGTACTTACCTGTTCTCTATTTATTTGTTAGATCATTCATTATGAAAACTACAAATACTGTATTTAACTTCTCGTATTAGCTTCAGAGTCATACGGAAAGCTCATGCGGTTCAAAAGAACTGAACCTCTTGGTGTGGGGATTTTTATTTAAAACACTTTCCCGAAGAGTCCAAGAAACTGAGAATTTCATTAGTTCATTTACATTAAACATGCACGTTTTGTGGCAAATGCCTTTAAAAAGCTCCAGAACAACTGTTGTGTGGTTAATAACTTTGGTAAACCCAATGTTATCTGGGTTGCAGTGGAATGCTACAGCTTCAGCTTAGAAGTTAATGTGGTTTTCATCTATTTACCATAAAAACAAAGCTGATTTAAATTCAACATCATAGAGCACGTACACAACATCGACTTTAACTTTGAATTAAGTCAGTCAGCTCGGAAGCGGGAGAGCAGAAGAAAACCAGGCAGACAGGAATCCTTTAAAAGCACAGTGTCCACTTTTCTCCTGGTCTGGCCGACCCAGCTGGCATTTGCAGACTAGATACATTAAAAATAATTTAATTATGCATTGCTGAGCACTTGTATATATATCTTTCAGTTATAACTGAAGTGTCTTCTGCATATATAAATACAAAGCTGGACTAAAAACACAAATTGCAGTATTTCTGTTTTAAATCATGCTGTGGAATCCAGCTTTATACAGGCTATATCACATATAAGTATTGAAATTAATAGGTTATCCATTTCGGGGTGCAGTCAAAAATTGAGTGTACTCCTGCATGGTATCACGCCAACATTCATTAAAGAGCAGCGCATGTGAGGACGCGATGTTGCATAAACCCTAGCCCTTAGCAGCCTGGGGAGCTCCTCACCAAACGACGCGCTGGTTATTACATAAATGTAGCACGTGGCAGCCAAATTCCCAGGGCTAAAATAAAACAAATCATCTGACAAAGCATCTCATCAGGCCGGCGTCCATGGCAAGCCTGCTGTTTTGGAGTGAAACTTCATTGAAGAATGAAAAAAACAATCTGAACTTATAGTGTGAATCGTAAGTCTCACTTTCTTACTCCATACCCAAGCTTCTACGCATAATAAATGTCACTTTAAAAGTTTATTGCATTATATGTATATATCAGTAACTGGATGTTAAATGAAGAGTAATTCCATAGCTAACCAGAGCACACGGAGGACGCAATCCACTGTTTTTTTGCTTACCAAACTGCCTGTCATCACTCCGTGTCAGCAACCTCACCTCCTCTAGGTTCACAGCACTTCCACAGCACCACTCAGGTCAAGACCTTCCAGAACTTTGCTCTGAATATTATTGTTTTTTGACAAACAATAAATGCAACTAGACAAATTAAGAGATGAGAACC
This sequence comes from Chroicocephalus ridibundus, assembly GCF_963924245.1. Taxonomy (NCBI): domain Eukaryota; kingdom Metazoa; phylum Chordata; class Aves; order Charadriiformes; family Laridae; genus Chroicocephalus; species Chroicocephalus ridibundus. The sequence goes on from NC_086292.1 coordinate 27,467,133, forward strand.
CTTCACAGTGCCCACAAACCATCCTTTGGGGTACCTTCCTCCGTGAGCCAAGCTATAAAAGAAGTGACCGCATCGAAGAAGTCGGGTTGGAAAAGCAAACTGCTTACAAAGACAACTTAACCCTTGATCTCTTCTGGCAGCTCAGTTCGGAACTACACAACCTCAAAAATTCATCCAAAGATGGCAGCAATCCTTTATCAGACCATAAGTTGTACACTTTTGTTCCATTTTGATAATGCAAACTCCTCCAAGACACCAATCAGTGGAATTAGCGAAACACGGATCATGTGAGATGTCAAACACCCTCCCAAAGGAATTACTTTGAGACCATATTATGTTCCAATCTGACGTAGAAGCGCTGGTATTTGCAATTATGCAAAGGAAGATTAGAAATGAGGCAATGCTCCATACGACTTCCATATGGGAACCCGACATCCATCCACTCCCACCGAGTGGGTTGATTCTCAGAAGTTACGACCAGGCTGCTGCCACCCACGAGCAGCGGCCATCAGACATGCCAGTAATAAAGTCATAATGCTGTGCTTATTAACGAAATCAACATCTTTGCATGTAGGCTAAAGCAATTACCAGCAGTGTTGGCAAGGGTGAACAAGGGATAGAAACAGATTACCTTCAGCCAGTTTGAAGGCCTTCAAAGAGCTGAAAGGGACTCTCTCTTCAACCTTCCTACTTAAGGTCAACAGTAGGAAGAAAAATAGACAGTAAGATAGCTAAATACTCACAAATCGCGGGAAGTCATCCAAATTGCCAAGTTTGGACTTATATGGAGATAGTTCAACTTGGAGATGTCCTGCCTTGTCAAGGGCAAGTACTGAGAAGGGAGCAAATGAATGATTTGGCCTTTCTACTCTGACTTTCTGCTGGAAAACTAATGTCTCTATACATTGATCTGAGGTTCCTATAGGAAACCTAGAGCTGGAGACTTTGTAAAAAGGAAGAGACTTAAGAATAGAATAATTAAGGACATGGGAAGGGGTGCAGATTCCAGCTGGGATTACTTACTGTTTTATTCATGCCATGTCATGAGATTGCTGCAGTTGTCCCTCTTTGCTTTTGCAAAAAAACCATGCGCCTCCTTCCCCCAGACATTCGCACACACAGAATGGTTTGGGTTGGAAGGGACCTTAAAGGTCACCTAGTTCCAACCCCCCTGCCCTGGGCAGGGACATCTCCCACCAGACCAGGTTGCTCAAAGCCCCATCCAGCCTGGCCTTGAACACCTCCAGGGATGGGGCATTGACAGCTTCCCTGGGAAACCTATTCCACTGCATCACCACCCTCACAGTAAAGAATTTCTTCCTGATATCCAATCTAAATCTCCCCTCTTTCAGTTTGAGGCCGTTACCCCATGTCCTATCATTACACTCCCTGATAAAGAGTCCCTCCCCATCTTTCCTGTAGGCCCCCTTCAGGTACTGGAAGGCTGCTATAAGGTCTCCCCGGAGCCTTCTCTTCTCCAGGCTGAACAACCCCAAGTCTCTCAGCCTGTCTTCAGAGGAGACGTGCTCCAGCCCTCGGATCATCTTCGTGGCCCCAAGTGTCCCCCCTAAGATCAGGGAAAGGTGGAGTTTTATCTCCACAAAACATTTATAGTTTTACTTAGACAAAGAGAACTCGTTTGCTTTACCACCTAGATGCCATTTTACTACTGTTGGCCCCAGGTATCTCTGCTATCTCCAGGCTGGGGGGAATCCCACAGCACATGGTGTGAGCTGAAGCCTGCACAGATTCACCCCAGTGCGATGGCTTTCTGTGCTGTAAAAGCCATGAAGTGAAACATAAGGATAGTCAGACCTACTACTAAAATCAAGCAACAGAAACCATAGCAACAAAAGCCAGCCCTGCTCCTCCTCTCCTTCCATCCTTTCCTTGCCTCTGCTACTGCCATGGCCTGCAACGATTTCAGCTACTCCACTTTACATGCACTATTTGAACAGCTTATTGGAACTGTTGCAGTCAAGAAAACACTCAAGAAGTTTCCTGCTGAGAGTGTACGACACCACAAGCTGAAGTTCAGACTCCAGTAAACAAAAATCTCAATCAAGTCACTCAAGATACTATGCGAACTTCAGCTCAGTTTCCACCCACTGAACTCTACAAGCCATCTCTCAACAGGGCATGAAAACATTTCAGCTACTTCCACTTCTGCCCAGCCTACACTTGGTGACTAACTAATGCAGGGGGGCATGGGAAATCACTAGTCTGAAAGCAACTGATATAAAAACCAGCAAATTATTATCAATGAGTGAGTCAGACTTCAGGAAGGAAGCAATAAGGTAACAGAATAAGCTTCTATTTAGACGCTTTTTAGCATGAAGGATTAAAATGTACTTAATCAAGGTTCAGAATTATGAAGGATGTTACTCATGCAGTAACATCATCCAATATAAAAGAGGAGGAAGCTCATGGAATTCACTGCTCCACCACGTACAAGCAGTCATCCTACAGCTGGAGAACTTAATAAGCAAAGTGACACAGGCTGACATACCGGCTTAATCAAATCTTATGTTTGAGGGTCAACTGCTTTCTATCAGAGGGCATAAAATACACCCTACATAGGACCTCTTCCCTCTGACTCACATATTAACTATAGCTATAGGACTTGGTGAACCAGTGGGTTGACCTAGGGAGGAAGTCCTAAATTCCTACGTAAATCAAAGGAAACTAAATGCACAAAGCAGTTAAAGAGGGTTTGGAGAGACTGCCTGGTGTTTATTCTGCTGTCATGCTGACCAAATCAGCCAAGGAGTCTTTCCTCCAAGTACTGTGCCATGGGTTTTTCACACCTAGACTGGAAGTTAAGAGAAATACCGGTATCAAAATAAACAGTTCAAAACCAACCTCTCTGCTGCCTTAAAGCCTCTATGCAGTTTTTTTTATAAGCCAGTACATTTGAATAGCACGTGAGTAACAAAATGGAAAAAGAGAGGAAAGCCAAGAGGTACCAACTCATCATACTTACATAACTGTATTATCATCGACTAAGATATCACAGCCATGAGCAGGGCATGAAATGGTCTGGAAAAAAAAGCCAAAAAGGTCATAAAAGCAACAGTGTTTATGCTATTTTTGCATCACAAAAAATTGCAAGGCAAAAGACTTCACTCCAACCCACAGCAAAAACAGTACATAGGCTCTATCACCATGTACCAGATGTGCCACTGTGCACAGCGCGATTCCTCCCACCCACAGCAAGGACGCACTAACTCCACGTAGTTCCCTTCAGCTTCCCCTGGGGCAAAGACTGCAGTCCCCAAAGCTTTGGGGCTTGGGTTTCCTTTGTTGTTCTTTTGATTTTTTTAAACTTCAGCGGGAAAGAATTCTCCCCTTTCTTTCCCCTTCCTCTCCAACACACAGAATTTCCAGAGATAAGTCATGAGGTAGGTGACTTGGCATTTTACCTGTCCCATGCCTTCCTCCATTATTTTGGTAGTTAAATATTCACTCCAGCACTGCATACAGAACTTGTGTCCACACTCTAGGCCAGTAAAGTACTGCAATGACAAAGAACACAAGATACTGGATCATTTTATCACGCGGATTCACTCGATCATTTCACCCTTCTTGATGCTGTGCAGTTTCTCTCATCCCCCATACCAAACTTGAGATGCTGCTATTTATTTTGCATTATCGCCACTACAGAACTTTGCCAACACGGCTTTAGTCATGCTTTGAAAGCCAGACTTTAATCCCCAGCCCTAGCAGCAAGGCAAGGTGTGGCTGACATTTCCATCCTGCCTGCCCATTTAAATTGATCCTTGTTTTAGGAGCATATCTAGAGCGTAGTGTGGTTCTCCCCACTTTTATTCTTGTAAATGAGGAAAATAAACTCAACACCACCAAACAGGTCATGGTTATAAGATGCTACGGGTCTTCTTTCCTCTTATTTTTCCACTTGGCTTGCTACCACATGTGGGTGCTGCCCAGAAGTCCCAGAATACGCACACCAGTTAATGCCCAGGCACTAATTTCCCTCTTGTAGAGGAAACAGTAAGCGACCAGTGAGCAGTCTGCATTACTGGGTGAGCACTAAACAACAAAGAATTGTGTGCACTTATGCTTTTAATGCCTACGCATAAAGTTTGCCAACTCGCTTGGTAAAGTTCCCTCTGAAACCCAGATGTTCATCAGATGACGACACTAAGGATCCTAATTGGCAGGTGTAAATTACTCAATACCATTCAATAATGAGTAGCTGCTGCAGACAGCAACAAGGACAGCTTCATCTGCGTATGCATCACCTCCACCGAGTATTTCAAGATACCATCTGGGACTGAATGGTTACACAAGGGGTGGAGAAGCAAACACTGCTGAGCAAAGACCGAAATTAAGTTACTTTTCTCAGGTCATCCTGAAGTTATTTTATACCCAGAGCCAGGGGCAAGGACAAACTGTATTTAAAACGCTTCACTCATACCACTATACCAGGTCACTATTTGACAAACCATCTTATTTTCTCAGCCAGTAAGATAAAACAGGAGCTCCTCCCTGAGATACCATCAGCTTGTATGAAACTCCATAAATGAAAGAAACCTGGTTGCCCTCCCTACAGCAGCCCAAACCAAAAGTAGGATGCTGTTAAGAGAAGAGTCTATTTTAAGAAAACAAAGTTCTAACAAAATTAGAGACTCAAAAGATTACGGCCACCACATCGCCCCCTTTGTTCACCCGACACTGGCACATCAGCTGGGTTACGCTGGTCTTTCGATGCTACAGCCACGCAGATTGCTCCAGGAAGGTGTGAGTTAGCACGTTCCTCCCACAGCCTCACCACGCAGTGATTCACGCTCGTCTGGCGCTCCTGCCATCAGCAGAGGCACAGGTTTGAACCTGAGCCTTGGGAACATGCTGCGATGCTGCAGCCAGCGGGCTCAACTCTGCCTGCCCTTCCCACAGCCCTGCCGGGGAGCGCTCACCAGGGGTGGCAAGGAGCTTAAATCCCACCAAAAACAGCCCGTGAGGGGACACGTGAGCTAAGCATTCAACTGTTCCATGTAAAAATAGAGATACCCACCCAAGCCTTTGCTTTCTTTGCAGAAAAACTGGAGCGGTGCGTCCTGCCAGCACCGCAGCTCAAGAAGAGAGGAGGCAGACAGCTATGGGGCCAGGATATACCAACCCCAAGACTGAAAAATAATCACTTTCAGTTTTTGAACCATTACTGAGCCAGGTAACAAGGTATCTGATGGTGCTATATGGCCAAGTGATGTCCCCTGGAGGTGACGGTTATGGCAGAAGAGCCCCAACGTGTAACTTTCAGGAAGCCAACAGCACACAGCCTGAAGACGGCACTGATTTTTTCCTAGAATTATGGCTTCTCCACATGTGATGGGAAATAAGCATGGACAAGGGGATCATTCCTTAATGAACCTAAATACTCCTGCAGCAAGCCCACACAGGGAGGCCCTACAGAACACAGGTAAGCATGTATCTTCATTTAGGGCTCATTCCAGTTAGTTCAGGCAGTGAAAAGATTTGCTAAATGCCCACATAAAAGGCAGCCACCACGCTTCCTCCCAGGCCGCAAAGAATTCAGAGTATCTTTCAACTCATTTCTTTACTTTGAGGGAGTTCCCAATTATTTTTGGCTAAGCTGACAGCAGATGTCAAGGGAGTGAGCAAAAAGGCCAACATAAAAACCACCAAGTGTAAAGGGTAACTGAGCTCTGAAACAGCAGGTTATCACAGGGGACAGCTCTAATTTTACCTTATCTATACTCATCACCTACTTTTCTTGCAAGGCCAAGTGCCAGCAGCAAGATGCTGCCATTCAATACCTGACCCTGCTCTTCTAGTAGCATCAAACTCCTCAAAGAAGGCATCAGCTGCCCCAAGATGTTTACGACGACAGCCTCACCCAGGCTTTCTTTACTTCAGTAGTGACGGTAGCACTGACAGACCGTCATCTGGGCGTCCTTAGAACAAACACATAGTTTGGACAACAGCACAATGTTCCCCAAACACCCCCCACCCCCCCCAGCAGTCCTGCACTCAGATGGACGAGACGCAAGAGAGGAGACAGGCAAAGCCATGACCCCCTCAGTTCCCGTCTTCCAACAATAAAGGGTTCGCCCAAAATAATGACTGGGACTTGACACTTGTTCATGGGGACCCAGAGGGGCTAAAATATCTCCCTGAAGTTTTCAAACCATCAGGGTGCCAGGCTGCCTTCAGAGCATCCAATGCCTCCTTTTGCAGGTGCTTCCCAAAACCTCAAGTCACACTTCTTTGGAGATGACTGAAGAGCTGTAAAGACTTTGCATTTCCCTTTTATGTGCTTTCAAAGGCAGATGAATACCACCTGCAATGACCCCCTGAGAGGGTGAATACTTAAGATTCTCGTATTTCAACAATAGCTGTACATTGTAAATTCCCTAAACTGGTGCTACTCCAAACCCTATAGGCTGAAAGGGGCTCTCAAAAAAAATACAGCTTTCTCTGGGGGGTGAAGCTGACCATTGCAAGAGGATTTAAAAGCTGAGATTTTAGGTTAGGTATTGAACATAACTTATCCTAGAATTTATAATTCACATTGACCAAAACATCTTCAAAACAGATTTCAAACCAGATGGCTTACAGTCACCTTAGACACAGAGGCACTACAGCCTTTTAAAAGAGAAATCATAAATATTAGTCTTCCTCTATGCTCCAACTTCTAGGTAAGGCAAAGAAAAAAAGAGGTTCCTCTCTGTTGTCTTTTGACTGAAATCGACACTAACAACCAGACACCTCTGCTCACTTGCAACATATCACTGCTCCAGCTAAGAAACTGCTCCTTTAATAACTGGGCCACTACTATTTTTAATGTGCTGTTCGAACCACAAAACTGGTATTAGTGTGCTTTGTGCTGTTCTTCCCAGCAGGCAGAAAGCTGTTTCCCAGGCAGCAGGTGCACCCCCAGCCAGAGGAAAGGGCTCTCAGTTGCGAGTGCTGAGCGTATTATTCCCACCCGGCACGACAGCCACACTAAAAAGGGGAGAACAATATATTAAGAACATGAAATCGAAATTTGAAGCTCCTAAGAAGACCTTTTCTGGAGATGGACATTAAGGTGCTAAAGATGTCTCCTCCCATTTTTTCTCCCCTCAATCCCTTCTCCTATTTTCATTAAAAACATCGCATAGCCCAAAATCATTTCCTCACTACTTAACATGGAAGTCTGCAGCGATTAAACAGTAAGATTTTAGCATAAGGTAGAGGGCCAAACACATTTCTCAAGCTTGTTTCTCTTTTTCAAAGCTCTTCTTCATACAAAGCAAGCATCAATTCTCCTTTGCAGCTATTCTCTAAGAAGTCAGTGCACACAAGGCTTAAAAGGAGATGCACGAAGTCTTGTGGTTCCTGGCTCAAGAGCAATAGTGATCTTAAAACTGAGAATCTCAGCTGCCTGAAACCGGCCTTTGCTCTGCTCTGCCTGCTCCAGAGCAAGGGCAAGGCTTGCAGTCAGCCCACAGCAGCAAGGGGACGTTTTTCAAGGCTACTCATAAACCCAACGTGGTTTCCATTCTTGCCGAAAAGCAAGTTCTTAAAACACATAAAAGAGCAAGAGTGGAAGGCTTACAAAAGGACTGCTCTGCTCTTTAAAGGGCAGGCAGACGTTCCAGTGTTTTGGAGGGTCAGGAGAGCTCCACCAGGAAGGGGAAGTTTCAGTAAAGGAAGAATTCCTCAGGCATGTCAGCACCCCGCCTTTTGGCAAAGCCACAGATGGACTCTCACGTCTGAGCTTTTCCACTGATCTCCTTTTCTTCCAGGATCTCCCATCATTATGTCCTGCCTCTGGAAAGTCACAGAAGTTGCTTGCCTGTACAAAACCCAGCAGAAGCCTGGACCTCTGCTTAGTGTACCGGCAAGTTTAGTAGTTGTGAACAGCTACCAAAAAACTGGAGCACTTTCACCAATCTTACCACCAACCAGAAGACTAATTTAGAGCCCCAGCAAGCACTTCTACCCTAATCTTCTCCGATTAAGAAGGTATTGCACAAACACGATAAAGATCCAAAGACATCCACACAGGTTGTGTTCTTTGAACAGCACAACTTCGTTTTACTCCTAGTCCTACTTTTATTCTAGGCTTTCTAGCTTGGCTATTTGGCATCATTATTTACTACTTTTATAAACTGTTTCCAGTCTGGTCATTCTATTGAACTAAATCCCTTTACCCATCATGCTTTACACATAGTTTTTCTTTCATGTATCATTTATTTGCATATCTCAATTGGTATCTGACCTTTGTAAAAAAATAAAAAAATAAAAAAAATCACTTGATCTACTGCTTGCTTCTTTCTGAAGAACTCTACCACGCTGCGGCCCAGACCCCAGCATCCTCAAAGGTTTTTGCAAAAAGGATAACGATCTCATTTGAAACACAATCCCATTTTGGGTAAACTAATACTGGTTAAGGTTTGTTTAAAAAAAGAAAAAGAGCTTGTCAAACCACACAGTAGGAATTAAAGAGAACACATGAAGGACGACGTAATTCTGTGGTCCCCCACCACACTGCTTGGATCAGCCGCGGCACACAAGACATAAGGTTCATTGCACTAAGAAACAATCTCGGACGCAGTTTTCTGTGTCTACTACAGATTAGAAGATTCAATGAAACAAGCAAAATCTCAGTTTCATTCCAAAAGCTTTTTTTAAAATACCGTCGGAGGCATCCTTACAGACTTCTGCCCAAAAGGTTAAGTTTCCGATATCCAAGTTGGGGCAGTTAGTGGTCAGCTACCACCTGGGCTGCCAGGTACTCACCGAGTTCGAGTAGTTCAGATAGCAGATCTGACAAGGCATATCCTGGGCTGATGACCTTGTGTTCATCTGGCGCGTTCGAGACTTTTTACTTGGATTAATTACATGACACTCTGCAAAGAGTTTCTCCAAGTTGCCATCGAAGTACCTGCATCAGACACACAAGAGAACAAGAATTTAACTACCTTCTCTGGAAGTCATTTTTCAAGTTCTGTTTGGGAATTAAATGTACAAAGTTGGTTTTAATACATCAAAAAGCTCACACACCCACTACTTTTAGCAAACTCTTCACTAACAAAATACAACCCAGCCCTGACCACAGAGGTGAATATTGGAAAGCTGCATCATTTCAGAGATTTGGGCTTGAATTGCACACTCCTGAAAATTCAGGTACCTTCAATGGTTCAGCTGCATTTCAAGTAATTCATGATTCTCCATGGTGATTTCTTTGGATTAAAACTCAAAGACTGGGAACTGAAGCAAGAACATCTTACTTCACAGTTCAGGTATCGGGACACCTTCCTAAAGCACAGGTTTGATGCCCCCAGGCACAATTCTCTTTCCCGCTTAAGCCTTCCATTTTCCTGTAATATTCTAATCACTAAAGCATTAAAGAGGAGGCAGGAAGCAGCAATCAGTCACGGTTCATGATTTGGCAGGTTCCTGTACTTCACGTTTTCCTCCATGTACTCCGTTCACATTAGGTGTGCCCCAAAGAGGTCCAGACTTCAATTCTGGCCCTTCTTTCTCTGATCCAAGGAGAAACGTGTCAGCAGGGTCAGACACTTGGTTGAGCTGATGATGCTCTCACACACAGTCACCGATCTCTCATTAAGGCAGATGCAGGACTGCGTTTCACACACTTCAGTCATCTCCAGAGTTTGGGAACAACTGCTGCTGGATCAGGCCTCTATCAGATCAGGACTCTGATCTCCAGTTAGACCAGTCTTCAATTTCACACTTAACACCTTGCCCATGTCCAAAGCCTGCAACAGAGCTAATGCAGAGCCCGCCTCTTAGGCCAAAATCCCGGCCATTTGAGTATCTTTTGTCTCCAGTCAACTTGAGATATTTTAATAACCTCCTATGAAAATACAATTCCAGGTTTAGAAATGCTTCCAAAGATTAGATATCTCATGGCAGGGAGCATGCAAAATCGGCTGGGGGGAGGATAAGAGACCACTTTATTTCCTGTTCCCTTCAGGAAAAAAATACTGTTTTGGTTTACAGTCTTACAGAAAGCTCTTCAACTTGGTAAGGAGGACCAGATTTGAAAGAACCGTGAGTAGGCAGGTCAGCCTCCTCCCAACATCAGGACACCAAGTATCTTTCTCCAGCCTGCAGCATCTGCAAAGAACTAATCAAATATGATAATTAACCAGCTAACCTACAGGTACATCCCCCAATTCAATGCCAGTAAACAAGCCATCCCTAACATCAGCAGCAAGTTAAATTCAAATAAGGTGGCACCTACCTAGGGGAAAAAGAAAACACACACTTGACCATCGTACAGCTATGTTTAAGACCAGCAAATTTACTCGCAGCAGACAACGGTCCCGGTAGCTAAACACAAGGGCACGACTGAAGTTAAAGAGTCTTTACAAGGCACATACTTAAACTCATCACAGACCAGACCAAAAAAAGAATCTGCTGTCCACCAACAGATAGAGAAGAACCAAGACTTTCTGCTGGTGAAAGAAGTTACTGGGCGTCTCTCAAGTCTGGGACTAGGCCTGGTATCTAACCCCAAACGCCTCTGGGTAGATGGTCTTATCCTGCAGTATTCCCAAAGAGTTCCAAATCCACAGCAGCTCTCTTACAGCACTACCTACTGACAAGACTTGACGTACAGTTAAAAAGGGTTAACTCACTGCTGGTTCCTATGTTTCTTGATGCAGTTCACATATTTTGGATCTTAATTTTCAAGACACTGAATTTTGAAGGTGGTGGTGAATTCTGGCATTGCAGCATACACAAGGCTTTGCCACTGTTTGCTCAGGGATTTAACTCAACCAAGTTATTTTGTTTGCCTTCAGGATTACTTATATCTAGAAGACTTTAGCAAGCGAGTACAGTGCAGTCCCATTATAGGCAGTATTAAAGACCCATGAATAAATATTAACTCCATAAAAGGTTTCCAGCACAATCAGTGCAGGACATCCTCCGTTTGAAAGGAGCAAACAGTTGGGTGGGATGTTTGCTAAGAAAATAGTTTTGAAGACAAATGCTATGATGCAACTAGAATGCTGGCATTCGTGGTCAGCTAAATGCTTATGGAAATACCAGAGATACTTGTACTGGTGGGCTGGTTTTAAGGGTGCGTATCCACTTCAGGAACTTGACTTCACCACTTGCACCAGGCAGTTCTATTTTTACCAAATCCCTGCAAAAGCTACTCTTCTGAGCCATGACACCTCCTGCCCAACACCAAGAAATATGGACAGTAAGTCAGCAGCAACTGCTGTTCACCTGGAATTACCTATCCCCCCTGAATACCAACAGGTAACTAATGCAGAACAACCATTTCCTTCACAGGCTTTCAGTAGTTTCCCAATAACAGATAGAAAAAAAAGTGATCTGACATTGGGTGTTTCTTGGGGCTAAATGCTAATGGTAACGGTTAACTCACGTAAGAAGCATGGACTTGAGTCCTTAACCAATTTACATGTTTCCAAAGCACTGATACACTGCAAAGCTTCCAGGTGCTTGCCTTTTGGTACACCAGTCACAGCTCATATTAACTGGTTTCCATCTCAGAAATGCCTGGTCTCTCCTACACTTACAAAGGAGAAGCAAACGAGCCAGCTGAGAGCCTCAGCCAGGGCCATGCAGAGGAGAAAGAAAACATAAATCCAAGAAAAAAGGCTACATTTTGCCTTTTGAACTCTGCTGCACTCTTGAATTCTTACGGAGTTCACTCCGCTCTTTGGGATTACCACTTGTAAACCCCACCAGTGTTGAAGAGAAACAGGGTATCGAGTATTCCTCCTTCCCCACGCTGTTTTCTTTTAATGCACTTGCTTTCTTTGCTGTGCCAGGGTGCACTGAGCAAGTAAGTTCCACATATGTGTCTCAGACTCAAAATGATGCTGTCGCTGGGCAGTAAGAAAATGCAGAAGAAAACCTGGACCTCCCTAAAAATACCCCTTTGCAATGGGCACTGCAGAATAAAGTCCAACATTTCTCTAACTGCTCCACCACTCCTTCTGCAAATACACCAAGGGCCCAGTCAAAAGACTGTTTCAGTTTCTTCAGAGGTTAGAAATGACTCTCTAATTCCTATTACCACACCTTTTTTCCACTTGTTCAAGCATCAACACGGATTGTGGTTTGAGCAGACCTCCCTTTGCCCTTCCAGTGTTCCTCCGTGGAAGGGCTCACAGGCAGCAGCTGCAGCACCTTTCCCAACAAGCAGAGAAGCTTCTCACATGCCACTTCTCCACTTCCTTGTCCCAGCAAACCTTCTCAGCCACTGGTTTCCATTTCCATTCATCCTTCATGAACCCAAGGAGGCCACAACAAATGCGATCCTGGTTAAGATCTCACCACAATTTCATCCAATCTCATACAACTTCATCTACATTTCTCCTGCGAACCTAATGCATCCCAAATGATGTCTACCTTTCCCCAGAGCTCCTTTTCCAGCTCTGTTGATGAGACCTCTTGTGACACTTTGTACCACTTTCATTGCTAGGATCCGTCAGCTGTCTGGGTTTTTTTTTCTTTTTTCCCTTTATGACATCTGGATCCTCCTCTGAACCAAATGCCTCCAAAGAGATTTATGCCAAGATATTCATTAATGCTGACAAACATTCACCCCAAAAGCACCCGACAAGGGAATTACTAACAGGTTCCATCTAGTCTGCTGCTTCCCTTTTGAGAAAAGTAACTCCATACACACCATCCTAACAGCTGAACCCAATGTATGTCACAAAATACATCGCAGAGTTGCATGCCATCATCTCTGCTGTGAAACATGGGAGAAAACCCCTTTAATTCCCTGCTTGCTTCCTTCACAACTCCAAGGGTTTTGATTTTTCCTCAAGCCATCCCTCCACTTCTCACTATTAAGGGATTGCTTCTTAGTTGCTTGGTCCATATTTTCATCTTAGGGAGGAGCACAGCACCTTTAACAGCCTTTTAAATCCTTTATCCTCTTCTCCCTTTGCAATGTGGACATTCAGCAATTCTAGCACTTCTGACACTCAAGAATGTTGTGGTCTATTCAACACCAGACTCTTTGCTCAATATAGCTGACTTCAACAACTGGTTCTATTGGTTTTTCAAAATCCAGTCTCTTCACCGCAGACAAAGTTGTTTTCTCTGCTACTTTAAAATGAACAGGCACACCAGTGACTTATTTTCAAGTTCTTCTATGATTTCTTCACTGCGTACCACCACAAAGTCCATAACATCAGGTCTTTTTGTCAGATGGATCAAGCTGTCAGCTTCTTTATTTCCTCAAAATTTCCTCCTGCTGCTGGTGACTGCCTAATCACAATTTTCTACACATAATCAAATCCTGTCCAAGGAAGTATCAAAGATAAAAAGCCTTATCGCTGAAGAAAGTACACACTTTGGGATATTTACTTTAGTGAAAGGGCATTTGTGAATGTCAGAGAATCGGTATGCCTGCAGTAAAAGACATCTTCATACGAAAAAGCCTGCCATACACAATTTTTCACCTCTTCGGCCTCTGATGAATAGTGTTAAGCCGTTATTTGTCCAAAGGAAAGCAGATGGCCAGGTACCTACAGAGAGGAGTCAGACCCTGAATGCAAGGGCAAGAGGCAATCTGGGCTAGCAGCCAAGCCACTGGGGCCATCCTGGCATCCTCCTCTGCTCAGAGGCAACAGAAACACACGGCCACCAAGATAAAGCACCTAGCAGGGACTGCAATACTTCTCTCTCTACCTCCAGGGATTAAATTGGGCCTTTGGCTCCATGCTGAAATACTTTTCTTTAATTAAAAAAAAAAAAAAGACCGGGGAAGGCAGACAAAGCAGGAGAGCTGCATTTTGGTCTTTTCATCATGGGGAGGTTCATGCCCAAAACTCCCCTCAGGAGGGACGGATGCTATCAGTCATAGTAAAATTGGAAGGTAATCAAGGTAAAGTTATAAACTAAAGCACTTTCTTCTCTTAATTGTAAGGTTACCTGGTCAATCTGCACCTGCCAGTCTCCTGTTTCCATTAGCCAAGCTTGTGAGACAGAGGAAAACACAGTATTTAACATCCTTATTCTCCAAAACACACACAGCATATCAGAAGCTGAACTCAAGTACTTCCTCCAGTATCCACTTCCATCCTACAAACAAATCCACCCCAAAACACCAGTTTTGCTTTTGGACACAATCAAATAATTAGTGTCCCACCAGTGGGATAGGGCAGTTTTTCAACTGTGGCTATTACTTCACTGTAAGTGGAATAAATACCTGTAACATATCTGCCCTCTTAATAACGCCATGCAATTATTCCATGACAAAGCTGGCCCAGGCAATAATAACCTGCCTATTAAAAATATGCATAACAATGAAAAAAAGCCATGAAGAGGTTTGCGTGTGCTAAAACATGAAATTTTCATCTCATGAGCTCAGCCCTCACCACACTCAGCACTTACTAAAAAAGAAGCCGCTTTGTTTATCTGCTTTACTACAGGCAAAGTTTGATAAGGCCGCCTGTTAGGTCGTGCTGACTCACGATGAACTAAGGTAAAACAGACCCTGGGCAGGTGCTGTAAATACACACCATTGAGCAAGTGCGTTCAAACTCTGACCTGGTGTGAAATCAAGCACCAAATATTGCACCCAAACATTACATCTTAGCAAGCATTAAACCCACCCAGACTGCAGGCAACAACAGGAATTTCCTGGGAAGTCTTCCTCGTGGTTATTTAGGAGTAGAAGAGGCCAAATTTATACCAGTTCCACTGCTTAAGAGTCACCCAAGAAAAAAAACCAAACATACATGTCTCCATCACTGTTGCAGAAAGTGAATTCAACTGGTGTGAAAGAAAAGCGTGTGTGAGCGCTTTTTCTTGGCGTTTGGGGTTTTGCCCCTAAAAAAAAAAAAGTAGTGTTTAATTTTTATTTTTTTTCCTTGTTAGACCATGCTTCTCTGCCCCACCACAAATGCCTCCCAGTGTTTTGCAGCTAGCTCATTTTACACAGGCGCAATCCTGCAATAAGATTTGCTGGCCACACACGAAGTCAAACAAGTCTCAAAAGTGATCCCTAGTTTGGAAGATTAACCAAGCCTGAGTGTGGGCTTAATTGGGCTTCTCACGTTCGCCTGAATGAGAATGACGTCTATTTTAGCAAAAAGATGTGATCTGTAGCTGGCTCAGGGCATCATTTCCAGCTCCAGCACTATTTCAAAGTGATTGCTTCGCATCCTGGCTACTGAGGTGACCACCTGCCTCCCACCCGGCACAAAATCTTCTTGAACACTAAGAGCCAGCTCGTAGCCTCTTCCCAGCCTCCCGCTCCTGCTGGGAGCTATTTGGTGAAGAAGTGACAAAAAGCAGCACCAGCTACTTGAGAAACAGAATGTTTTAATGTTTTTCTAATACAACAGGACATCCGCACCAGAAGTCTGCCTGGTGTGCAATAGGTCTGCACAAGCAAGGGTCACGTATTGCATTACTCACAGGGCAATCCTATAGAATTAAGATAAGTATTTTAATGAATATGTACCAAGAGTAAATGTTTACCTGTGGACTTTGTAAATATTTACACATACTTAAAATGTTTTGGTTGGAAACTGTAAAAGCCTTAACAATAATACCTCACATAGAAGTGGTTGATACCTTCCTTTGAAAAAAATCCACAGTCCATTTTTATTTCTTTCTTTTTTTTTTTTTTTAAATTGATGGCAGCTTTAGACAAGCTAAAAAAACCTACTGAATACCGGATGACATTGCAGTACACTTTACGTAGAGGTATCTCAAAGTGAGATGGAGATAGCCAAGGAGAGTGAACTTTAGCCTGACCAAAAGAACCAGCACAAGAAACTCGAATACAAAGAAGTGAACAGACACAGGCTGGAAAAGGAACTAAATCAGAATGCTTAACAGCTGTAGTAAGAGTTAAATAGCCTCAATGTGACTATATTTGTAACACAAAGCTTTCATGCTTCCAACATTAACTAAAAGAGGTCAATCTCAGGAAAGAAAGCAGAGACTAGAAAGCTTTAAAAAAATATAATCACCTCAGGAAAAAAAAAAAATCTAGGCCAAACAAAACATAAGAGATACCTGAGCACCATCACTAACTGAAAGTGTTACACAAAGGGGGCTAAAGGTGTCCTAAATCCCTTATCCCAGGAGAGTGGAAGTACTTAAACTCCACGACTGTCGGCTCAAAACCTGTTGCTCTTCCCCGCTTGCACCTGGCATGAAGGAGCACCCAACTACAGGGGCTCAGCCCGCAGCACCCACAGGCTGGTGACGGGTGTTCATCAATTCAACAGCACTACCAGTAATCGTTTCTGCACAGGGTTTTAAGATGACAAAGCATCCGATCTCCTTACACCCTGATCACCAGGCAAAGGAAATTACAATCCTAATCCCAAACAATCCCACCAGGCAGAGTCCTCCTGCTCTCACCCGCAACCCACCACTTGTGTCACTTAATGGTTGTTAAGACCAGCAAAGACTGTAACAACTAGTAAGTCCCTGTATGGCCTGGTCCTGACTGATTCTCCCCCCTTTTTCAAGCTTCTACAAGTAAACGGAGTTCTCCAGCTCCCTCACACTCTTCAACAGCAACAAACCCCAAGTCCATTACCACTGGAGATGGATTTGACCTTGTCCTGTTTTCAGCTGGGATGGAGTTAATTTTCTTCCCAGTAGCTGCTGTGTTTTGGATTTAATATGAGAATAATGCTGATAACACATATGGGTTTAGTTGTTGCTAAGTAATGCTTATATTAAGTCAAGGACATTTTCAGCTTCCCATAGAAGCTGAGAGGGAGCATAGGCAGGACAAGCTGGCCAGAGGAATATTCCAGAGCACAGACATCATCACTCATTTTGTACGTTCTTTTACCATTATTATTACTGTTTTCTCTTCTGTTACTGTTCTATTGAACTGTCTTTATCTCAACCCATGACTTTTTTTTTTTTTCTTTTTCTCCCTCTTTTCCCTCTCCCACTGGGGCTGGGGGAAAGCGATCCTAGTTGCTGGCTGGGGTTAAACCATGACAGGCCCCCACTGTATAACAAGCTACAAGAAGTGCCTTCACCAGCAACATTCCCCAAGAGCTGGGAATGACAGATGAGAAGTAACCATAAAACGCTCTGCTCTGAGGAGGAGGGAGAGGCAAAATTCAATCCATTATTTATGCACATGCTAAAAAAAACCCTAGAAGATGCACTTTACCAGTACCTTTTATCCGTCAAGAACAATTTAGTTTCAGTAAGACTAACAAATAAACACGTCAGGAATACACATACCAGAATGACATGCAAGAGCAACTAAATCCAAATCCAAACCAGTTCCAAGATAACAGGAACCTGTTCCTGCTTGCTTTTTTCCAGAGCCTGTGGAAACGCCGTGCTTGTTGTATGTGTTCAGACTGGAAGGCATCCCTTCCTCCAAGGGGCAACTAACTTCCCAACTTCTCTGAAGCCTAATAGGCATTACCGATATTTAAAAAAGGAGTCACTCTTAGCTGGTAAAGTCTAAGGGGGAACATTTAGAGCTTACGTAAGAGATCCTCCTGCCACACAGCGTGCATTCATCCACTCTCACATTAATCCGGTAATAAACATTTCTTGCAGGTCTGAAGCAAAACGTGGCTGCATGCGAAGATGGCTGCTTACCTCTCCATGAGCTTCTCTTTATCCCAGTTGAAATGGCTAAGCAGTATTCGAGTGATAGTTGCTGGATTCTAGAGAAAGAAAAGAAAAATAATAAATACTTGAGTAACAGCTTGACCAAGTCGGTATACTGTTAGAACACCAAGCAGAGTTCTGAATAAGCAAATGGGGAAATTCATGCATCTGATAACATGTATTTTCTGCACATAACGAAATCTGATGTTAACTAACATACTGGGAAATCATTTGACTTGACAGATAGAAAAACTTTTTTAAAAGCTCTATAAAGCAAATGACTATATAAAATAAGAATACAGCTGAAGACTTAAGGAACAGGTTAGTCACTACCACAACAGACACCCATGTGCCAATATCTCCACGTCTGGCATGCTTACACAACGTAAATCCAGGATGTTCACAAAGTGCAGGAAGGGCTAACTGCCATCCATCCTATCCATTTTTGCCACACACTCCACACTATTTGCAGAACAAGGGTATTTCCTGTTTGTCCCAGCTCTGATCACCAAAACACTAAAAACCCTCCCAGAAAGTAACTGGCTGCCTGCGTAAGATGCCAGTGTTCTTTGAAGTCTCCAGATGTTCCCAAAACACTCCTAGATTCAGAAAATACTATGCAATTATACAACTAAGGAAAGAAATACAGCCTAGAAAGGCCAGAAATAGGACTGGAAATAAACGTTGGGTTTTCACTTGTACGCAAGTTTTTCTTCCAACTTAATCCATATTAGCCAAGGTTCTGGTCATATGAGAAATGTAACAAACCACAGGGGTCCTCTGTTACACCCCAGATCTGTGTTTCACATCCCCAAATACAAACTATCTCAGCTCAGTTCAAAGACCATTTATGTACAAGGGAGGCAACAGCGAGTGCCCTGAGAAGCGGCTAGGCGTACTTTGCCATTTGACACCAAAATGGAAGTTTGCCTCAGGGCAGATTTTCAATGGACGCTCTGAAGCTGTTGAAAAGTAGGACATAAACAAGCAATGTGATTTTCTGAGCCCGCGGGCTATAGCTACAACTTGAAGCTGCCAAAATCCAATGCTGCCACCCAAAGCAGTGATCCCACCCCATCCCTACCCTCAGCCGCACACTTGCACCTCCTGCGCTCACCCACCCACATTAGTACAGCCATCTTATGCTGCAACACTGCAAATTACCGGCTCAGAAATTGATCTTTTTTCCTTTAAGTTGCTTTTCTTACTGAATCAGTTCCCCAATCTGTTTGGTCGCCTGACCAGGAGGGGACAAGCAGGACAGCATCTTTCAGCAGTGACACCAACAAAACATTCCCTGAAGGAAAGCCCTAGGGTCAAAGCGTAAGCACAGAGAACTAGTTTTGTGGTTGATACCATTAAAAAGTGACACTCCTCTCCCTCTGCAGTGGGATCTTACTCTTCTTATTAATGCCAGCACAGCTTCTTTAAGGCCAAATTAAGAATTTCTTCCAGCTTATAAAAAGCCCATGTGAACAAAAGCAGCTTTAGAAAGGTTAGACCAGATCCCTGATCCAGTCCATGTGGAGCCCCATAAACAGCTGAGACAGCAAATCTGCTACACAGCATGGGGCAGAAAACGGTATTGCCAAACACTCTGTATTGTGAAAACACAGCCCCAGTCCCTCTTTGAGCGAGTCTCCCAGGCAGTATGAATTCAAGCTCCTAACTGTAAGAACACAAGGAGGTGCCTGGCTGACAAGCACATGCAATTCCATTTTGGGGCACATTTACCCATTTCCTTGTGTCAGAGCAGCGATGGAGCAGCTCCAGGACAAGCTGGACTAGCTCACTGCTCTGATGGAGTTATTTTGGATGTCCCATCCCTGGAGGTGTTCAAGGCCAGGTTGGATGGGGCTT